>NC_066618.1:180179071-180797960 GCF_025201925.1 Gopherus flavomarginatus
ACTAAGGTCCGTATGGCCTGGATGCGGAGTAGGGCACATAAGTCCTTCATTAATTTTGACATGAACGGGGTTCCTTAGTCTGTCAGGATCTCCTTAGGGATGCCCACTCTGGCAAAAACCTGTAGTAGTTCTTTTGCTATTGCCTTGGATGTGGGGTTTCTTAAAGGAATGGCCTCTGGATACCGCGTGGCATAGTCAAGAATGACTAGTACATTTCGATGGCCCCATGCCGATCTTTCCAGTGGGCTCACTATGTTCATGGCTATCCTCTCGAAAGGGACTTCAATAATAGGCAAAGGTACTAATGGGGCCTGCAAGTAAGGTCGGGGGCTATGCAACTGGCATTCAGGGCAGGAGGCACAATAGCGCTGGACTTCTGCACGTATCCCTGGCCAATAAAACCTTCTTAGGACTCTATCCCGTGTCTTGTCTACTCCTAGATGTCCCCCAAATAGATGACTGTGAGCTAACTCTGGTACTACCCTTGTGTGTTTCTGTGGGACTAAGAGTTGCTCTACTTCTTTCCCTCGTATTTGCTCTATCCTGTACAAGAGATCGCGTCTGAGCACATAATATGGCCTTGGGCCTTTGATCTTTCCTTCCACAGGTACACTATTTACTTCCACTACCTCCTCCCTCACATTCGCATATAGCGGATCATTGGCCTGGTCCTGGCCAAAATTCTCTCATGCGGTACCGATCTGACTCAATTCTAGGGGGCCTATTTCTACCCTTCCCCCTGGGTTGTTCCTACTTGGGCTAGGAACTGCCTCCGAGTCCTCCCTGGCCTGAATTATCTCCTGGCCTCCTGAGCGGGTTCACCTACCCACAAAGGAAGTTTTTTGATTCTCTGCTAGAATCCTGGTCCCTAATCTTTTATCTGCCCTCCTTTCTCACCTAGACATTTGGGGTTTCCCAGGGGATGATAACAACTCTGGAGCAAATTCTGCAAACATTGGGATGAAGCTATCAGTAGGTGCCTCCGTCTCAGCCTGGGGGTTGCTACCCTCCCCTGGCTCTATTGGGGTAAGTAAGCTCTCAAACCTGGGGAAGTCCCTACCAATTAAGACAGGGTATAGGAGCTTGGGGACCACCCCTGCAGTCACCCTGGTAGTATTCCCCTGGATCTCAATCTGCACTGGGATTGTGGGGTAAAAATTCACGGTGCCATGAACGCACGTTACCCCTGTGTTTTTGGCCCGGGTTAGTTGGTCTCACCCCACCAACTTCCCCGAGACCAGCGTGACAGCACTCCCAGAACCTATTAATGCTATGGTCTTAATACCATTCATTTTTACTGATCTTGTATACCCATGTGAGGTCATTGCGACCCCTACCAGGCTGATTAGGCCACATTGCTCCCTGTAATCCCCCAGATTACACTGCATAGGTTCTTCCCTGTTGGGGCATTGGGCTGCTATATGCTCCAATTCCTCACATTCATAACACTGCCCCCTTATTCCGGTTGTCATCCTCTGCCTGGGGCTATTTGGCCGGCCCCCCACCTCTCTTCCCAAACCCCCAGGTCCCTTCTTGGCCTCAGGCCATTCCTCGGTGTCTTTCCTCCCTGTTACTGTTCTCCTATAGTTCTCAACAATCCGGGGCCTTGGGTTTGGGGTTGGCTTCCTGGATTGCCATGTCTCCCTGTCTGGGGTCTGGAACAGTTCGTGGGCTGCCAGCTGTCTTTCCACGAGGGAGACCAACTCATCATAGATGGAGGGGTCATTCTGGCCAACCCAAGCCCAGAGATCTAGTGGTAGCCCCCTCATATACCGGTCCAGTACCAGGACCTCCATCATCTGCTCAGAGCTGAGGGCCTCAGGGCGCAGCCATTTCCAGGTGAGGTGGATCAGGTCAAACAATTGTGATCGAGGTGTCTTGTGCTCTGTATACTGCCACTCATGGAACCTCTGGGCTCGCAATGCCATCGTTACTCCGGATCTGCTGCAGTCTCTGCAGCCATATCGTAGTAGACCTTCTGGGCCTCCCCACACAGGAATGGGGCAAGGATCCCAGACCACTGATCTCGGGGCCAGGCCTCCTGCAGTGCTGCTCTTTCAAAAGCCAGGAGGTATGCCTGTGGGGCTACCTTGTGGGAGGAGGGATAGCTCAGTGGTTTGAGCATTAGCCTGCTAAACCCAGGGTTGTGAGTTCAATCCTTGAGGGGGCCACTTAGGGATCTGGAGCAAAAAAAAAAAAAAAAAATCACATCATCCTCCTGTGTCATTTTCTGCAGGCAATGGCTGGCCCATATGGTCTGGGTCCCTTCACAGTTGCAGTTCAGTTCCATAAGGGCCTTCATCTGGTTCACCAGGTCTTTCAGCAGGGCTCGGTCCTGGGCAGCCTGACTCATCAACAGATCATTAGTCTCCTGCTGCATCCGAGTCGCCTCCTGTTGGGCAGTTGCTTGGACCCAGGTAGCCTCCTGCTGGGCCACAGTGGCTTGTATTAGGGCCTTGACCACATAATCCATCTTAAGGACAGGAGGGTTTTGCCTAACCCTGGTTTAAGTCCGCAGAGCGCAAATTTCACCCCTGACACCACATGTGGCAAACTGGCAGCACTATTATGATGGGTCTCGTGCTTTCTCTTCTTTAGGGGGGGTTCAGGGTGCCAATTCTTGCCCCTGAATTGGAATATTAATTGCCCCACTAGTGTCATTGAGGAGGGGAGTGGAGAGGGAGGGACCTGGGCCTGCCCTCTACTCCCGGTCCCAGCCCAGGGGCCCTGAGGATAGTGGTGAACCACTTCAACTGGTGGTTCCTTCCCCTGGGCTACTTCTCTCTCTTGCCCTTCAGCTTGTGGGGGGGCTTCCTGCTCTCCCTCTGCACAAGCCAGGTGCCCCTTACCTAGGGTCTTGGACTTCTTAGCCCACTGCAGCGCTCCTCCAAACTTTCCTCTGCTTCCCTTCAAACTGTTCTCTGCTCCAACATCAATCCTTTCTGCTCCAACTCCCACACTGTCTGATTGAAGCAGGGGTTTTTATCATGTGACTGGTGCTCTAATTGGCTTCAGGTGCTCTAGTTAACCTATAGCAAACTTTCTTCCCCTTACAAGGAATAAGGCTCCCTTCTAACCCTCTCCTGCTGCCCTCTGGCCATGCTGCATCACAGTAGATAACTGCTTTTTCTTCTTCGAGTGCTTGCTCATGTTAATTCCAAATAGGTGACTCCCAAGCAGTTCCCTGGAGGCAGGATCAGAGTTCATAGATTCACTGACTGGAGCACTGCTCCGCCGAAAGCTGCATCGTCCCTGGCTTGCTGACTGATGGCATAATGCGAGGTGAACATGTGGATCAACAACCAAGTCACGGCCCTGCAAATCTCCTGAATAGGGACCTGCACTAGGAATGTGGCTGAGGAGACCTGTGCCCTCGTGGAATGTGCCAAGTCATAGCAAGTTCACATGCAGGATGTGATCCACAATGAAATTCTCTGGGACGAGACCTGGAGGCCCTTCATCCTGTCTGCTATTGCAATAAGAGCTGCTTTGATTTGCTAAACAGTTTTGTCCTTTCGATATAAAAAGCCAATGCCCATCTTACATCTAGGGAGTGGAGAATTTGCTCCTGGCTGTTGGCATGTGGCTTAGGGTAGAACACTGGAAGGAAAATGTCCTGGCTTGTGTGAAAATGGTATACCACTTTTGGAAAGAAGGCTGGATGAGGCTGTAACTGGACTTTGTCCTTATAGGATACCATGTATGGGGGTTCAGATGTCAAGGCCTTAAGCTCAGATACCCTCCTGACTGAGATTATAGCAACCAGGAATGCTACCTTCCAGGAGAGGTAGAGAAGCAAGTAAGTTGCTAAGGGCTCAAAGCAGTCCCCCCTCTCTCCTTCCATCAGCCTGAAGAGCATGAGATTAAGGTCCCATGCAGGTATTGGGTGGCAAGCTTGAAGGTATAACCTGTCTAGTCCATTGAGAAAGCAGCCCGCCAGTGGGCTAGCCAGCCGTCAACCCCTGGATGGAACACCGAGATCGCTGCCAGGTGAACCCTTAAGGATGACACCACTAGACCTAACTGCTTCAGCTGCAACAGATTGTCCGAAATGAAGGGCATTGATGTCTGCATCAGAAACATGCCCTTCTGCCCAAATTGAAAATCTCTTCCATTTGGCTAAGTAAGTAGCTCTAGTGGACGCCTTCTGGCTGCCAGGGAGGACCTCTCTGACAGGCTCCGAGCATGCCAACTCCATGGGGTTTAGACATGAAGCTTCCACACTGTGAGATGGAGAGACTTGAGGTTAGGATGCTGGAGGTGGCGGGGATCGTGAATGATTAAGTCCGGCACCAATGGCAGGGTGATCGGAGTGGCTACTGACAGTTCCAGGAGCGTTGTGTACCAATGTTGGTGGGCCCAAGTGGGCGCTATCCAAATGATTGACGTTCTGTCCCTTCTGAACCTTGTGAATAAGCAGAAAGGATAGGAATACATAAAACAGATGGTCCCTCCAGGGGAAGAGAAACGTGTCCGCGATTGAGCCTGGGCTGTGATTTTGGAAGCAGCAAAACTGCTGACACTTCCTGTTGAGTCTCATCACAAACAGGTCTATCTGGGGAACTCCCCACCGCTGGAAGATGCTGTTGACAATGTCCGGGCAAATGAACCACTGTGAAAAGATCTGCTTTGATGGTCCACCAGCTTGTTCTAGGCCCCGTAAGGTAAGAAGCCTCTTGATGTATTGAAAGAGCTATGCACAAGTCCCACAGCTTGAGGGCTTCCTGGCATAGGGGAGAGGAGCATCCTCCACCCTGTCTGTTTATACAAAACATTGCTGTTGTATATCAGTCATGATGGACAATACACCTGCCTTCCAGATGGGATTGGAAGGTTTGGCAGGCTAGGCAAACCACTCTCAGTTCCCTTACACTGATGTGAAGTGAGAGCCCCACCTGGGACCAGAGGCCTTGAGTTCTGAGATCCCCTAGATGTGCTCCCACCCCGACGCTGATGTGCCCGTGCCTAGAGACAGTGAGGGCTGGGCCCTGGAGAAGGGGACTCCTCACATACTGTTTGGGGATTGAGCCACCACAGGAGGGACTCAATAATCAGGGGAGGAAGCAAAACTATCTTGCCCAGGTTATCTCTGTTTGATCTTTATACTGACACCATCCATGCCTGCCGCAGTCTGAGTTGTGGCCTTGCATGTTGAACCACATATGCACATGCGGCCATGTGACCGAGCAGCTTCAAGAAGTTCCGTGCCATCGTGGTCGTAAAACCTTTGAAGCTCTCTATGATGGCATGAATGGCTCAGGAGCAAGACTCCGGTAGGAACACCTTGGCTTGACTGGAGTCTAGAACTGCTCCTATAAGCTCTATCTTCTGGGTAGGGGATAGAGCAGAGTAGACTTGGGCACGTTCAACAATAGACCCAGTCTGCTGAAGATCACCTGTATCAGGTTTACATGCACTTCTAACTGCACCCTGGAGCTCCCCTTGACGAGCCAGTTGTCGAGATGCAGGAACACCTGCACCTGCTGTCTCCTCAGGAATGCGGCAGCGACTGCCATGCACTTGGTGAATATGCTTGGGGCCACTGAGAGGCCGAAAGGGAGGACTGTAAACTGATGATGAGTGCAGTTCACCATGAACCTGAGGAATCTTCTGTGGGCCTGACTATCGATATACAAAAGTATGCGTCCTTCAAGTCGAGGGCGGCATACCAGTCCCCTAGATCTAGGGAGGGAATAATGGCGACCAAAGATACCATGCGAAACTTCAGCTTCTTCATAAATCTGTTGAGATTTCGCACGTCAAGAATGGGTCTCAGGCCCCCTTTGGCTTTTGGGATTAGGAAGTATCAGGAATAGAATCCTTTTCTCCTTCGTTCCTGAGGAACCTCCTCTACTCCTCGTAAGCATAGGGGCAATTGCACCTCCTATACAAGAAGCTGCTCTTGAAAGGGATCCCTGAAGAAGGATGGGGGGCAGGGAAGGAACAGAATTGGAGAGAATATTCCACTTCTACCATGCACAGCACCCCTCAGTCTGAGGTTATTTGGGCCCATGCACGATAGAAGTGAGACAGATGTTTCAGGAAGCAGGGAGAAGGATCCGGCTCTGGGCTGGTGAGTCGCACCTTCAAAAGACGTGCTTGGAGCCGGAGGCCTGCCTCGCCAGACCCTGGCCCTAGTTAGACTGGGAGGAGGCCTTCATCTGTTGTTCCTGCCCCGCCTCCTAGAGTAGTCCTGCCTATGTTGTGGGAGGTAGAAATGAGAAGGCAGCGGCTGGAGTTTGAAGTGCTTCCTCTGTGAGGCTGGTGCATGTAGCCCCAAAGATTTTAATGTTGCCCTTGAATCTTTAAGACTATGGAGCTTGGAGTCTGTCGGCTCAGAAAACAGGCCTGAGCCCTCAAAGAGCAAGTCCAAGATGGTCTGTGGGACCTCTTGGAGGAGACCTGACACTTGTAGCTATGATGACTTTCTCCTGGCGATGGCAGAGGACATTGTGCAAGTAGCTGAGTCTGCTGCAACTAGGGCAGCCTGCAAGGCGGTTCTTGCCACCATCTTGCCTTCCTCCACGACCACTGTGAACTCTGACCTGGAGTTGGAGGGGAGCAATTCCTTAAACTTTGTCATGGTATCCCATGAATTAAAGTTGTAACGGCTCAGAATTGCTTGTTGGTTGGCAAACTGAAGCTGGAGCCCTCCAGTGGAGTACATCTTCCTGCCGAAGAGGTCCAGCTTCTTTGAGTTCTTGGACTTGGGTGTCAGGCCCTGCTGCCCCTGCCTCTCCCTCCCATTTGCGACTCCAGTTAAGGAAAAAAGTACTCATATCCCTTAGAGGGTACAAAGTACTTCCTTTCAGTCCTTCTAGCTGTTGGAAGAATAGAAGCAGGCGTTCGCCAGAGAGTTTTAGTGGTAGCCTGGATAGCCTTTAAGAGACACAGTGCCACCCCTGAGGGGCCCTCTGGTGCCAAAATGTCCACCATGGGGTCCACTGACTCCATCACCTCCTCTGCTTGGAGCCCCAGATTCTGGGCCACCCTCTGCAACAACTCCTGGTGAGCCATGTTGACCATGGGGACTGGAGCTGATGAAGTCCCCCCAGCCGCTTCGTCTGGGAAGGATGAAGAGGACGTGGCGGCACCGGGCATTCCTGACCTTCCGGCTCGCCATGTTCACCTTGTGTCGCAACCTCCAGCTCGATGCTGGGGTCAGCTCCGGTGTCGAACCTGGTGTCAGCTTCAGTGCTGCGGGGTGGCACGCAGTCTCCAAGTGGTAGAGTAGCCCGTCCCTCCAAGGCAACAGACCAGAAACTTCTGGAGAGAGGCCCCTGGGCCTGGTGACACACCCACAGGGTCCAGAAGGGTCATTGCACTGGCACCTACCACTGCTCTAGGCTGACCAGACAGCAAGCGTGAAAAATTGAGACGAGGTGGGGGGTAATAGGCACCTATAAAAAAAAAGCTCCAAATATTGGGATTGTCCCTATAAAATCAGGACATCTGGTCATCCTACACTGCTCTGGCCAAGGGGCACCATGCCAGGGACCTGTCTTGCATCCTGCCTATGGTGGCGCTGCTCCAACCAGTGCCAGCTTCATCTGGAGACTACAACTCCAAACATGGAGACCACGGTGGCACTGAGTGGGATGGTGCCGAGGAGCGGTGCTGGGAAGATGGCGACCAGCGCCACAACATGGCCGATTTGCCTCTAGACCAGAGGTCAGCAACCTTTCAGAAGTGGTGTGCCGAGTCTTCATTTATTCCCTCTAACTTAAGGTTTTGCGTGCCAGTAATACATTTTAAAGTTTTTACAAGGTCTCTTTCTATAAGTCTATAATATATAACTAAACTATTGTTATATGTAAAGTAAATAAGGTTTTTTAAATATTTAAAAAGCTTCATTTAAAATTAAATTAAAATGCAGAGCCCCCCTGGACTGGTGGCCAGGACCCGGGCAGTGTGAGTGCCACTGAAAATCAGCTCGCGTGCTGCCTTTGCTACCCATGCCATAGGTTGTCTACCCCTGCTCTAGACAGAGGACTTACGTCTGGTGCTCCACCTCTTCTGGCAGGGGACTGTGGTGCGGTCATGCTAACAGGTCCCTGGCTGCATTAAAAGGTGTCTGAAATGGAGGGAAGGGCCAGCTCCTCCACCTGGCATTCCCTGACTCCGTGGGCGCTGGACTCGAGGGACCCCTCTACAGGGCTGAAGTCAACAGTGCCACCTCTGATGACGCAGGCATGAAGTGCCCCAATGCAGGACACACTTCACTAGCACTGAGTGCCTGGACCTTCTTGTTGTGGGCAAGCACCCCCTGTCCATTTTCTTGTGCCTCTTGTGAGGCACCAGTGAGGGGGAGCGGTGCCAGGCTGGCAGAGCAGGCTTTGGTACTAGAGAATGTTGGTGCCGAGGGGCAGTGGGTACAGAGTCCTTCCTAGGGGCTGTAGCCTCTCTAATTGAGGCTGGCCCACTCCACACCGAAGTGCTGGGTGCCAGATCCGAGTGGCCTGGGGCCAACTGGGGACAAAGAGCTGCTTACGTGAGCAGTTGCTTCAGTCCAAAGTCGCTCTCCTTTTTGGTCCTAGGGTGAAAACCTCTGCAAATCATGCAGCGATTGGTCTGATGGGTTTTGTCCAGGCACTTTAAGCAGGAGTTATTTCAATCATCTTTAGACATAGGTTTGTGGCAGGACCCAGACGGCTTGAAACCCTGGGTCCGAAGCATGCCCCGGTCCCAGGGAAGGGAATCACTGTGGGAGGGAACCCCAAATGAAAACTTACTAACCAATCTAAAGTACCACACAAACACTAACTCTAATCTAACTATTTACAGGAATTAAACAAGGGAGTCCACTAGGGGAACACTTGCCGAGGCAAGAGAGAAAGAATGCATCTCCAACAACCATTACGGGCGTTAAGAAGGAACTGAAGTGGCGATAAGTCGGCAGGGACCTATATACACCGCCATGAAGGCACAACTCAGGGGGGCGCTCCACAGCCAACCCAATGGGTACCACTAGGGGGAAAAACCTTCCAACGACTGTGCACGCAGCATGTACACAATTACTTGAAATCCACATGAGCAAACACTCAAAGGAAAAAAAATCTTTATGGATTATGTTTAAGTAACTCCTTATTTTAGTTATAATCCCAGTCTGGTAAATACATTTTTTTAAAAGCAAGTCTTAAGGAATGTATCTGATGTCCCATAACAAGAAAGTGTATCTGTGAAATTTTTAAAACATGTACAGACATTTTTTAAAATAAAAAACTATTAAGCCCACAAAGCAAAGGAAATTTGATTGAAGGACTGAAATCCAGGTGGACACAAACTGTGACCATTCCTGCTTTCAGTTGTACTTATGTAAATCAAGAGTAATTCCACCGTAATTCAGTAGTAACTCTGGATTTACCCTAATGTAACAGATCAGAATTTGACTCTCTAACTATAGCTCATGCAATTGTTTTTAAATGGTGCCACTTAAAGCTAGAGTGTTAGCTTGAATTTTCACTCTTAACTCTAACTTTCCTTGCTTTTGTGAGTTTTAAATCAGATCCTCAATATTAATTAAATGTAGTTGAATAACCTGGTGTCTGGATAATGAACATATAATTAGGCTCAAGAGAGAGATTACATGGTCCCTAGCTGGTACTATCTCTTTAGGACAAGAGTACCCAAGACACCAGTAAAATGTAACCTCTGTGCTTTTGCTAACAACACACTGCCTGTGAACTCAAGAGGATTATCTTACATTGGTGCTCTTGGGAGAGCAGTGTAGTGAAAGAGCCCTGAAACACATAGCCTATAATTTATGTTCCAGTTCAGTACATTGGTGAGAAAAGGAGGTCTTTGCTCCAAATTACTGGGTTTCTTTTCCTTCTCTCTTTTTTAGTTTGTCTTTTTACACAAATGTGAAATCAGAAGAGCAGAAAGTCCTAAGAAACCTTGAGGTAGTTTGAAGAGGAAAGTGCATTTTCTTGTCAGAGTTCCATCTTTCATTAAGTCTCAATTCCCCCTTTAGGAACATGGAGAAATCTCTGAAATGATGCTAGATGCAGCCCCCCAATATAAGGCTAGCCCTGTCCCACCGCCATGCTACAAACAGTGCTCTCTCTCTCGCTCTCTCTCTCTCTCATGCGCGTGCGCCTGCTCACACTCACTCTCTGCCCTGTTTCTTACTATACCTCATAGGTCTCCCAGGCATTTTCCCTTCCTGTCGCTGGCCCTCCTCCAGTTGTTTTTAGGTTTTACAGAGGTAACCTTCCCAGCCCTCACATGTAATGCTTTTTTCTTCTCTGCAATTAAAATTATACCCAACACCAGCTCAGACAACTACATAAATATTGTGGAGATCTGACCCTTAAATATAAGCTTTGGCCTGTACTTTTCATTGAGTTCTTTATTTCTTTAAAATGTAGGTGGTCTCTTTAAAACAGTGTTTCCCAATCTGGAGGACAGACTGGGTAGGAGAGGGACAGGACAAAACAACAAAAAAACCACATACTCCCCTTGTGAGATTTCCTGTGGAAAAGTGAGGTAGAGAATGTCATGGGACAGTTCCAGACAAATCCAAACCCAAATCTTCTGTGAGCTGTGTATTTCCATCAAAACCCCAAACCAGGCAGGTTTAAGCAGATTTTGATGGAGAAGGGAGGTGAAGTTAGCACTGCCATAGTCAGAGCAAGTTTGAAGGGGTTTATTATTATTATTTTAAAACATTTGGTTTCTCTGACCAAAATTAGCTTACGAAAAATAGAGGCCCAGATCATTGATTACTGGAAATTGGCATACACCAATAGACAGTAGATGAGGATCTAGCCTGTAATCTGAAGGGGGGGGGAACCTCTATGTTATGCCCTCTGTGGAATTTTGCCCCAAATCTGCCTCCCTCCTCAATTTTTTTTCCTAAATCACTTTTGACTAGATAAAGGCCAATTTGTATCAAACTAGTGAAAGCCAGAAATAACGGTTTACTGTATAATAAAAGTGCCTTCACAATCTCAGCAGTAACTATGGCTTTACTAGTGCAACACTATCATTCTTGCACTAAAATCCTAATCTAGTGAAGTCATTTTCGTCACAGAACAATTCCACTATAAAACACTGAGCTTTGTTGTCATCAGAACTATAGTTTGCCAAGCGCATTACCGTGGAATAATACAGGACTTTCATTTTCTTTGGCTTTAGGTGGAGGTTCACTACATACAAATTCACTGCACACATACATAAACTTCTAGGCTGGAGCCAGTGTTGCCAACTCTTGTAATATTATCACAATTCTCACAATATTGGTGTTTTTCTTAAAGGGCCATCTCCTTAAGCCAATCTCATGATTTCGGGTGCCTGACTTACAGTTTGTGAATGCTTCCAGTGGGGGTTGGCAATACTGCAGCTCCTCAGCAGGCATAAATCAAACAATTCCACTGAAATCACAGGAGTTACATCATTTACACCAGTGGAAGATCTGGCACTGTACATGTAACTGCAGTTACATTATGTTCATCCTTTAGTTAAAACACACAGCTGGATCTGAACTTCCCCTGGAGTTTGGAGGGATGTTTGGAGCTGAGGTTTGGGCACAGGCCCATCCCTAGTTAAAAATCACTGTGCACTAGTCCATACTTGGATCAGTTTACTGAGAGTAAAGCTATTTCAGTATCCTGGCCACAGATGACCAAATCAATGTGTGGCCTGAAACCAAGACTCACAGCCAAAGCATCAGCAGTGCAGGAGGAGCCTGCTTGGTGGGTATTCTCAGCACCACCCACCACAATCTGTTTACAAGTTTTCATGACACCAGGTGACTGGCAGAAGCAGGTGCCTGGTTAATTCAACACTGGTCTGGAAGCCTTCATTCACTTTCCCTGAAACCTTTTCATTTTGGGAAGGAAAACGCAAGGTCTCTGCACTCCATCCTGTAAACATCTCAGATCAGAACTGCTCTGGCAGATTGCTACATTTAATTACCAGTTTGTAAGGCCTGTGATTACGTATGATCGGTCAACTAATACTGTGAGTTAGCAAGGGTTTCTGATAAATGCTTTCTAACTGAAAGGATGATAAAGGCTCCTATTAGGGCTTGTTTACACTTGAAATGCTACAGCGGCTGCGCCACTGTAGTACTTCAGTGAAGATACTACCCATGCCAACAGCAGGGCTTCTCCCACTGGCATAGGCAGTCCACCTACCCAAGAGGCAGTAGCTAGGTCAAGAGGAGAATTTTTCTGTCGGTCTAGTGCTGTCTATACCAGAAGTTAGGTCCGTTTAACTGCATCACTCAGAGGTCTAGATATTTCGTACCCCTAAGCAATGTAGTTATACCAACCTAATTTCCTGGTGTAGACCAGGCCTGAGGGTATGTCTATAGTAGAAACACTACAGCAGCCCATCTGCAGCACTGTGGTGACGGAAGAACCTCTTCTGTCACTGTAAGTAATCCGCTTCTCCGAGAGGCAGTAGGTAGGTCGACAGAAGGATTTTCACAAACACTTAGTGACGTAGCTAGGTAAAACTAAGTTTTAGGTGTAGACCAGAATTTTACACTTTCTGCTCTTTCTCCATCTTTCTTGTCTATTTAGGCCTGGTCTCTGCTAAAAAGTTGGGTTGACCCAGCTACATTGCTCCACACGCCTGAGTGATGTAGTTAAGCACTGGACGAATTCTTCCATCAACCTAGCTGCTGCCTCTTGTGAAGGTGGATTAACTACAGTGATGGGAGAACCCTTCCCGTCAGAATAAATGGTAATGCCTACACAGCAGTGCAGCTGCAGCTGTGCCACTGCCATGTTTCAAGTGTAGGCAAGCTCTTAGACTATAAACTCTTCAGCACAGAACTGTCTCTTACCATGTATTTCTACAGCACCTAGCATAATGGGGCCCAATCCTGGTTGAAGCCTCTAGGTACTACTATAATAGTATGGGCAGTAGCCAGCTGACAAGCCATAGAGCACAACAGGGGAAATGAAATTTTGCCAAGAACACTAACTCAAACCATTTTCTACATTCATGGACAGTAAACAGCACCTGGCCTTTTAAGGTCTCCTTCAAAACATGCCTCCCACCACCACATGGCCAACTACATGGTATTCAATACATGCACCATGAAAGACAGGATTTCCAAGAATGTTCAGTGTACACATATTTGGTTAGTGACAGTTTTACTGTTTATACATCTAAAAACAAATCTTTGCCTAAAGAAAAATATTTCCCAATGACAAGAATCCAGTACCTCAGAATGAAAGACAAGACTTGCACAACACAGAAGAGACTTATATGCGGAGAGAAAGTAAAAAACAAACAAACCACACAGCAGATTCCTGAGCAACAGAGGTTCAGTGATAGCATGATTTTACTAAGGCACATAGTGGTTCTTGTATTTCAGCGCATTTACTTCTGGTTTCAACTGGAACTAGAACAACTCAAAGCGGTGAAGCAAGTAAAAATTAAAATTAATTTTTAAAACCAAGTTCCCAAAACTTTTATAAATCTCAAGCACAGCTTGGGTGATATTTTGTTCTTCTTTTTCTTGAAGTGGTTTGCCTATCACTGATGCCAATAACAATCTAAGACCTGTTCTACTCTTGAAACTTTCACCAGTATAACACCACGCTTAGTGTGGATGCAGTTACCTGGTATAAAGGTACCTTACACCAGTATAGTTTATTCCTCTTTCCTGTATGGGAATAAACTGTAACAGTATAAGCACTTTTTTACTAATATAATGGCATCCACAGATGCTGGCCAAAGACCCAGATATCTTCATTTAAAACTTGCAATAAAAAAGCCCAGACCCATTGCAAAGCTGAGGGTGGAGAGAATCGTGAAGGAGTTAATTGAACAAGTATTCAGGAAACATGAATATTCATGAAATGCCCCTGATGTTCCTGCCACACTACTGCTTTCTACTGGGTCCAGCTGGTGTCACTAAATAAACATACTATACAAACGAACAATTCCTACAAGAAATAAGATGCTGTTGCCCCTTGTTCTCATACCTCCACCCCCCAACAACCACCCACCACACTTCTACAGAAGCACCACTCCAACGTTTCAGGCTGTATGGGCCAGACTTCAATGATTTTATGGGATTAAATTTATGGGTGTATATTGTGTATCTACAGAATATTTGAGATAATTACTTTTAAAATTATCTTAATTGGCATTATATTCACTTTTCAGGATAAAAACATTTATTACAGGATTGCCGGCTCTCTCAAGTACCGAGCACATCACAAGGAGAAACTGATGGAGGGGAGGAAGGGGATTTGCCATTGCCTGGCACTTTGTGCAGACCTGTGCAAGTCAGCTTGGGAGCGTTTCAGTGGCAGTGGAGAATCGCACCTATAAAAGTATGAGGTGACATTTCTAATAGATGGAATCTCAAATAACAAAATCCAACTTGGAACCCTTCTGGACAGGGCAGTGACTGAGTGGGCCAGGAGAATGAACTTTCCCCTCTGTCTTAGGGGTGGTCCCTCCAGTCAAGGATTATGGACATTGGCAGAGAAGTTTATATTCTTTGTATAACACTGCATATGCCATATCTAGTCTATTTTTAAAACAGCACTTGAGTCTCCATGGTTCCTGGAGCATTAAATTCACAAAGGACACAACCAGATGCCCACTGAAACCAGTGGGAGTCTTTCCATTTATTTTAACGGGCATTGGATCGTACTGTTAAAGAAAAAGTAGTAATTTGAGATTTGTAAAAAGCTTATTTAGTCCACTCAGGGATAGGCTCAAGAATTTTAGTGCTGTGGATGGATGGCTGAGCCTTAAGGCTTCTTGTTTTCCAACTTCACTCAGACGCACTGATGCCTGAGACTGCTGCCTATATAGCATATTATTTTGTTTTTACTCAATGACAAAGTAGAAATGTATTAAATAAAAACGTAACTAAGGGCTCATCTACATACAAAAGTTGTATACTATCCTGATATAGTATATTGGTATAGTTGAGCAGTACAACCCAAATCCAACACCTCATGTGTGGATGCAGTTATACCAGTACAGATGTGTTACATAGAGGTAAGAGAATAAATTATACTGGTATAAGGCATGTTTACTCTAGAGGCTGTCCCGTATAACTATACTGGTTTAAAAAAAAAATCACAACCCTAACCACAGTAGTTATACTGGCACAAAAATGGTGTGTAGATCAGGCTTAAGTCCTGTATCGTCAGCACCAGGAGTGACATGGCGCCTGCTGCTGGCCAAACACTAAAGCAGACTTCCCCAGTTAGCAGAAGCCTCCATCTCAGTGTTTCCCACACTCTTAAAACTGAGCCCTGTTTCAGGAAAATGAAACCAATCATGACCCCCCGCACCACTGCAATCTTCATTCATACACCTTCTGCACCCCTCTCCAGTCTCAAACATCCTTTGAGAATCATTGGTGTAAATCTCCATAATAATCTTCCCCTTTCTTCCATGCTTTGAGGAGCAGAAAAATAGTTAACAATGTTGATAGCTAAAGTATCATCATTAGCACCTATTGAAATTAACGGGACAGTACATAGCTCAAACCTATTGTTTCAAGGCTCTCTCATCTCTGCATCAGTTACATATGCTTCACATTTTGAAAGTTCCCTCTACAACTATAACAGCGACAGATTCACTTATAAAAACAATTGTTGAGACTCTGGAAAAGAACAGAGAAGTCTCTCTGTGTCCCCCATCTAGTCCTTCATGTCCCTCAAGGAGATGTGCCCCACGCCTGGAGAAACACTGCCTTATCAATGGCTGAACTTGCTGTGAGCACACCCTACGCATCACTGCATTTCCTTGACCTAGAACTCTCATAATCCACAGGCAACAGTTTTACCACATGAACCAGAACTGAGCCTCCCTCTGGTCAAGCCCATGGGAACTGTGCTAAACTCACTGCAGGTGCAAGTTGGCGCTCTAGTTTATATATCTTACAGTGTCATCAGCAGTTTGGTGTATACAGGGAATAGATCAGGGGTTCTCAAACTTCATTACACCGCAACCTCCTTCTGACAACAGAAATCACTACATCACCTCAGGAGGGGGGACCAAAGTCTAAGTACATGCCTCGGGTAGGGGATGCCAAAGCCCAATGTCTTCAGCCCCAGGCAGGGGGCCTGTAACCTGAGCCCCACCACCCAGAGCTGAAGCCCTCAGGTTTTGGCCCCGGGCCATGGAGCTCAGCTTTGGCCCTGGGCCCCAACAAGTCTAAGCCAGTCCAGGCAACCCACTTTTGAGAACTGCTGGAATAGATCAAAACCTGCCAAAGAACTTTCGACAATACATTTTTTTGAAATACAAGCTCTTCAAAAACATGTTTGCAAATGAGGTACAGTGTCTAAGTCAAGATGTCAGATAGCCTGTTTTGTCCACAAGAACAAATTCCTCTGGTAGCCACAGGAACATAGGAGTAGAGCTAGTTGGAAGATTGTTGTTGAAGCAGACATGTTCCCTTCAGAAGTATCAGTGTACTAACAGGAGGAACAGCTGTTTAAAATTACCTGGAATCACTTTTCTAAGGTAACACTAGGATACTGAAAAGAGCTGTTCCTCTCATTTGCATACGGAATGCTTATCTTCTTTTCTAGATCCAAGTGTCAAACTGTTTCATTACAACACAGCAAGGCATAGGTGCTGGAACTAGGGGTGCTACTGCACCCCTTGGCTTGAAGTGGTTTCTACTGTATACAGGGTTTACAGTTTGGATCAATGGCTCATAGCACTCCCAGTATTCAAATTGTTCCAGCAACCCTGCAGCAAGGAGACACTTGGATTTAGAGAAGAAGATAAGATGTTTCAATCTGTTCAGTCACGTTTCAATTACAAACCCAAACAATTGACAAAACGTCAAAATTTCCTGCAAAAACAGAAATTCCAAGTTTTGACCCACTCCACACAGGACCATGAGACACCACCGAACCTTCACTAGTGAGTGAGTCTGTGCTGACTATAGGCATGAATGTGCTACACTGACAATTGTTAGTAGTGGTCCCAATGTAAAAGCAAAGTCTAAACGGCAATTTTAGGCTTGGCAAATGAATGTCAGCCTTTCAGATACTGTTACTGTTAAACTGGAGATTCTGTAAATATTAACCAAGCACAAACCCTGAGGATTTTCCCCCCCCTTAAGTTTCTCTCCTCTGCTGATTAACAAACCATATTGACCCAGCACACAGTCTGCTTCACAGTTTTCTGACAAGTCAATTTAATGTTTGAATCCACCAACTGTTCTTACATTTGGGCATGTTTATTTAGAGCTTTTGCAACTGGAAAGAACCTATTAAATGTGTTGCACTGGGCTACTGCCAATAGCTATTGTTTTCAAGATCTTTATGCATTGCCACTGAAATAGGAAGAATGTGTCCATGAAACAGATACTGAATCATGTGTGTGTGTCTTCAAGTTTGAGACACCAAAACAGATTGAATGGAGGATGTCTACAACATCAGCTTCCTCTGTACAAGCTTCTCCTCTGAAGATAACATGCCTGTCAGTCCTATCTACCCAACTTCTCCATTTGATTTACTTAGTGATTCATACACAGTTAGACCATTTTTTAACTTTCTTATGGTAGGATTCCTAAAGTTATGTAGTGAATCAGTGAACAATGATGTAGGCCAGACAGACAGACTTATATATATGTGTATTTGAAGGTTATAACAAGCTGCAATTCATGAACGCTGATACCTGTGTGCATCCTGATCTTCATCCATCCTCCCTGAAGTCCCACCTTTGTGAAGTCCGGCCAAGTTTCATCTGGTCACTTTTTTTAGTCAAGGCTTATTTGATGCCAACAGAAGAAAGTGAGACTAGGAGGCCTTGAGATGCATTGACATGAATATGTTGAAGAGGCTCACCTCTGTGTTTCCTCTTCACTGGCCCCAGACCCTATGGCCTTCTTACTGCATCAGAATGAGACAGGAACCTGGCTGAAAATGAACTAACTATGACTCAGCTTGGGTAAGACTGAAGCAATGCTTGTGGGTAGAGGAAGCTTTAAGTGCAATGGACAGAGATGCTGCCTGCACTACCTGTTGAAGATACACCTGCCTTCTAACGATGGTTTGCAGCCTGGTGTCCTATTGGCTCCAGCCTTGCTCCCAGGCTCTGTTAAGCAACAGGACCTTTCACCAAATATAGCACAGTAGGAGACTTTGGCTATTTTTCTCAAATTGCAAACCTCACTACTGTAATGTACACCTTTCTTACCACAGAGCTTGACTAGTATCAGGTGCCATACTTAGGGCTACCCCAACAGCTAGTGCAGAATGCAAGTAACTGGTGTGGGCAATAGGCAGGTCTCCGCACTGCCTTCTTGTTCACTTCTGGGTGTGGCCCAAGGTGTTACTGATTATCTTTAGAGACCTGAATGGTCTTAGAACATGGGTTATCTGAGAGATAGGCTCTCACTCCATGGCAGTCAAAATCAGCTGGGAGGTGCTTGCTCTCAGTATCTAAATCTGACCCCTCCATATCCAGCAGCAGGGATTTCTCAGATGACTGCCTCTGGAATTCACTCCCCTTGGCAATCAGTCAGACCTTGAGTCTAGTGACCTTCCGAGCACCACCCAAGTCTCATTTATTTTGTTTAACATTTGATTAACTGTTTCTGGTTTTGTTTTGCAATTTAATCTGAGACCGAAGTCCCCACAGCATGTTACAGAAATATATAAATCAGTATCTTTAAAGCATACAGCATGGTAGCAAGACAGTGCTAATAAGGTGCAATCTGACAAAATGGGTACCTGGAAAAAGATGACAATGCAGCTTTGTAAAACCGATACCTCTAAAGCGCTGGCTGGTCATCTGCAGAGACCTGGTTGGTTACCTGGTGCTGGTTCTCCCGGTTTCCTGGTGAGAGAAAGAGAGCAAACAGGAGGGGGGAGATTAAATGAAGAGCAAAAGCACAGTAACTATTTTTACAGAAAAAGGACTGAACATTTGTGGCACTAAGGATACCTGGAGTCCTTTCCTATTGCATTTCTAAGACAGCAATTGCTGTAGTTGTCACAGGAATGTTCTGAGGTCACAAATGGGAGGAGAGGTGGTTCATCTAATAATCAAGATGTGGTCCATGCTATAAGTTTGAGAACTGCTGGCCTAAAGCATTCAGCTACCCTATCACATGGCCTTTTATGCTCTAGATCAGTGGCTTTCAATCTTTACCCATCTGACAACAGAAAGGTATTTTAGGACACCATTACCACCTCCTCCTGTGATTTAAGAACCTCTCTCCTATTAAAGAAACCAGGGTGCGTAACTACCCCCTCTCCAGTTGGGAGCTCATGCCCTAGATCCTCACTAGACCTGGAGAAATAATGAAACAAACTATTGGTGAATATTTTATTTTTCTCTATGTCAAAATGTTTCTATCTGCAGTTATTCGCCATATGCCAGATCCTCAGCTGGTACAAATCGTAACAACTCCATTGATTTCCATGGAGCTACAACCATTTATAGCAGCTGATAATTAAGTCCCGCCAGAGATGCCTGCCAATATTGGCGGGGTAGAATGAGGGCAGCCACTTCAGCTGTGTTACTGAGCATGCTCAGTTCAAGTCAAGCAACAAATCTGTGGAGTGGGGCACACGACCCTGCATGCCCCCCTCCACATCATCGCTGAGTCCTGCCTCTGTAAGACACAAGTAAAGAAAAATAAATTGTTGAATGTTACCTGAAGTATTGCCAATTTCACCAAACAAATTATTCTATAAATATTATTAAAAAGAGGTCTAAGAATCGGCATTGACTAAAATGGAAAGGGTAGGCTTTTGGTGCCAGAAGGGGTAGCACTGAAAGAGTTAAATCAAAATGCACTTCCTCAAAAGTGGGGAAGGGGAGAATCTTTTTACATGTTGCCCTGACTTGCAACATCACAAATACATCAGTCATGAGCATTGATGGCAAATGTCACAATATACAGTGGACACAGAATTCAGAACCCTGTTTGAGATGTTGGCTTTTTTCTAACAGAGAGGAATAAACTTAGCTAGAGCAGGTCTAATACAGCATTCTAACCAAGAGTAACCCCTTCAGTTCAACACCAAGCGCATGGTTGGACACCGCTGTGAATTCTCTCCTTCTAGGCAGCTTAGGCAATCACAGTGTAGATCACATCAGTACATGACCTGATCTTTCTGAAGATCTTGCCCTGTTAGCCAGTGGGTTGCACAGCTGTAACTGAGGACAAGCTTCATAGATTTTAAAGCCAGAAGGAACTGCTAAGGAAACAAAAAGATGTTCTGTAAATTGTATTAGCCACAGAGTGACCTCATGCCCAGAGTCACAAAGAGCCAGGTCACTTGGAACTTTGTCCCCGAACACATATTTCTGCCAGATTTGAACTGAAAATATCTGCAGGCTCCCTCACTACCACGGAGCAGCTACACAGGCTCAGACTCTGCCTCCAGCATGGAGAAGTAAATGACAGTAGGGTGGCAGCCGGACCAGCAACCACTGTGTCTAAAGCAGGCTTACTGATAGCAGGCTTCTAGAACCATTTCCCTGACCGATGGGAACAGAGATTGTTGACTATATAATGCACAGAAAAGTAAAGCCCCATCTTCACTGCTCGGGGAATCCTTGCTAGAAGGGTTCAAGACATAGTCACTGAAGAGAACAAAAAGAATGGTCCCAGCTGAATTTCCCAATAATTATTTAAAAGACAATGATTTTTTTTTTAAGTCTGCACAACAGAGCTACAAGTTTGATGTGAGCCAGACCATCTGCAGCCATTGCTTGGGAGCCTTCCTCACCTTTCTGCATGCGTCACACAAGCGTAGGCAACACAATCCCTGGGGAAGCATAGAGAATGATCCCTCTCAGTGCCTCTGAAAGTACACGGCACCCCAACAAGAGCAGAGGACAGAAGAAAGCAGGGCCACAGCCCCACCCCAACTCTGCACTGGCTTACAAAGAGGGCCATGTATGTCAAGGGAGCCAGCTGCATTGTTCTAATGGGGCAGTCTACGCACTTCCCTTGCAAGAGAGGGAGCAGGGAGTGTGCAACCCTGAGGCACAATCCTTCCCCAAGTGCTTCTGGGACATTGTGGCTCTGCACTGCTCCTTACTCAGAGCTGAAGCTAAATTCCACAACGTGGTGGTGGGGGTGAGGGTTGGAGGGGGAGTGTTCTCTTTTTAGAGGTCTATATTGGAGTGATGATGTAGTTAGTAGAGGTAGGCCCAAACCAGCACCTTACATCCGAATATCCTACGAACTTTCAGAAAATTCAAAATCCAAAACCAAATCTGGATCTGACAATTGCCAACATAACCCACTGTTCAGAGTGTGCTGTGTCCCCCCCTCTATGCCTGATCCCTGGAGGATCTGAGTGTTACACCCTCAGCTACAGAGGCTGGTTCTTTAGCTCATGCCGTTTGGGGATTGGTCCTGCTTTGAGCAGGGGGTTGGACTAGATGATCTTGTGAGGTCCCTTCCAACCCTAATAATCTGTGATTCTGTGATATCAGTGAAGATATAGTCATCACAAAAGTAGGCCTGATGTTTCTGAAGAGCCAGACTAAAACCCTAAAACTTAACACCCTTGAACTTCAGGTTCAAAATCCAGATCTGCATCCACATTTTGTAGCCCAGGCCCATCTCTCTGCCTTTCATTAAGAGACATGGAAAATATCACCGTGACAAGGGGGACAAGCAAAACTCCCCCACAGTGCACGGGGAAGTTCCTGCTCAGAAAACCCTGCTACCTTATGGCCCCTATGAAACAGGAGGCCGTGCCTGCAAGTTTCAGCCAAATGAAAAAGTATCCCTACGGTACATCTGCAGGACCAGAAAATGTCAAAAAGGCCAAGCTGGGGAAAAGCAACCGTCAAACAACTTTAATAGCACATGTAGACACAGCATCGGGGGGAAAAATTATGCCCAACAGGCTGGCAGGAAACTCACTGAGAAAAGAGCATTTGCCAGTACCAGCCACCAAAATATAGCCTTAGTCACCCTAATCCAGGTGTGGTTTATATTCTGGTTTACTGGGATTGTCTCAGTTTTCAAGTGGCAACGGCAGTCTCAGGGAAGTTTGGAGTCTGTCTGAGTTTTAATAAAACCCTGGGACATTTGCTCATCACAGGGACATCCTACCTGTCTCCTTCACTGCCAGGATCCTGCTGCATGGGCCTCTCAGCTTCTCCATCAACTCCCTACGCTTCAAGAGGTTCTCATCTGAACAGTGCGCTAACCGAAGCCACATCTACCTCTAGACTACAGCTCTAAGGTGCAAGAGACAATAGGAAAGTGACACCAGCAGGCAGTGGCACCCACAGCCATACACAACAGTGCATAGCACTGGCAAGGGAGCCAAGTCACCAGCCCAACAGCAGCGGCGAGGAGAAGCAGTGCTAGTCACTCCACTGCCAATTCAGGTTTGGACCCACATCACCTCCATCCCCTCAAGGCCAAAACTGAGTGAGTGGCATTGTAAGCGGGTGCATAGGGGTTGCAGTAGTGCTCAGGTTTCACTCTGCAGACCCTGCATCTGAACCTGAGAAGCACTGCAACCCCCGTGCACTGAGTCACAATGCCACCTGCTCAATTTTGGTCCCTCCCACTCATCATGATGAAAGGGCTGCAGGCTCACACCTCAATGGCACTGTGACCTTTGTACACCAGGTTACAATGCCACTCACTCCATTTTGGCCTTGAGGGGATGGATGGGGTCAATTTTGCCACCTCCTGTCATGACAGAGCCTCAGAGGGGCCAAGGGACCAAATCTGGGTGGGCAGTGGGGTGGCAGTGCTGCTCCTCCTTGCTGCTGCTGTGGGGCCTGCATCTGCACCAGGGATCCCCTCTGGAAGCCTACCCAGTCTAGTCTCAATTCCAGCAGCCTGTGTCCCCTCAGCTCTATCCACTGCACTTGCTGAGTGACATTCGCCCATGGGGTGTCCACCCAGTGCAGCTGGTCAGGAGAGGGGCTCTGGAGAGTAACATATAAAAAATGTCTGGAGGCACCCCTGGCAGCAGGAGTGATTGTGGGTCTACAGTTCAGTGGGTCTATGAAGAGAATACAGTGGGTCTATGAAGAGAATCTTGACCTTGTGCCATGCTCTGAATAGTTGAGTGACTCCCTGCACAGATGAGATCAACCTTTTGAAGATTCCCTCCAGCATGGGAGAATCCTCCAGTAGCATAAGGCAGTGGTTCCTATGCCAGGACCCTAGATCCCTGGCACTGGTGTCCCTGGGTAAAAGTGGGAATGGCCATAGTACCCCGGTGTCTGCAGATCATTGATTGCCATGGGCATCTGTATATAAAATAGGCAGTGTGAAAGAGACACTGAAGCTCTAGACTTAAGGGACTAAAGGTGTCTTAATGCCATCTTCCCTGTGCGTCCCATACACAGTTCTGCATGGAGCACAACTTGGCCAGTCCAGAGAACAGGACATGTAATATGAAAGCATCAATATTTCTAGGGGAAAAATTTGCATTGTATTATTTCCTAGTAATGATTTTAGGATTTTTAAAGTGAGTGGGGGACAGGGAATGAAACAGTAAAACACAATAGAGTGTGAACTGTCATGCTAACATAATAATTCATACCTATAGTGTTGCTACTAGACTCACACCTACGGTGTTGCTACAAGGCATGAAGTCAAAAACCAAGAGCTGTGTAAACATTTTTGTCAATTTATTACAATATGGTGAAAGCCCTAGGGTGTATTACACAAATTATAAAATATTAACATGGGCTTTTGAGTGGTAACAAAAAAATAATTTTAAAGGGAAATTATAAGGTGGTTTAAAAGTAAAATTAGATCCCGTTCGATTCATTTTAAACTGGACAAAACACTGGAAAAGAGACTGTAGGCAACACTCTTATGTTGGGAGGGGAATGGACTAGATGATGTACAGTAATAATATTCTACATCTTTTCCATTTCCAGGATTCTACGAGGTATTCAGCTGGTGTGATCTTGCATGGCTCTATTGACTTCAGTGGAATTATACTGATAGTACTAGAGCCTCTGTTGGTAACAAAGATCTGATGGAAAATGCTTTATGGATTCACAATATCTAATATTTGTTTCCTTTTAAACATCCATTTGTGATTGTCATAATCATGGACTATATTTTTCTTATGCAGAATGTTTGTGCAGAAACCACAGCAGCATAGTCTGCTTTCACTCTGTGACTAGTTTAACTGAAGTTAATAGGACCACTCAGTGGGTACGGTGCTATTCAATGTGTTGGCATCCAGCCCTAGTAAAACTACCAAACAAGAAAGAACAAACATGAAGCGTCCAGAAGAAAGCATAGAGTGTCTATCCTATGCTGGTCTACAATGAACTTGGAGAACAAAATGGCTATCGAAGTGTACAGACAATGAGAATGCTGAGAAACACAAAAGGTGCAGTACACACTGAGCAAAAGGCACTATAGTTTCATAGCTACATACGCCACATCAGGAACATAAATTCCAAAGGAGAGCTATGTTTTTCTTGTTTTGTAGGTGGAGATCGACACTTCACAGTGCTGCATATGCAGCACTGAAGAAGTTCGTAAAAATTTTCTCTGCTCAGGCTACAGATAATGGAGATGGATGCTCCGACACACAAAGACCCATTCTCTCTGAGATTACCTGGCCTTTTGTGGTCTGTAACAGACATGATCTCCTTTGATCCAAGTTCATAGGAGGACATACTGCAAAGCGCAGTGCTGCATCATGAATAATTTGCATTGTATCTTACACATCACTGGCAATCACATCACCCTATAGTACAAGTGACTTGGTTTGGATATATACTGTAACATGGACCAAAGGAGATTGTTTGAACTGTTATCTGATACTTAAGATAAGAATAGGCCTGGACATCAGAATTTCACTTGATTTATGTCATAATTGCACCAATTACAAGGCACGAATTAGGAAGTTACAGTTTTAATGGTCAACGATCACTTGAAGGGTGAATATGTACCTTTTTTGCTTACTATTTTGTTAAACCATAGAAGAGAAGTAGCCTAACAGAATAAAGAGCATTAAATATTAAAAGAGAGCTGTCTGCTGTTGTGACTGCAGTTAGCAATCTTTGTTAGTGCTAAGGAAGGCAGTGACTGGAGATGATTTTATTTTAAAAGCAAAATAAGAAGCCTGTACTTACACACCATTTTGGATTTGAAAGGCACTAATGCCAGGATATTCAAAATTAGGTTTCCCCACAATTCTGACCCTTTGCAAAATTTCTTGCTTCATCTTCCTCACTGACTGACCCTGTTGCCAAAGACTTGCTGCCTCAGATTGACTATTGCAGCCTTCTCTTTTCTGACCTCCATGCATCCCCCTTCCCCTCAATCCAAAAAAAAAAACTGTAGCATAATTAGCCTTTCCCTCCTGCTACTCTGACCTTGTCCTAAGGTGCCACTCCACTGGAGCACATGAGAGATTTGCTATGTAAAGGCTGCAATCACCTTTACTGATAATACTTTTAACTATTTAATTCAAATCAGCAAGAAGGGCAGGCAAAAAGGTCACAGTGGTCCCTGAATCATCTCCTTCCATTTCTCCAGTTTGCCCTATTAAGGGCCATACTGAAATCAACATGCTAACATTAACATAAGATAATGCTAAACTATTGGCATTAATCTCACACACTTTTTTCCCTTTCTGCACATTGAAATGCTCCAGGGGTCATTTTGAGGAAGCTGCCGCAAAGGAGCTGTGTTATCATGAAGAAAGGGTGATTTGAGGAGTCTTTGGACCTCCACTCATATTCTCCAGCTCTCTGGATTCCCCAGATCCACAGAACTTCCCAGAGAATTTTAGGCATCCACAAGCCAGGCCTCACACTCTCTCCATGGAGAGAAACAAGCTCATCTTCCCAACCAAACAGTGTTGTGGGAAATTCCACAAGTTAGAGTCTATGACTTTTCCTGTCTCCCTGGGCCACAGGCAAAACATCCTGTACATTTCAGTGGGGAATTCTGCTTTCTATGGTATGATAGAATTGATCTTCCACATAGGGCACAATAGTCATTTTTGTGAAGGCGCTTAGTGGTTTTCAGGGAGAGTCGCATCAGAATTAAGTTGTTTATCATGCAAAGTTGTTGCTTTTTAAATGCTATTTGTTTTGGACTTCAGCTCCACAAGCAAGTAGTAGATGGTTTTTAGGGAAGAATTAGTACTTTTAAGATTCAAGTCTGTGAAACAAATCAATAGAGCTGAGG
The DNA here is from genome assembly GCF_025201925.1 of Gopherus flavomarginatus. Taxonomy (NCBI): domain Eukaryota; kingdom Metazoa; phylum Chordata; order Testudines; family Testudinidae; genus Gopherus; species Gopherus flavomarginatus. The sequence goes on from NC_066618.1 coordinate 180,205,185, forward strand.
GACCTCAAAACCTGGCAGGATCACACTCAGAAAAAGTTTCAGATTTTTCATTTTCGGTATTGGACCTGCATTATTAAACCAATTTAACCAACATTTTAACAAACAGAAATACACAGAGGATTTTTAAAGGAGTCATTCTAAACACACATTTTATATTAGGACCAGATGTGGTCGGGGGGGGAAAAGTAGGTTTGTGCCAGCCAGCATCAGAGAGGATTTTATATTTCAGCGTCAGAGTTGAATCTGCAGCATGCAGTACCACATGCTGGTATCAGTCAGCCTAATGACTGTGGCATGCTAGCAGCATAATACCCCTGCCAACACACACAGCTGGGAGTTGATAAACTAACTGCAACTTCTTCTCTCTGTCCGTTACTTATAACCTCTTGGACAGTGAATGAAAACCAGTTCAAACACAGCTTTAGTCCAAACTTCAAACCCATTGAATAGCTCACCTTGGCCCTGCTCCAAAGTCCAGCATTTTATTACCAGTCTCATGCTTTTCTGTCCCTTATCTTTCATTCTCCCCTTATTTACTTGGATTTTGTTGTTGTTGTTTTAAATAATCTTACACTATGTTAACTATCTTAACAAATTCTGGTACAAGTTGTGGACTTTGTTAATTGAGTCCACATCAAAAACACAAGGCTTTGGGATATTTTGTTCTAAACTGTGCATGGTCAGCATCCGTCTGCTTATAATTAACCCACATTTTCATCGCATCTCTACATTAACTTATTACAGACTCTGCTGGTAATGAACTACTGACAGGAATCTACATACAAAACTGGCCATTTGCTTCTTTGTGCATGTGGGCTAAACAAAAATTAATCTTGCTATTTGGTTATTCACTTGGTGTATTTAAATTGGAGACTTTTTCTGCTTCACTTGATATGCACAAAAAAAGAAGGGCGGAGGGAGAGATCTGGCTACTGAGCTTTATCCAGAAACATTCATCTGTGCAGCTGATTAATGGGAACTTTTCAGATCCATAATAGTTGTACAGTAGAACACAGAGTTTTCACTGGATGACTATAGTGTTTCGAGAGACAGAGAAAACAAATATGAACAGAAGATAGCAATGTTTTGCTCATCAACCACTATGTAGCTTAGGCATCAGTAAAGCGACAGGTTTAGAACTGAGCTTGGGAGAGAAGCTGGTTATTTTTAGAAATGTTTTTTGTGGGACTCTTGACAAAGGCTAGCTTAGGTTTTGGAAGTTAAAATTAAAATAAAAGGAAGGATGTGACAGACAGTGATGCAACAAAGCAGCTGCTAGTATCAAGTGACCACATGTAAAATGCCATAAAGGAACTGGAACAGACTAGCAAGGAGGAGCAGCAGTCACTGAGCTAGAAAGTCTCCTCTCCCAGAACACGCCTTTGGAAATAAGTCTTTATAAGTAAAGCAGATAAAACACTGATGTGCACATTTTTATATTTCATGTGGCCCAGCAGCTAGAGCACCACACTGGGACTCAGAAGAGCTGGGTTCTATTTCTGGCTCTGCCATTGACCTGCTGGGTGACCTTGGTTAGTCACTTCACCGCCCCATGCCTCAGTTTCCCCACCAGTAAAATAGACAGCTATTTGGTATTTGTATTGTTATTATGTTATGCAGCCCAAGTAAACTCCCATTTTCCCACAAACCAGTTCCTGAAAAATGCTGGAAGAGAAATATATTTTTGCATATTACAGAACTTACACTCGAGAGAGCATAAATGAAACCACGGTAGAAAACAGAAAACTTTCAATTTGCATGGCGGCTTTCATCATAACACTCACAAGAACTAGGACAGGATCATCTTATCTTGTGCTTTTCTACTGCATCCATCACCATACCAAGCCAGGGTATCACAAGTAAACTAGATCTGCCTACATGAAATCTGCTAGGGACTTTACTAGACATGTGCTCTTCTCCTTGCCACATTTATAAGAGGGTCTGCTTCAGTTGTAAGTATGTAACAAAAATGAAGTGGTCAATCTGGCTATGAGCAGAAGGTTTCCTTGAAGACAAGAATCTTGCAGGTTGATGCCCTATAGGTTGTCACTCTCCATTAGGCCAATTTCCTCTGGAGCTTATTCCATAGCAGAATATCCTTGTCTGAGAAAGCTTGTCTTGGACCTCATGTCATTGAGCCCTGATTCAGAAAGGGCATATTAAGGCATCCTTAATTTTAAGCATGTCCTTGAGTCCCACTGAAGTCACCTGCATATGCTTAAACCCCCTTCTGGAACAGGGATGGACTTAAGCACATGCTTAAGTGCTTTCCTGAATTGGAGCTTTTGTGAATTTCATGGGCTCAGAAGAGCACAACTGCCTTGGTAGGTGAGGAACGGAGATGTTATCGCAGGTTTAGCTGTGTCTTGGTCCACTGATGGCTTGGAAGATCAGGACCTTGAACCATTACTGGAAGTGGATGGAGACCAGTAGAGGAAAACAGTGGGGAGAGAATACATTCACAGTGGCCTGTCCCATTAAGGAGGCAGCCAGTCAGCCACATTCAGCGCAGGCTGGAGTCTCTGTAGTGCATGCACATTCAGCCCCAGGTACAATGAGTATTCCAGTCTGGGAGTGATGAACACATGGATCACTGTGTCCAAATCATTATTCAGGAGGTAAGGGCATCATTACCTAGCAAACTGAAGGTGAAAGGAGTCAGTTTTAACCACAGTCTCTGCCTGATTGCTTAGGTTTAATGATGAGTCAAACAGGATCCTCAGCCTACACACCACTTTGATAAGCAGGGGCAGATGCCTTCGGTGGAAAGGGAGTGAAATGACTCAGCTAGTTCTTTGAAGCATTTCCCCCATTTAACCAGCATCACTTGGGTCTTGCCTAGGTTTAGTGTAAGCCAGCTGTTCTTTGTCCAGCAGCTGTTCTCTTGCTGGCACTGTGACATCCTTATGAGGATGTTGATTACATCAGTGAAAAAGTAGCTGGGAGTCACTGGTCTATTGTTGGAAGCAGAGCAGGTGTCATCTCACCACTCCTCCCAATGGTCTCATGAAGACATTAAAGAAAGAAGCACAGAAACAGGATAAATCTCTACAAGACTGCACAGGTGAAGGTCTTTGGGGAGGGGTAGAAATTGCTCATCTCCACTCTCCGGGGCTTGCTGGAGAAGAATGATGGGAGCCATTTTAATATTGCACTATCTACTCCACATGCAAGTAGATCAACTGCATTAAAAGCGGCAGAGAAGTCCAGTAGAATGAGTATGGAACTACTGCCTGTTGTTATATCCTCGGGGGCAGCCGGTTTATGAAGAAATCACTTGAGGCCAGATAGCAGACAGCTAACAAAACTACCATTTATTTACAGACACAGAGCTCGCCTAACCGGCCGAAGCTGGCTGTGCTATCCTCTAATAATCTAACTCAGTTGCCATAGGAACAAAAACCATGACAACCAAATACACAACACCTGTATCCATTGCCATAAGCAGCTTGTCTTTTAGTGCCATCAAGCTGTCTCCTGGCCATGCCCCATCTTGCAGCTTGATTGCAAGGCATCCAAGATGTTAGCAGATGTCACATGTAATTGGAACTTGGCTGTTACCATTTTCAGTGATTTTGCTTTAGAATGGTAAATTGAAGAAGTCTTCTGTATCCAGTATTGGCTTTGAGAACTGGGTAGACTGTTGCATTTTTCAATAAAGTTAGCAGACTCTGTTTCTTCCATTAGCCAATTGTTCTTTGCTGGCTGTTACCAACCAGGAGAGATATGGCTCTGTTTTGCAGGTGGTAGTTTGAACACTTCTAAAGGCTCCTGCAGCTTGATTGTATGGAGCAGATCTCTGTCGGGGTAACATGTGGCTATTTCAGTATTGACAACCCTAAGCATTCAAAAATCATGAGTCAGGCCTCAAAAATCACGAGACTAGCTTTAAAATCTTGCGGTTTTTTAAAAATAACAATAATAATAAATTTTGGGTTCTTTTTATTTGCCTTCATATTTTTGAGCCTTTAGGGTTCAAATTTTCCAGCTTTGCTCCGCAACCACAAGAGGTAGAAACTTGGCTTCCATTTTATAATGAAAGCTAAGATGCTCACATAAATCAGTTGACTTCAGGAGTTGGGGCTTCAAGAAAAAAGCCAAATATCATCCGAGTTGGCAAGACTATTTGTTTAGATTTATGAGAACCAGCAGTAACCCCATAAAATATAACTATACAGAATAGAAAATAAAAGAAATCCTCCTCCCTCTCTAATCATCAGCCCCTGACACATCTCCCTCCTTTAAAGCTCCCTGTACAGATTAGCTTTGCAGCAGGCACTGAACGTTAGGGTACATCTACACTACGGGATTATTCCGATTTTACAGAAACCATTTTTTTAAAACAGATTGTATAAAGTCGAGTGCATGCGGCCACACTAAGCACACTAATTCGGTGGTGTGCGTCCATGTACCAAGGCTAGTGTCGATTTCCAGAGTGTTGCACTGTGGGTAGCTATCCCATAGCTATCTCATAGTTCCCGCAGTCTCCCCCACCCCTTGGAATTCTGGATTGAGAGCCCAGTGCCTGATGGGGCAAAAAACATTGTCGCGGGTGGTTCTGGGTACAGCCTCACCCCTCCCTCCGTGCAAGTAGCAGATAACCGTTTCATGCCTTTTTTCCTGGGTGAATTGTGCAAACGCCATAGCACAGCATAGCCCTGCTCAGCTCAAGACCGCAATTGTAGACACTGTAAACACCTCGTGCATTCTCGTGCAGTCTATGCTGAACCAAGACCTGCAAAACCAGGCAAGGAGGAGGCGGCTATGGCATCGCAGTGACGAGAGTGATGAGGACATGGACACAGAATTCTCTCAAACCGCGGGCCCCTGCGCTTTGGAGATCCTGCTGGTAATGGGACAGGTTCTAGCCATTGAACGCCAATTTTGGGCCCGGGAAACAAGCACTGACTGGTGGGACCGCATAGTTTTGCAGGTTTGGGACGATTCCCAGTGGCTGCGAAACTTTCGCATGCGTAAGGGCACTTTCATGGAACTTTGTGACTTGCTTTCTCCTGCCCTGAAATGCCAGAATACCAAGATGAGAGCAGCCCTCACAGCTGAGAAGCGAGTGGCAATAGCCCTCTGGAAGCTTGCAACGCCAGACAGCTACCGGTCAGTAGGGAATCAGTTTGGAGTGGGAAAATCTACTGTGGGGGCTGCTGTGATGCAAGTAGCCAAAGCAATCATTAAGCTGCTGCTACGAAAGGTAGTGACTCTGGGAAATGTGCAGGTCATAGTGGATGGCTTTGCTGCAATGGGATTCCCTAACTGTAGTGGGGTGACAGACGGAACCCATATCCCTATCTTGGCACCGGAGCACCAGGGCACTCACTACATAAACTGCAAGGGGTACTTTTCAATGGTGCTGCAAGCACTGGTGGATCACAAGGGACGTTTCACCAACATCCATGTGGGTTGGCCGGGAAGGGTTCATGACGCTCGCATCTTCAGGAACACTACTCTGTTTAAATGGCTCCAGCAAGGGACTTACTTCCTGGACCAGAAAATAACAGTTGGGGATGTTGAAATGCGTGTAGTTATCCTGGGGGACCCAGCCTACCCCTTGATGCCATTGCTCATGAAGCCATACACAGGCAGCCTGGACAGTAGTTAGGAGTTGTTCAACTACAGGCTGAGCAAGTGCAGAATGGTGGTAGAATGTGCATTTGACCATTTAAAGGCGTGTTGGCGCACATTACTGACTCGCTCTGACCTCAGCGAAATCAATGTCCCCATTGTTATTGCTGCTTGCTGTGCGCTCCACAATCTCTGTGAAAGTAAGGGGGAGACCTTTATGGCGGGGTGGGAGGCTGAGGCAAATCACCTGGCCGCTGATTATGCGCAGCCAGACATAAGGGGGATTAGAAGAGCACGTCAGGAAGCGGTGCGCATCAGGAAAGCTTTGAAAACAAGTTTCATCATGGGCCAGGGTACGGTCTGACTGCTGTGTTTGTTTCCCCTTGATGAACACCCCCTCCTTTATTGACTCATGCCCTGTAAGCAACCCACCTTCCCGCTTCGATTACAGCTATAAATAAAGTCACTATCGTTTAAAAATCATGTATTCTTTATTAATTCATTATAGAAAGACGGAGAGAACTGACAAGGTAGCCCGGGTGTGGTTTGGGAGGAGGATAAGAAGGAAGGAAAAGGACACTAAAAAAATTTCAAAGTAATGACAGCCTTTTGGTTGGGCTGTCCATGGGGTGAAGTGGGCGGGTGCACGAAGCCTTCCCCCATGTGTTCTTACACGTCTGGGTGAGGAGGATATGGAACATGGTGAGGGGTGAGGGTGGTTACACAGGGACTGCAGCGGCACTCTGTGATCCTGCTGCTGTTCCTGAAGGTCCACCAGACGGCGGTGGATGTCAGTTTGATCATGCAGCAGTCCCAGCATTGCATCCCGCCACCATTGATCCTTCTGCCTACACCTCTGATATTCCTGCTGCCACCTCTCATCTCAAGGGTCCCTCCTGTCCTCACGTTCACTGGCATCTTTCCTGTAATTTGATACCACGTCCTTCCACTCATTCAGATGAGCTCTTTCATTGCGGGTCACTTCCATGATTTCCGAGAACATTTCGTCTTGCGTCTTTTTTTTCCGCTGCCTTATCTGAGATAGCCTTCGGGATGGAGTAGGGAGGCTTGAAAAATTTGCAGCTGCATGAGGGAGGGAAAAAAGAGAGAGAAGTATTTTAGAAGATACATTTTACAGAACAATGATTATACTCTTTCACGGTGAACAACACTATTCACCTTACATAGCACATGTGATTTTACTACAAGGTCGCATTTCACATCTTAATATTGAGCGCCTGCAGCTCTGGTGTTAGAGATCTCACAGACGCAGATCCAGGCAGCAGAATTCAGCTTGCATGCGTCCATGGTAAGCCACTGTCTTTCGGCTTCTGCAGCCTTCATATACACAGTGCTTTCCTTTCTCAAATACCAAGCAAATCCCGTTCAGTGCTGCTTCTTTCCTGTTAACATGCAGCAACAGAAACCACCCCCCATCTAATTCTCTCGGATGATCAATTTACCCCTCCCCGCACCGCGTGGCTGGTATCATGGAAGATCACTGCTAGCCAAACGCGAAAAAGCTCAGCGCCAATCTCCCCCTCTCCCCCTGGCTTGGCTACCTGCAAGGAAGGATTTCTTTTAAGCAACAGGCAAACAGCCCAGTAGGAATGGCCATCTCTGTCCCCTTAATTAAATTCCTGAATTTCAACCAGCTTACCATGAATGATATAACTCTCCTGAGGATAACACAGCGAGATAAAGAACGGATGTTGCTTGAATGCCAGCAATCACCGGGACTATACGCAGCTAGGCTTTGTCATGCAATGATACCAGATTACTTGCTACATGCATGGTGTGGTCAAGTGTCCTACCATGGAGGACGGAATAAGGCTGCCCTCCCCAGAAACCTTCTGCAAAGGCTTTTGGAGTACCTCCAGGAGAGCTTCATGGAGATATCCCTGGAGGATTTCCGCTTCATTCCCAGACATGTTAACAGACTTTTCCAATAACTGTACTGGCCGCGAATGCATCCCAAAATCCTCAGAGCAAATTAATCATTAAAAAATGCTTGCTTTTAAATCATGTTTTATATTTACAAAAGGTACACTCACCAGAGGTCGCTTCCATGGCTTCATTGTCTGGGCTAGTGGCTTGGGAGGGCTGGGAGGGTAATTCCGTCTGGGTGAGAAAAAGCTCCTGGCTGTTGGGGAGAACGGAGTGCTGTGTGCTTTCTGCAAGCTCGTCCTCCTCTTCCTCCTCCTCATCCTCCCTGTCCACAGAATCCTCAGGCATGGCTGAGATTACCAACCCCACCTCAGAATCCACAGAGTTGGGGAACTGGTGGCGGACCCTCCTAGAATTGCATGCAGCTCAGCGTATAAGCGGCATGTTTTCGGCCCTGCTCCGGACCTTCCGTTTGCTTTTTTGGTTTTCTGGTGGGCTTGTCTGAGCTCCTTAACTTTCACATGGCACTGTACTGAGTCCCTGGTGTGGCCTCTCTGCGTCATGGCCTTGGAAATTTTTTCAAATGTTTTTTCATTTCGTCTTTTGGAATGGAGTTCTGTTAGCACAGAATCCTCTCCCCATATAGCGATCAGATCCAGTACCTCCCATGCGGTACCGGAGCTCTTTTTCGATTCTCAGGAGACTGCATTGTTACCTGTGGTGATGAGCTCTGCGTGGTCACCTGTGCTGGTGAGCTCTCCACGCTGGCCAAACAGGAAATTAAATTCAAAAGTTCGCAGGGCTTTTCCTGTCTACCTGGCCAGTGCATCCGAGTTCAGATGGCTTTCCAGAGTGGTCACAATGGTGCACTGTCGGATACCGCCCGGAGGTCAACACCGTCGATTTGCGGCCACACTAACCCTAATCCAACATGGCAATATCGATTTCAGCGCTACTCCTCTCGTCGGGGAGGAGTACAGAAACCGGTTTAAAGAGCCCTGTATATCGATATTAAGGACCTCATTGTGTGGACGGGGTGCAGGATTAAATCGGTTTAACACTGCTAAATTCGGTTTAAACGCGTAATGTAGACCAGGCCTCAATAGATTCAGGCTATGTCAGAACAAGGGGTGGGGAAGCAAATTCCAAAGGCAATCAACTAGCAAGCTGCCACATTCTACACCAACTTTAGCTTCCAAAAGGATTTAAGATGGAGCCCAAAGCAGACCACATCACAGCAGTCTCTGGTGAGTGTTCTGCTGTCTGCCACCATCTTGCACCCCCTGACCCCTAGGACATCCTGTGACCTTTCTCAGAGAGTTGTGTCTCATCCACAAGAAAGAGCAAAACATTTTTCTCTCAAGTTCTGTGGGAGAGGAGGATAAGAACGCAGCAGAATTAGCAATGTGGGTGGGACTACTGCCTCCGTACCATTGTTCCCCACTTTCCCTGGCCCCATGGACACCCCTCAGCAGACACCTAAATCCTCCATGGAAGTTGGGATCCACGGAGAAGGAGAGCGGAGGACACATGTAGGGACCTGCTTTCCACAGAATTAGCCTCTCATCAAGGCAAGGGAGTCAGCATTAATTGAATCATTTCTCCCTGCTCTGTTGTGTGAAGCCCCTGTGGGAGAACTCCTGGAGGCAGCCAAGAGGTCAGCTCCTGACAGCATGTCTCCACCAGGGGCACGCTGTCATGGAGGAGGGAGAGGGGCAGGAATGCTCCAGAGACATGGAGGAGGTTTAAGGCAGTTTAGCTCCTCTGTCTCTGGAAGCTCCCCTCAAGCCCATAGAGATCATGAATTTTGCGGGGGCCAAAACATCAGGCCATTCCATGGGAAGCAGGAGACAAAACAAGGAATGATCCTGTGGAAACTCCATGATTGGAGTCTCATGATTTCCTGTTCTCTGCCTGGATACTTCCCATGCAGGAGATGATCCTGATCTTAGGACTTAAACCTTGATTTCATCTGTCATTTGAGTCTCCAGATCACCAGAAGAGACATCACAAGATGTTCTTTCATTTCCATCCCCTTTATCATACTTGTAATGAAATTTATCAAGCCATGTGCATCATTTTTAAAAAAAGTTTAAAAAATACTGGTAAATTACTAGACACTAGTAATTTCTATAAATCACATTTACTGTTTTAAATTCAGGGAAGAAAAATAAATCATAATCTATGGTAAAAAGTAGATTGTGTTATACTGGGAAAGACTGGAACTTTTTGATCTTTAAAACATTTATCTGAACAATGTCAGTAAAGTTATAAAAGCTAATCTCTCTCTGTCAAGAATACAAAAATTATAATAAAAGGCAACTATATTTCTTGGGATTTTTCTATACACAAACTTGCACCAAAATAATGACAGCTATGCCTACATTAATTGATTTAATTAAACTAGTTCAGCCAGCCTATGTGGACACTTATTTCTGTTTTAATGTACGTCTGCGCTGCTGGGGCTACAGTGGCACAGCTGCAGTGCTGTAGTGTCAATGTTTCCTACATTGACGGAAGGGGTTTTTCCCATAGGTGGATTACCTGGATCACTCTGAGTGGTAGTAGCTAGGTTAACAGAAGAATTCACCTAGCTGTGTCTACACCAGGGGTTAAATCTTAGCTATGACTTTTTAATACCCGAGAATCATGTAACTAGGTTGATCTACATTTTAAGTGTAGACCAGAGCTAAGAGTGGCTTATTTTGATTTAGCTTAAATCAATCCCTAATTGACTTAAACTAATCCAAAACTAATTCTGGTTTAAACAAGAACACGAGCATCTAAATAGGGGCTTCCACTGGTTCAGCTAAATCAGTTTAAAAATCATACCTGTAGTAAGATGGTGCAACTTTTTCATGCAGACAAGACTCTACTTTAATTTACACTGGTCTCTGGGAATGTCTACACTACCCGCCGAATCGGCAGGTAGTGCTCGATCTATTGGGGATCGATGTATCGCATCTCATCTAGATGCGATACATTGATCCCCTAACACGCTCTCCGTCGACTCCGGAACTCCACCAGGGTGAGAAGTAGAAACGGAGTCGACGGGGGAGCGGCGGCCATCGATCCCGCGCCACGAGGATGCGAAGTAAGTCAATCTAAGTTGATCTAAGATACGTCAACTTCAGCTATGCTATTCTCATAGCTGAAGTTGTGTATCTTAGATCAATCCCACCCCCCATGCAGACCAGGCCCTCTGTGTGGGTACTCTTATTTCAGAATAAAAACGTTCACACACAGACTTGCACAGAAATAAAAAAAGATGTGAATTAAAACCTGTTTCATTATTCTGGGGCTAGCGTTTGTGTAATCCAGCTCTGCTGTATCAGAACACCCATTCTATCTGCAGATATTGAAGACACAATATCATCCTCTTTAACTGGTGAAGCAGATAATTTTCGGTTAGAAGAAAAATACACTGGTATTACAAGAAAAAGCTTTTGCCACATGAGGGCATGCTTCTTCATCTCTACCAATGCTAGCCTTTAACTAAATCCTAAATGTTTAAGGCAAGTTGAATGCTCTAGGCCTAATGATTGGAAAATTTACAAAATAAAGACTGTGATTTTTAAATTATTTGCTATGTTTCTAATACATCTATTTAATGCAGCATCAGAGGCTTTGGAAAGAGACATTGCTTGTAATGACAAATTCTCATCAATGTGAATATAGTTTTCCTTTACTGCCAATAACACATTCTTACATTTTGCAGTGTCAATCACCAAATGCATATCTTATTTGTATCCCATTCAGTTAGGTGTAACAACTGTAGGGTATGTCTACACTATGGGATTATTCCGATTTTACATAAACCGTTTTTTTAAAACAGATTGTATAAAGTCGAGTGCACACGGCCACACTAAGCACATTATTTTGGTGGTGTGCGTCCATGTACCGATGCTAGCGTCAATTTCCAGAGCATTGCACTGTGGGTAGCTATCCCGTAGCTATCCCATAGTTCCCACAGTCTCCCCCATCCATTGGAATTCTGGGTTGAGATCCCACTGCAAAAACAGTGTCGCGGGTGATTCTGGGTAAATGTCAAAGCAGCAAAGAATTCTGTGGCACCTTATAGACTAACAGATGTTTTGGAGCATGAGCTTTCGTGGGTGAATACCCACTTCGTCAGATGCATCTGATGAAGTGGGTATTCACTCACGAAAGCTCATGCTCCAAAACGTCTGTTAGTCTATAAGGTGCCACAGGATTCTTTGCTGCTTTTACAGATCCAGACTAACAAGGCTACCTCTCTGATACTGGGTAAATGTCATGACTCAATCCTTCCTCCATGAAAGCAACAGCAGACAATCATTTCGCGCTCTTTTTTCCTGGACTGCCCTGGCAGACACCATAGCATGGCAACCATGCAACCCGTTTAGCCTTTTGTCACTGTCAACGTATGTGTACTGAATGCTGCTGACAGATGCGGTACTGCAGTGCTACACAGCAGCATTCATTTGCCTTTGCAAGGTTAAAGAGACGGTTACTAGCTATAGCACCGTCTGCAACTGGAAATTGGCGATGACAGTTATCAGTCCTTTTGTACCATCTGCTGCTGTCATGGGTGCTCCTGGCTGGCCTCGCTGAGGTCGGCCGGGACACATGGACAAAAATGGGAATGACTCTCCAAGTCATTCTCTTCTTTATGTTTTGTCTAAAAATAGAGTCAGTCCTGTCTAGAATATGGGACAAGTGTACTAGAGAACCAGAGAGCACAGCCGCTCCGGCTCAGAGCCCCAGAGATCCCGCAGAAATGATGATGCCATTCTAGGGGGTGCCCCTGCAACAACCTCACCCATTGCTTCCCTCCTTCCCCAACCCTCCTGGGCTACCGTGGCAGTGTCCCCCCCATTTGTGTGAAGAAGTAATAAAGAATGCAGGAATAAGAAACACTGACTTTTTAGTGAGATAAAATGAGGGGGAGGAAGCCTCCCCCTGCTATGATAGTCCAGGCAGTACAGAATCTTCATTAGACATGAAAGAGGGGGGTTGATGGAGCTCAGCCCTCAGTTGCTATGATGAGGACAGTTTTCAATCCTTTTGCACTGTCTGCCGAGAATGACCAGGAGTCATTCCCATTGTTGCCCTGGCGCCCCTGGCTGACCTCACCGAGGCCAGCCAGGAGCACTCAGAGGATGATGAAGACGGTTTTCCACCATTTTGCACCATCTGCCATCAGGAAAGGAAGGGGAGAGGATGCTGCTGTTCAGCGCCGCAGCATCGCGTCTACCAGCAGCATGCAGGAGACATACGGTGACATTGAAAAAAGGTGAGAAATTATTTCTTTTTTCTTTCACAGGGGGAGGAGGGTAAATTGACGAGATATAACCTGAAGCAACTGGGACAATGCTTTTGACCCTTCAGGCATTGGGAGCTCAGCCAAGAATGCAAATGCTTTTCGGAGACTGCGGGGACTGTGGGATAGCTGGAGTCCTCAGTCCCCCCTCCCTCCCTCCATGAGCGTCCATTTGATTCTTTGGGTTTCCGTTATGCTTGTCACGCAGCACTGTGCTGAGTCCCTGCTGTGGATTCTGTATCATAGCCTGGAGATTTTTTCAAATGTTTTGGCATTTCATCTTCTGTAATGGAGCTCTGATAGAAGAGATTTGTCTCCCCATACAGCGATCAGATCCAGTATCTCCCATACGGTCCATGCTGGAGCTCTTTTTGGATTTGGGACTGCATCGCCACCCGTGCTGATCAGAGCTCCACGCTGGGCAAACAGGAAATGAAATTCAAAAGTTCGCGGGGCTTTTCATGTCTACCTGGCCAGTGCATCTGAGTTCAGATTGCTTTCCAGAGCGGTCACAATGGTGCACTGTGGGATACTGCCTGGAGGCCAATACCGTCGAATTGCGGCCACACTAACCCTAATCCAACATGGCAACACCGTTTTGAGCACTACTCCCCTTGTCGGGGAGAAGTACAGAAATTGGTTTTAAGAGCCCTTTATATCAATATAAAGGGTTTCTTTGTGTGGACGGGTGCAGGGTTAATTCAGTTTAACGCTGCTAGATTCGGTCTACGCGTAGTGTAGACTAGGCCGTAGAGTGAGATTCACAGGCAAGAGTGCTGAGGAGGTGCAAAATTCACCATTTGCACCCACGAAAGGTCTCATAGGGTATTAACCTCTAGGATGTGCATTTGGAAGGGGGCAAGGGAAGAGCAGTGTTTTCACTGTTGCCCTCTTGTGAGGGGAGATGATTGTGGGGCTCTGCCAAAGGAGCTCCCCAGTAAGAGGCTGCATGAACTCCCCAGTAAGAAGCTGTATGCACTAAATCATGGTCTCTCTGTGACATCCTGGTCACAAAACCTCTCCAGCCTGCAGCACCCACTTCCAGAGATTACTCAGGCAGCTAGTGCAACCCCTCAAGAATGGAGGTTCCAAGCAGACCTTCACCATCAGGGGCCCTGTGGTCTGGGTTACCCAGCTGTATGCCAGAATAACTCCGAGATTAATCAAATCTACAGATTCTACTGATGGGGGATGGGGCTAGAGATTAATCTGTCAACATAGAGATTTACACTCAAGCAGGAAGAATTCCCAAGGTCCTAAGCTTTCTGCAGTCCTTGAAAGAGGATTTCGTGGAAGCTAGATTCTTGGCAGAGGTGATTGGTTAACTGGGAGATAGTGGGGTCTGAGCACTTGCCTAGGAGTGATGAGTCACTAGGAATATATTGCAATAGCTTTTGTGTCCTTGGCTGCTGGAAGCTTCTTAAATCAAGGGACTGACTGAAGCAAGGTGTTGTAGATTTCATGTCTGCATCGTAGCACTGATCCTTCAAAAAGCTGAATGCCTTCTGCAAACTCCCAGCCCCTACTGATGTCAACTGGTCAAATCCTTCTCCTATTGAAGTCAGTGAGAGTTTTCCATTGACTTCAATGGGAGCAGAATCAGTCACTAAATTGTCAAAGTTCTACCCCAGCAAGCACTGGGCTGTTATTGGTCCCCCCGAGCCAAGCAGACATCCTGATATGAACTTCCTGGAAGGGGGAGAAAGGGGGAGAGGTCAGCTTCTCATCAGGAAGCTGCAGGGGATATGATGATGATGTGTCACTTCACAATTTTGTCCATTTAGGCCTGTGCTTAATAAGGTGTGAACACAGATTATATAACTCCCTTTGAAGGAATCTTTGTTCTGGCCCCTACCTTTATCCTGGAGGAGAAAAATCTACCGCATTCTCTACAGCTCACCGCCACACCCAGCCTCCAAGAAGTTTTGCTTTGACTGAGAGCCAAAGAAAAAACACTAGATGTATGAGCATACAAAGAGTTTATGCAGATATAACAACCACCGCAGAGGCTAAAAACATTAGAGATCAACTGACCTAAAGAATATTAAGTCCCCCAGACATACTTTTTGCAATCAGTTATTTATAGAGTGACGCTTTCGGTTTGATCTTAAAATATCAGCTTTATGAGACTACCCAGATAAGAATGCTATAAAACTCACAACTCTATCAGATGCAGACAATCAGGGTTTGGTGCAATCTGAACCAAATTCTTCTCTGAATTACCCTCCTGTAAATTGAGAATCATTCCACTGATTTTATCAGAGAGTTATTCTGAGTTTACACCAGAACAGACCAAAATTGGCCCCACATTCATTTTTTTTTAAACACTGATGCTAAGTCATTAACAAACATTAGTATACAATTTTTACAATCCTAGAAAAATTAAGAAATTGCTGCCCATTTTACAGACGGGTACTTAATATATAGTCTCACTGGTCTTTCACCTTTTGTACCACAGTTTGAACTCATCTTTCTCCCTTTTGACTTCATGCAAAAGACCCTTTGCTCCTGTCTACACCAGCAAAATAGTTGTGTTCCCAAGACTTTTCCATTATGAGTATGTTCCCAACAAGACAGTGGCCTAAAACAATTTGTCCTTACTTGCATGCACAGGATTGATCCCTGTTTTAACTGTATTACCTAATCCTTGGACAGCCCTGGACTTTGAAGGGTAGTAGAACAATTTGCTAACAAAGTTAAAACAATGATTTGATCTTTCTACCCCAGCAAGAGCAAAGAGAAGAAAAGCAAAAGCTACCATCACCAGGGGATAAAAGGAAAGGGCAGGGAACGAGAGGGCCAAAGGGGGAGGGGAATGGAGAGCAGGGAGCAGTAACTATCATGGGAGAGGGGAAAAAAACAGAGGGAAAGCCATCAGGCATGGGAAACATGACTAGAGTGCCATCATTTTTCCCCAGTGTAGCCCCCAACTGTGAACAATGGCAATATGATCTTCATCTATGAATGTCCCATCTTATCCTAGGCACATCTGTCTCATACAGATAAAGAAAGCATCTTGCATCCTTAAAAGGGTGGTGGGGGTAGGAATGTTTCACTGGACTGCACCAAATCCTGGAGGTGACAAAACTAGAGAGCTAAGTGGCAGCCTGAGTGTAGAACAGCAGAGGCCCAGAAACAGACCCCGAGTGATCAGCGGTGGCTGGCTCAAGCTGTTGTTTTGATCTGACTCGTGTCCGGGTACTGTTGATGAGCTGGTGTACAAACATGACCCTCCTGCTGCTACTCAGCTGGATTACATACAGGGGAGAGCTGAGAGGAGAGTGTGTTGGGGAGCATTTAAATTAAAAGAACAGTCTTCCAGCAAAACAGATGCATGAGAAGTAGCACAAGAGGGGACAAATATCTGAAAAACAAAAGAATAAGATGGGGGGGGGAGACAAGGCAGAAGAGCGCAGCGCTGCTCCCATTTAAATCCTAAAAATCCAAGTAGTGCTGCCATAATTTTAGATAATGTCTCACCTGCCTCCATGTCATGGTCCTGTCTGAAGGACAATCTGGGTCTCTTGGCACTTTTTTTTCCTTCAGACTAGATTATAAGCACACTAGAGCATGGGCTGCCTTGCTATGTGAGTTTTGTACAGTGGGGATACATTGTACAGCTGACAAAATTACTAGGCTCCAGTAAATCTTACCAGATACTGTGTCAGCCCATGTTATGTTAAAAAAAAAATCCCTTCTTCTGGTTAAGAGGGATGAACTGATGCTGCGCCACACCCAGCAAATCCAGCCTCGCCTCAGTGCATTGCAATAGGCCTAGTAGTCTTTCCCCCAAAGGATAGAACTCAGCTGGTGTTAAGATCAAACATGCCCACACTGACTGGAGCAAGTGCCAGCTAATTCTGATTCATGCTGTTATTACTTTTTGCCAGAGCTACCAATGTAAAGTCAGCACGAATCCGACACTTTAGTCAAAGACGAGAACATGTCATAGCCCATGATGGATTTCAGAAATGTTCCAATTTCATAACCGAGCCACTGCCTCAACTGTTCCTAAATTACTCACACAAAAATAAAAACCCAAGAGTCCAAGTCTAGCCATAGACATTAATTTCACTAGGGGAAGAACATTTAGTTTTATAGTTCACACCCTTCTTGATTAGTTGGACCTAATGCACTGAGCCAGCTGACATCATTCACACAGCAGCACTGTCCATACAGGTTGGTGCATGTAACTGAACATCATGCCTGAAGTCCCTGGGGAGAACAATAGTGCACAGAAGATATCCTGTTTCTCATTCTCGTGACGTCAATTGCATCAACGGGTTACCTGGTTCTCTGTGAACTGTGTAACTACTGTATCTGCAAAAGGACAAGCTGCACCTTTTCCAGTAAGCAACCACAAGGAAGAAAGCCTCCAAATTCCAACCCTGATTTTATGTCTCAGTTGACAGATAGATGTAGCTTCTTTAATTGTTCCTTCCTGCACCAGGGGCATGCACAAGGGGGAGGTTAAGCAAGGGCATGCCCCCCCACAATAATCATTGGGGGCACAGAACTTTTCCAGCCTGAGGCTGTGGAGGCAGAGAAGATCAAGCTCCTGCTGGAACAGGGTGGGGATGGGGGGCAGTGAGTTTCCATGACCAAAAGGGTCACATTTAAATTCCTGCACATACCCCTGTCCTGTACTCATTACAAATTAAAGAGAGATTTCTGTGTATTTATAAAACAATAAGTATAAGATACAATTTTCAGAAGGGGGACTGAGTTTTTGGTGGTCCAATCTGAGGCACCTTAAAGGGGCCATATGTCAGAAAGTGCTGTATATTCACTCTGAGTCAGGCCTCTTTACAGCAGCTCAGGTTCGGAGGCCAAAAACTGAAGCACTCCAAATTTCTAATAATTTTTCTAAAATCTTGGCTATATAGCATCTTATTTGTCATTGCGTTGGAAAACTTGAAAGCCAATTATTTTATTTTGGCTGATGTTATATTTTTAACCACAACTTATGCAATATTCTACTTCAGCAGGTGGCGCTCTTCCCTCCAAGTCAAAGACATTTATTTTTCTCATCATCAAAAAAAAAAATTAATAGAAATGCAGGAAGACTCTGTTGTGACTGGAGAACGAGTGCAAGGAAGACCTCACAAGAGAATGAAGCTGAATGAATTCTAACAGAAGTTGGGTGCTTAACATCCTTATACACCTCTACCCGGATATAACGCTGTCCTCGGGAGCCAAAAAAATCTTACTGTTATAGGTGAAACCGCGTTATATCGAACTTGATTTGATCCACTGGAGCACGTAGCCCCGCCTCCCCGGAGCACTGCTTTACCACGTTATATCCGAATTCGTGTTATATCGGGTTGCGTTATATCGGGGTAGAGGTGTACTCCTAGAGCTGCCCTAAGTAATGCCACCACTAAACTTATGGGGCTCTGCAGGGCCCAGAATAATCAGGGTGCAAGTCCAACTGGGCCATCCCCCCTTTTTGCACCCTCCTGCATCCAATCCACACACACTCTGCTTCTGCTCCATCTCCAGGCCACAGAGAACACTCCCTTCACCTGGGGCTGCTGCACAGACAGCCCTTCTATACTGGATGTATTCCCTGAGGGTTCTTGTGACTGCTCTGCAGACCCTTTACACCAGCCTAACTAGTATGAAAGGGCCAGAGAACAAATAATGAACAGGACCTCCTGGAGTTATTAGTATAAGGTTCCTGGCCCTGTTTGTTAGGGTTAAGATTGGAAATATACCTTAAAGTGCTGTTGTGAGCTGAGAAAGGACTCTAAAAACATGATCACGAGAGGGTTCCATGTTTATTATCTCTCAGTTATATCCATAAAAAAATCTAATTGCCTGCCCTGCAAACTCAAACTGGGATGAGAACCATGTTGGTTTCTTTCCTTCTCATGCATACTTGCCTGTAATAAAGGTTCTGCAGGTTAAATTATGCCCTCAGTGACACCTGTGCATACGGTGATCTTCACAGGGTTTGCACAACTGCAACTAATTGAACTTTTGTAAATTGTTCTGTTGGTGAGACACAAGAAAGCCTAGGGGCAGAGCTCCACTGTCAGAGTTCCACTGAAGTCATTTACACCAGCTGAGCATCTAGCTGTATTGCTTTCCCTGGGGGGAAAAACAATGGATTCAGCCCACTCTCACACCTGTGAGAAATATGCCTAGACTGCATGAGGAAAGACTCTTATCTTTCCTGGACTACATCTGGAAGCTGGGAAGCAGATGGTCAGCTGAAGAGAGGGGGCACAAACCTATAGCAAGCAATGGTCACACACAGTCCATTCCAGAGAAAGGTGAAAATGACAGTGGGGAAAGAAAAAGAGAAATGGTCGTTGATGGCCTATGTCCAGCAGGAAAGGTTCATTTTTCTGGTCAGACCTCTGTGGAGTTAAACCCCAGGAGAAATGCAAATGACAGCAGCTCCACCCTCCCCAGAGTTCTGGCATGGTCAGAGACAGCACCACCTCTCTCTCCCAACACACACGCAGTCTGTCTCAATCTCAACTCAGGTTGGGAGTTGTCCTGAGCTGCCCCTGTAACAGGGTATAAGAAGAACTGCAACAGTCTGGTGGTTGCTGCATCATGTAAGAGTCATGAGTACAGTTGCCTGGGGCAACCCGCAGAGCTCAGCAAGAGATAGTTTTCATGCATCAGATCCAGTACGTGGCTATCACATAGCACAGTTTGAAATCCTGAGGTTCTCTCCCCCAGTATTGGAGTGTCTCCTTCTCCCACCCCCCCACACTCCCACCTGAGGTTTAGCAAACTTTGACTCTGGAATAGGGTATAATGACCTGACTTTAGACCCACTGCACCTTTAGCTGGCAGGGTCTGGAAGCCATGATTGCTGTAGAGGAAGCACATTCATCCCACCCCTGAAGAAAAGAAATAGTTTCTATCACTCCTGAGTAATTCCTTAGATAAAGGAATTCCTTACGTTGCTTTGGAAGCAATATAAACTAAACTGGAAAAAGGCACTCTGACTACAGAATAAGAGTGTCCACTCGGGCAGTGATACTGGTATAGTTATTACTAACAATAGCTGCTAGAGAAACTTTGACAGATCTATACTCCATCAGAATATGTGGGTCTGTCAAAATCAAAGTACGCTGTGAAATTGGGTCATTTCGCTGAAAATCTGTTTTGGAAGAAAAATGGGGGGGAATTTCTGACAATGGCCCCTTTGGAAATGTTCAGAATGAAAAGTTTAGGTTTTTGGTTTTGAATTTTTTAAACTTTGTATCACATATACACAAAATTAAAAAAAAGAGTTGAAATTGGAACACTGTGATTTTGTTTAAATGAAACATTTTAATGGGCTTTGTTATTTTCCGTTGCAGCATTTCTATATTTGGGGGTTTCGTTCTGATTGGGAACAAGACAAATTTCAAAATCTTGAAATTTTTCATGAACTGGAACATCCACACTCAGTATGGCCCTAATAATTGTACCCAGAAGAGTTCTTCCAGTAAATTTCTCTGTGTAGGCAAGCCCTTATTCCCACATTGGAAGGGAAATAAGCTATATTGCTATAAGGCATTTTTATACGCTTCACTGCATCTATACTAGGGGTTATATCAGTATAATTATTGGTTAAAAAAAAGAAGAAAATTACCACTACCCCAACCAAAATAGATGTACAAGTACAAAAACTGAATGTACATCAAGTCTTCAGAAATCAGGAATTTTTGAATCCTCTCCACACCTACCCTAAAAATCAATCCACCAGATCATGCTGATTTTCCAGACAAAGTGATAGCTTGCACATCCTATAAATTCTGTCCTCTTTTACACTTGTGCAGCTCCATTGACTTCATAGGAGGTAAATGAGGCCAGGATTTTCCCAATGATGCCTATTCAGCTGTAAACATTTAGAGGAGAAAAATGGCAAGCAAGTTTCAAACCATTAAGATGAGATTAAAATCAAAAGAAAAATCTTACAGTACAGTTAAAATAAATATCATGTATAAACTGTAGCATCTTATATCCAAGGAAAACACTAAAATGTCAGGTGTTGAACTGATTCTTTATAGGAATCACTCCATCCAACACTGAAATTAAGCCACTTTGGAAGGGGCAGAAGCTTTACATCTACACACAGCAACGTTACACAACAGTTTAGGACAGAAAGTAAAGAATACAATATTCAGCAGCAGCTCAGGAGGAATTTAGGTAGGCAAAATTGTATTATACAAACTGAATTTTGGCCAGGACACCGACGTTATGATTATTTATATGAGGCCTCGGGGTCATTGTGCTAGGCAGAGTAAAAACAAGGATTGTCCCTTGCTTTAAAGAGCTTAGCTCACCCTGACTCCTGTGATGAGCCTAATGATATCTTCAATAAATGCAGCAAAATTAGCACAGCAGGAAATAAACTACTAGATTTTTTGATCCAGTACAAAAATCATAGCGATCAGATGTTACCAAAGTAATATGAAGGGACAGAATAGTGTCAAAGAAAAGGAAGACAAATATGTAAAAAGGAAGGACAGTCTTTTGGTTAAAACACAAGGCCATAAATCAGAAGATCTAGAGCAGGTTATATTCCTGGCTCTGACACAGACTTCCTGTGAGACACACTAGGCAAATCAGTTTCCCCATCTGCACAATGATATAATAATACAGGTGCCGAGAGGTTTAATTCACTAAAGTGCTTGGTGACCCTAGGATACAAAGTGTTGTAGAATTCAAACTATTTTAACCATGGAAATCAGCAGAGATACCTTCCCATCTTCCATCTGCAGACCACAATACCAGCAGGGAGTACATAATACTGGAGACAGCAACACTAACATTGATGCAGAACATGCTTTAGCTCTTGCTGCTTGACATGCTTGAGAGGAATGTCTCAAAATATTACCTTCTCCCTTGCCTCCCACCCCACAAGCATTATGATAACTAGCTATATTCTTCCATAGTCTTCACCAAACAATAATTATTCACATGACTATTCTACTAAATAGAAAGACATTAGAATAGTTAAGTGGTGTTTGGGGGAAGGGCGGAGAGGGTGATTAACAGCTTTGGCAACTTTGTAACTGGTAGCAGGCATGGCCATTTGGTCAATCACCTCCCAGTCAAGGAAGTCAGAACCACTGGGATTCGTATTTACAGGAATCTTTCCAATATGCTGTAGGCTCTTATCTTGAACTAACATTGCACGCTATTCATCACAGCCATGACAGAAACTATATCAGCAGCAGCAGCAACTGGAGTAGCCGAAGCAGAATATTCTAGGTGCAAAGAGGGTTTATCCTGCAGAATGTCAGTTGTTCAACAGTTTCTTCTTTCTTATTTCGGCTATCAGATATCCTCTGCCCCAATGAAAGTGCATTCTGAATATCTATACAGTATGCAAACCAGATTTGATAAGAGTAATAATCCGTGCAAGTTCAACATTTCTTTTCTAAAAGTCACTAACCCAGAGTAGCTTCTCATCTTGCTACTTTTATTTAGAGAAGAACCTGTGCATTGTGCTTGGATCTGAATTCAAACTCCTCCAGAGTTTGGGGCTGTTACGGTAAAATGATCCCATCACAGATTGTTAAAACTGACTGCAACCTTAGCATTCGCCTGAACTAATTCCTTACTGCTTTAGGAAAACTAAATAGACACAGATACAAAAACCACCCTTTTCTAACTTGCTGGCCAGGTGGCAGCACACACATTTATCAGATTCGGACCTGGTCTGATGATCAGTGCATACAGGACTTCCGTATTGCTGCAGCCGTTAGTGCCTAGAAATGAAACCACCATGCTTAAGAAAGGTCTGACTGGGTCAGAAAACTGCAGTCTATTTACTCAGCAATGAGGCTGCCAGGAGCACATCACCCTGGTGCTCCACTCTCTTCACAGGCTATCAATTGAATACTAGATCAATTTCAATGTTTTATTGTCCTTATTTTCAAAGCCCTCCATATTTAGGATTAGCTCAAATTACCTAAGGACCATCTCACTCTGTCACATAACAGATCTATTCCATTGGAATAATGGAAAATTCCACCTAACGGGTGAAGGTTGTGTGTGCAGGAGTTTTCTCAGTGACTAGTCCGTAATTGGAGAAATCACTTCCAGGACAGATCCTGAGCACCTTCAGAATGAAACCATTTAAACCAGTGTTTCTCAAACTGGGGTCACCGCTTGTGTAGGGAAAGCCCCTGGCGGGCCGGGCCAGTTTGTTTACCTGCCCCATCTGCAGGTCCGGCCAATTGCAGTTCCCGCTGGCCGCAGTTCAACGCTGCAGGCTAATAGGGGCTGCTGGAAGCAGCGACCAGTAAATCCTTTGGCCTGCACTGCTTCCAGCAGCTCCCATTGGCCTGCAGCGGAGAACTGCAGCCAGTGGGAGCCGCGATTGGCAGGACCTGTGGACGGGGCAGGTAAACAAACTGGCCTGGCCTGCCAGGGGCTTTCCCTACACAAGCGGCGACCCCAGTTTGAGAAACACTGATTTAAACCACAGACCTCAGAGCCTCCAGAATGAGACGTAAACTCCCCTTTTTCCACCTGTCCTTCCTTTCTTTGACCTAAACCTGCCAAAACCACATTACTTAAAAAAACTAAACAAAGCCAAAAAATCTTCCTCTAGAAGAATGGAGAGAGAGAGGGAGATCCCAGAGATCTGTGTTCACTTTCATGTGCTTGTCAGGCACTCAGATACTATGGTGATGGGCATGGAATCAGACCCCGAAGAAACAGAATCATACTTTAAAAAAATAATAATAATAATCCATTGTGATGCCTTCACATGAAAGATTTTTTATTTCTCTTAAAAAAAAAAAGTTAAAAAAACACCCTGCTTTTAAATTGCATCCATGTGACACAAGCCACGAAATTCAAAGTTATGGCTGACTAGCTTTGTTTATTGTTTTTTTTAAATCTCATCAAGTATGAATTAAAGATAAGTGCCCATCCTTACTTTTGAATTTCCTTGCTCTTGCAAGGAAAATACATAACTTTGTTTAAACACAGGAACTGCTATATTGAAACAGATCAACAGTGCATCTAATCCAGCACCTGTCTCTCACCATAGACAAAGTCAAATGCTTCAGAGGTGTAAAATCCTCATAATTGGGACCCTACCAAGTTAATGAGCCATTCTGGTCAATTTCACAGTCATAGGATTTTAAAAATTGTAAATTTCATTATTTCAGCTATTTAAATGTGAAATTTCACAGTGTTGTAACTGTATGGATCCTGATGCAAAAACAAGTTGTGGGGCGGGGGGGGGTCACAAGTTTATTGTAGGGGTGGGGTTGTGGTACTGCTGCCCTTCCTTCTATGCTGCTGTTGGCAGCGGCGCTGCCTTCAGAGTTGGGCAGCCGGAGAGTGGTGGCTGCTGGCCAGGAGCCCAGCTCTGAAGGCAGAGCCACTGCAAGTAGCTGCGCAGAAGTAAGGATGGCATAGCATGGTATCACCACCCTTTCTTCTGCACTGCTGCCTGCAGAGCTGGGCCCTCAGTCAACAGGTGCCACTCTGGCACCCAGCTCTGAAGGCAGCAGCACAGAAGTAAGGATGGCATGGTATGGTATTGCCACCCTTATTTCTGTGCTGCTGCTGGTGGGGTGCTGCCTTCAGAGCTGGATGCCCAGCCAACAGCCACTGCTCTCTGACCACCCATCTCTGAAGGCAGTGCAGAAGTAAGGGTGGCAATACTTCAACCTCTCTAAAATAATCTTGTGACCGCCCCCTTTTGGATCAGGACACCCCATTTGAGAAATGCTGGTCTCCCCCATGAAATCTGTATAGTCTAGGGTAAAAGCACACAAAAGACCAGATTTCACAGGGGGAGACCAGATTTCATGGTCCATGACACGTTTTTCATGGCTGTGAATTTGGTAGGGCCCTACTCATAATGAATCTAGTTTTGCAATAATACCACTATGTAAGAGATGTATTTGTAATACCAAATGGTGATCAGTTAGTGTATTTCAAGCATGAGGCTTGAGAACCTTTCATCTAACTTCTGAAGAAACAGGAAAGTTAATAACATTGCTAGGGCTGGTAGAATTATTTTAAATTTCAGTGAAATTTTTTCCATTAAAATTTCAAACATTTTTCATGAAAAACTAACACTCATTCTGGTCTTTTCAGACTTTTTGGGTAAATGAAGCAAGAAGAAGCAGGTAAGCCACCAGAATGACTTTTTCAGCCAATGAAAAACCATTTCTGGCAGTGTACCATATACAGTCTATCACATCGGTTCTCAAACTTTAGGAACCCGAGGACCCCCATTTGGATTTAAAATTTTTCACAGACCCCTATAGGGTGACCAGACAGTAAGTGTGAAAATTCAGAACGGGGGTGAGGGGTAATAGGAGCGTATATAAGACAAAGCCCCAAATATCGGGACTGTCCCTATAAAATTGGGACATCTGGTCACCCTAGACCCCTAAGCCCCACGTTCAGCCCCAGACCCTGCCCCCCACTCCACCCTTTCCCCCAAGGTCACACTCCACCCTTCCTCTTCCCGATCCACACCAGCCCCTTCTCTTCCCCACCTCTTTCTGGCTCCTCCCCCGAGCATATCTCATCCCCGCTCCTCCCCCCCCAGGCCAGCTTTGTAGGGTTGCCAACTTTCTAATTGCAGAAGACTGAACACACTTGCCCCACCCCTTTTCCAAGGCCCTGCCCTACTCACTCCATCCCCTGTCCCTCCTTCGCTTGCTCTCCCATACCCTCACTCACTTGCTCATTTTTACCAGGCTGGGGAGGGTCTGTTTTCGACCAGGTGTTCTGATTGAAAACCAGACACCAGGCAACCCTACGCACCTCCTGTACACTACTGAACAGCTGTTCCCCGGCTGCAGAAAGGATAGGGAGGAGTTCATCAGCAGGGCCAGCGGACCCTTCACGGATCCCAGTTTGAGAAACGCTGGTCTATCACATTGATTAATTCCAGCAACAGCAATGGATTGGAAGATGGCACTGATGACACAGCATTTTTTTTAAAAGGTAGAATTTGGAAAATGAAAAGCACTTTAGAACACTATTGTCAATATTCAGCAAGGAAGTTGATGTCATATTTTAGTGGACCAACGTGTACACAAATTTTAGTGCAAAACAAAAAACACAGCTTCCTAAACTGCCAAAACATGAAAAGGGTGATTCTTTGGCCTAAAATCTTCTGTTCTGCTTGCATATACATTGGTCCAACAAAAAGCAGCAACCCTGAAATGGGATAGAGCTAAGTTGGCATAGCAATACCAGCATAACCCCATAGCACTGACACAGGGCTTGCGTATGCTAGAAATGCTATAGTAGCACACCTGCAGCCCTGCAGCTGTACTGCTGTACTGCATCTGCTTAGACGCTTACTACAGCGATAGGAGGGGCACTCCCATCGGGGTAGGTAATCCACCCCTCAGAGAGTTGGTAGCTAGATCAAGGGAAGAATTCTTCTGTCAACCTAGTGCTATTCACACTGGGGATTAGATTAGGTTAACACTGTTGCTCAGGGATATGGGTTTTCCACACCACTGAGCCATGTATTTGAATCGACTTAACTTTTTAGTGTAGGCCGAGCCACAGCGTACACTGACAGATGGGGTTTTTCCGTTATGTAGGAACACCACCTCTCCAAATAATGATAGCTACTTCAATGGAAACATTCTTCTATCGACATAGCTGCGTCTACACTGCTAGTTAGGTCAGCACAGATCTGTCAGTCAGGGGTGTGAAAAATCCACACTCCTGACCAACACAGCTTTGTCAACCTAACTTTTAAGTGTAGGCCAAGCCTAAATTACATGGAATTAGAATATGATCACAGACAGGGGTGTGGCTGTTCAGCAGCTGGCTTGGTGAACAAATGGCTCTTCTGTTTTACCACTCGCTTTTCTGGAGCAGGTTGAACAGCCAGCTACCCTCATCCTTTTCTCTCCCACATCATGTTGTTAACTTCCCTTACCCATTGCTCTTCCCCCAGTTGGAAGAGGGAAGAGGAGAACAGTCTCCACCCTTATCCAGCTGAAGAATAATATAAGTAAAGCTAAGAACCTATATTCTAGTTTCAAGGAGAATAAAACCCTGAGTATTTGTTCCAAGAAGGCTTCATTTCACCCTAGAATCCTGCTGCAAGGGAATGCTTGTGCGAGTGAAGAAGGCTTTATAAGGAATGCTCTGCAGGACAGCACTACACATATGGGACATCAGGTCCATCAGGTATAAATGCATGTTTATTTCTCTCAGTGTAAAGGAAGCAATAGCTGATGATGGAAGAAGTGGGAAATGGTAAAATGCCACCAAACCCTGAGTCAGCACAGAGGCTAAGTAAGAGGAGGTTTTGTCTTAAATCTTTTCTGCGAAATGATGCCTACTTACATTGGTGGGGTGTTGGGTCTAACAGCCTGACACTTTTAAACAAGCCTGGCTCCTGCAAATGCTATTTTTCAAGCAGCCATCCTCAAGATTTAACAAGCATATTATCAACTGGGCCCATTTGCGCCCTGCAGATCAATATGACCACAAACACTTTCTCTCTGGAGAGCTGACGTTTGTCGTTTGTCAGGCAGAGATCACTAGCATTAACAACAAACCAAACAAATAATCCAGAAGATTACACTATTGACAGTGAGTGACTTGCTGCTGCCAGGCCACTAGGATTTGGAGTTAGACCCAACATGCAGGAAAACATTTTGTTGTGTTTTATTACTTTAACCGCTCTCTTGTGCTCTTCCCCTCTTCCCATACTTTTCTGGGTTCACAATGCTGAACAGTACCCTCTGGTGGCACAAAGTAATCAGGTCGTATCTCTGAACTGGGTTCCTTTGAAAGTCCTTTTTTTTTTAACACAGCTTAGGCCTAATTTTCATTTAAACAAATACCACTTTACATGGCTCTGCCAGTGTAAACAGACCTTCAAATGGGAATAAATTATATTTACCTCCACTTGAAGGGCCCCTGGCACTTCTAGAAATGTGTGAGGTGGCCCTCGTGCAAATGAGAATCAGACACAGCAAGTTAACATATATTCAAAAATTTTCTCTTGGGGATAGGCTAAGTGCAAATACAAACACATTGACTTCACTGCAAGCAGGACTGGGACTTCAGATTTTTTTTTTCATGGGTGGGGGGTTAACTTGTACTTTTGATACAATTGTAATAAAAAGCAAAAGTTAGCATATGCTCAGAAAAGGTGACAGTGCTTCAAGCAAACTTTAAAAACAAAAATAATGACCTATGATAAAGGAAAAGACAGCCACTGATATACGGATGTATGAGCAACAGTTCTTAGCTGCAGGATTAATAAGGGCCTTGATCCTACAGTCACATGCAAACAGGCTCAATGTGACTTGTGCAGTTCAGTTGATGGTATGCCTCTTCTTTCCCCCAACCTTAAAAACTGCACCCTGCCCACAGATTCCCCCTACCCTGACATCTGCAGGATTTAAAGAAGACTCCTTTTCAGCCAGGAAATAGAATTAATAGATCTATAAATTTTATGTCCAGGAGGGATCACCACAAGCATCCAATCTGACCTCCTGCAAAGCGCAGACCATACAATTTCACCCAGCAATTCCTGCAAGTTGAGGGAAATGTGTGATTAAGCATGAACAAAATAAAATTCACTGTCTGTTATCCTGCTTTTCCTTTCACGCCTTCCATTCTTTATTCCCCTCTCTATTTTCTATTTTTTCTCCAAACCTTTTGATCTCTTATCTCTCCATTTGTTCATTGTCTCTTTTTTCTTGCTGTCACTATTGTCTCACTTTTGTGTGTCTCCCCCCTTCTTCATTCTTCAGATCCCTCACCTGTCCCTTCCTCTCTCTTCCTGGGGTACCTACATTTTTATTGCTATCCTCACTCTCTATCTCTCCTCATTCTCAGATATCCCACCTACATTTTCTATTCCCCAATATCTGACCCCTGCCCTGGTTCTGCCCCACTAGATTCACTCTCTGCTTTCTCCCTACTTCCTGTGACTTTCTTTAAAGAGAGTGCCCATAATCATACTGTGCTTTCCCCCTTGCCAACATTAGTGAAAGGTCTTCCTGTCAGCCATCTGACCAGCAGCCCCAATTGTCTTCTAGGCTGTCTGCTTAGCCCCTTCTGAGAACATGGCTCACTCTTCTGCTGCAGGATTGCTTTCAGGACTAATAGCCTCCCTCCACAGAGCCAGTGGTTGTGGGTGGGCAACATAGCAGAGTCAGCAATCCATTAAGATTGCTTAATGCAGCCCAGGACACAGCACAAGTTATGTTTTCAGTCTGCAAGAGAGTGAGCGAGCCAGGGAGCTACAGCAGCTGTGCTTGAAATAATCTATCCTCTCCCTGTCTATAACATTTGAATCCTTTCTACTCTCCACCACTAGTGATGAGAAGGACTTTTCACATACCCTGGGCCCTGCTGGTTCCATCCCTCTGCTCCTGTTTGCATCTCAACCTGGTGGCCAATGACAGCCTGCTTAGCGGACTGACTACTGGCAAGAGGGAGAAGTTTGGAGAACACACATGTACTGTATGGTGGCCTTCTCTGAAAAACAGGGCCCTGTTAGTGCCCAGATTGTCCAGCTGTGGTCTGTATCTACTAGGCTCCATTACATCTCTTCCCAGCCTAGGTGAGTGAGTCTTACCCTTCGGAGAGATGTGTGCAGTGGAGAAAGCAAAGGACAAGCAACACCAAAGCAGCAATTGGGATGTTGAAGGGGAAGGAGTAGAGGGAGGGAAGGGGCAGACAGAAATGTCAGTGACCTGGTTAGGATTTTTTTCTTTTTCTTTTTTTTTTTAAACACAAGAAGCTAGATCCGCATCTAGTGTCAGTCAGCATAGCTCCATTGGCTTCACTCTGAAGAACATTACAGTGAGACTTGGAAGAATTAAAATTGGATTGGTAAATGTTGATTTAACTGAAGACACACAAACTGATAAATTATTGACTGCTTGAGAACTTATTAGAGTTTGAGTTAAGGATATTTACTTTGTATGTTTTGAGATGTGATGTCACAATTTCTGTTTTAACACTTCAAAAGCTCTAACTCTTTGAATCTGAACATCTGCTGGCATTACATCATTATCTGACCCACCCCTAATTTCCTGCAATTGTGAAAATGTAGATCAATAAAAGTGTATAATTATCTGTCAACATCATAAAAAAATAAAGTCCTGCAAAGCCTACGTACAGCACAGAGGCACAGAATGAGAGTTCGAACAAAAAAAAAATTCTGTTACAGCTGAGTACCAAAACTTGTTGCTACATACTGTACTAACCACAGAGATGAGGGTGATGAGAAAGAATTGGGAAACTTCACATGCATAGAAGAGGACCAGGCGTCCCTCTAATTTCAGCAAAACCCAAAGCACAGAACAAGAACAGATTGGGAGTGATTCAGCCACTCCCAGTCAAATTTCTTAACTGGACCCCCAAGAGAAAAAAGGATAAAATATCAAGCACAAAGGGCAGGCTAAGTTATCCTGTGTTTGGACAAGCATAATCCTGTCCAGTTACACAACATTACAGAGTAATTCTGCTCTCCCTTAACTTCTGTTAAGGAGAACAGCACTGTTTTGACCAGCAGTGATATGTGTGGGAAACACTGCTTGCAAATAAGTGAAATGAATCAAAATCTCCTTTATCCCATAACCCTCCCCATCAAAACCCAATCTTCTTAGGCACATTACGTTCATTGAACCTGCTAAGAAAAAAGATAAAAGTTTCCCCATACTTATTTGAGACCTACAGAAATGAAAGATTAGATAGCAAAGACACAGAGCTCATCTCTTATTCCTATATAAAGGGTTCTGTAAACAGGAGATTACAATCATTAATCATTTCACAAGCATTAATTATCACAGCCTTGGAAGTATGTGTTATTATGCCCATTATGCAGATCCAGAAATTGCAAAAGAATTAGCCAGCCACATTTTTAACATGGCATCTAAATTTTTCTGCATAACTGCAGACACCTAAGGACTTGTTTTCAGAGGTACCAATTGTAGTTAGCTTCTGCTGACTTC
Source organism: Gopherus flavomarginatus (assembly GCF_025201925.1). Lineage (NCBI taxonomy): Eukaryota > Metazoa > Chordata > Testudines > Testudinidae > Gopherus > Gopherus flavomarginatus. The sequence goes on from NC_066618.1 coordinate 180,235,890, forward strand.
AGCTGGAGTTGGGGGGATACTCAGCACATCTGAAACTGAGGCCCAAGATATCTGGAGTAGAGCATGTAAAACCTGAGCCCAGTTTTGAAAATTTGGGCCTAAGTGACTTGCCTAAAGTCATGCAGGAAGTCAGCTGCAAAGTCAGGAAAAGAAACTGGGTCTCCAGCTTCCTTAAATTTCATCTTAGGACTGGTCCACACTTAAAAGTAGTACTGGCATAGCTCTGTAAACTGGGAGGAGGGAAGGAAACATCACACCCCTAACTGGCACAGCTGTTCCCAAAAAGGCCCTTGTGTAGACACAGTTGTAGTATAGCACTTTCTGCCAGCATTGCTTTTATTTTATTTTATTTTATTTTATTGAGGCACTGTCACTAGGCACACCTATTCTGTAGCACCCCCTTCTGGCCAAGTGTGGCTCAGCTAAGGCCTGTCAGTTTTTTTTCCTTAACTTAGGCTCCCTGAAAAAGCCCACATAGGCCAGATATTCAAAACATTCCCCCTTAGTGCGGTCCAATTTATTACAGCCAGCACACAGTCTTTTCAAAGAAAACCTCAGAGCTTAAAAGTCTTCATCTCAGTCTCACCGGGGCTCAGCCCCTCCTCCTTAAGATCTCTCCTCCCTCTCGCATTTTATGACTTTTACCCACTGCCATGTTCGGTATAACTCTTCCCTGAGGGTCCATCTTCCCATTCCCCCAGCACCTCTTGCCTAAAGCTTAGTCTTCCCCTTTCAAATACCTCCTGACTCTCTGCAGGTATCTGCCTAACTGCCTGCGGCTGGCTCCCTTTTTACAGGGCTCAGGCACCTTCCCTTAGGCCCAATTGGACAGTAGTTATTCAGTCCATGTGCACTGGAACCTGATCCTTGTCTAAGTCTAAAATTTTGGCCACCCCCTTATATTTACTATGAAAGTACGAGTAAAAATTGTATCAAATTATAATGTCCCTGACCCTTGCATCTTTCTGAACCTCCTGAGGGTCTCCCTCCTGCCCCCATATTTCCCTGTACCAAGGTTTTGGCTGCCCCAAAGTTATTCTGGACATTTAATTTTCTTTCAATGTGGAATACAATTTTAAACATTGCATGACACCCCGATTGCTTTTTGTGACACCGCTCCCTGGGGGTCATGACCCACCAGTTTAGAAATGCTGGATAGATGGCCCATACATAGGGTGACCAGATAGTAACCATGAAAAATCAAGACGGGGAAGGGGGAGGTAATAGGCACCTATATAAGACAAAGCCCCAAATATCGGGACTGTTTCTATAAAATTGGTACATCTGGTCACCCTACCCATACATATTGAGTGACACATACATTGGTGTGCTGTGAATAGCACAATGTAGTGTGGATATTTGGCTCAGTTTCATAGATGTATACTATGCAGGTGCAAAGTTGTGTTATGATTATAGATGTAGGATGAGTATGGATATGAGGGAAGACTTAACATTGTTTAGGGTACTTTAACTCTTTACCCATATTTTACGTTGTGTGTGTTTTGTTTAAGATTGAATTTTATGGTGCTCAGACTTCTGTGTGTATGTGCTTTTCTAAAAAAACAAACAAACAAAAAAACAGCATTCTATCAAAGGTTCCCTCCTTTAAGTTATTAATATGTACCTGATACGCTAACTCCAGCTCAACAAAGATTTTGTCTGGGAATTTCTCTCTTGCAAACTCAAATGTCATAACTAACTAGATATAGTGTATATAAAAGGTGAAATCTATCCCTTTGCAGAAGGCCAGCATGAGGCATATGCACAAATTAAGTCCTCATGAAATATCATGGTACCTGAGGATTTCAGTGATGCACATGTTTTTTGTTGATACACAAAGATAAATTTCACCCAACATGACAGGGAAGGAATATCTTGTGGTCCAGAGTATGTAATTTGTTGCCGTATATATCATAATGGTAGGTTGATGGAAGAGAGCTTCTCATCCCCCCACAAAAGGTTGCTGGGTTTGGTATCCCGAAATAAAAGACTGACAATAAGACAAGATGAAAATTAATTGAAAATATGAATTTTCTCCCTCAACCGTTTAGAGTTTCAAGGTTTGCTCATCCTTAAATTCAACCGATTGTGAAATCCTGTCCATGCTATAATTCCTTGGCTCTCTGCCATGCAGCATATAAAGAAATCTGCGTTATGTGCAACTGAGACTTTACTGAATATAACATGAGTGCAAATAATGGACTCTTATCCTTTAGCTCAACAGCAAAATATTGACTCATATCTAGAGATTGGTTATAGCCCCCATGGTGTTTATTTCTTATAATTAACTGTATCAGTGTGTTGTCTTTCAGGTAGTCTGACAGTTTCCAGATGCAGAAATACCTCCTATGAATTTACAGGGGGGAAATGAATGATAAAATTCACAGTGCTGCAGAAAGCACATATGTTCAAAATATATTAATTTTACAATTAAGATATTATAAACAGACTTTATAAATCTTGAGAGAGGGGGAAGAATCTCCCTCCCGCCCTTTTCTTAGCCATAAAAGAGGCCCTAGATGATAACACGTTAAGGTTCCTGTGGTGGGGTGGATTCCTGCCTAATAATCTGTTAGTAGAATGTGTTTGCAGCTCTAGGAGCCCAGCTCCTAGACCAGAGTACAATCCCTTCGTTTACCCAGGCAGGAAAAGATTCTGTTGCTCTACTGAGGCCTGGAGGAAGTGAGGCCTATGTTTGAGGTGTGGCATGCCTGGAAATGCATCGCAGCATTAATCTCTGGGGCAGGTACTTGTTGAAATTCCAGTTACAGAGGGAGATGTCTGAGGCAGAGCTAGGCCTTATCTTCACTGCTAAAAAAAAGGTGTAATATTTACCCGAGGGAGGTAAATAACATAGAGTTATCCCAAGGTAAAAACATAGTAAAGACAAGGCAGTTTGGTGTTACAGTGAGGTAAATTATCTAAGGTCAGCCCCAGGCAGGGGTATATTGCTGACCTCATCTAGTTTACCCAGTCAGTATCTTGTCTTTACTGTGTTTTTATTCAGGAGCGTGGGTTACCCCAAGGTAGCAAATGCACCCTTTTAACAGTGAAGAGAAGGCCCTAGACAGCACACCAGAATTTGCCTGTTTTGCAATAAAAGGAATAAAAAGTCAGCTGCAGGAGTTTCTCCCCCACTCCCTTTTCTTGTTTGTTCTTTTTGCTATAGGTCTCCATAAAGTAGATCTTAGATAACTGTCTTGTGCTTCTCTCCTAATCCTACCCTTTGTGCACTCCAGACTTGATGCCTTCTTTCACACTGCCTCATACACCTAGAAGAGCCTCCCCATTAACCACCATCAAACCCCCTCCCTTTGCTCCTTAAAAAAATCTACTCAACATCTAGCTATTTTCTGACGTATTTTGACTGATAGTTCAGCATTCTGCATTTGTACCGGAAGTATAACATAATGTAACCATTTTGCCTTTAGAATGTATACTCCCTAGGGTACAGATTCAGTTGTTTGGTACATTTTACTTAACATACAGCATGGTCTACATTCATAAATTATTCTAAATAAAATGTCAGAATAACAAAAAGGTCTGGTATGGAGAGAAGACAGGCATTTCTGTAAAATCCCTTTCCCCTGCCCCCACATATTGGGATAGAAAGCTAGTTTCCTGATACTTGAAAGTCAAATTTGGTTGCCTGGAGTCAAGTATTTAAATCCATACCTACATCCAGATTAGGCACCAAATCCAGGCATTTAAGTAGTAGCCAGATTTTCAGAGGGTGTAGAATGCCCACTGCTCCTATGGACATCAATGGGAGCCGGGGTTGTTCCGCACGTCTGAAAATCAAGCCATTTTTAGCCTCCTTGAGCCTAGTCTATGCTTAAATGTTTTATTGATGTAACTATTCTGTTTAGGGGCATAGGACTGGAAGGAAGGGGCCTCCTAAATCATCAAGTCTAGTCCCCTGCAAACAACTGCATCATATAATCCCATTCATAAATTTATCATGAACATATTATTCCCCTTCTAGTATAAAAATAGGCTGGTTTAAAGCACCTTTATGACTACATGTAACTATGTCCATACTCAGGGGATTGTATTGTTTTAACTATATCTGTCTATTTAAAATGGTACAACTTTCTAAAGTAGACAAGCCCCTAGTGTTTTCTTTCCCCTCGGAAACCACTGTATGAACTTCTAAAATAAATAGTTCAGTTTATAAACCTTAACTCTGGACTACTGCAATGTAATTCTTTATCTAATGAATCCATGCAACATGCTACAGCTCCCCTTGGAAATACTTTGCCTTATTATGGCATTTTATTGCAGGCTTACTAACAATTTATTAAACAGGCACACCTTGTTTATCAATAACAATACATTAAAACAGGCTTTTTCACACTTGTCACAATCAGGTTTTTATACATTTACAAATCTAAATATTATTTGTAGCATTGTAATTTAGTGGCCTACTAAAAATCATAGTTTATAAGCCACCTATAGATTATGGTTACCTCAGTAAAAAATATTATATTAGACACTGAAGTGAGTGAATTTTTGCAACCATCACTGTAGTCTTTCCACACTTTTTATTTCCTTGACAGTGTGTATCTCCCCTTCTTTGCTAATTTTTTGTACCTGTTTCTACTTCAATCTATGGCTGAGAATTGCACTTGATGCCATTTAGAACAAAAGATGAGCTTGTGCCATGGTCACAATGCATCTAGGAGGGACTGACATATTCATCTATTTTTCAAAAAGTTACTAAAGAGAAAAAATTTTATTAATGCAGTCTTTGTTTAGGCCCTGATCCTGCAGAGACTCACAAGCATGCTCATCTCTGCATACTGTTATAGTGCCACTGACTCCTGGAGTGTAAAGTTAAATAAGTACGTAAGTCTTTGCAGGACTGAAGCTTTGTGGCTGAAAATGTAAATGCACAAAACTAAGGAAATTCAAAATAATGGATCCCACAGCAACTATAACTTGATCATATTGTACATAATTTAGATATTAAATTTAACACCATGTATGTTACAGCAAAATGGACAAGGGGTCAGAGCCGTGGCTGCTATGGGAAATATAAGTTTGAATTTCCAGACAGTTGCGTGTGTAAATTATTAATTGTAATGCTGAATTATCTATTGGTATGTGTTTAATTCTCTTTTTTAAATAAAAAGTGATTGCACAGACATTTTTTCTGACATGATCTCACACTGAAATAAATAAATTAAGGGTCTGAGTCTGATCTCACTGACACCAGTTTTATATAAATATAATCCAGAGTAAAATTGGTATAAATGAGATCAGAATCAGGTCAAAGAAAGACATTTGGGCCTAATTCTCATTTAAACTAAGACCACTTTACACCACACTGGGAGGGCAGGGACTCAATGCACTCAACTGGGGAACTCAATGCACAATTTACAACAGCTCAGGATTTGCCCCCCTGGCTGTGTAAAGCTGGAATAAATTATATTTACATATGCTTCAAGGTCCTTTTACACTACAGCAGTGTAAAATGTTCTTAGTGTCATTGAGAATCAGGCCCATTTATTTCAATGTCTCATTTGTTAAAAATACAGCTGTGTTCATTTCAATGTGTAGAAATCCTGTTATACACACATTCATATATATATGGACAACTGGATTTGATTTGCTCTTACACAGGTAATAAAAAGTAAATGTTGTATATGTTTCATGTTATTTTCAGGCATTATTAATTTATCTATTACTTGACTGTTTTTTAAGTTCAGCAAAGGTTGTTTCTCTCATTAAAGACTAAGGCCCCAATCCTGCAAAGACTTAAGTATGTGCATAACTTTACACATGTGCATAAGTGTTTACAGGAACAGAGCCTAAGAATATATCAAGTTCAAATTTGAAAACAAAGTTGGGTTTAAATTATCCAAGTGCAAAATTAATCTGAACAATTTTTATTAATGCATGACTTTTCCTTACTCAGAAATGAATGGCCAATTTTGGTATCACTTTCTATAAAAATGTCACTTTTGGTCCGAGAATAAGCATGTCAAATTTCAGCCAATATTTTAGTACGGACGTTTCTTCTCAGCATTAACTATAGGATGAGGAAAATGTATAAGGCCTGCATTCAAGTGCTTTCCCCGTTTCCACTACAACTTCTGAATCAGGGTGAAGGTAGTGATATTCCTTGAAGTACCAATATTCCATAGCTATTGGACCAGGTAGGGTTGTTGTTGTTTTTTATTATTGTTTGTTTTGTTTTCCTTTCTGAAGTGAATCTTGCAGGGTGAAATCTAACCCTGCTTTAGATGACATGGTGTGGCTTCCCTCTAAACTTGAACTCCTAAAGGTGCTAACACACATGCATCAGAACAGACACTTTTGTGCAACCTCCTTAGTGAGAGAAATGTTTGTAAAATTTCCTTAGTGCAGCCAATATCACATACTGAGAGGTAGACAGCAGTTCACTGGCAATTGGACCAGGAGCACCAAATAAACTTTGGTGAGTAAAATTTTTATCAGTGGAATTTCAACGTCAGGTGTTATTCAGCCTGTGTTACAGGATGAGAGCTTACACAACCAGTGAGGTAAGAAACACAGTACAGGCGAGTCTCATCTTACGTGCATTTAACATGCACGAATTCAGCTTTGTGTGGTCGGCAAAAACAAAATAATAATAATAATAATTTAAATACTATACCTGTAGTGCGGGTGATTCTGCCTGCCATTACACTCAATGTAATTTTGACTATACGCGATTTTCACTTTACGCACTGACAGCAGAACGTAACCCCAGCGTAAGATGAGACTCGCCTGCGTTACTTTCCCAGAGGACACTCTAATGTGACAGTAAAGCTGAGGAAAAAGGCCTTGGTCCCTAGTGAAACTGAAAGTGCAACCATTTAACTTGGAGAAAAGTTAATGGGAAAGGCACTTGCTTAAACCAGATGTTGCGCTGTCTGATACCTGAGAGCCAGATGTCTGTCCCTTGAGGAGAATAAAGCAAAAATAAGAAGCAGAGCAGCTTGGAAAATGAGGTTAATGTGAAGGAAAAAAAGGGTTTCTATCGAAATTTTCCGTAAGAAAAAACTCAACTTTTTGTAAAAACAAACACTGAAATGTAAACCTGGATGTGGCCAGGCAGGTGTGTCACTGAGTGCCGCGGCCAAGGCCAGCCGGGGAGCCTGTGGCAGAGCTGGGACCAGCGTTCCGGCTCCAGCCATTGCCCCGCACGCCTCTCCCGGGGTAAAGCTCACTGAGCAGCAACTGCACCCAGCCCCTCTCTCACCCGCAGCGCACACTGCAGCGGCTCGCTGGGAAACCCTCCTGCTGCTGCGCCCGCCGCCGGGATTCCCCCGGGGAGGGAAAGCGCGAGCCGAGCTTCCGAGCCACAGCAGCTGCCGGGCCACGCGGCTCAGGCACCAGGCAGGTCTGGCTGCTCCGCGCAAGCTCTGCGGGACGCTGGGGAGCAAGGCGGCCGGGTGGGGCGAGTAACCCATCAGCAGCACTAGTGCAGGGGAACTAATGAGGGACAAGGAAGGGGACGCTTGCTGCTGGGAGCAGGGCTCCATGCAGCCCGGTTGGGGTGCAGACAGGGCCAGTGGGGACTCCTGGGGAGGGGGGAGCGGGTGATGCAATGATATGGCTCGTGAGAGGTGGGGCGATGCACGCAGGACCCAGAAGGTGGGAGTGTACACGTAGCCCACAGGAGATGGAGGATGCATATGTGGCCCACGGAGGGGGGGTGCACATGACCCACAGGGGGTGGGGGGAATTGCATATATGGCTCATGGGGGAGGGGAGTTTGTACACGTGGCCCGTGAAAGTGAGGGAGAGGTTTGCACATACCGCCTATGGGGAAGAGGGGGTGCTTCTTCATAGAGAAAATGACTACCTGTGAGCCACATGGGGGTAGAGGGACTGTACCAGACTTTACAGGGCATATTATTGCCCATTTATTTTGCAGCATTTTCGCTTTTCTCTTCTCCCTACTAGCCTGCCCCGTTCCCCCCACCCACAGCAAGTGCAGGCAGGAGCTGGGATTGGGGCTGATTACGCTCTTGCAACAGCAGCGTCTCTGCCAGGCCCTAAGCAAGGCCCCAGCCTGGTACACAGCATGGTCAGGGTCAGGATAAACACAGGAGAGCAGTTTGTCCTGCCAGGGGTGTATGTGTCCGTTGGGGCTAATCTTCAGCTCTTGCCTGATGTGAGTGTTTAAGCCCTGTCATGGGGCTGCAGGAAATGGAGATGCACTTTGCAAAGTAACCAAGCAGGGTACAGTGGGCAGCATTAAGGATGCAGATTCCTGGGGCTGCAAAACCTGTCAGTGCGTCCCTCTTAATCATCTCAATTCCCCTGTACCACAGGTGGGAGGAGGTGTTGCAATGCCTGGCTTCACAAGGGTTGGGGGAAGGGGGCAAGCCCCAGAAGGACAAGAGTGGATGAGAGATGGAGCAGCCCCATAAAGAGTGTGGCTGGGTGGGTGGGTGGCTGGGTGGTGAAAGAGAAATGGGTGGCAGACCCATAAACTATTTTAAACATGGGGAGTCACATAAAAAGAGTGTATGTGGGTGGTGGGGAGAGGAAAGAGGACTCCCATTAAGAATAGAGGTAGGAAGGAGTATAGCCACCAATAGTGTGGGGCCTAGGGAGAAAGGGGCTAGCCAAATATGGGGTGTGGGGGGGCAGCTGAAGAGAAGAGAGAGGGTGGGCTATGTGTGTAAGGAATGAAGTAAGGGGAAGAATATGCCCTCTCTAAGGTCACTTGTGGTAATGGTGTGCATTTGCTTCAGTGCTACAAATAAAGAACCTTGCAGCACTTCTGTTGCTTGCTAGGAGAAAGCAAACTGCCTGGTAGTTGAGGGTGTCTGAGTCTTGCTAAATGGAGGTTCCTGCTGCCCTTACTGGCTGCTGCTATGCTCTTACAGAGGGAGGAGGAGATGAAGGAGGAGGAGGAGGGAGGGGATGTGAAAGTGGGTCAGGAATGTAACTAGACTCTACCCCCCCACCCCTCGTTGCAGACATAGGCGGCGCTGCCTTAGCGATGGAAAGCAGGCATTTCACTGTTGATGTTCCCCAGCCATACTGGCTGACGGTTACCAGGGGATCCTGAAGGATGTGTTTCCTTGTGACCCTTTGAGAAGAAAAACTTAGTTGCCTCAGTAACCAAGTTTGGCTTGGATGCAATGATGCAGTAAATATCATAGGTGAACCTTGCTAATGGTGGATGAGGAAACTGAAACTGTATAGGCAGTTCTAGTGCAAGCACATAGAGAAACATCTATAAAATGTTCCGCCAAACCTCAGAATGTGTTAGGGTTTAATGCATGATTTGTATTTGCTGCTCTATTGAAACCCATAGTATCCATCCCCTGGATATCATAAGCTAATTATAAAATATCTGTGGAAATAATCTGTCTTTTTGATTGGCTAGGGCTTTAACCCCTGAGATACTGAGCAGCCTGTTCTCCCTGCTGTCACTTAGAACATTACAGTAGGAGGCTATTTGCAATTTTCCTTTAATTTAAAAAGTTGTATTTTTTTAATGTTGCAGATTTTTGAAGAATAAAATTTGTACTGTTTGTTTTCATATAATCCATTTCTAGTGTTCACTGCTCATAAATAGCTTCTCATTTTACCAGACAGATTACATGCAGCTCTGCTGTTTATTGTGACAATGTCAAGCTAAACACTTTGGAAGTTGAAAACAAAGCCAAAAGAACAGCTAACAAATATTCAACATTAGGCCCAGTCATGGAGCATTCCTCCCAATTCCCCCCAGCTCGTTTAGTCTGGTTTCCATCTTTCCCCTATAGTGCCTTTATTCACCAGGCAGGGCCTTGCTTTTCAGAGTAAGGATTGAGAGCCAAGAGGCAGAAAACAGAGAAGACACATACTACAACAGATCAGTTTTCTTCTTGGTTTTATTGCTGATTTCTTTTTAAAACACCTATGTTTGAAAAAAAGTCCAGTGTACTTTACAAGCTCCTGGGGCCTGATTCTGCTCTCACTGTACATGAGTTTTATCAGGCCCAATGATTCACTTGGAAGTATGCAAGTATTTCAAGTTAGAGCTATGTAGTAAGCACTGATATGTCTCATAGCAGGACATAGAAAGATGTGTATATTTGTTAAGAAATAAAAGTGAACGGACTAGAGTTTTCAGCTAATCCTGTTGCTTCAGATTGGTGCCCCTTTGGATATTGCATCCAATGGGTAATGCTGCAACCTAGCTTCTCTCTTCTCTGGAAGCTAGTCTTGTTTCTCAGTTTTTAAATCCAGTCATGCCCTTTGATTCAAGGACACAGATGATGAATCATAGTGTTTCACTTTTTTGTGTGAGATAATTATGCTTGTACATTTCAGGTAGTCAGTTGTTATTAAAAGTGAAATTTAAGAATAAAAAGAATCACATAAAAAAGCAAGTAACTTGTAAAATAAAACAGATAAACTCTAACACTGATCAGTTTTCTTTCTTTTATAATCCAAACTAACTGCATGTTTAAATGCTCAGAGCTACATCAGGGATGAATTTAGTCCATTGTCTCTGTAAATAGAAAAGATGTAGACAATCTTTCCCTACAGCTTTAAGATAAATAAGTGCTTTGGGTTTTGTATGTTTATTTTTGTGGACAAACACTGGTGAATGTTACTTGGTTTTGTGAAATCTACTGACAGTCCTTCAGAAATACAGGGCTGTCAGTGGGCCTGATCTTTCAGTGGGTTCCACGAGTCTGGATCTCTGCACCCATGTAGTCTCACTAACTTTGGCAGGAGCCTGCTGGGATTCACACTCATGAATCCAGATGCCAGGATTTTAATCTATCATTTTCCTAGTGCTGTGGCAGACCCTCAGTGTGTTACCATATGTTATTTACGTATTGTTTACCACATGCGTTTGGAAGGAACTAAGTGACTCAGACCTGTGAAGACTAAGCATATTGCAACCGAGAGGCACTTGGTTTTGTGGCAATTCCTTCACTTAGTTAGTACAGCTGTTGACACACGGGGCCTGAGTCTCTGCTACATTGGGACCTCTGTATGTCTCTCCGGCAGAGTAACAGGTATGTCAAATTTGTTCAGCCAGCCATCAGGGAATCTCTTTATGCTGGGGATAATACTGTGTCAAGCATATGCTGACTGTGGGTCAGAGAGGGAGGAATGGCCAGGGAGCTGCTGCTCTCGAGCTGTTCTTGGCTGCTGCAATGGCTTCTAGAAGGCCATTACAGCCACTCAATTTACAGTGACCTTGAGGTTGCTCTAATTTTTGCTGAGGGCTAGGCAGGCCCCCACTAGGGCCAATAATGTGAGGAGGAACAAAGATGTCTTAAAACGTACCTGCACCAAGCACAGTTTAGATGTAATGGAGAATTAGGCCAAAAATCTATGGCATGATTGATATTTGACTGTGGCCTCAGAGGAGACTGTATGATCAACTTTCCCAAGTGGAGTTAGCCTAGCAGTGAGAGGCTGGTTAGTAGAGAAACAGGCCAACAGGGAATATAGAATGGACTGCACATGAGTCACAGCTTCAGTTCTGAGACCTGAATCCACCTGTGGAAAATCAGAACTGTGGGTAATCAGTGGTTCTGCTTTCATTGTTTTGGAGGTCCTGTCAGGTAGTGTTAGGCCCTGTCTCCCTTTGTACTGAGGCAGTGTGAAAGAGAACAGTTTAAAAATGTTCCTGCTAGCAGAGTGCCAACCTGGTCTCCCTGGCCATTGTGGACAAAAATGAAAAGTGTTATAAAAACTGCTTTGCCAAACTGTACTAATAGACTGATCTGTACAGTTTTGTAAAGTCGTTCTTGTTAACAGTGTCAACACAAATGTAGACAGGTTCTTATAAGACCCTCATTTACAACATAGTTCATAGTTTATAACTTAGTTTGTCTGTGCAGCCCAGGGAAATTACAATGCACCCTACCAAGGTACATTGCTTAGTTTCTGGGGGCTGTTGAATTGGGCCTTATTAAGAAAAGTTTAAAGGTTTAGCCACACCCCATTTGAAGTTTTATATTCTCAATGCCTTGTTCTTACCAAACTGAATTGCAGAAACTTCTCTGTAAACAGGATGAAACAATAGCAGCAGAGGTATGATCCCCCACCACAGTGAATAGGGACCTCAAAGCCTATTACTATTTAAATGATGGCATTGTTAAACAGAGTAGTTTCAAGATTAAATCGTTAACAAGATTAAGAAAACCATGTTATTTGTTGAGTGTCTCACCTTTAGCAACCAAAATACAATAATGTTCCATTTTCTTTTTGAAATGCACTTAGTGCAGTTTCAAAGTTGCTTGCAGTTGTAGATTCAGTGGAGTACTCACAAAACAGGTTTAAAAGCAGACACTCTAACAGGATGTGACATACCCTCTTTCTGCAGAACAGTGCATGAAACATCCCTATAGTTTTCTAACAACTTAAAAAAAAAAAGAGTGCTTAAGCTTAATAATTCAACAGCACTCTTTTTAAAAAAAAGTATTATTGAGTTTGAATTCCACTTGAAAGTTTTAAGAAAGTTACAGGTTTATTCTGCTTTTATCTTATTTGTAATTACTTCAGTGAACTTTTGCTTATCAGTGCTGGGAAGAGATGTGTTAGAACCAGTCTGACAACTTTTTCATAACACCATATGCTAGAGGGCCTTGAGAAAACAGTTTTGAAACAATATCAGTGCAGAACCTGAACACTGAAACTGAACACTTTGAACAAGAAGAATGTTCATTAAACACATTTTCCTGATTTTGGTAGTGTTCAAACAAAAGTCAGGTGTTTAATAACCTCTCTTCCAATGAGATGCTTCATAAGGAGCTCAAAGGATTTGCAAGTAAGAACATGGTAGATTTAAAACCTCTCTACGTATTATACAATTTTTCAAAACTTTAGCCTTGAATTTACTAGATCCCATTTAAAAAAGACTTATAAAAGTCTTAATTGCCCTTCTAGCTCCTCTTACCTTAGTACACTGTATTATACACTTATATACTGTACACTTCAGACAACACCCTGGGAGATGTAGTTTTTTTGCATTTAATCAGAAACAGTCATTATAGTACAATCCTATTTTCTCTAAATTCCTGTTAACTAACTCAGTTAAGAGAAATTTGGTTTCATCCCCCAAGGCTACGCTGTTCTCCAGACTCTCCCACCCAAGCCCAGAGAGCAATGAAGAGAATTCCAATCAGATCTACAAATCTACACTTTTTAAAGGGACTGTGAGAGTACCCCTCTAAAGCCACCTGGCAATGTTTGCTCTGCAGGCTGGGTTAGGGGTGGAGAGACCTGGACCAGGCCTTTTCAAAGCATGCTAACCTCCTATTATTCGAGACCCCTTTCCCCCCAACTCCCAATTTTCTTTTCATGTTAAGGCCCTGATTTTCAAAATCCTTGGCAACTTCAGCTCAAGTCACTGGAAGATGAGAGTGCCCAGCAGCTCTGAAAATCAGATCCTCACTAACAAAACAAAGATCACTGTTTCACATTCGACTTAGGGAAGAGGATGCTGATTTAGCTGCAAGCATTGCAGACCTGACCAAGAATAAGAGAACAACAAAAATTTTACTAAGGCAATCTGGCTCAACAGACCTGCCCTTTTTATGGTGTATCTTAATCTCACTTTCCTGCTTTTTTTTCCCGTCATCTTCCCTATTTCCCTGTTTCTCCAGTAGAATAAGAATTTAAGAAAAAAACAAAATGAGAGAAAATTCATAATTGGTTTTTTACTATAAAAACATAGGGCCAAACTCTGGAAATTAGTGCATAATATGAGCCAGCTGGGATGCTTGCAGAGGTTCCCAGCAGGAGGTGGTAGGGAAGGAATCTTCACCTATGTCCAGGCCAGTAGTGGATGAGGAACCACTCTATGAATGCTGCTGCAGCCCTACTGTCGCCCCTGTGCCTCTCCTCCTGGGGAGGCTTTGACTGATGGATCCATGTAGTGGCAGAGCTACTGAAACATGCCCCTGGTTCCTGCCCCCTCCACAGAGATGAACTCTGCAGCACAGAAAGCACACACCACCAGTATGTTCCCCAAATTATTCTTCTGCACAGAAATCCACACTGGTTCCAGTGAGTCTGGGGCCTCCTCAAAAAAGAGGAAGGGGCAGGAATAACCACGACCAGCTTGGCTTAACAGAGAAATCTTCTGTGAGCTTAAACACAAAAAGGAAGCTTACAAGAAGTGGAAACTTAGACAGATGATTAGGGAGGAGTATAAAAATATTGCGTCAGCATGCAGGGATGTCATCAGGAAGGCCAAAACACAACTGGAGTTGCAGCTAGCAAGGGATGTGAAGGGTAACAAGAAGGGTTTCTACAAGTATGTTAGCAACAAGAAGAAGGTCAGGGAAAGTGTGGGACCCTTACTGAAGTGGGGAGGCAACCTAGTGACAGATGATGCGGAAAAAGCTGAAGTACTCAATGCTTTTTTTTGCCTTCGTCTTCACAGACAAGGTCAGCTCCCAGACTGCTGCACTGGGCAGCACAGTATGGGGAGGAGGTGAACAGCCCTCAGTGGTGAAAGAACGGATTAAGGACTACTTAGAAAAGCTGGATATACACAGATCCATGGAGCCGGATGCAATGCATCTGAGAGTGCTGAGGGAGGTGGGTGATGTGACTGCAGAGTCATTGGCCATTAACTTTGAAAACTTGTGGCGATTGGGCGAGGTCCCAGACGATTGGAAAAAGGCAAATATAGTACCCATCTTTAAAAAAGGGAAGAAGGACAATCCGGCGAACTACAGACTGGTCAGCCTCACCTCTGTTGCTGGAAAAATCATGGAGCAGGTCCTCAAGGAATCCATTTTGAAGCACTTGGAGGAGAGGAAGGTGATCAAGAACAGTCAACATGGATTCACCAAGGGCAAGTCATGCCTGACCAACCTGACTGTCTTCTATGATGAGATAACTGGCTCTGTGGATATGGGGAAAGCAGTGGACGTGATATACTTTGACTTTAGCAAAGCTTTTGATATGATCTCCCACAGTATTCTTGCTAGCAAGTTAAAGAAGTATGGATCAGATGAATGGACTATAAGGTGGATAGAAAGACGGCTAGATCGTCAGGCTCAATGGGTAGTGATCAATGTCTTCATGTATATTTGGCAGCTGGTATCAAGTGGAGTACTCCAGGGGTCGGTCCTGGGGCTGGTTTTGTTCAACATGATGGGATGGATTGCACCCTGAGCAAGTTTGCAGATGACACTAAGCTGGGGGAAAAATAGATACGCTGGAGGGTAGGGATAGGTTCCAGGGTCACCTAGACAAATTGAAGGATTGGGCCAGAAGAAATCTGATGAGGTTCAACAAGGAAAAGTGGGAAGTCCCGCACTTAGGATGGAAGAATTCCATGCACTGCTAAAGGCTGGGGACTGACTGGCTAAACAGCAGTTCTGGAGAAAAGGACCTGGGGATTACAGTGGACAAGAAGCTGAATATAAATCAGCAGTATGCCCTTGTTGCCAAGTAGGCTAATGGCTTGTTGGGCTGAATTAGTAGGAGCACTGCCAGCAGATAGAGGGAAGTGATTATTCCCCTCTATTCGGCATGGAGTATTGCATCCAGTTTTGGGCCCCCCACTAGAGAAAATATATGGACAAATTGGAGAGAGTCCAGTGGAGGGCAACAAAAATGATTAAGGGGCTGGAGCACATGATTTATGAGGAGAGGCTGAGGGAACTGGGCTTATTTAATCTGCAGAAGAGAAGAGGAAGGGGGGAACTGGTAGCAGCCTTCAACTACCTAAAGGGGGTTCCAAAGAGGATGGAGCTAGGCTGTTCTCAGTGATGGCAGATGACAGAACAAGGAGCAGTGGTCTCAAGTTGCAGTAGAGGAGGTCTAAGCTGGATATTAGGAAACACTATTTCACTAGGAGGGTGGTGAAGCACTGGAATGGGTTACCTAGGGAGGTGGTGGCATCTCCATCTTTAGAGGTTTTTAAGGTCAGGCTTGACAAAGCGCTGGCTGGGATGATTTAATTGGGGGTGGTCCTGCTTTGAACAGGGGGTTGGACTAGATGCCCTCCTAAGGTCCCTTCCAACCCTAATATTCTATGATTCTATTCTGGCCAAGAAAAAGCCAGTTAAAAAAAATCTGTCTGTTTCAACCCTCCTACTGTGTTTGCTTCTACAGAGGCAGATTAAGATTTATTGGGGCCCCACGGGGCACAAAGACCATATAGGTCCCCCCCACATCTTCACCATGGGATCCCGGGTCCTGCTCCTCCTCTTCCTTCCAAGAGCTGGGCCATGGTAAGAGCTGCCAAGGGAGCCCAGGCTGCTGTGGGGTGCCTTGAACCCTCCACCCGCGGCATGCCCCAGGTTGTAGGGACTTGGGCCAGGGGCTGCTCTTGAGCAGTTGAAGGGTCCAGAGCTCCCCACAGCAGCAAAGACTTTGGGCAACTCTTACCATTGCCTGGCAATGGCTTCTGGCCTGCTCAGGGATGGGACCTTGGGGGGAAGAAGAGGAGCAAGGGATGGAGCCACAGTTCCAGCACCAGTGGCTCTCCTTCTTCTACACAGGTTCCAGTGCTCCTGCGGGGGCCCCGAAATTGGCCAAGGCCCGTGGGCGCAGGCCTTTGGGGTCCCGTGAATTAATCCACCACTGCTCCCCTTGTATGCTTCAGCCCACAGCTCCTCTCTAGGAAACTGTCAACCCCTTCTTCACACCTATTTATAAATTGTTTGGATGACCATAGTTGACAATTCTTTTGTGAATGGACCCGAGAACAGTATATTAATATTTATTAGCATTTTGAAGGTGCCATTACATAACATTAGGAAAGGAGGAATTCCTTCTAAAAATGGAGCTCTCTCATTAAAGCCCCTTAATTTTACTACATTGTCAGATCCATATTCTGTCTCTCTTATTTTCTTTCACCTGCAGAAACAGTAACATGCTGTGAAAACTGCAAGACTCAGATTTAGTCTCTGGCTGATTTATACTTAAAGTTATCCAATAAAAGCCCAAGCTTGCAAGTCTATGAAGTTATACTGGTATAAAAGTACCTTGGACCAGTATAACTGCATTCATGCTAGGGCTTTTACTGGTTTAACTATAGGCATGTCTACACTTTGAGCTGGGGGTGGGATTTGCAGCTCAAGGAGACATATTCACACTAGCTCTCATCGAGCAAGCACACTGAAATACAGTGTAGTTGCGGTGGCGTGAAGGGCTAACTGCCTCAGGTATGTGTTAAGTCTTGGAAGTGTACGTTCTCAGGTGGCTATTCCCTCCTGCCACTGACCCCGCCACAACTCTATTTTTAGCACACTTTCAGCCATTTAGATACATCAGCTGGTCTGCCCCATTCCCATATTGGTAAACCCAGTCTACATATACATGCATAACTTGACATCTAGATTGCTTCTTGAGACACTCATGGTGATTTTTCAGTGCAAATCCCTCTGTGAAATCCATGTCACTGTTCATGCCCCCCCCTTTTTTTTTTAAAGACTGACACTAGAGCCAGTTTTAATTAACCAGGTATCTGAAATTTCCTAATTTATAGCCTCCTTTTGGCTAAAGGTAACATAAAATGGATATGCAAATTCCATAACTTTAGAGATATATACTGAATGCCTTCCCAGCAGGCTAAGAGGTATGTGCTGCACATTATTCATTTAAAACTTACCCTCCTTAGACTGACACTGATTTTTAAGATCCTGTGGTGACCAGCCTTGTGCTGGATCACATTTCCTGCTCCCATAGATGCTAGTGACACCATATCACTACAGAACCTTACGACAGCATAGTGCTTGTGCCTAAAGGGGTCAGGTAAATACTTGGTCGGATTTTGGTTTGCAAGGTCATTTTAAATCTCAAATGGTATAAAATACTAATATTAAAATTAAGCTCTGCAGAACCAATATACAATGTTGAGGAGGAGCCGGAGGTCGGAATATATGTAGGTACCAGTGACATAGGGAAAGGTAGGAGAGATGTCCAGGAGGCCGAATTTAGGCTGCGAAGAGATTAAAGTCCAGGACTTCCATGGTAGCATTCTTTAAAATGCTTTCAGTTCTACATGCAGGGCCAGTTAGATAGGCAGAACTGCATTGTCTCAATGCGTGGATGAGATGATGTTGGGAGGAAGGATTTAAGTTTATTAGGAACTGGGAAAACTTTTGGGAAAGGAGGAGCCTATACAGGAAGGATGGGCTCCACCTATACCAAAGATGGAACTAGGTTGCTGGCATGTAAAATTAAAAAGGTCGCAATGGAATTTTTAAACTAAGGGTTGAGGGGAAGCCGACAGCTGCAGAGGACCACACACTTCAGATAAGCACATCCCTTAGGGGAGGATTTATTAAAGGGGATACTCTAGTAAAGAGGAAAGGATAGATGTTGATAAAGTACAGGTAGGAGCTGAAGAGAAAAAGTCAAATGAAAAAGAGTCCAATTCAGTTACATTAGATGACGGCAGACAACTAAGTATTGACAACTTTTAAGAGTCCTTGTATACAGATGCAAAAAATTTAAACACTTGGATGGTTGTACTTGAGTGCTTGCTATTAAATGAGAATATTGCTATATTAGGCATCACAGAAACTTGGACAAGGTAATACCTGGGCACAAAATATATAAGAGTGACAGAGTAGATCACACTGGTGGGGGAGTACTATATGTGAAAGAAAGCATAGAGTCAAATATAGTAAAAATCTTAAATGAATCAAATTTTTGTGGATAGAAATGATTTGCTTGAATAATAAAAGTATAGCAGTAGGATATACTACCAACCACCTGACCAGGATGGCGATGGTGACTGTGAAATGCTCAGGGAGATCAGAGAAGATACAAAAACAGAAAACACCACAATAATGGAGGATTTCAACTATCCCCGTATAGACTGGGAACATGTCACTTCAGGATGGGATGCAGAGATAAAATTTCTAGACACCATTAATGACTGCTTTGTGGATCAGCTAGTCCTGGAACCCACAAGGGGAGAGGCTATTCCCGGTTTAGTCCTAAGGGGCACACAGCATCTGGCCTAAGAGGTACATATAGCTGAACCGCTCGGTAATAGTGACCATAATTTAATTAAATTTAACATCCTTGTAGAGGGGAAAACAACAAAGTAACCCACCACATTAGCATTTAACTTCAAAAGAGGGAATTATACAAAAATTAGGAAGTTAGGTAAACAGAAATTAAAAAGAACAGTCACAAGAGTGAAATGCCTATGCCTGCAAGCTGTGTGGAAACTTTTAAAAAACATCATAATAGAGGCTCAAACTATATGTATACCCCACATATAAGTGCAGCCACTGGAAAATTGAGGTGCTAAAGGAGCACTCAAAGAGGACAAGGCCATTGCAGAGAAGCTAAATTAATTCTTCGCATAAGTCTTCGCTGCAGAGAATGTGAGGGAGATTCTCCCACCTAAGTCATTTGTTTTAGGTGACAAATCTGAAGAACTGTCCCAGATTGAGGGGTCAGTAGAGGAACTTTTGGAACAAATTGATAAATTAAACAATGATCAATCACCAGGACCAAATGGTATTCACTCAAGAGTTCTGAAGGAACTCATATATGAAAGTGGGTAACTACTAACTGTGGTATGGAACCTATCATCAAATCAGCCTCTGTACCAGATGACAGCTAATGTAACAGCAAATTTTTAAAGTTTCCAGCGGTGATCCTAGCAATTGCAGGCCAGTAAGCCTAACTTCAGTACCAGCCAAACTGATTAAAACTATAATAAAGAACAGAATTATCAGGCACGTACATTAACATGATATGTTGGCGAAGAGTCAACACTGCTTTTGTGAAGGGAAATCATGCCTCACCAACCTGTTAGAATTCTTCGAGGGGTCAACAAACGTGGACAAGGGTGATCCAGTGAATATAGTGTACTTGGACTTTCAGAAAGCCTTTGACAAAGGCTCTTAAGCAAAATAGGTACAAGCAGTGACGGGATAAGAGGGAAGGTCCTCTCATGAATCAACAACTGGTCAAAAGATAAACAAAGGGTAGGAATAAATGGTCAGTTGTGAAGACCAAAAGAATAGGTCCGTCAATGGCTATTAGTTAAGATGATCATGGATGCAACCCCATGCTCTGGGTGTCCCTAAGCCTCTGACTGCCAGAAGCTGGGACTGGACAAGAGGGGATAGATCACTTGATAATTGCCCTGTTCTGTTCATTCCCTCAGAAGCATCTGACACCAACTGGCTTTTATTGGAAGACAGGATACTGGCCTAGATGGACCATTGATCTGACCCAGTATGACAGTTCTTATGTTCTTAACAACACACTGTTGTAAGAAGACAACACTTGCCTTTCTGTGTATTGGCTCTCTCCAGTTTGCGATGGGGCTGTATTGATGAGACATTACTAACATAATGCATCTTGAGTCATCATTCAGAATCTAGATTTCCATAGTGGAATCCTGGAACAAAATACAGACCCTGTAAGTTTTAAGTTAATAATCCATAGACTTTTCTGTTATTCAGAAGCATTCAGCTAACATTTTGCTCATGTTGTAGGATTTCTTTTTAAACCATTTGCATACAGCTCATGAATGTGTGTTATTTGGTATGTTTACTACCCAGTCTTTTTAACATTGTTGTGTGCACATTGACTTTTGCTCACCATACCAGAAAAGAGGATTCCTGTCATAGATAGCTGATTCCATCCTCTTCTTTTTGCATAAAGGCAATAGCAAATAGCCTGTTTTGTAGATCATTTCATTATCCTGTCTCCACATCCCTAATGTGTTCTGTCTCCTGTGAAATATAATTGAAGAAAACGTTAGTCAAATAAAAGCAGCAAAGAGTCCTGTGGCACCTTATAGACTAACAGACGTTTTGGAGCATGAGCTTTTGTCGACGAAAAGTGGGTATTCACCCACGAAAGCTCATGCTCCAAAACGTCTGTTAGTCTACAAGGTGCCACAGGACTCTTTGCTGCTTTTACGATCCAGACTAACACGGCTACCCCTCTGATATTAATCAAATATATATTTTAAAATGATGTTTTAAAAAGATTTATGTATCCTTTAAACTTGCATCATTCAGTCTTCTTTTATGGGTTTCTCAAACCATCTCCTCATCAGATTACTTGTATCTTTAAAAGCCTTCTCTTTATTCTTTATGCTACTTTTTACATCTTGGCTTAAGCACATTGGCCTCTATAAGCCTTCCCCACCATTTAGGCTTAACTGGGAGGAATTTAATATGTTTTCTTTGTAATTGTTTCTCAAATATTTCCCTTTTCTCTGTGGCAGATTTCAAAAACTATATAGTATTCTAAACAAAATTCCTTACAGTATTATCACATTTAATCAAAGTCAGCCTTCCAGGAGTTACAAGGAGAGTAGGTAATATTATTATTAACAACATTTGTCATTCTACAGTCTAAGATAGCAATAATCAAATCTCTCACTTTAGGACATCAGCTAATCACTGCAAGGGTCTGGAAGGATTTTCCCCTCCCTTATTTACCAGTGATTGCACAATTGGTTATATGTATTAAGACATGAATTTTCAAGTTTGGTGACTATGGTTAGGCCTCTAGCTCTCATTTAGGTGTGTAAATAAGTGACTTGATTTTCAGAGGTACATGGCACCCACTGGAATAATGCAAGTGCTCAACACCTCTGCAAATCAAGCCTATCAAATTGGGAGTTGTGTGCCTAACTACCAGCACCTAAACTGGAAAATCTTGGCCTGCTTTTTTTCTTTTCTATTAGAGGTATAGGTCACTACCAGAAGCAGGTTGTCTGACTTGACAACAGACCAGTTGTTCAGATTCGTATGACAAATCCTGTATGTGTGCTTTCTCCAGTAAATTATGCCATTTGAATAGTTTGAGTAAGAACTATGGTTTCTAAACTCTATGGCCAAATTTACTGAGCCTACCAGCTGCATACAACAATCTTCAGAAGTTCGAGAGCCGGGGAACACCTGTTGGAGCTTGGGGCTTCAGCCATGTGGGAAACACCTGCTGGGGCTCGGTGCTTTAGCCCTGCCCCTGCTGAAGCCAAGAGCACAGGCAGGTGTGCCCTGTGGGGCTAAAGCCTGAGACCCCCTCCCTGCTGGGCAGAAGCTCCTACTCCACCACCCTGCTGTAAGGCAGAAGTACCGAGCTCCCTCTCCCCCAGTCTGGCAGGTGGGGAGGGGTGGCAGGGAGAGGCTCCGAGAGCCACACTTTAACTGTGAAAGAGCTGTATGTGGCTTGCAAGCCACAGTCTGGCCACCCCTGGTATATGATCTGTCTTTCAACTTATTTATCATACTTGCCTCATTTCCTAGCATTCCAGAAAAGCCACAGTGTTGTAACCTTTTACATTTTGGGAGAAAATTGTCAATTCACAATCCATGAACATGAATTGTATCCTTATATCATGCTGTACTGATCCCCAAAGATATGTTAGAGCCCCTTAATTTTGTGAAGTTCCCATCATACAGAACTGTCCCAAGATAACCAGGGTGGGTGACAACCATAAGCCCTTTGACACCATAGATATACATACAAAGATAGTTTGTAAAAATAGTTTTTACTGTGTTATCACTGTTACTAGCTGAATAATGACAGTCTCCAAGGATCAAAGTTCTAGCCTAAAATGATGATGATGAAAAAAATGACAAGATGCTACACATTCCCAAGTTTATAGGGGAAAAAAAGGCTTGCTTTTATATCATACTTTGAGAAATAGTATGTGGCTATGTAATTAAAGACCTTGGCCCCAATTTACCACCAAGTCCGAACGATGCTTAAATATAGTATAGAGGAGTGGCCACTGGGAGCCAGTTCTGGCTCCCTAATTCAGACACAGGCAATTCAGTACAAGTTAGAGCTATTACCTGTCGCATATCCTTGTATATTAAGCTCCCCATCATTCCCCATCTATGGCCATATTTTAATAATATCTTACTTCTAGAAAGCATGTAACTCCCAGTTCAGCAGTCTTTGGGCAAGTCTACACTACAGCCACTATAGTGGAACAGCTATGCCGCTGAAGCTTTACGCCATAGTGTTGGCACTTCACACATCAATGAAAAGGGTTTTTCCACTGCTGTAGTTAATCCACCTCCTTGAGAAGCAGTAGGTTGGTTGACAGAAGAATTCTTCCACAACCCAAACCAGTGGTCCCCAACACGGTGCCCGTGGGCGCCATGGCGCCCGCTGGGGCATTTATGTGCGCCCACCTAGTGCCCGGCAGGGGAGAGAAGCCGTAGCCCCGCACCAGGGACAGAGAACTCCGGGGCCCACAGGGTGCAGGCACCAGTGTTCTCTGTCCCTGGCAGGTGCCGGTGTTCTCTGTCCCTGGCAGGCACAGGGCTTCAGCTTCTCTGGGGCTGCAGGCTGCGGGCACTGGTGTTCTCTGTCCCCGGCAGACACTGGGCTGCGGCTTCTCTCCAGCTTCTCTGGGGCTGTAGGCTGCAGGCGCTGGTGTTCTCTGTCCCCAGCAGGCGCTGGGCTGCGGCTTCTCTCCAGCTTCGAAGCCTCGGCCCTGCCCCTGCTGGGGACAGAGAACTCTGGGGCTGTGGGTGCAGGTGTTCTCAGTCCCTGGCAGGCATGAGGCCGTGTGTTAAGCTGGAGAGAAGCCGCGGCCCCGCACCTGCCGGGGACAGAGAACTCCAGGGCTGTAGGTTTCATTCTATGTTAAAGTAAGAATTATAAATATATTTGGACCAGCAATTCAACAATGTTTTACTTTTTAAAAATACATAAGATGAAAACTGTTTATGATATTTATTTTGTAATAACTCCTTAATTTTTCGTACAGGTAGATAAAAAAGAGCAAATTCACATGGCAAGGTGAAAGAATAATTGCCAAATAATTTCATTAATACCTTTTACATGTAAAATTACCCTTTTTATCTTATGGATTCATATATTATGTAATATTAAATATGATGTTTTCCATATTATTTAATGTACAAAATAAGCCTTGCAAAATTGTTGGCGCCTGCCACGCTGTTCTAAAAACATAAATGTGCTACTGGCCACAAAAAGGTTGGGGACTACTGACCTAAACCATAGTCTGCACCAGGGGTTAGGTTGAGCCCAGTACTGCGCTCAGGGAACGAAATTTTTCACAGTCCTGAGCAGCACAGCTAGGTTGATCTAATTTATAAGCGTAGGCCAGGCCCTGATTGCATATGCTTCTGTCATTTGTGTACAAGTAATTTTGCTTTTCTCCTTTTTGTTTTACCTTATCTGTTGCTGTCATCACTAGCCTAAAAACTGGCCAAGTAATCATGTCTAAAGGTAGTCATTGCTTACTCTTGTGCATTGAACTACTTCATACCTTTCCTAACCTACTTTATCTTAACTCCACAATTGTCCGAGCTGTCTAAACTATTTTTGTCTGACTAGTACCAACAGGCTAACACCAGATCCTGCCGTAGCTCCTAGTTATAGGCAATATACTCTTATTTTCTTCTGTTAAGCTTGGTTTGGTAATTTTTTTTCATAATAATGAGGGACTAAGAACAGCAGGGTTAGTCAGGCTATGGTAGTGCAAGTACGCACCATGTAAATTCCCTCTATATAGCTATTTCAGTCATCTTCAGTCTACACCTGAAACATCATTTGTAGATCCAGTCCCAAGACTTTCCTTAGCAAAGAGTGAAAATCAGAGTGAATTGTGTCAAACTGGGTGGTGGATCTGTGGGTTGGTTTGTTTTGTAAACAGTCATTTTATTGAAGCAAGCTATGCTTTGAAAACAGTAGGCTGGAGTTTACACAGGTCTTTTGAGGTAAATCAATTGCAATTACAGGAAAAGCCACAAGTCATATTTTCACATCACTTAGCAAACTATACGCTACCTAAAACCGTATAATATATCTCTATGACATATGGCATCACCAGAATAAATACCATCATAAGACTAAATGTGGAAAAAAAAAAGTAAAAGAACAGGCGGTAGGATAGCAATCAACATTGCATCTCTTTGTTAGCTTAGCTGCTGCTTGCTCAACATTTTCATGCTGTATTTAGTGTTCCTATTTTCTCGGCTTGGAGGATGTCAGCATCCTTCAGCGGGTGGTGTTTTTTTAACATGTGCATAACCCCCCAGCAGAGACTAGAATGAATTGCATCCAGGTCTCCAGAGGCAAAAGTTCTAATCCATGGTGCCATCAAGCTCATTAACAATCTCCTCCTCTTCCCCCATTGTCCCAGATTGCCACCTTTATACCATTTCTTTCAGCACATATAATTACAATAGGCATCATTCTCAGTACTTTTTTATCTTATATTGTATTTATAATAAATAACTCCATAGAACTATAATAACAACTGTGGAGTGACAATTTGTCACTAAAAGGGATTCTAAAGTTAATCTTCAACAGCATGAGAGAGAAATGAGACACAGTAACACAATCAGTATCATTAGTCAAGATCTCATGGGTCCACTCTTTGTTGAGAAGCGGGGGGAGGAGAGGGAGAACAAATAAAATGACCAGCATAAACTGAATATGTACATTTGTCAACAATTTTTTTGTGAAAAAACATTTCTCTAGTAAGTTGTCATCTAATTCAAAACCAGCTGTTGAGATGATTTCACAAACAAGTGAAGGAGACACAAAGGTTTATTTGTCAGATCATAAAAGGTCCCAAAGAATTGTTTTTAAAGTGCTAGGAGTTCAGATTTTTTTTTGTTTTGAGATATTAGTCTTGAATTACTTCATCCTTAAATCTTTAAGCAACAGGTGCATGCAGTATTTAAACAGACTGATTCCGAGGTGGTGATTTGGAGTCTTGAGCAAAAGGCTCCAGTTTGTGCTCCATTATTTGAAAATATTTGTTTAGAGTTCAAATTTCCATTTCTTTAATTGCACACTATGTAGCATGTCAGGGATCATCTCACTCCGGTGTATTTGGTAGCCATATTTTTTTCCAGTTTCATTTCAGACAGTGCACAGTCCCTTTTGGCCAAAGAAGTAAATGAAAAAATGAATGATAAATATGGCTCCAGATTCTGATTAGGAAGGCCACCAGCTCCTGTACAGCTTCCCAGGGAGGAGCCAGGATCTAGAATTCCATTGAGAAAGAAGCTGAGGAGGATGAGGGAATGGACAAAATTTTGTATTCAGCATTATTTCCAGCTGTGAATTATCCATTTCAAATTTACCTAATTCCTAACATCCACAGATTGTTAGTACTAGAATTGTTTTTAAATTTCAAGTTTTCTTTCCCTGAAGGCATTTTATTTTTAAAATAAGAGTTCTAGAAACAGTCTATAAACTCTGGAGACAAATTTGTCTGTGGTGTAAACAGACACAAAACATGAGGCAAAGAGTGGTGGAACTCTCTTCATTGGGTGGCTCCCCTATTACTACTGAAGGTGAGGCCCACTGCTTTCCCTTTGCCATCATTCTTGGAAGTTCCTTTCCTCACCTTTCTAAGGCTTCCCTTGCCCCAAATCCTGTTAGCTGCTATCCCCTCCCCCCACTTTCATATTCCCTACACTAGCTCCCCATAAAGGCTGCTGCCCTGCTTTCTTGTTCTCTTGCCTTGAGGCTTCCTATCTGCTGTCATGACTGCTGCCTCACTTCCCATTTCTCCACTCTTCTTATGGCTGGTGGCCCCTATTTTCCGTTCTTCCTTCCTTTGTGGCTCCCTCTCAGCCTGCTTCCTCCATCTCTTCGGCTGACTGCTCTGGCTGTCCTTCCCCACATCTCTATCTGCTCTCTTAGGGTATATTTACGCTGCAATTAGACATCCATGGCTGGCCTGTGCCAGCTGACTCGGGCTAACAGGCTGTTTAATTGAGGTATAGACGTTTGAGTTTGGGCTGCAGCCTGAGCTCTGGGACCCTCCCACCTCATAGGGTCCTAGAGACCGGGCTCCAGCCCGAGCCTGAACATCTACACTGCAATTAAACAGCCCCCTGAGTCAAGCCCCATGAACCCAAGTCAGCTAGCATGGGCCAGCTGTGGGTTTTTAATTGCAGTGCAGATATACCCTTAGAGCCCTGAGCTATAGATAGTTGTGGCATGAAGTTAAGAAAAGAAAAATATAGGCTGCAAAAATCAGGATACAGCCCCTAACCGTGAGATCTGTCAGACTGTGAATCAGTCTCCAAGGGAACTGGTTGAAGCTCCATAACTGAGACCATTTAAAACGAAACTGAACAAAGCACTGGAGAAGCTAGAGATTGCCTTAGTAAATAAAGGAAACACTGACTTTGGAACAGAAGTTCTTTTAGCTCACTTTAGTTACGGAACCAAACTGCTCATTGAAGCCATATTCAACAGTTATTATTTTATTACTAGTTCTAGCCCCACCCCCAAATAAACCAAAGTTGTCTACACCCCTGATACTGCAAGGAAGCCTCAGAGGATGAATAAAACGATACAAGTATTTTTCATTTCTCTAACCATCTATTATATCCAAGCACATTGGGCAACTCATTAGCTGGATATCTCTGCTTAAAGTTCTGTTCCTGTTCTCACTGATGTCAGTGTTGCTGGATCAGGCCTTAAATGACTAGCAGTGAAATAGTTAATGTCAGCATGTAAATTGTCATTGCCAGGCTTCATAATCAACACCCCACTTAAGCAAACAGGCTCTGGCTAAACACACAGCTCTCTTATAGTTTGTCTTCACTCAGAAATTTAAATATGAGTTTTACTAATCAGTTAGATATTGTGATGTTGACCAGTATTGCCTGGTCAATACAGACAAGAACAAGTCATGTTCACTATCAAATCAACTAGTTGTGGGAAAACCCTAACTTGGTTTATTTAAACATGATGACACTGCCTGGTGACAAGGTACATGATGACAATTCAGAAGTATTAAAAGAAGCAGAAGGTTCTGGATTCACCCCAGGCTGTACAGGCTATTTCTGAGTCTTATGTTGGTGATCAGGGAGATTGCTAGAGAATGTAAATGCCAAATAGCTAGCATATAATTTTTCATATTACATTTTAAAAATCGATACTGGACATTAGGTAGATTATACGTTTGAAAACATTGTTAGGAAATTCATTATGTCTAAAGGGACATTACCAGGTTCTTTTTTTTTTTTTTTTCAGATTATTAAAACTAATAATCCTATTCTAAGCCACTGTTGTTGGTTGTATAAAATTATTCTTCTAAAGAGGGCAGTAATTGTTAGACTTATGGATATATAACTTGACCGGCTATCACTTTGGCCGTTCTTTATCAGTGTATCTGGGACACAGTGTCCAATAGTTTATTGGATGTGTTAGTCTCAGAGACTGAGATACTCCAGAAAAGGCTCAGGACCATTACCTCATTAGTCATTGTTACCTCTGTCCAAATATGCACTGTATAGATGGCTCTTTTCTTTTCTCTTTTTTTTTTTTCTAGTTCTTCACATGATTAGCTATTGTATGCTCAGGGCTAGACACCTGGCCAAATTCTGCTCAAGGCAGAACCTAAAGTATAGCTGTAGGGGAAAGAAGAACTTTATGCTGCTTTTACACTCTCCCAATATTGGGCTATTTCAGCTCCTCATACATTAGAGCAGTCTCAGAGGTGCTTTAATTTGCACCTAGCTTCAACAGGTCCCAGGGGGCTGTTCTGGCAGCTAGGGATTGTTGGAGAACAGTACTTGGACCTCTCTCCCAGCAGCACCGTAATGAGGGCAAGGTGAGTGAGGGGTGCAGAAAGTCTCTCCGTTGGCGGCAATTCGGTGGCAAGTCCTTCCCTCCGAGAAGGACTGAGGGACCCACCCCCAAATTGCCACTGGTCGTCGGCAAGGGAGAGGGGCGGCACATCCAGCTCTTCAGCAGAAATTCGGCGGCGTGACCCCCAGTCCCTCTCAGAGGGAAGGACCTGCTGCTGAGTTGCTGCTGAAGAATGGCAGCAATTCAGCAGCAGGTCCCTTCCCCGTCTCTTGCCTCGGGGTCAAAAATCCCTAGTTATGGCTCCGACTCCCAGTATACCCTTCAGGTTCTGGGCTGTGAGGGGAGAAGTGTCATAGAGCCCGTAACATTGTCTGAGTACTGCTAGAGGATTCCCTATACAAGAGGAGGAATCCTCAGCTGCCCAGGTAAGCCAGTTTTAAGACTGCTTTGCAGTGCTGAAATGGCTCAAAGGAGACTCAGTGAGGCCAAGGATATGGTCTTTAATATTAGATTTTTTTTGCATTTTGTTTGTGTTATGACTAAAATACCATATGTTGAAAATAACTTTCACATGATTTGCTGCTAATACTTTGTCCACTAAATGGAGGCAGTGTGGCTTAGTGGATAAAGCTAGGACTGGCTTGGAAGTAACTATACCCAGCTCTGTCCCTGGTTTGCTGAGTGACCTCGGGCAAGTCACTTTACATCTAAGTGCCTCAGTTTCTCCATCTGTAAAATGCAGATAATGATACTTCCTTTGTAAAGTGCTTTGAGACTTGAAAAGTGCTAGATAAGACCTAAGTGTTGTTATTTAAATAGTATTGTTTGTATGACTCTGGTTTTCTGTTGCTGAAATTAATAAGGCTTAATTAAAAAAATTTAACAAAATATTTATTGAACTTTTCACCATGTGTGCTGTCTGATTGCTTTTTGCATTGTTCCCATCTTGGACAATGAACACACATTAGTCAGTTGTACTTTTGTTTCTAGTCAATATAACTTAGACTAGAATACTGCAGCTATGCAAAAACCAGAGTGCATGCTTATTTGTTTTAGTTTTTTTAAAAAGACCTGGTTGAAATGTAGAGGAATTCAAGGAAGCATTTCTCTTGGTCTTATATTTTATAAAAGCTTATTTCTGAAAACTTCAGTGGCTGGGTTCGCTAATCCTTCGAGTTCACTTTGCACTGTGTAATTATGCCTCTGATCCCTGCATGTTGGCTGGGTGGCAGGTGGAGCATGGTGGAACCCACAGTGCTCCAAGGCCTCTATTGGCATCACCTTCATTCAGTAGCAGAAGCTAAAGTATGGCCCCAGCTGCTTTAACTTCCACTGAACCTGAGGTCAGATGGCCAAGGATCACTGGCTCTCTGTAGATGCCCCATCCGCTACATTAGAATGCAGCTTAAGTATTGTAAAGTCAGGGCCAACATTTTGGACCAAACTTGGCTCAACACTCTCCATTTAATGTGGTAAAATAGTTCAAACTGGTGTGAGGAATGATTTATTAAGGAGTGATATGACTCCAAGTGGCGTGTTAAGGTTGAAAATACTAACATTTATGTGGCGAAGTAATTTCCAAGTTCTGTGGCCTAAGTAGCGAATACTGATAATATCTAATCAGAATAAAATTTCTGAGTTACTAGATAACCCTTATCTTCTTCTCTCAGTGCAAATGCTCATTTCAATCTCTTTGCTTCAAGACATCACAGCATCATTTAACTGTGGCCTTTATACAGTTACATATCCTGTTTTTCTGCTCTCGCTGAATAACTTGAATCAGCCTCTCTGATATTTAAACTGAGGGTGGGGCAAAGTTGTTCTTCCACTGGGATGGGAACAACTGGCTCTCATATCAGCAAGAGTAGCTGCATCCCTGATGCTTTTAATCAAATTAATAATGTAGGAAAGCCTGTAATAGATTTATAAAACAGTTGTTTATATATTTGTGGTATAGTTCATTATATTTAACATTTGTTTATACAACCATGGATGTGCATGGTGCATTTTATATAGTGGGTAAAGACATGGTGCCTGCCTCTGAAGACCTTCCAGTCTGTGCTCAGTGTTGATGTCATGCTTCATCAAAACTCAACCATTTACCTGGAAGTCCACATGCATGGTCCAAAATCAGAGGATGCTGCATTTTGTGGGGTTTTTTTTGTTTTGAAAGCATGAGGTAAAATGAGAGAGCTTGAAAAGTAAATTATTCTAACTTTATGATAACTCAAAATCAGGTTTAATCTCTTGACTTGATAAAAACAGGCACTTTTGACTATTTCTGGAAAGTTGGTGTTAGATTTTTTAGAGTTATTAGATAAGGCTTATGTAAACTGGGGGAGGGATAGCTCAGTGCTTTGAGCATTGGCCTGCTAAACCCAGCACTGTGAGTTCAGCTCTTGAAGGGGCCATTTAGGGATCTGGGGCAAAAATCTGTCTGGGGATTGGTCCTGCTTTGAGCAGGGGGTTGGACTAGATAACCTCCTGAGGTACCTTCCACCCAATATTCTATGCTTTGGCCTATGCAAGTGTCATAATACCTGCATACAGAACAGATCAGAAAACAGATGTTGGGTTTTGTTTGTTTATGAAATTTTTAACGAAATGCCCCCTCCCCCTTTTTTTGTTAAAAAAAATCTAAACTAGGAATTTTTTGACCTGCTGTATTTGCATAGGCTACTATAAGCATTAAAATCCTCTCATTTTTCCTATGAGAGCATTATAATAGCTGCATGGACCAAACCAATATCTAATCCACAACTGTATACTAGATTTCAGGGTTTGCTGGATTGGATACAGTTGTTTGGGTGTAAATATATTATTCTGTTTTGTCTATCCACTCAAGAAAACATCCATCTTTCAAGGTTGATTAAAGAGTCCATGATGTCTATAAAATTGAATAAGGATGGGACAGAGTTTTTACAGAGAGATGGTACAAGCCTCCACATGAGACTATCATAGAGATATTGGTCTCAGGTGAGTCATACAGAGGTTATACTGTCAGCACCAACTAAGAGTTTCCATACCAGGGTTTGCCTCAATTTAACTAAACCAGTTTATCTAAACCGATGTAAATTTGTGCGTAAACAAGGCCTTAGATTACAAACTCTTATATTACAAATACTTTGGCCTCATCTGCATGCAGTTTTTTAATTGATTTAACTAAATTGATTTAAATCAGTGCAACCCCTAGTGTAGCTGCAATTGTATTTGTATAAAGTTGCTTATATTGGTATAACATATTTTGGTAAGTATACAGAAATAAATTATACATACATAAGACTATTTATACCAGTATAACTGCATCCAAACTAGGGAATTGCACCAATTGAATTATATTGGGTTTATAAACTGATGCAGTTAAATTAGTGCAACCCTCTATTGTACAGAAACTCTGTGTAGACAAGCCCTTTGGGCCAAAGACCATCTATAAATGTACAGTGCAGTGAAGACATCCCCAATGGAATCTCACTCCTGGTTATTGATGTCCACCTCAATCTGTAGAGAGCATGGAATAATAGCTCTGAGAAGTGTGAACTATTCCCATTCATCTCAATGAAGTGATAACTCAGATACCCAATTATGATCATTTAAATGTCTACAGTTAACTATTTCACTGCTAATCAAAGCACATATAAAAGGCGGTACCTGTTATTGTTTCCAATAATCAAGAAAGAACTAAGCAAAGATTAGTAGGACATCTGATCTCCCCTAAAGTGGAATCCAACCAAGCAAATCATGCAAGACTGTATTTTGAACAATACACTGTGCATGTCATCTCATTTTGGCATCACAACTAGGTAGAGCTTGTTTTATGGGCTGAGTTTGGAAGAATACTACAATATGTACTTATCACAGACACATTTCTTCTACCATAGTTAGATAGTGCATTTGATGGTGGGGATAATGGTGCAGAATAAAGAAGTTCAGGGCACTTTTAACACTGTTTCTCCATGATTTCCCATGTTGATTTTGATAAAATATGAATCTTCCTTTAGAATTCTCATACATTCCAATGTTTGTTTTTTTAGCATAAACTAATATCTTATTACAAGAGTCTCTGAATTTTAGTTACTGATCTGGAGGCAGTCTTAACTCTGTGTTAACAAAGTTTGAAATAATAATGCTTACCATGTGTATATATATACTGTTATATTTTCATGTCACTGTACATTTAACTGATTAAAATATCAGTTGTGTACAGAAACCACTGTCCCAACTGTAATATATTAAGACTTCATTGTCATCTTCTGTCATTGTCATTATTGTCATCTTCTGATTACATGATTAGGTTTCACATTTGCACATTTACGAGGCTACCAGAACTCTTTCATAGAATTTCATTGGTTTTATTTAGAGTTTGGGAAAGGATTCATAATTCCTTATGTAAACTATACTTAATTTTGTTGAAGCACATATAATAGACTCCTTTACACACACTTTTTGACCCACAATTTTAAAAAGCTTTTCAAGGAAGAATGACACAATAGAGAGCTTTATATATTACTGATATCTTACAAGTGAAAGGCTGCTCGTCACAAGATGTAATCACTGACTTCATAACACACACACACATGAAATTTAGCTTACCTTTCCTACTGAAATGTTTTCTTTGTGAGAATATAAAACCAAGTTTTAATAAACAGATGCAAGCGGTTTGTCTTCAGTCTAACTCTTTATTTTTTAAAACCTTTGATACTCCTTTTCAAATACTGCTCGTGTCCTATAAATAATTTCTAGCAAAAGTGATATTTGCTCTCTTAATTCAAAAAGATACTTCAAAGACATTGCTTTACTAGTTTAAGAATTGTAATAAAAACCACTTCCTGAAAGAATGAACTGGTTCCGCATCTACTCCTTGTGGCATACTCCAGAAATATTCTTAATTTTTCTTTTTTCATAGACTTTTTTTTTCAGTTGAGATTCCAGTGCAGAGGGTTGCCACATGTTTCTGTTTATTTATTCCTATGATCAGTCCCATAACTGTCAGCTCTTCCTGGCTTTTCAGGAAAATCCCTAAAATTTGTTTATAAATATACTTCTACATCATCCTTTAATCTGCTAAAATCTCTCAGTTATACTTTCATTTTGAAAACCATGAAAATGGCCACACCATTCAAGTTGGAGCACTTCTGAACATTTGATGGGCTTGTTTTTCCATGACAATTTGTCTGTAATTTTCTTAATCTTACCTTTGGTAAAATAGTGTATGGGTTCTCTGTTCTGATGCTGCTTTTCTCATCGCTGCTCATTAATTTAATTTAATTTTGTTAGAGAGTATAACTGATTCTAGCAAGAAGCCAGGTATTCAAAGTTTATAATATTCAAACTTTGCACTAAATAACATGTTGGTCTCTACGTGTATGTGATGATGAGTTCTGGAACTTTTATTTCATCTTGGTCAGGTATAACAAATTTTGAATTTGAAAAAAAACCCGTCGGTAATAGACTGTACAGTAATTTTTGATGGTGAAACGATAGACCAGTTTAGTTCCTAAACTCAACAGCCTGAAGTACTGCATGCCAAACTAACTCTAAAAAAGTGTTTTCAAACTGCTAGGAAAGAAAAAAAAACCACTACTCTGTTGTTTACAAGAAAAGAAGTTGATTCACCTCTCACCTAGTTTCTTTTTTGAATACTGATGTCTACAGACTCCATATGTGAAAACTTTTAAAAGCCTCAAACAGTATGTCTGTATGTAAGGATGCAAGTCAGCTGCTGCCTTGGGCACATCGTGCCTATGGTTGGAAGCGTAGTGTACTAATGCTTGGAATGCTGCTGCACCATCGGCAGCAGGCTTAAGTGCAACAGGCAACATGGGCTTCTTCCTTTCCTAGTGATTAGACGGCCGGGCTGAATGCGTGGCACCTGGCTGACAATGGATTAAGCAGCAAGAGAGACACACACACAGAGCGAGCCCTTCAGCGAAGATACTGCACCGTCTGCATCCCTGACGCTTTATCAGCCACCAGCACTCAACTGCTCTGCGCAGCAGCAGCGTTTCCTCCTTACCACTGGATCTCTGTAATGGAGGGGAGCAGCAGCCAGATGGTACATTACTAGTTAGATCCTTTCTAGTCTGGTAGCTCCCCCCCATCGCGCACCTCTCACTTGCTAGAGAAGTTGCCTGTTCTCTCCTGATGTGAATCACCTCCGATTAGAGGGGACCGCGGCTCTTTAGTTAGGAATTGCCAGCTCGCAAAAGTTTCTAGGCAGGAAGCTGGCTCCACGCAACTGGGGTGGAGGAGGAGGAGGAGGAAAAAAAAGTTTCGCTCACTTCTCTCCTTGGCGGAGCCCCTCCCCGCTCCGAGGGGAGAGCTAGAGATGCTGCTACTTGCAACAGGC
Organism: Gopherus flavomarginatus; assembly: GCF_025201925.1. Taxonomy (NCBI): domain Eukaryota; kingdom Metazoa; phylum Chordata; order Testudines; family Testudinidae; genus Gopherus; species Gopherus flavomarginatus. The sequence goes on from NC_066618.1 coordinate 180,270,730, forward strand.
TGCTATAGTAGCAGCGGCAGCCCGAGTAACACGTCCCCAGGAGACTAGCAGGAGCAACACGTGATGTGTCTACTTATCAGGGTGAGAGGGAGCGAGGCACAGCCGCGAGTGAGTGTGTGCGCGCGCGGGGGAGAGGGGCAGTGTGCGCGAGGGAGGGGGGCGCCCGCACAGCACCGCTGCAGAGGTGGAGGGGTCCCTAACTGTGCCCATCTTCCCCCCTTCAGGGAGAAGCGGAGGAAGGGAAGTTACTGTGGAGTTGATGAACTTTGCACATCCACAGAAACGCCATTTTGATTCCATTTTCCGGAACAACTTTGCGTCTCTTTCCCCCCCCCCCCTTCACCAACCCATCATCAGCGCATCATGTCTCGACGCAAACAGCCCAGCCCCAGCAAAAGCAAGCGTAAGTACGACCGGACCTTTCTACCTATGCTCTTAACTCTATTACAAAGAAGCAGCAGTGGCTAAGTATGAGGGTCTTTTTTTTTTTTAAGGGGGAAAAACTTTTGGGGAGGGGCGGTGGAGAGAGAGGTTTAGGAAGTTGCAATTTTTTGTTCAAGAGAAAAGTTCATTTTTGATCAACTTTTTAAAAAGAGAAGTTGGAGGGTTTCTTGGGTTCCTTTCTGCAAAGAAAAGAAGTTTGGCTGGCAGCGGTGGAGATGATGATGAGTTTGTGTAGCCTCCCTCTTCCCTTCCACCCCCACCTCCCGCTCCTCCCTCCTGTCCTCTCTCTCCTTTGCTCCTTCTCCCCCCCTCCCCTTCCCTGTTGCAGACTCTCTACCAACCAGCAGCACCAGCAGCAGCGTTTTGCCTGCAGCAGGACCTGATGCTCATCCATATTAAACCGTCTGAGCTCAGGAATCCGGCCAGATCATCTCCCCCTCCTGCTGCAAAGTTTATTTTTAACCAGCAACCACCGCAATTTGGATACGGCTGCGAGGAAGAAACCTCTTTTAACCCAACTCATCCCTTCCTCCTAAACTACAGACTCCCCTTTCCCTTAGCCTTTTTTCATTTTTATTCCTCCCCCTTTTTTTGGGGGGGAGGAGTTGGATTTAAAAAAACGTGAGATGAAGGCTCCTCTTTCAAGGTAGAAAACGTTTTATTCTGTACATCTCTTTGCTAACTTTTCAGCTTGTTTCGTTGATGAAGCATCCATGTGTGTCTTTAATTTGCACTTTGATACCTCTCTTCTCAACCCCCCTCCGCCCTTGGGAGAGAGGTGGGGACCTTGCATGATCATGTGTGTCCTTTCCCCTTCCTGGCCTTTATTTGTTTTTGTAAAGTTACCAACTGTCTGAGTCTCTTCTTTTAAAAGAAGTCTCTGGAGTTTTCACACTTATTAAAACAAAGAGGAGTGTTGTGTTTGTATTTCTTTTCTTTCCTCTGCCATTATGCTGTGGCAGAGACACATCTGTGTGTGTGCGATGTGGATTGTAGGAGGAAAGAAACACACACACATCGTCACGAGTACAGGAAGGAGCCTGGGCAGCATCCGAAATAGGGGAAATAGTTCAGATCATATTTACTTTTGCCAGTTCTTTTAAAACGGGGTATATTAGCTAATCTTTCACTTGCTGGACCAGATCTTGCATAGTTCTCTTCTTCGCGCTCCAACTTTTATCCTTTACTCTTGTTGCAATTTTGTATGTGTGTTAATAACTTAAGTTTTAAGATCTCATGGAATAAGGACTTCTTTTTGTAAAGCAAAGTTTTTCCCTTCTCTCTCTCTCTTCTCCCCCCCCCACCCCCCATGTTGATGTGGACTAGTCAAGACTCGTCTCTTAGGAAACTGCGACCTTAATCGTTGCTAAGAAGCAAGGGAGAGGTTTTTTCCTCTTCTCTCTTCTGTTGATCAGCCTATTTTCTCTCTCTGTGGCTAAGTGGGAGTTGCAGTGAGGATGCAGATCCTCCTCCTTTGGGCTTAGTAGTCAATACTACAAGAATCTGATTCCCGCCCCCCGCACTTCTTTCTCCCTTCAGTTTAACAAATAATGAGCCTGCACAGGCTGGGCTTGGCACCATGTCCAGAATTGGACTTGTTACACACTGTAATATGGGTGGCTGGGAGGGAGAAGCAGCAGTGGGAAGCGTGGCTTGTGTTCTGTACTCAACTTCAGTTTTCTAATTGTGCAACATCGTGCTCCCAAGACAGACACATCTTGTTGTCGGGCAGAGTAGGGGAGACGGAGACTAGTTGGAGATGCTTAAACTTTTTAGAGAAGGGAGGGGAGGGTGGTGGATTGAACTTTGTCATGTCGTTGATAAGTTTCCTCTGTCTCCTTCTCTCTCCTCCCTCCCTCCCTTTTTTTTTTTTTTTTAACCTCTGAATTATATTATCTTCCTGCGCTCTGCAATGCATCCTTGATGGGTTATAAAAGAGGAGGAGAGTATTTCTACTTGCTCAGCAGATTTGTCCTCCCCTGCTCCTTACTGGGTAGAAGACAGAACTGGAGCCCAGATCCGGATGAGCAGTTCACATTCCATTACGAAATTCTACACGGCTTCAGAGCCACCAGCAGCAGCAGCAGCACCACCACCAGTACTCACTCACACATAGTTTCTTTTTGGGACATGGGAGAGGTGGACAGATTTTTTTTTTGATTTTTTTTTAAGGACTAAGGTGCAGATCTGTTTGGTTGATTAAATATCCAAATTATCTCTTCCTCTGTAGGCTGGATTGAATCATTTAGAAAAATCAGTGGTAAAGATGGGGAGAATTTGGTTTTGTTCTGTTTTGTTTGTTGCTCCTAGGATGGATGATAGCTGAAAGGAGCAAAGAGATGCTTTAATCCTATGAAGGCGCTTATTGAAGTGATTTCTGAAAAAAAAAATAAGTAGATCTTAACTTTCACTATCCTATTTTGCATGTCTTATGATTTAGATAAGATCAAGTGTGGTTATGTGCTTCTGTTAAACTACATACTCAACTAGTATCTAAATATGACTTGGAATAGTGTGGGAGAGAGAGAATAATCGTAGTCCTTTTCTCCAGCCCTTCTAATTCAGACCCTAGATTCAATTACTGTGCTTTTTAAAACAAGTAATTGCTTTTTAACAACTACAGTAGGAGTTGTCAAAGACATAAATTGGCCTGCCGTCTCTTAAGTTTATAGTGGAAACCTCTATTATAAGGTTGAAGTTCTGTGTTGAGACCTACTATTTTGAAGCACATAAAATATGTTACCACAGTTCCCTTTTTCCACAGAGTTGTTCGGTGTGTGAGAGAGGGAGCAGTGACTCATGGCCAAGCCAGCCATATTTGTTTTAGGTTTTAATTTTCCCTTTGAAGATTATGGGGTATATTCTATTGGCGTGCATGCATAATGCCCATTAGCATTAACAGGAGTTAGGTACATCCATGGGAGAATAGATTCCTTTGTGTGTTAGAAACTCAGAAACAGCATGGATCCATCATCCAATCAGTCAGGTTACCACAACACTTCTTTTCAGCATTCAGTGGGGAACACACCTAATGTCCTTACTTGGTACAATGCACTTGGTCTGATCTTGATGCTTTTCTCTCTTTTTGATTAGGTTTTCACATTTAGAACCTGACTGGTATCTTGTAGCTTTAAAAAACCACATCATTTAGACAGTTTTGTACGCTTTCTACAAGCTTATTTTCATAGGAAACCATTTATTTTTAAATTGTCATCACTTCAGTTACCAATCAGTAGTTTTCTTTAGCTATTAATTTATCTATCCTTTAATAATCTTCCCACATTCTTATTTCTTATAAAAACATCTTTATTCTTGCAATAGGGAACTTGTGTTCTTTGGTATTAAAACAGAATATAACACATGCTTTAAAATTTAGTTTCATAAGCTTAGCTGTCCTTTTCTCCAAAGTTTGAAGTTTAATTTATTAGCAGATTTCAGTATAGTTGAATGTCTCAATTTGACTCAGCTGGTACAAGTGGTGCATCCATTCTTAACTGTTTACATCATTCAGTGACCCTTTGGTCATATGGTCTTTATTTTGGATTTGAGGGTCAGGAGATCCCTGAAGTTTCAGGATTGAAAAAGCTGAATGTCTATGTTGTGTGTCAATAGTAATTTTAATAAACTCCTTTTAATACCCAAGGTGAACACAACATATTACAAAAAATTCTGTTTTATTTTCTGCAGTGCTTTTGTTTTTTGTTTGGATTAATGGCATAGTATGTTCATAGCTGCACCATGAATTTACTCTCCTTTAGTTAGTGAAAACTCTGTTAATTAGAAACATAGTTTGGCCTGTTGGAATTCTTCTTGAAATAAAAATTAATCTTGTACTTGCATTGTATAGATTACAAAAATAGAGAGAAATCCCTTTGGTTATATTCATTATCCCTTGTAAAAGTAGGTGGTGCTTAGAAGGTCATAGGATAAGTGTTGCTAAGCAGCTAAACAGAAGGATGCTAAAATTAACCCAAGTGTATTTGTAAGGGATTCTGTTTTTTTTAAGTTTGTAAATAAATTTTTAGTTTACTTACAGTGGTTCTTTTTTAAGTGTCAGACAAAGATCTTGGAGTGAAATCTTGGAAAAATGTTTAGGCATATGAGTAAATTTACTCACATAAATAGCCTATTGGGACTACTCATGTGAATAAACTTACTCATGTGCCTAAGTGTTTGCAGAATTTGGCCCTTGATTTGTGCCCTTTACAAATGTCCTTGAAGAGTTATCTGTTATTCATTGCTCTGTGAGCAACTGATGTATGTTGGATAGCAGCCTGTGCAGACAGACTTGGAAAAAGCTGCACCAAAGATTCTGCAGCAACAGGCAGAAAACAAGTACATTCTGTTTTGTTCAGAAAAGTTTTAGATCCTTTTTCTGTGCAGAAAATCCTCTTAACTAAAATTGTCATCTGTATTGATTTACAAATTTAAAGCATGTGAAATCATATGACATAATTTTCTTTTAAATATTGGCAAGATTTTCATTAAAAAGAGAGGAAATGTATTACTGGACCATTATTATGAATACATGTCATGATCCACAGTCTCTGTGATAATGTGACAATACGTTCCCCCCCCCCTCCCCAGCCGCCCCAACTGATAATCGTTCCATTCTCTTAGAGGAGATTGGCAGTACTATTTTAAGTTCTGCTGAAAGTAGTGAGGATGCCTGCCTTTCACATCTGTTACTCTTTCACCTCCTTTCTAAATTCAAATAAAATGGTTCGTAGTTTGCATTATCACCAGTGTTCTTTCTTCCTCCCTCCAGCCCCCCCATCACAACTTTTAGAATGCATTTCAGGAGAGAAAACTGAAGCTTTGAAAAGGGGCAGAGTTTGTTTGCACTGTGTTCTCTTCATATAATTTTAATTATGACCATGGTGTTCATATACCTACTACAACCTTGCCAAGAAATGTCTTGGGAGATCACATATAGAATTGGGAGGAGGAAGAGTGTTCTCTTCAAGGAAACAATGGGACTAGCCAATTTCTTATCGTTGGCTGGGAGATCTGATTTTGTTAGAGGCTGGTGTTGAAAATTAAAACTGGCTCTTCTGAGGACTGTAAAAGGTCTACTTTCCATTTCTTGTATTTTAGTTAAAACAGCAGTTACAATTATTATGTTTCAGTCACCATATACAAAGATGTCACGGATGAAAAATATTCCTTTATGGGGGATGGGATACAGACTGAGTAGAAATCCCACTCTCCCACCTTTCACTGTTGATGATGTGCTGAAAAGTTTGATATCACTTGCCATGGGAAAAACATCCATTGTTTTTTGCTTAGCTCTGCCTGGTCAGGTTCAGTCATTAGTGTTTAATTACTAATGAAAATAGATGGGCTGGGCTGGGAAGTACAGTGATATGGGATACATCTGATCAGGAGTTGGAGACTTGACTTTCTTTATTCTTCCAGTGCAGAAATCTGATGATAGTACATCTTGGATGCAAACCAGTCATTAGCATTTCCCACCTTAAAAGTTCTTTCAGCTCCACCCTGGCCATCAATTTGTTTCATATAGCAACACTTTAAGGTAGGACATACATGATTTGAGAGGCTACAACTCTTAAGGCAGAAATAAAGCATCCTGTTATTTGTTTTTGTGCTTACATGAATGATTAACTGCTTTGAAGCTAATATTAATATTGCTTTCCTGTGAAATAAAAAGTCCAGTTAACAGGCAATTTGAAAAGATTTTCTCATTTTCGCACTCCTATAGCAGTGGAACTGGTTCAGAGTAAACTAGCCTGGAAAGGGCAATAAGACGTGTGGGCCGGATTCCGCTCTCAGTTAAACTAGAGTAAAATTGACAGAGCTCTATTGAGTTGGTGGAGTTTGTCTGGAATTACCCTGATGTAACAGAACGGAATCTGGACCTGTGTTTTCGCTAGCAATCTGGAGGCATTCTGGGAATCTTGGTTTTAATGGTACTTCAGCTTTCAGTTTGGCCTGCTTACCAATCAGTACAGTAGTTGCCTGTGAATAGGTGCTTTAGACAAAGGAAGTATGTGACTGGGTGGAGACTGTTTATTCAGTGTGATTCAAACAAGTATTTGAAAGCCTCTGTAAAGTCCTAGGGTATGGCTACACTTGCAGCTGTATAGCGCTGCCGCGGGAGCGCTCCCGCAGCAGCGCTTTGAAGTGCGAGTGTGGTCGCGGCGCCAGCGCTGGGAGAGCTCAGTGCTGGGAGAGAGCTCTCCCAGCGCTGCAGGTACTCCACCTCCCCGTGGGGATTAGCTTACAGCACTGGGAGCCACGCTCCCAGCTCTGGGGCAGTGTTTACACTGGCACTTTCCAGCGCTGTAACTTGCTGCGCTCAGGGGGGTGTTTTTTCACTCCTCTGAGCTAGAAAGTTGCAGCGCTGTAAAGCGCCACTGCAGCAAAGGCCCTAGAGACAGAGCAGCTGAATAGCTGAATGAGGATTCACCTGTAGACTCCCTGAGCTCCATCAGGATGGAACTAACAGGGCGGAGAAAAGCTATTGGAAACCCTCTCCCCAAGACATAGTTAGACTTGTATACTAAATAGGCACTCTGAGGGCTGTTAGATTAAGATCTTTAACAGCTTTGATTACAGCCTTCTCCCCCACCCAATGTTTGCATTGCTATCGTTTTTTGTCATGGAAGGATATTAAATGTAGTATTTGAATTTCTCTACTTAAATGTTAGCATAGGTTCTTAGCATAGTGCAAAAGAGCTTTTAGGTGACATTGGTGGATTACTTGGATTTTGTTTCTTTTCATCACATCTGTTTGGAGGAAGATGTGAGACTCCCATATCTTCCTGGAAGCACAATGCCTGTCAGTCAGATCAGCTTGATCTCTTTCAAATTATAAACTGAAAGTAATATGTTTGGAACAAAAAGAATATTATTTTTTTAAGCTTTGAGGTAAATTTTTCAGATGCTTCTAAGTCCCTTCTGAGGCTGTGTCTACACTGAGGCTGTGTCTGTACTAGCACTTTTGTCGGTATAACTTGTGTCGTTCAGGTGTGTGAAAAAAACACCTGTCTGAGTGACATAAGTTACACCAACAAGTGCCGATGTGGATAGATGCCATCGTTTATCTTCTGAAGCTGGACGATGAATGAACTTTTAATAGCCAGTTTTTAATGAGTTTCTGTAGGAATTTGGTTCCTTTTTTGTTTTAAAGATGAGGGAAACAAAACATTAAAATGCTAAAAATGCAGGTAGCCTTTTCTTTTGTCATCTGTATTTTGTTTAGCTTGTTTTATTGAGGACACTGTTGAGGATCTTTCCATCTTGTATATGATGTAAGTGTTCAGAAGCTTGAGGTTTTTTTACCATACAGCAATTCATATAAATACATTATGCACGTTACAATAGTAAACTTTCTCCATGTATAGGTTGTTGTTTCCATACTTCCTTTTTTAACCCTCTATTTTATAACTTAGCCATAGAGATTTGCTTTGGGTAGTCCTAGCAAACAAGATCTTTCTTCTATTTCCTTTTGAGGGTGGGAGGGATCAATTTAGAAATAATTTTCACGGTTGTCAGATTTGATTGGGGGAAGCAGGAAGGAATTTACTAAAATCAGGTGGGTTTTTCTAAGATTAGAAAAAAATGCTTGTCTTGACATAAAGAAGTCATTATGATGCCTAATTTCTTTTAGTGTTTTGAAAACCTGAGAAGCAGCCAAGATATTAATGATCCTATACTGTTCTGCATCCATGTGTGGAACTCTACTCTGATGTCCGTGGATCTGCATGCATGCGGCAATGGGCAATATATGGCCATGACCTTTTAATGTGGTTGCCATGTGTAAGTCACGTGCTGTTACAGCTTTTTCCCCCGAACAGTTGTTATCTCATATTCTTTTTACTCTAGTAATTTGTGTCACAGTTTGAATGTTTCACCAAAGTTTATAAAACTTTTTTTTTTTGGGGTGGGGGGGGCTGTTTAAATGAAGATACTAACTTACGGTAAGAATAATTGAATGCTGTAGAAGTTAGAGGTTGAAAAGGCCTAATGGATTATTAAGATCTTCCATTTGCAAATGCAAAATACACTCCCCAGATGTAGGGTATAAACTAAATGAGGGGTAACAAGTGCTTTTCTGTGTAGATGTAGTTTACACTTTATGCTATTTGAAACTAATGATCTATTTCTCTTTCTCAAGAGAGAATTTTTAACATCTCAAGATAGCATTTGTTTTTTTCCTAATGAGATGGCTCAAATATGTGTCAGTTTTTACATTCATATGACTTCCAAATGAGACTTAAAGTTGAGGCCCTGACAGTTTCTGGTAACTAATCCCACAACAGCTTTCATGGCAGATAGGTTACTTTCCCACCCTGTAAGGTCCCATAGCAATGTTTGAATCAGTAAACGTATTAAATCCACTATCCTCATCCTGTTGCAATTTTAGGTAATTTCTGTAGTTTGTGATTGAGCAGAACTCCTGTTTAAGTCATTGGAAACTCTGCTCCATTTAAGATCTGCAGCATTTGCTCCATTCTGTCTACCTAAACTCCTTCACTTTTATGGAAGAAACTTTTTTTCTTTCCTTCCTCACCTTTATTATTACTATTTTTTATTTATAAAAAGACCAGACAGCTCTGTAGCTTTGCTGTGCACAGAATGACTGCCATGCAGTCCCTAATTAGAGACTAAATTTGAGTAGAGGGTGAAGTGATCCATATGTCATAGTGGATGCCTAGTAGCTTATAAGGAAGCCATGCACATTTTAAACACTGCAGGAGGGAACCAACAGAATCTATAAACTCTGCAGCCCTATTAACTGCAATTCAGGCAGTTTTCAAGCTCTGCTTGCAAAGCTAGTGGAATTTGTAAGCTCTTTAAGTCTAGTTGCTCTGGATTTTTCATGGTTCTTTTTCCACCTTGAGGGGAAAAAAGCTAAGGTGACTCATCTTAAATGCTCAAAAGTCAAAAATGAAAGTTAAGGTTCTCACAGGAACGTTAAATGGGCCATGTTGAACATATATTGTGGGTTGTTTTTTTTCCTGCGTAGCCCTCTCCACCTGACAGCCACCATAGGTACCATTTCCCTCTATGCTGCCTCCAAAATGTCTTTCTCCATTCTGGTTCCTTGGCAGTTGAGTTCCATTCACAGCTGTCCCTGGAAAAATCTTCTGCAACCCAGAGGCTGTGTTAACCTTCCAGTGGGTTCCCTGTGGGGAATGATAGGGAGACTTTGTGTCCCAAGGATCCAGCCTTCCATGGAGAAAGCGTGAGAGATACACAAGGAAGATTCTTCTCTCTGTATATGGATCTAAGGGGCTTGTTTTGGGCCAGAGTTTTTATTTCCAGTATTATGTAGCTCTTACTCCAAATCCTTCAGTATGTGGGTTTTGAATCCACTATTCGTATGCAATTGAGAACTAGTAGTCATCTGGTAATATTCAGCGCACACACTACTCTGTCAGATATACTGTAGATGTTGCGTGACCATATAGAATGTTGAGTGACCTCTTGAGGAAGTATTTGCTGGCTCCTGATCTGACCTGGTTTTCTGGAAGCTGCTCTCTTACATGTTCTGCCTCACTCATTTAACTTACAGTAAGTGTTTCCATGTCTGTGCTCACGTGCTTCCTTTTTAAAATGTACAGTAAAAAGTCTTTGGACCAAAAATAGTTTGTTCACGTTGGATGGGACAAACACAACCACGCGTACCTGTCACATGCTCAGTAATGGTTCCTAGCAAGCGGTTTGAATACAACAGCTCCTTCCACAAACGCTAACTAGTATTTGATTATTTAGAGAGAGAGAGTGTCAGATGTCCTTTGAATAGTCCAGATGACCAATACAAATGAATGTAACATAAGTTACTACAAATATTCTCTCAGTAACAGCTAAAATAATCCAGAACTGAGTTGGTTTAGTACTCAGTCTAGTATTTCCCAGTGTGTGGATGTAGACATAGCAAAAAAAAATCACTAAAATTGGTTCTGTCACCTTATTGGCTGACTTAGCGAAGAAGTCAGCGATTTAATGGATTAATTGAAGGAGGGCATAGATACTGAATAACTACTTGCTAAAATATCCTGTCTTCTTGTTTTTGCTTAACCCATCCTTTCTTCCTCTGCCACTTCTGCCAACTTGTTTATCTCCTCCACCTCTTATATCCTAATTCCTAGATTATACATTTTGGGGGGCAGGGACTCTCATACATTTACCACGTTTGTCCAGTGTCTAGCACAATGTGGACATGACCTCATAGTCACTACTGCAGTATAAATATTTAATAATAACTTCCCTCTTACCCCTGGAGGTTGTCCTAATCTTGTACTACTACCGCCCTGGCTTGTGTATATAAACAGAGGACTTTGGTTGCACGAATTGGGCACTTCTTATGAACACTTTGTTCACACATAAAGGAAAGGCATGCTGATTCTCTATGCAGTGGCATCAGTAAATATACATGGTTAATAATCTTTAGGTTGGGTAGTTGTTTTTTGTTTTTTTTTTTTTTTTAAGTTTTGCAGTGAGTATACGCCTAAAAATTCTGTGCATATTTTAAAACTTCATTGCACATCCATTGGGTTTGTTTGTGTTGTTTTAGGCCCTGATGTAAACATGCCAAGCGTTAAAATCCTGAAATGTAGAGGTTTGAGGAAGAAACTGGAAATAGAGCAGTGTGCCATTCCCTTAATAATCCCATTGTTGGTACAGTACAGAATTCTACTAAAATATTCACTCTTTCCAGTCACAACCTTATCTAACTTCATTCCTTAGGGTGCAGCAGCATAAATAATTCACATTTAAGATTTAAAAAAAAACTGCATGCCAGCTAGAATGTATATCTCATATCCTGGTTTATAAAGTGTGAAAGTATATTGAGTAATGGAAATCACTAGAAACAGATCCCCCTAGAAAAGGCTCCATTTTAATCAGGTTACCTGGATTAAACCAAACCAAAGGTAATATATGTGACACTAAGTACTAACTAGTTGAGTTTCAGAACTCCAGCATTCCATTGTGTCTGGGTTTCTCCCAGTCAAATGCAGTTCAGTGTTACTAGAGCTGGAATAAGCTGATGTCAGATATTTGCCCACGGTGCATTGCAAGTACAGGTTAAACACATAAAAGGCCAATGATACTATGACTTGAATTCATGCAGCAGGTTTATTTTCTAAACATCTTTTGAAAAAACGTGTCAGCATTGGTACCATATATAACAGAAATGCATCTTCCTTTAGCTTTAACAAATGGATGCATCCTATCAAATTGGACTGTTGAGCATGTTTAGTCATGTTGCTGTAATAAGCTCTGAAAACAGGAATGGGTTTTGCCCTGCTGAGTTCATGAAGACTTTAATGAATTTGACTGGCTTGTTCTAGAAACTCTTTATTATGTTTGCATCAGCTCCTTTCCATTCTGGGGCTGGGGAAGGAGGTTGAGAGTTGTGTGTCTATAACACATTTTTTTCTTTAAGTAACGTACAATAGTTTTATTAATCTCAGTGTAACAAATAATCATTTTAATGTTTAGTGTTAATCTTTACTGTAAATGCAATAATTTTATAGGTGTCTCTCTTCCTGTCATCTCAAGGTGTTTACGCGTATTGTGTCTGATGTGCAGCACTTATGTATTTGCATTACTGGTACTCCTTTTAGTCCAGATAAACTGAGCATCAGGAGCCTAACCTGTTCCTGCCCTCTTTTTCCATCTTCCTGGCAATTCTCTCTCTTTTTTTTTTTTTAAAATTCTCCTTAAGAAATACGTGAATGTAAAATCTGCTCAGCATGTGTTGGTTATCTTCTTTAACTCTCTAACTTGTAGCAATGCAGAAGAAGCCCTTTCAGACCTCAAATATTGTTCATTAACATGTTAGGGATTTAGTGTGTCAAAGGGATGAGGAGAGGGTCACGATACCTGTGCTTGTGCCAGCTCCTAATCATAGAGATATTTAAATATATGCATAACTTTACTCATATGAGTTGTCAAACTACTTGTGGGTTAAGTTAAATTTAAATTTTATCAGGACTAGGGCCTGCTTTTACTTTTCAGAAAAGTTATTTGCGACAAGAGACAGAATCTGCAACCCATGCTCACTGTATGCTTTGTACTTGTTCACACATTGAAGCCAATGAGACTACTTGAGTAAACACTACTCAGCTTGAGAAAGGGCTGCAGAATTTGGCCCATTGGGAGGTGGCTTTGAAGAAACACTGGAATAAATGTTGCTGTGTATGTTCTTTAAAATTATGTTAATTAGGAATCTGAAGTATACAAAAACTCAAATGCAGTGTCTGCAATATCTAAACAAAAACTAGTATTTCAACAACTCAAACATATGTATTTTTTTTAATTTTGTGCATAATTTGTTAAACGTGGCATACTGGGCCTGGGCTGCAGAGCCACAAAACAAAGGTGCCTTTAAAGATCATTTTTTCACTCCCCTGATCCTGATGCAGTGCAGGTTATCTCCCTTTTCTAGGTGTGCTGGCTGCAAATGGTCACCAGGAGTCAAAAATGCATCAGCTGAGGATTGACTTGGCTCCATCTTCTCTAGCCACACCCTTTTGTCCCCCTAGTGCTGCTTGTAGGGTGAAGGAGGAATACCATTAGAGTCCCTACAATGTCTCTGCATCACTGAGGAATCCCCTTACGATCATGTGACCTTCCCTGGTCTGGTTAAGTCCCCAGCTCTGTGGGCAGAATAAGCAGTGGTGCTGTAGAAAGCAGCTACTCCAGAAAATGCACTCTGTTGCTGTGGATTTGAAATGGCAACCTACGGCCATCCTGTCTCCCTAGTATCTGCATCAAAAAAGATGCTCGCCCTATAAGGTACATGTGGTGGATTGTCATTTAAAGGTGACCTGTCATAAGGACAACCTGGGCCTCAGATGTCTGGCAAGAAAATACGGTTGTTTCACTTATGACAGCCAAAACTTGGGGTTAACATTTTGATTGCATCTGATCTGAGGCTGGGAATGAAAGTTAGCTTTCTGCTTCAGTTTGCTTGGAAAGGCTGCCAGTGACCACTTCACCCACCCTGCAGACATGTGGGCCCGAGGGCAAGGGAGGGACGGGGAGCAGGAGGGAGCATCACCATAAAGGCAGAGAGACTTGGCTCTTGGCCATGAGCAGGAGCAGCAACAGCTGTCTTCACAGCCCCAGGAGCCAGTCACTGATGTCAGCATAGCCAACACGCCTTAAACTCTGAGGGGGAGAGGGGGAATGATTGGATGGGAATTGTGTGAAGAAAACAGATGGCAAAACCAGGGGTTACTTTATATAAAGCAACCTTTTTTTGTTTGTTTTTATTCTCCTTGATTCCAGGGAGACAGGATGCTCAGGGTGTTAGTAATAAGATGTGGTGAAGCTTTTTACCTTGTAGGTTGACATTTCAAATTCAGTTCAGGGGAGCAATGAATTAAGGTCATTGCCGCCAGTTAGCTGTCTGACCTTTTTGAGACAGGTGCACATTACAAAATTCCCCCCTATAATAGGCACTTGGTAGAGGGTCCTGGATTGAATATATGAGAAGTGAATTACCTTCTTATCTGTCTGGGAGTAATTCTTCCAGTTCAGAGCTGAGACACGTTGGCAGAGGAGGCTACATTGCAGGATCTGTTCAGTCTCCTGGCTCTCAGTCCTGCACTTTTCACAAGAAGACTAAATAAGCAGGGTGAAGTGCTGCCGCCCCAATGCTCAGTAGAATAATATTGTGCTGGGATGCTGTATACCATACAATGAATGACAAATATAATTGACATTCTTTGGGATTTTGTCATAGTCCTCTGTCAGGCTGAAGTTTTTGTTAAGACTCAGGCTAGTTTTACTAATAGGAATAGCACGTTGTATATTCATCCAGAAATCTCACAAGTACTTCATACATTTTAATACATTAGCTGTCCCAACAGCCTGCTCAGACAAAATAAATATTATCCCAATTTTTGCAACTGGGAAAGTGCAACAGAGATGCTCCCAGCTTGTGCCTGAACCAGTAGGTCGTACTTCCTGTCTAGTAAGCTGAACACACAAAACTGTAGGTTCATAGACAACTGTCATTTAATAGATGGCATACAAGTACTAATAGCACTATGAAATCTAGTCATTGCTAATATATCAGATCTAGCTTCCAGCTGATGTGTGGTGGAACATTGTGAATTATTTGCATTTAAAAAGTGAGATTTTGTGCTTGGAGACAGGTTGACAACAGTGGACCTTTCTCACCACTCACACCAAAGCCTGAGTAAATGAATGGACCTTTAAACCAGCCCATGATCTGAAATCAAACTTTTGCATGTCTCAGATTAATGAGGGAAAGAAGTTTCAGAATTAATGGACCTCTGCTGGAAAAGCCAGGCCAACAGCTCCTCTTGATGTTCAGATGTAGGGACTTTGAGTGAGACTGCATCAGCTGACTTAATGCACAGAGCACAAGAATGGAGTCAGCACACTGTCCAGGTCTGAACAAAGAGATGTAGAGGTGTGTGCCCATATTGACCATATGTTATCTCAAAGTGCATCAGTGAAACCACTGTAGGAGACAATGACCGCCTTTCAATATTTTTATTAATGCCTGTTACATTATCAATCAGATGCTGCAGTCAGGATTGATGCTAGGTGGTACAGAGACACATACTAAAGCACTACCCTTGTCCCAAAGAGCTTACAGATACAGATTGAAAAGTAGGAGTGACGAAATAGAACACTGCAAGATGGAGCCTTCAGAATAGCTGCAAAACAACCAAGATGATAGTGATAGGTAATCTTTGGTCTTGTCCTGACTAGGATTTAAAAGTATGTTGCTAGAACATGTTAGCCAGCTTTCTAACTAACTCTTTTAAAAGTCCAGAGTGGACAAGGCACGCAGCTTTTAACAGCTGCTGAACTGGTTGAGTTAATGCTTAGGTGGAGTCAAGGGTTTACCTTGAACAGCTGATACCTGTTAAAACTACAACTTGCTGTGTCTATGCTGGGATTTTAACGTGTTAAAAATATACCTTTTTTTCCCCCCCTAATGAAGACAAGTCCATAGTCAGACTCCAGGAATGCTGAGGGCTACAACCAGGGTTCTCTCTCCACCATCATCTAAATAAACTTGCCCAATAGAGGCAGACTGGACACAGGAAGCTAGCACAATCATTAGGGGCTGTCCATAAATTACATAACATGTTTTTTGGTGATGTTTTTTTTCTTTTCTTTTCTTCAAGACTCGCACTCCCACCCTCCTTTGTAACACTAAAACAAACGCACAGAATTAAGGACACCCCTATGCATTATGTAATTTATGGACAGACTTTTAACATCAGGATATGGATAACTGATCAAGGGCCTAATGATTTGAATGATTCCTGATCCCTGCCCTCCCTCTGAGAGGTATCGTTAATTGACGATAACTGTGTACCCAGTATTCCATCGGGGGGAGGGGGAGCCTGAAGCTCTCCAAGCACAACTAAAGTACAACTAGAACCCTATGGAATGAAACTTGGCCAGACACAATAGGCATTTACCCTGTGGACACCATCCACATCCATGTGATACTAGCTATAAAAAGTTAGAAAACCCATCAAAGCCGAGAGATACTTGAGTGTTTGCAGGTAATGGAAGCCAGGATTCACTGATCTACTGTGGTCTAAAAATTTGGCATAGGAATTGCACTGACCTGCTTTAAAAAAGGTTTATTGCTATATCTCTTTTCTACTCCCATCCCATTATGCTTATAATCACTCAGCGTATTTATATATCACATCCTTGAGGTCTCTGGGGCAGGGAACTGTCTCTCTGTTCTGTAAGGGAATTAGCACGCTTTGGGACTGGAACAAATAAGAAAGCTTAAAAGAAGTTTTCCAAAGGAAATTATTTTGCTTTTCACACTATCCAAAATAACCCCATTTATTTTTATAAACCCTTATCCATTGAAGGATTCCAAAGTGCTTTACAACTGTATAGTTATATTGTGCTACTGAAATGCAGCCACCTCTAGAGTGAAAGGTGGGGGGAGAAGAGACGTATTGGCCAGGTCACCAAGAGGAAAACCCTTTCCTTATGAAAAGTGCTCTGCACTCTGTAATGCTGACATAAACCAGAAGAGGAGCCTTGGCTTCTAAAGTCTCTTCTTAATCCATACACCATATACTGCATGATACTCAGTTTGCCTGGGATTGATGAAGAGGCTTAGTCAGTCTTGCTAAAGCTTGGCATTTAGCTGTAAGTAGTGCACATTTTAATGTCTGGGTGTCTGAGTCTCTTGAGTAGTAAAGATGCCTTTACTGGGTGTTAGAAAATAGTTACTTTTAAAAACATAATTCTGTTTTTGTTCGTTTGTTTTTTAAACCCGGGATGATACTCTTGTATTCAGTTTGTTGGATATAACGGCTGTATTCAGTTTCTTAGTGTTAAGTGTTTTATAGATCCCTTTAAAAGTAACAGAATTGGGTTCCAAGTATAATTATGGCATTGCACTGTTTTATAGTGGAGTCTGAATTTTCACTGCATCTCTGTGTAAAACCAGTGTGGTAGCCCAGCATCTACAGTACAAGGTATGTCTATTAAATGAAGTGAAGGATCAGCTAAATGCAGTGAAGTTTTCATTTTAGGGGATCTTGACTTAAGTTGCCAGCCATGCTTTTTGGTATGACCCATGAAGGTCTTTACTTTTGGGTTCAAGATTGGTTTTAAGGCACTCTGGCAGTGCTCTGTGTACTTGCTGTCCTGAGGTTTGTGTAGTTCACGAGAGTGCTAAGGAATTGAGCCCTAAATTGGCATGGACTTGGACTGCGAGCTTGACTTCTGCTTTCACGTGCGTAATCAGGAGTGACTGTATGTGACAGTTGAGTTCCAGGATGTAAAAAACAATGTGAAAGCAGACCCTGGCTGTGTGCTAACTGCATTATTCTCAAGGTATGTAACTTAGACAACCAGCTTTTTTTTGTTTATCTGACAGCTGCAGCCCAGGAGACAAGAATATACTTACATGGCCAAATCCCCTGGCATCCTGTCCCTGAGTAGCAGGCTGAACACTGGGTATCTTTGTTGAGGAGCTGTAGGAGAAAGAGGGTGTCTTCCTACCCATTACTGTCCCTCACTGCCCAAGTCCCAGAGTCACTCTACCAAGGTTATTTCAACTCACTGACCTAGCCTCCCAGCATGCCTCTGTTGCTTGGGATGGGCCATGGAATCTACGCAGATGTGCATCCCAATAGCTCCTTGTTGCACTGCAGGGAGCTTCTGCTAAATTGTGCTTTGTGGTGTACGCTTGTACACCCTGTGCTGGGTTGGATACACAAAGCCATCAGCTGTGCAAAGGAACCACATCTGTTCTGCTAGGGCATGGACCTTTGCAGCCATGAAGTTGGAGGGTGGTTTTGCTATGTCATGCAGGTACGGTGCATCCCCTTTTTATAAGGTGCTTTATTCAACTTTTGATATAAAACATCTGTATTCTGACTTGAAACTCCATTAAAGTTAATTGTGGATTTCCTCTCAGACTTCCACCAGTTGGTAGGTGTGTTCTTACCATTTAATGCTAGTAGCACACCAAAAGAAAGGCAGACATATTAGTTGAAGGCTTTTATAGGGGTTCACTACTACTTCACCTCCCCTTCCATTTGAGACAAATTGTGATGTTTGCCTTCCAAGCTGCTATTTCACACAACTTCTTCACCAGTCAGAGGTGAATACACAGCTGGATATATGACAACAAGCAGTGCTGAAATAAGTCAGAATCATAGAGGCACTTTTACAGTAGGGAAAAAGCCTAAATGGATTTCTCTGGGTGCTAGAGTAATGTCTTGTTGTTCTTGAAGATGCCTTTTTCTTATCTTTTATACTTAGGGTGTAGGGAGGGACAAATAGCTTTCTTTCTCTATTTTGATATCCTGGAATCCCATAACGATGAATTAGTGATCTCACTATTATTTCCTTGGCCACCCAAACACCATCCCATTCCCTCACCCAATCACCACCATCACTCCTCAGATACTAATCTCTTTGTTAGCAAGTGGAATACAGAAGATTTATTGCTGTTGAAAATTGCTTTTTAAGTAGTTTCTTCTTTTATTTTAAGTTTGTCCATGTGACAATTTGTTTAATTTATACGTAAGTCATAAAAAGATTCCCCTCCCCCCGGACATCTTTTTTTGTCTTACTACCAAAGATTGTGGTCCAAGTTTAGTTTTGGCTATACCAGGGTATATCTGGAGTGACTTCGTTCAAGTCAGTTACTCCAAGTAAACCTGTGTAACCGAGAGCAGAATTTTGTCCTCTGTATCAACAGTTCATTTAAGCCATCTCTAAAAGTAACTCGTTGAGCAACTGTTGGGCATCTAAGGTCATGTTATAAAGTGCATGACTTAAGGTGTGCTAAAAGCCAAGGAGCATTGAACACCTGAATATAAGAGTGCAATAATTCTCTTGGAAACATGCTTCATGGATTGTGTTAGTGCAGTTTAAGTGTAGTAATAAAACATGGAGTATGGAGAAGTGTTGAAGCCTGCATATTATTGACGTAGACCAGGGATCAGCAGCCTTTGGCTCTGATACAAGCAGCAATGATGAGTAGATATACAGAAAACTCACAATAAAGTCTAAACCTTCATCCTAAATGCACCTTCTTCATATGTAGGTATTGCAGCTCCCAGGCTCTGCTGCTCTGAGCAGTCTTGTGTAGCATATGTACTGCAGTGCTTTTAGTACAAAGGAGTAAGTTAGGAAGGAGTTCTGTCCTAAACTCTTTCCACGGCTTCTATGAAATTTAAGTTGAATCTTCACCACTCTTCTAGTATGTTGGTGGTTGTGGGTGTGTGTGTCTGGAGATTTTTCTGTTTGCTTCAATAATTTTTACATCTCTGATACAAGCAGCAATAATGAGTAGATATACAGAAGATGTTTTTTAAAATACCATGATTTTTTCTAGAACTAACATTTTAAGATGAACAGAAGTCAAAGCTACGGTGTGAGACCAATAACTGATGTATGTGGGGTTTTTTGTTTTGTTCTTTCCCTATGAAAACAGACTTTATATTGTGAAGGAGAAGCTGCTTCGCAGATGCAAAATCTAAATAGTAGTTCATTTCAGGCATCTGAACATGGAGGATATTTTGTTTTGAGTCATGTTATTTTTATATAAACTATGCATAGTTTCATGAAGTATATAGGCAATAGTTTCTCCCTTTTCCCACCTCCGCTAATGTTGAGAATTAGACTGTTTTGCCAAGTGAGTAAACAGACCCAGTTCCTTAAAATCAGTGCAGCATCAGGAGGCCTGAATTTGCATTCCAGAATACAAAGACATAAAGACAAAATTTGTTTAGCACCATCTGGATGAGCAATTATATCTTTCACTTACCTGTTCAGTTTTTTTAAATATTAAAAATAGACATTTCTGTTAACAGCTGTTTTGGTTCCACTCTTTCCTTAATAAGTTAAATTGATTATTTAGTGTTTTGCCCTTTGCCTTTTTTCCTGAGCTGCAGAGCATATATTCCCCAAGAATTAAATTTCATTTCTATGGAATGGTCAGTTTTAGATGTGCTTTTTCAAATTTGGAGACAGTATCCACTAGGGGTTAGAGCAAAGGTCTGGGAGTCTGGAAACCTGGGTTGTTTTGGTGACTGTTGTTGGCTTGCTGTGTAGCCTTGGGCAAATTGCCTAACTTCTGTTCCTGAGGCCTGATCTCCAAGGAGTTTTGTATAACTATGTTGGGGGGGTGATATTTATTTATTTTTAACCAGTATAGTTCTACTGATACAGCCCCTAGTGTGAGTGCAGTTATACTGCTATAACTTACATCACCTCCTCTATGGGAATAAGCTATACAGGTATAAGCACTTTCATCCCCGCAATACTGCCTCTGTACGAGAGTGATTTTACAGCTTTAATGATACTAGTATAGTTAAAGTGATGCAACTTTTCTGTATAGACAAGGCTTGAGCTCACTCTCTGTAAAATGTGGATAATCCTTCATAAAGCACTTTGCACCAGAGGAAATGCACTTTAAAAGTGCAAAGTAATTATTTGTAGCAGTAGTAATTTTGTACGGTTTCAAGCTTTTTGTATTTGATGAGAGGCTAGTATGAAAAGAACTTGGAAATCAGCTCTCAGAAAGGAAAAGGACAAGCTAACCTTGGCACCTGGGGCCCTGGCTATTGTGCTTCAGAAAGGAAGTGAAACATGTTGAGCTCCCTGACGTGATATTCTCACAGAAGATGGAGGAAGTTGCTACAGTTGAAGCTGTAATTCTGGATTTCTTCTTGCTTGGTTTAAGGGGGTGGGGTGGGAAAGGAGGGTTACACAAAGCTCAAAAAAAAAAAAAAAAAGCCACACGCAAAGTTAGATAAGTTGCTGACAAAACTGCTAATGGACATTGTTTGGGAGGGAGGGGCTGCAGAACAGAGTGTTTCCTCTGCTAGCTGTTTATGAAGAGAAAGGTAATGAGGGAAGGCAGCAGGGGAGTGATGGAGGAGAGGATGGCTGCTTCTCTCTCTCTAGTTGCTGACTAAACAGTTCTGTCAGCTGGCAGTCGACACAGCCTGAGGATTTGAGATAGCTCCTGGAGGGTGGGGATAGTTACAGGGGGGAAGGGCTGGTAGTGCTTCAGCGGCAACTGCTGCTTCTGCAGCTCAGTTGCAGTTCAGGGAATTTTTTTAAACATGAATACTCACAACACTGAATTTCCTTGGCGTTTATGTTGTGTGCACATGTGTGTTGCTGTTTTCACTTGCTAAGCATTTAAGCAATATATTTTAAAAGAAGAAACTCAAGGGTTTGTCTTTACCAGAAATTTTTCCAGCTATGCTGGTTTGTTTAAACAGAGAGAACTCCCCATCTGGCCACTCTCGTTCCAGAATAAGAGGAGCTTTTTGGGGCTTTAGTTTAAACCACTTCCAAAGTGACACAAGCTAAACTGCAGAAAGCCAGTCTTGGGCTATGTCTACATTACAGATCTCACAGCAGCACAGCTGTACCTCTGCAGCTGCACCCTGTAAGATCTCCTGTGTAAGTGCTCTATGCCGGCAGGAGAGAGCTCACCCATCGGCGTAATTGAACCACCCCCAACGAGCAGCAGTAGCTATGTCAGCAGGGGAGCATCTCCTGCTGAGATAGCTGTGTCCACACCTGTGCTTTTGTTGATGAAACTTACATCAGTCGGGAGTGTGAAAAAACACACACACCCTGACTGACAGAAGTTTTACCAAAAGCAGTGGTAGTGTAGACATAGGGCTTGTCTACATCAGAAAGTTGCAGCGCTGGTGAGGGAGTTACAGCGCTGCAACTTAGGAGGTGTACACATCTGCAGGGCACCACCAGCGCTGCAACTCCCTGTTTGCAGCGCTGGCCGTACTCCCGTTTTGTCTCGGGTGTAGAGGATCCAGCGCTGGTGATCCAGCGCTGGTAATCAAGTATAGTCACTTACCAGCGCTTTTCTTGACCTCCGTGGAATAAGCAGGTATCCCAGCATACCTGAGGAAGCCTCTGGTAATCAAGCTGGTCTCCTTCCCCGGCTTGCTCTCGCGTTCCCCGAACCCCGAGCAAGCAGGTCTCCTTCCCTGAGGTTTGCTGGGTGGTTCCAGGAAGGCGAGAGCAAACCGGGGAAGGAGACCAGCTTCGCCGCGGTTTGCTCTCGCGTTCCGCGAACCCCGAGCAAGCAGGTCTCCTTCCCTGAGGTTTGCTGGGTGGTTCCGGGAAGGCGAGAGCAAACCGGGAAAGGAGACCAGCTTCGCCGCGGTTTGCTCTCGCGTTCCGCGAACCACCCTGCAAACCGCAGGGAAGGAGACCTGCTTGTTCGGGGAACGCGAGAGCAAACCGCGGCGAAGCTGGTCTCCTTCCCCGGTTTGCTCTCGCGTTCGCCGAACCCCCGAGCAAGCAGGTCTCCTTCCCTGTGGTTTGCAGGGTGGTTCGCGGAACGCGAGAGCAAACCGCGGCGAAGCTGGTCTCCTTCCCCGGTTTGCTCTCGCGTTCGCCGAACCCCCGAGCAAGCAGGTCTCCTTCCCTGCGGTTTGCACGGTGGTTCGCGGAACGCGAGAGCAAACCGCGGCGAAGCTGGTCTCCTTCCCCAGTTTGCTCTCGCCTTCCCCAAAACCCCTTGAAGCCGCCCAACAGCGCTGCAGTGTGGCCACATCTAACACCACTTGCAGCGCTGGTTGCTGTAAGTGTGGCCACTCTGCAGCGCTGGCCCTATACAGCTGTACTAATACAGCTGTAACAACCAGCGCTGCAAAATTTTAGATGTAGACATGGCCATAGCCTTTTTCTGAAATAAGAGTAACCAGTTAAATCAGTTAAACAGTTTTAGCTACTCCTTAATGCTAAAGTAGCCTTCTTGGATTTGTAGGAAGAAATAGTCCTCTATCCAAGGCTATGATGTATGCAGTGTTGTTATTGTAGCTGTTGTCGATCCCAGGACATTAGAAAGACAAGGTGCGTGAGATAATATCTTTCATTGGTTCAGCTTCTGTTAGTGAGAGAGACAAGCTTTCTAGCTTACACAGAGCTCTTCACACAGCCCAGAGCAGAAGAAGAGCTCTGTATAAGCTCCAAAGCTTGTATTGCTCTCTGTCCAACAGAAGTTGCTCCAATAAAAGATATTACCTCACCCCACCGTGTCTTTCTAAAGCTATGATGTGGCAGCGCTAGAGACATTTTAATGATCCCTTCATTCTGCTAGAACTAACGCTATTTTTCATACAGATGACTGTCGGAAACATGTCATAAGGATGGAATAGGATCCTCGAGTTGTTTCTGCTTTCGGTCATGTGCTTGCTTTCTTTGTTTTGTAGCTGTAACTAAAGGATGGGTGAATGTATGAATCACTTTATACCAGTTAAGTCCTCTTCCTTATGACTCTGCAATGAGCAAGATAGCGAGTCTCTGTCTTGACAGGTGGAAAAGGGAGTGTTTCAGTTGAGCTCAATCGAGTTAGCTAAACTCAGTAGAAAAAGTACTCAATGCTTGTTAAGATTCAGGCTGACACATTGGAAGCCATTTTAACTGGCCATGCACAGCTTCAACTGTGTTAGCCTCTACATCCTAAGAAGTGTTAAGATAGCTTTTTGGTCCTGCTAAGCCAACTGGATGATTGAAAAGCACACACCCATTTTGCCAGTCAGGACAGAGGTAGAGAGACACAGGAGCTAACACTTCAGTGCTGGCTAGTAATAAAGCACTGATGTTACTAATGTTATGGTTAGTATTATTTGCTGTTGTGGATTTTAAATCTTTTTAATTCTTATGTGCCAAAGAAAATTCCTCATGCATCAAGAAATAAGAATGTGTTCCCAAAGAGCTGTCAAGTTTGTAGAAACTTTTCTGTTGTAATGCGGAAACCTGTATAACACCACGTAGTTTTAATTCATTTCACCTTCACACAATGCCCATCCCATCACTTCAGCACAGTTCTCAAAATTGGTGAATTTTGTTTGCCCTACTTCATGACTTAGAGGAGTGTTAGTTTGTACATACAAGTTAAACAGTGGTATTTTCATAGTACTTTGCATTCCTGTGTTGAAAGACATGCTGGGAGTTGGATTTTAGTTCCCTGTTAATCTAGACTAATTAGGTGTTTGCTGCTTGGTGTGGAGATGCTATAAAATACATTAGTGATTGTTGCACTTAACTGCATAATTACTAACTTAATAATTCCACAATCCCCTGTTCTCTTTAAACACTAAAATAATTTGCCCTGCATTTAAAAATATAAAATAAAATCAGTAATTTAAAAACAAAAGTTGCACATGTTTCTGAAGAGGATTTTAGGATTCACATTTTTATTGAGTCTTCTAAGTACACCGTATTTGCTTTTACCTATCACAAAAGGAGAGAAAAATCCACTGGGGAAGACAATCTGTTGTAAAACTGCTCATAGTTTTAGCCATTATTGTTCTGTAAGGTCAAATACTTGTTTGTGTACATTATTTACATGTCTACAAAATAGCCATGATAGTCAAATGGGCCACGATGCTTCAAAAACTGAATTCAGTTGTGTGCCATTTCTCCTACTACTTGTACACTTGGCTCTAGGGCCTGATTTTCAGAAATACTGAGCAGCCAGACATTGCTGCGAGCCCTTTTGAAAATCAGGCTTGTTGTATGTTGGATGGAAAGCTATGTAGGCCTAGGTAAATAATTTTTAAAAATATTTTGACATGTTCATAAAACTTCAGTGAGTGTTTCTGCAAAACTGAACACTTCGATTTTGTTGAATAAAACCAGTTAAATAGTTTGCCTGGTGCATAAGATGTGAAAGGCAATTAA
Organism: Gopherus flavomarginatus; assembly: GCF_025201925.1. Lineage (NCBI taxonomy): Eukaryota > Metazoa > Chordata > Testudines > Testudinidae > Gopherus > Gopherus flavomarginatus. The sequence goes on from NC_066618.1 coordinate 180,295,360, forward strand.
AAATAATTGTTAGATTATCTATGAAAAGAGAGTTTGTCACTGAACTGGGAGACTGGTTTGACCTTCTTAGCCTTATGAGCTTGTCTGTGGTTTGCAGCCAAAGGCTCTCACTTTGAGAGAGCCTCACTTTTAGTGCTGAACTATTTTTTGACGCACTGAATGAATGCAATATGTTAACACTCCTGTAAGTCCCAGAATTGCTTGGCTGCCCCTTGCCCTGCCTGCCTTATACTGGCTGAAAAGGTACCATTGTTTGCTCTGCAAACAGTGGGTGATGTTTGTTTCCAAGGTGACTGTGGTTCTATTGCAGCCGTTTAGTACAAAAAAAAAAGTTGGTTTTAAGCACCTGAGAGCATCCTGCTCTGACAAAAGGACACTGGGGGCAGAAAAGAGACAAGGTGAGTTGTTTTTTGAAAGCGCTGTAAATAGCTGTAAAAAGTTAGAAATATGGGCATTTGAAGAAATAACATGCAAAATGTCAGTAAGCTAAAACCAAGAGTAGTGATGTATATTTCTTAGCATGAACCGAATATGTTGTTAAATCCAGAACTGTTGAGGTAAGCCTGTCAAAAATACTTTATTTATTATATTTAAAAATGCACATTTAAAAAGTGTTTGACTGAAGATAAGCACTTTACAAGAAGGCCCTACTTCCCTTCTTAACTAACTTGTGCTCGGGCAGCTGCTGAAATGTTAAACCTTGTAGTTTGTTTGAACAGCCAAAATAATATTTTTCTCCCCCTATGAAATAAATAAACATATATATATTATATATATATATAATTTTTTAAAAAGAAGTTTAGAAGGTTTTGTTAAAGCAGGGATGTATAAAATTTCCAGCAGAAAAACCGGAAAAAGGAATTCAATAATTCTGCTAAACCTTTCTGGATGTTTTAAAAACATCTATTTTGGGTTAAATTATGCATCATACAGAAAATAGGCCACGGTCACCAATGCTTGATTTTCCTTTTTCTTTTATGTGTTCTAGAAAACAAACTTAATTGTTACTTTTTTATAGAACTTTGAGTATGAGTCTGGCAGTATCAGTGACTAACTCTCTCGAACAATTGAAGAGATGGATTTAAAGTTCTTGTTCTTTTTCATTTATTTATTTTCCCCTTGACTACTGATACTTGTATTTGGGCAGTGAAAAGGCTTAGTTAAGAAGTAAAATGTGTGCACTTTTTTTTTTTAAATTGGTCATGGATGCTGTCAGCAGAACTTTGCCTTTCTTTTCCCCCTATCTGGTTTAGTACAGTTCATACGCAGGTTTCAGTAAACATTAACCACTTTTATCAGGCCTCGGAGCATGCTGAATGGTTAGCAAAGAGCATGTGCCGAGAGAGACAGATGAAACGAACAAGTCCAAGGTCAAAAGGATGGTAGATTTTTCTTTGTTTTAGCAAGAGACAGAGAAGACTACAGTTTGTGAAAAGGGCAGATTTGTATAAAAAAGCAGGTTTTTCTCCTTTTATCTTTCATTGAGGTAAAAGTGTTCAAGTGTATTTAACGTGTGTGTGTTTGGTTATAGTGGATTTGTTCTGATTTTTCTGTCCTGACACACTACTTCAGAGAATGACAAATTAACTTTTCAACGACTTGAAAATTGGGCCTGCTCCTGTATAGCAGTGACAAAATGCCCATTAATTTCAATGCTGCAATATGCAGCCCAAAGAGCAAAAGAGATCTTATCTTCCATGAAAAAATGATGGGAAATCCATCCTGATTAGAAACTGGGTTTAGAAGATCCTTTTAGATGACTTGAAGATTTTCTTGGATTGCCTTTTATTTTACTTTTTAATTGTATAGGTGATACAGTGCTACTGAATTCTCTGTAAAGTAACATGCACTGTACAGCTAAGCAATGAAAATTAGGCAAATTGCCATTGCAATGGTTTAATTATTTGAGGTATCAAATGAACAGTAATCAGAACACAAAGCAAGGCCTGCCATAATAATAACTTTTTTGAAATATCAAGTGTAAGTGGTCAAGTACTTACTATTTCGTAATTTTTTTTATTATGCTAATTAATACACTTGATCCTCCACCCCCAGCCAAAGAACATTTTAGTTGAATAATTTTAATGCTCATTTTGATTTTTGTTTTCTAGGAAACATTTATGTAAAGATTATGACTCAGCAGAAAGTTGTATCCCTACCTTAAATCTTCAAAATTAAAAAAACAGAAACAAACCCCAAACCCATTATAAATAAATGAGTGAAATTTGAGGAACACTCTGCCCTACAAACATGGCCTTCAAATAAGTAGGATGTGTGCGTAGTTAAAATCTTATCTTTTTTGTGTATTTGGTGATGAAAATAGATTCAGTGCAGGAAACTAGAAGAATCTCATAGAAATATTAGTTGCCTCAGCAAACAGCTTCCTTGAAGGCTGAGTGTTTTGGGGGATGCGGGGTACAGTTTTCTGTCAGCTGGGAATGTTTTGAACATTTTGGGTCAGATTCTCCTCTCGCTTATTGGAGTGTAAATCAGGATTGACTCCATTAAAGTCAGTGGAGTCATACCAGTGTGAAAGAAGAGGATCGGACACCTTTGTTCTACCTTAAGTTGGGGGATGTGAAGAAGAGGCAGAGAGGGGCATTCTAGCTGAAATGAGTTACAATGCATACAGCTTGTTTTAGCTCAAACATATCTGTCATAACCTAAAACAAGAAGGTTCAAGTTTTTTAATTTTTATTTGCTTTTCATGTTTTGCCGTGGGGGTGGGGAGAGGAGCGGGAGAGAGAAACTGCAGATGTGTCAGGCTGGAGTTGTGATGTCTAAAGTTTCTGGTACACTGTGAGAACACTGTAGAGTTCTCTCGTGCTCTCTGGGTGATGGATGACACCTTCTGCTGTAAGAGTGCACTGCTGTCAGTCAGTGGAGCGAGAGCAGGGCAGAACAGCTGGGTGGAGCATAATGATTGGTCCAGAAGGGCCACATGAGGAAGGGAGGAGGGAAGCTACTGCTGCTACAGTTGGCCAATGCTCTTTCCTTGTACTTTGGCCTGCATCTCCATGCCTGTAGCTCTGTGCTGAAGTGGAGGGAGAGGGAGAGAGAGAGATCAGTTTTAAAGGCAGTCTTGAAATTACAACCTTTTTAGTGATTCAGTATTTCACCTAAACATACAAAGAGCATACTGTGGTTTTGATCTTAAATAACAGCAGCATTTAACAAATCACCATAAACAAGTAAAGTAAGAAACTGCAAAAAGTTGCATGTTTCAGACAGAATGTGTTTTTTTTTAATCTCCTTGTAAAAGGACTTTTCAATTAGTAGTATTGTAATCATTTATGCAAATATAATACAAACTTTATTGCAATAAAATTGTACTGATTAAAGAAGTAATCAGAAAAGAAAAATATTAGCACTAACTTCAAAATGGCTTGCCAATCATTACCAAGTTCTGGAAACCTTATCCAGTAATTCATAACCATAACCAACTTTTCTTTCACATCAGTAGCCCTACAGATTCTACTGTGAGACTTCAGCTTGCTTGCAGTTTTGGGGAAAGAAACCCCTTCTCCTGAAGAGCCTACCACTTTGGCCTGCCTTTATAGCTGCTTTTTTTGTGGACAGACGTGCCCGTTGCTGACCCGTGAGATCAAAACCCTCATCTCTCAAGGGTCTAAACTCTAAAATTTGCCTGGCCATTTATACTAACCACAGATTGAAGCACTTCACAAATTCAGAAGGGGATATACATGAATCCACGTCTAGACTATATCCTCACAAAGGCTCTATCCAAGGAAAAAGTGCTCAGGTGTGGACTTTCAACTAGAGCCAGTTGAAAAACTTGAAAAATTTCAACAAAAATTTGTTGGGGCTTTTAAAATTAAAAAAGTGGCAAGTTTCGAGCTCTCCTGACAAATTCAGTTGCTAACGCAGCAGGGTTTCCAGGATGAATAGGGAAAAGACCCTAGCCAATAACAGACTTGACCTCCACCAAACATTAATTCCTCTGGAGAGACATCAGAAAACTCTGTGCATCAGCATACGGGAGATTTGAAAAAACCTAGTGGAAGAAGTGCAGTGGATCACGAGCCCGCTAAGCATGGTTGCCCAATGGGAGAGCCTCCATATAAGGCTAATACAAGGTTTTGTTTTAGAGCTCCCACCAAGACTGCTGCCAGCATGACCAGGCCTCCAAAGTTCAACTCTCTCCCAGTCTGATGCAGTCTGAGACTCTCTCTTTCCCCATGTGAATGGAAAAATTGAGATTCCCTGAGACACCAGATCTCAGAACTGCACTGATTGGAGTGGATCTAGGGAAACAGATTCCTCCGTAGGAACAGCCTAGGGAAATGGCTGTCAAGGGAAAATAAGTACACCATCTATCTTTGGGAACAGAGAGACATAAACAGAGGCCCCAGGCTACTATTTGTGTCAATACCAAACACGTGTTGTAACGAGAGACAATAATATTGCACTGGAATAGCAGATCTGCTTCTTTGCGATGGGAAGCTTGTCTGTTACTCTTCTAGGAAGAACCTCCTTTCTGGCAAGGCTTCTAACATCCACAGAAGGAACATCATCGGGAGTGGATTGGCTGAGCCACCAAACAATAGATGAGGCAGAGTAGTGCCTATCCACTGATATCTTTGATCTAATGATGCAGAATTGTGGTGATATTGAACTAGACATATTTGCCTACGGATGCAGCTTCAATAAAGACAGAGTTCTTCTCAAGAAAAAGGCAGCAGGGAGCCATCAGCATGAACGCACTATCCTAAACTTAACCGATGAGTCTATGCCTTTTCTCTCTCCTTCCCATTCACCACAATGCAGCAAAACATGGTCAACGTTTGCATATTGGTAGGCTGCATTCCTCCTAACCCATTGGAGGATTTGTGGACTTGTCAGTGCAGAAGAACAGGGAAATATATCCCATATGTATTTGAAAATCTCCTTTCTTCACATGAGAGATCCACTTTTGTAACCCTTCCTTAGTGCAGATGTGTAACAGTACTGAAATTTACCCCAGGAAATGGTATTGCATGCTCTGTGGTAGAATGTTCAAATGAACATTTACCTTTCTGATATTACGCGTAAGGCTATATGTCCTTCTCAGTGCCTGCAATATCAAGGTCCAGTTTTCAGCTATTGAGTCATAAGACTTTAAAAGCCAAAAGGAGCTGTTATAATAATCTTATCTGACTTCCTGTGTAACACAGGACATATAATTTCTCCAAATACAGAGTTGTCTCATCTAGTAGATATTTAAGGACTCTTTTCTTGAACTGGTGTGGATCTGCCCCAGGACCTCAAGTAACATGTAGTATCTGTGGATCTGTCTTAGTTGGAGGGGAAAAATGAGATTTCCAGGATAAACTTTATGCTTATGATTATGATGTGTGTTGTCATGACTATTTTGAGCATTGGCACCCTCACTAAATTCCAGTTGCATTTTGTATAGAAAGAGGTAAAATGGAATAAGCATCACACAGTGAAATTTTGTACTGAAAATTAGTTAACCAGAATGCATATTAGTCACGGTTTGCATTGAGGTACTTGGGTGTTTCATTATGCTTAAGAGGCCAATATGTTTTGACTTTATTGATTCAGGGCTTGCACAACTGATACACTTCTTTGTTTTAGAGGATAGTGAGTGTCAAACTTTGTAGCCATTGAGATGTTCTATTTACCTATAATGACCAAAGACAATTGGGTTTTAGAACCTGTCTGAAAGGTTTTAAGCCCAGTGTAAACAAAAACTGAAGTCCTATCAGTCACACTTTCAGGGTGCTTCTAGAGTAAGCCCCTACAGACCCTCAACTGTAACAGCTCTGATGGATGTCACAGCAGAGCTCCCAACTTTTAAAAAATTTATTAAAGGGATTGTGTGAGCTGACATTTAGCTAGTACCAGATGTTCCCTTTTTGTTACCCATCTGGAGGTGGCATAGTTAATAAGGCAGTAATATGAAATTGTGCAAAGCTTATTTGGGCTGTCAGGTGTGGGTTTTGTATACTCCTGAGTTTTTATTTAACAATACCAGTCCATTAAACAGAGTTGTTCTCTTTCTGCCTCATTCCCTTGATGTGCTTGCTGTTCTGTTGTGTGTTCCTCCCTTTAGAGTGGCATTTGCTATGTACTTGGCTCGCTGGACCCTAACTGATGCAGTAAGAGTGTGGTGATAATGGCGGTTTTTGTTTTTCTCCTTTCTTTATTAATATTTCTTTTGCATATAATTTTTTTCTGTAGCTCAGACGGCTGCCGCTCAGCCCCTTTAACCATATCCTCCCTCAGAAAACATCAGCAACTGATTGTTTCATTTGCAGGGCTTAGAGCCCCTAGACAGAGGCTCTTCCAGTTCTATGAATGCACCATTTGTTGCTGAGGGCACAACTGTTAGATATAACTGGCTGCATCCCACTCTGCCTGGGACCAGCATGCACTATAACAGGTCTTTGCATAAACCAGATTTTTGTATTAAATGGCACCATTTTGTCCACAGTAGTAGCCTGTCTTTTTCCTTTTTGTGAAATGATTTACATTTTTCAGATGCAAATTGTAGAAAGAATATTGATGTACTGCAAAACACTAATATAAAGGCTACCGAACGAGCATTGATTCTAATTTTAAGGAAATGCAGGCTTATTTCATGAGTTTACTGGTTCCTGATACTGTCTGCTGGATTTCTATTCATAAATGGAAAACTTATTCCTTAATTTATTTGGGTGGGGAAGACATGTTACCAATTTAATATTAAATATTTTATAAACCGACACATGATGCAACATAAATGCAGATCAAGTGATCCGGGTATTCATTCGACTACAGTTTAGAGGAAAATACATTTTGTATTTTGGAGGTAACAGTAATATTCATTGATATTTTCTTCTATCCTTTTTCTTAAACCCACATCCTAGACGTAACTTTTATATTATCTATAAGTTCGAGACTCTCCTTTGTGTAACAGATTAATTAAAAATTTAAAACAAAAAGCCCTCTGGCTCTAAAATATCAGCTGTGTTTGACATCTGATGTCAGGCATGACTCATTTCCCCACTGACCCTTGACCTCCGTGGTTTGGCCATTCTTGTAGCCCCATAGTGTTCAGTACCTAAGGTAGAAACTGTGAAGGTGGATTGGGCCTCTTGATATCAGCAGTTTAAATAGTATTCAGTTAGGTTTTGGGGAATCCAAAGGGGACTGTATTTAACATTGGGTGTCCAGCATAGCTCTTTTCCTAGTGTAAATATAATGTTTCACAGTAGAGGTTTATATTTGTGGTTTTTTGCATTTAAATCACAGCAGAAGTATAAACTGGAGTACAGGCAGTTCCAATAGAAGGTGGATTTGGGCTCTCAGTTGAATCTTTGAAGTCCTAGCTGCTAATCAGAGCCTGTAATTTTATTCATCTCTGCAAAAGTTGGCAAGGAGTTGTCCCTCAGAAAAGTAGTGTGGTTTTTCTCCCTCCTTGTCTCATCTCCCACACACCCACCAAAACTGAAACTTAAACTATTAGTCCCTTCTAAAAATGCTATCATAGTGCAATATTTTCACATTCTTTTATCAGCTCTTTAAAGATATAATTGAAAATAATAGCAAACATTTTTAGCTGCCCTTCCCCCCTTTTTTTAAAAGAAAAGTGAAAAAAAATCCTCATTGCCATCTTTCTTTGGGTACTTGAATGATTCAAAACATTTGAAGAGTGCTGATCCTAACTCATATTAATTTATTCTCCAAGCAGAAATAGAAATGCAGCGTGCATTCTTTCTGTGAGGATTTTCCCTTTCTACTGGTCTTTCTTGCACTCACTACCCACATAAAATTACCCACGGGATGAGGATGGGAGGGGGAAGCTTGTTCTTTTCATGTGACTGGAGCACAGTCAATAATTGTAACATATTTCAGGCCCCAGTGTGACCAAGAAACTGACTGAGGATCATTTCTGGTAACTCAACAGAAAACTTAAGACACTATGCATGTCTCAGCATCCTGGCAAATCCAAAAAGAGAAGCAGATCCACTTTCTCTGTTATTTAATTATTTGTTTAATATCCATTTTTATTGTACAGCACACACGAACAAAAGCAGCTTTTCCCAGAGGGGTTTATAAGAAAGGTCTTGTAAATACAGCTATAAAAGTGTGTTCAGGTTTCCAAGAGGCTCTCCCTTTTTTTCAGTGTCTTAAAAAAGATATGGCAGAACAGACTGATAAAAATGCATCAGGTTCTACATTGTAACGGGTTCAATGTTATAGTAGATTTTTTTAAAAAGGTTTACTTTAAGCATTCATCTTCAACACTTCAGTCTTTCCTGTGTTGCAAATGTTTTGTGTCTGCAGTTTGGGGCAGGTCTGGGGGTGGGGGAGGACAACAAAGGGGGAGTGTAGAGGATGTTGCAGTCTGTTTCTAATGGACTTAGAAGTCTTTCCTAAAATACTTAAAAACCTGACTGAAAACCCAAGCAATATAATTTGCCTCATACTGATTGCTCTGGGGATATCCTATACTCTGAAGGTCATCTAATGATCTTTCTTTTTAGTTGACATTGTTGGTTTCTTGAAATGTGTGTAATGTATGTTGATGCTGCAACTGAGTTGTAGTATGTGTTGCTGAGCTTTTAAAGGTCCTTGTTTTCTACTTTCCTTTCTTTATCTGCCATTTCTGTGTTACTGAACTCCCATGATTAATATATCTGTTGTTTAAAATGGCTACTGAACCATCACCCAGTTCTTCCCACCAGTTAGAAACTGCTTATCCTGAGTTTAAAGAGAACCAGAATAGCTTAGAGTTGATGCTTTTGTTGCTAAGCAGGTAAATTTCTGATCTGCAGGCTATCCATTAACCCTGTAAATGCCCCACATAATGCAAAAGTGAAGAAATGTTTGTTTTTGCGATGCCGTGATGGATGCTGCTGCTGCTGCTCCTTTGCGCTGTGCTAGATTTTCAGGGCAAGTTCTCTGTTTAAAAAAACAAAAAACAAAAACCCAAAACTCACCCGTTCCCACAATCATAGGTTACTAATTTGTTGTTGTTTTTTTTTGCTTTGCTTTGGTAGAGTTTTATCTGTTGGGGATGGAAAGTGTCGTGGCAAAGAACAGCTGTGGAAGTGGGAAGCCTGACACTTGAGATCTGGCAAACCTGAATGGTTGATAAGGAAGATCCAGTTCCATAGAATAAAGTTGTTGTTGGTCTGATTTCAATCTGTGATGGATTTAGTTGTTAGTTTTTCTTTTAGTGTATTTCCTTGAGCCAGGGTGTTTGTAGTGTGTGACAGAATATGGAATAGAGCCAGAGAGAAGAAAGGGGCTGCAATCTAGATCTCGTTGCCAAAAAAGAGTTAAACGGAACATACCACAAAACAGGTTAGGCAAGACTCTGAAGCCAGTTATGAAGTTTCTCTCCATGCTTTAAGGCATCTTCAGTAAACCCTCCTTCTCCCTCCACCCATTCAAGTTTTTTTTTTCTGTTTATGAAATAGTCTCATGAAGGCTCTCAGTTTGAACGTGGGGTGGGTAGATAGTGTAGCGCTCTCACTGCCAGCTGTTTCTTAAGACATAGATGGTGCACTTGTCTGTGCCTGTCATCCTGTAGAATAGGCAACATTCTGCAGCAACATTCTTCCGTGTACTTTCATGCCCTCTATGGGGTTGCATTGTGAACAGCCAGAGCAGGAAAGTAGCGGGGGAGGAGGAGAAGGAGGGAGAGAGGGAATGTAGGAGGGTGGAGCTGGAAGGCTGATATTCTGCCCAGTTAATAATTACTGTGCAGTATAAACTGTACCTGCTTTCTAGAGGTTTCAGAGGCATTCACAGTCAAATGCAGCTGAGTATAATATGAAGAAGAGTTTAGCCTTACAGCAGCTAGTCCAGGGTCTAATATACGACACTGCACATCATTTCTTTTGTACATGTTTATGCCTAAACATTCAGTAAACATACCATATATAGTCTGGTTCATGATCACTATAACATCTCACTGCAAGGCAACTTCTCTAGTAACACACGGATGCCTTGGCTCCTGGTAACAGACTGACAAATAAGATGTTGCTGTATGTAACATTAATATTCCACAAAACCGTTTTTACACTCGAGTTCGTGATGTACGAAACACATGTTTCTGATCATGACATTCTAAGTCTAGCACCATGAAAAATGAAGAGGATTATATAAAACAAATTGTCTTATAATATGAGAAGGACCGGCTCCTATGCATGCATTTGCATTCTTTTAAGAATAAAGATCTTGTTGTCTCTCAGTAAGTTTAATGTCTGATATATTTATGATCCTTCTGTTCGCAAACTTTTTTTTAAGCATCTGTTACATGCCAGACAATGAATCCCCACCAATACCTATGGTCTGCTGAGAACTTTTTGTAACTATTCGTTTCTGCATCCCCCTTTAATTCCTCTTTCTCCCTGCTTCACAGCTTATTTACTCAATTGTTACAATGACTTACTTTCCGTTTTGAGTGCCAGGAAGCGACTTCCTGTGGAGTTACTGATTCTCCACCTATTGGTAAGAACGGCTGGGGACAAGAGACCGTGCCAGGATATGGGCTAAGGAAGGCAACATGGAATGTTCATGTCTCCAGTGTCAATGCAATGCAGTGAACACAAGATAACAGGTGCAATGTGCTTCCACTGTCCAAGGCTTCAGAATCCTAGCTCTAGCAGTGCCATGACCTGCCAGCCCACACATCATAAAGGTACCATTAAATTCACATGCTGGATTTAGGTGTATTTTTCCTCTGATGACTGGTCCTTATTTAGACAAAGTTTTGAGACCAGGATGGTTTGCAGCAGGGATGTTACATAAAAGGACAGGCCATGTACTTTTTCTGTCTTGTCTGCTCTTACTGGCCTCATCAGGGTGAATTATGTCTGACTGCTTGGCAGTTAATTGGACCATCCTTCCCATTTCTTAAGCTGATAAGCCCCTCTCTGTCTGGCTCGATCAGGCTTCTTTGTTTGAGAAGTTACTAACGCTGCAGAAGAACAGAATAGCCACTTTCCTGTTTACTGTACCAAGTGAGGTACTCTGGTTTCTAGCAGTTGTATCTCTGTACACTCATTACACCCTCTTGTTTCTTAAACTTGTTTAAACATTCTCCTTCAGATCCCTCTGCAGGATGCACTTCTACTGTGACTCCCACAGTAAAGGATGGGCAGAGGCTCATTTAGGTATGGTGGGTGTCTTTAAAAAAAAAAAAATGACAAGGTGTGTATGTGTGCAGTATTGTCACAGCGGTGTGAGTCCCAGGATATTATTTATTAAAGGTTATGTGTATTTTTGTTCACAAGTTGTCTGTTGTCCAAGTCTGCACACTTCTCCACTACAGACCCCATGTAGAGCCCTGCTGAATAAAATGGGATTCTTTGGGACAGCAGGGGTCTGCCCATAAGGAGCAGTGTACAGGATGGAGGCCTTAGATTGCAAGTTCTTTGGTTAAGGAGGGCTTTCCCGTGCATCTGGACCATGTCTAGCACAATGAGAGTGTCACAAGAATGCAAGTAATGATGACGATTAATCATACTCGAACCATGTTATTCCAAGATGAGTTGTTATAAACAGGTGACTTCTTAAGGAATACACTTCAGTGAGTAAACTGAAATAATAATGCTGCAGCAGATGGCTTACAGGCCAAAGGGCTTGATTCTTGCTCTGACACTGGTTATACATTTGACTTCAATGGAGTTACTTCTGACTTACACTGGTGTTTTTGTGACATCAGAATTAGGCTTTTACATCCCCTGGAACTTCGTTTAATTCCCCATCAGGATCAACTCAGCCCTTCTTCTTTCTGAGATAGATAAATTAAGTTCCATGCAGTTTAGGCCTGGTTTATACCTAAAACTTAGATTGACCTCGCTCCATCACTCAGCATCATGAAAAATTCACACCCTTAAGAGACATAGTTAAGCCAGCCTATGCCTCGGTGCAAACACAGCTAGGTCAATGAAGAATTCTTTCCTTGACCTAGCCACTGCCTCTGCAGGGAGTAGATTTACTACAGCAATGGAAAAAAACCCTGCCATTGCTCTAGTGTCTACACTATAACAGCAGAGCTGCAGCACCACAGCTGTGCCATGACTGTGCTTGTAGTGTAGAGATAACCTTACTGTGTGGGAACTTTTCAGATGAGACTTCAGAAATGTAGGGCCCGATTCTCTTCTATTTGATGCTTTGTGCAGTCAGCTACACTTGTCAAAAATGGGTCGAACACTCTACCAGATTAGAACATATCACTTTGTACAGTTTCTGAATTGCAATTCAAGATGCAAGGCAGGGGAGAATCAGGCATCTAGTTTCAATCTGCTCTGAGTAGATATTGAAAATCCCACAGCACTTTATACGAATAGGGTTTCGTTCCAGTGTTCTTGACCAGCATTTTGTCATCTCTGTACTATTGCACAGTCAAACAGTGATCCTGGTGTCCGCCTCTTCTGGGACAGGATGGCAGCCTAATTCCTGTATTTGGTTTGGAAATACTTTTTGAACTCTTTGGAGAAAAAAGGAGCTCTAGCAATATAAAATAACAGTGCTTACAAGCTGTTTGAGTAGATCCAGATACACATAATATAAACATGCTCTTGCTTTAGGAGTCCTAACAAAGTTGTTGATGAAAAGGTGTGGTAGTATGTAGTGTTCATCTTTGTATGGATGTGTTCAGCCTTGCAGGTACATCCTCCTTATGTGCCTTGTGACTGTGATGTGAATGTACATGAACTGTACACAGATTCCAGTTCCTGTATTAAATCACATCTCAAAGTTGAAAGATCACACTTTGCTATAGGAAACCACTTGTTCCCTGTTATCAAAACAACAAATAAAACTAAAAGCGCAAAGGAGTAATAGCTTTTAAAACAAAATTTATGTTAATAGCAGCTAAATTAATTTGAACATCCCACTGTGTTTGTAATTTAAGTGTATAGTTGAGGTTAAAACGTTTTTAAATGTAGGGTTCATAACAGTAACTTTTCATGCAGAAAAAAAAGGCTTTTATATTTTTTTAAAGCATTTTAGAACCTGAAGGACTTGAGGAAAGCCCTTAAAAGAGAATTGAGAATTGGTCCTTTAGCAACAAGAATGAAGGGGAAAACATGGAAACACATTAAACGAATGCTCCAAAATGGGATTTGTTTTCTGCTAGACATAAAGGAGATAGGGTAGGCATATAAAAGGATTCATCTCATCACAGACCTGTGTTGCAGTTGTATTTTATATATTCTGGAAGTGACCACCAGTTTGCTCTTATTGTAGCTCTGTTTGAGTTTGTATTGCTAAGTCCTCTAACATCTACTGTGTAGATAGAGGCATAATGATGAGAGAGAGAGAGAGAATTTACGCTCTGCTCTGTGAATTTAAGCAGCTGTTACTGGCATTTAATGTGACAACAATGTATGATGGGGTAAAAAAACCAAGCCTAAGTTCTAATTTCTCACCAGCAAACTCAGAAATGGGAAGAGTTGTGATTGTGAAATACTGGGATCCCAGGGTGAGCAGCGTCTTGAGGATAGGGGGAATTGGGCGGATTTCTTTAAATGCCCAGTATTTTCCACATACATTCCGCTGTTGGCTGGATAACATCTCAGAGGTTTTGTTCATGGGCTGACTGTTGCTGATGTAGTTTGGGTTTATTTTACTATTTTTTTTAAAAGTTACCCTTTGTATTAGAGTGACTGTTGTCTAATGTTTGGGATGATGAGCAGAGAATTTGCATTTGGATTTTACAATTGCTTGTAGTGCATGTAGTGTTCAAAGTGTTTTAATCCTTAATCAGGCTATTTCAGCGAGTAGCTCGCCACTGTTGCTTCATCAGAAGACTTGCAGCTATCATCAGATCAGTGAGCTTTAACCTTTTCTTAGTAATTAGGAAGAGTAAGGAGTGACTGTGCTTTGAGAAACATCGGAAAAGGAAAAACTTGAATCAGTGCATTCCCCTGTGGAGTTCTTAGAAGGAAATAGAAGCTGTGTGTGTGCAGGAGTGTACACAAGTTGCACGTAGCATGTGCATTAAACACAAATCGCCTCTAGGGTTTATCTGAGAGTAAGCCAGTGCTGCCTAAAAGGAACAACCCTATCTATTGACTGAGGGATTGCAGCTCAAAATTAATGAAGTCCAGGAACCAGTCAAGTTTATCTGAAAACATTAGTATCTCGGGAGAACGTTAGGGATGGACAAACTCAAGCATCTTTGGGACTGGAGAATAAAGCAACTTTTTCTTGAAAATAAATTACTGCCAGGTGAAAAAATTACTGTTAGATTGCAGGACCTTAGCTATAAAACATATCAAACGTGAGTGTGGTGAATCAGTGTTAGTAAAACATAGCACTTCTAGATGCCATGGTAACTTACTTTAAAGATGCAAACGCGAACCAATTATTTTTATATAGAAAATAAGGAAAATAATTACAGTTTTGCCATCTCACAATATTTTGTTTGTTTTCTCAAAGCAAAAGCTCCTGGAGTCAAGTGATCCTGAGAATTTCAGCTTACCTTCTTTTTCAAAAATGATAGTATCTAGCCTTCATAGCTGCAGGAAAAAAAAAACGTGAACTCAGTGCACCATCATGGTTCAAAAACTGGAATGGAAATTAAAAAACAAAACTAATTTGTTTTGGTTTTTTTAATAGCATGATTTTTTTGGACCTGACTCCTGGAGTTTTGAATGATTGTGTTGGCAATAGCAGCAATGTTGTTTGAGACTGGTCAGATGACTTCTTCAAAGAAGCCAAAGTAGCCACTTCCAATAATTTTGAATTAGGGCCCTAGGTTATGGGATGGATTGATCCAGTAATCTCTTTGCTGTTCAGGAAATCTTAATTCTCAGGTGCCTTCCGAAGAGAGCAAGTAAGGGGGAAAGAGAGCCCTGACAGGTCTCTCAGCATGGAATTATAGGCGATGCTTGTAGTGCCATCTATTGAGGCTGCTTGACATTTCCCATTTATAAGACTGTTTTCAGTTGCTTATAACTAGGGCCCTACCCAATTCACGGCCCTGAAAAACATGTTGTGGATCTTGAAATCTGGTCCCCCCCCCCCTTGAAATCTGGCTAGTATGGGGGAGAGGGTCACGGTATTGCCACTCTTACTTCCTGCGCTGCCTTCAGATCTGGGTGGTCAGAGTGGTGGCTGCTGGCCAGACACCCAGTTCTGAAGGCAGCGTCTCTGCCAGCAGCAGCGTAGAAGTGAGGGTATCATGATATGGCAGGGGGGTTCTTTTTGAGGGGACATGGCTTGCCTTACAAGTGGATGTCATGGGCAACCAACTAGGATACCATGGTTGGGGGGGTGGTGCTGTGGTCACCCACAACCACACAGGCAGCCCAAGGCACCTTTAACTCCCTGAGCACTGGGGAGGGGTCAGGCTGGGGTCCTGCCAGTCAGGGTCTCCTACCGTGTGCCGGGCTCCAGCTGCTAGACTCAGTGGGCTACAGAGGGATGGGACTTCTCCTGCATGGGCCGCTCCAGGGGTCAGGGCAGATCCACCTCTGCCAGTGGCACAGAAGTAAGGGTGGCAGTACCATACTATGCCACCGTCATTTCTGCGCTGCTGCTGGCGGTGGCACTGCCTTCTGAGGTGGGCTCTCAGGTAGCAGCTGCTGCTCTTCAGCCACCTGGCTCTGAAGACAGCCATCACTACCAGCAGTGCAGAAGTAAGGCTGGCAATACTGTGAACCTGCCCCCCCCCCCCCCACAATAGCCTTCCAGACACCCCACCCTCACCCCCTTTTGGGTTGTGACAGCCACAGTTACAGCATCTGCATTTCAGTCTTAAATATCTGAAACCATGACATTTTAGATTTTTTAAATCCTGTGACTGTGAAATGGACCATGAATTGGCCCTACTTACAATTTTACCAAACTTTAAACATTTAGGCTGAAATTTTACGTGCTGGGTGTATGCCTCAGGCTGTGGGGTTTTTTTGGGGGGGGGAATGGGAATTTCAGCCAAAATGGTTCAGCAATGTCAAAGAATGGGTCTTTGGAAAAGTATGTTGTTTTTGTGCATTTTAAAAAATTCTGGTAACCTTTTCTTTGACAAACTCTATTACCCCACTGCTTAGGATCAGGGACTTAAAAATTTGGCAGGGGTGTGGCCCTCATGTCAAAGATGTGCCATCTCCATGAAAATCCATCCTAATTTGGCCCAGTTTTAGGCGGTCCTGTGGAAAAAATAGTATGTGATCATGTAATTATAGAGTGTATCATAATGCCTACACACAAAGGGGTCAAATTAAGGTTGCATAGGCAACCTTAATTCTGGCATTTCTAAACTTCTGACTGTTTACAAACAAACAGTTCTTTTAATGTAGTTTTTTCTGTGTGTGTATATTTTAGTACGTAGTATGTCTAGCCATCAATAACACTCTCTTTGGATTATGTAAACATGCATAGTATAACCTTCTCTTCCTTTGAATATGATATAAAAACCCCTGGTAAGATGTGGGTTTAGTTTTGTGCAAGTGGAAGACAGGAAGGAATATTTTATTAACATTTCCAGTATATGGAATACAATTTTTAAAGTGTATTGGTTGGATAAGGGAAAGCATTAGTAGCTGCAACAAAGTGAAAGAGTAGTTCTTAGAAATAGTCATAGGTTCTTAATGTTTCTTGTAAACAGAGATACCTGTATGTGCAGATCTATAAACTAAAAATAGGACCAGATTGGAATTTGTTGTCTTAAACTCTCAGTCTGAATACTGAAGAAGTTTGGAATCTATTCCAGTTCTGGATCTTGACTTTGCAATGCAGGGCCCATCTCTGACAACCATTGTGCATTATACATGTTGTTTGTGCAGAATACACAGCTGTGCACTAAATTATCTGTCTTTTACCTCTAAGGACAACTTACGGATTTGTCTTTGAGAGTTGGTTTGCCCCCAGTTTAATGTCTAGTGCTAATGAATGTGTCCATCTTTAAAGACCCCTCCACTCCAGATTTAATAAGTATAGTTTGAAAGTTGTTTTTCAAAATACAGGGAAGAATAAAGTGCAGGAAGCATCTCACGCACAGAACTTGCTAAACAGCCCCAGGAAATCCTTCAGCAGTTGTCTTTGGGGAGGTCCAATCCTGCAAGGTGCTTTGCACAGTCACACCTAAATGTATGAATGAAATCTCAATGGAGCTAATCGGGCTTTCCCCAGAGCAGGGGGCTGCCAATGTGGATCCACTTGCAGGATTAGGGCCTTAGCTTGTAATGGTGCCCTGCTGATTGCAATATATTATTGAGCTGCTCTCTGTGTCTGTAGGAGGGAGATACACTACCGTGATATTTACCTTTCCTTCCACACAGCAGGAGTGGAATGTGTGACACACCTAGCAACCCTGAGACATTTTTCTCTGAATTTAAAATGTTCAAAACAGGATCCACTGATGCTTTATGTAGTGACAGAAGAAGGCTGATATCTTAACAAATAGTCCAAAAGAGGCTGTGGTATACTGATAATGCTAAAATTGCAGTTAACTTAGCAAGGACAAGCAAGTGTAGGAACTGGCTGATTCAAGTTGGCTTTAACAAGTAAGATCTTGCAGGGTTTAGGGTATTTTTTGTTAATCTTTAGCTTAATTCGTTTGCCCAAAACTCTGAGTTTATACTTTTGTATCCAGCAATTGATAAACTGATCACCTTTTTTTAAAAATTTTTTTTAGTTTAAACATTCTTACTAGTTACCTGTTTTTTGTTTATTTGATTAGGGGAATAAGGCAATGGTAAGATTTTTGCATGCTCTTATCAATTCCAGACACTTTCAAAAATGTTTTAGTTTATTAAAGACACTGATAATTGCTGTGTAGAGTAATATTGCAGTGGGTACCTCTCTGCTTAGAGACTCAGTAAAATAAAAGCAAAACTGTATTTTTTTCCTTGCCACACAGACTGTCCCCAGAAAATGCAATACTGAAATGAAAAAGTGGTTTAATGGTTAGTGGGGCTTTTTTGCTCCTGCTTTTTATAGCACAATATGGTATATTGCCCACTGATTACCCTGGAGACTAATTTTAGAGATATTCATACATTGTTGTTTTAAAAATACTGTTGTTTCCATCTCCAAAAATCCACAAGGTGGAAGCAAATGTGTAGAGCATCTGTATATATTTGTAATCCTGACTCTGTGTAGGGTGGATTTGTAGGTGTGCAACGTGTTCATGTCACCAAGAGAGCCCTCATTAACACTTCAGTTAGGCAAAAATTTGCAATTCACCACCAGCTTTATTCGTTGGTGGTTTGTACATGTTGTAGGGCGGTGGTATGCTGTTAGCCAACTCTTCTGATGCCTGGTTAGAAATCAGTTGCCTAGTTATTTTAAACTTCAATAAATAGCACACCATTGAGGAGCGGGGGTGGGACAACTATGGTGGGAAGTGGTTTCTTAGAAGGTGGATGTTCTAGTTGTGCTAACAGAAGTTCTGCACTGTTAGCCATCATTGTGCTTGTCTGGCATACAAGTGTTTGTTCACACTAGCGTACACTCCTTTTCTGCTTTCTTCCTGATAATGCCCAATGTTTGCATGCATCCCTGCTCCTGTAAAACAGCAGCACTGAATTGATGGCGAATTTATTTATTTTAAACCCTTGGCCACAAGGATTTTAGTTTGAATGTATCTTCTTTCTGCAAGTAAGTTCTGCTGAAATGATTTAATTTTTTGCACCTTATGTGAAACAGAAATTTTGAGATAATAAAGCAGATTGATTGATAGATTGATATAGAAATAACCTTCTGAACTTTTCCTTTGGACCAGGATGCTCATGGTGTCATAAATCAGAGCGGTAGCTGTGTTAGTCTGGATCTGTAAAAGCAGCAAAGAATCCTGTGGCACCTTATAGACTAACAGACGTTTTGGAGCATGAGCTTTCGTGGGTGAATACCCACTTCGTCAGATGCATCTGAGGAAGTGGGTATTCACCCACGAAAGTTCATGCTCCAAAACGTCTGTTAGTCTATAAGGTGACACAGGATTCTTCGCTGCTTTTATGGTGTCATAAAGTTAGTCATTTCAAAATATTTTTGCTTGCTAGATGCATTTTAGTTAGTCAAATTTTTTTCTCTTGTATTTTTTAATATGAATAAAATTTAGTTCAGCCTGTCTAGGTTCTCGCAGTTCTTCATCGCCTTTTTCTTCACTGTTTGCTGACTAGAACTGGGACTACTACCTAGAAAGTTGTGTGCCCTTGGCAGTACCAGCTTTGCTTCTAGGTTAGAGGCTTGGAGATAAAGATAGCATCAGATATTTTTCTATTTTCTTGCTGGCTTTGAACAGCTCTTAAGCTTTCCTTATCGCTGAACTTAATATTTCATTCCAGAGATGCTCAAATTGCTTAAAAATTAAGTGTTTCCTTCAAGTGAGGATGTTTGCATTTTCAACTCAATATGCAAAACTTCCTTTCAGAGCCCTGCACTTGTACTTAGTGCATTTTTCTAACAAAAATAAAATGGAGGAAGAGCTGAAAGAAACCATTTGTTTAGTCTCTTGAGGCTAAGCATCTTGCCGGGTCAGGGCTTGTCTACATCACAAAGTTGCAGCGCTGGTGAGGGGGTTACAGCGCTGCAACTTAGGAGGTGTACACATCTGCAGGGCACCACCAGCGCTGCAACTCCCTATTTGCAGCGCTGGCCGTACTCCCGTTTTGTCTCGGGTGTAGAGGATCCAGCGCTGGTGATCCAGCGCTGGTAATCAAGTATAGACACTTACCAGCGCTTTTCTTGACCTCCGTGGAATAAGCAGGTATCCCAGCATACCTGAGGAAGCCTCTGGTAATCAAGCTGGTCTCCTTCCCCGGCTTGCTCTCGCGTTCCCCGAACCCCGAGCAAGCAGGTCTCCTTCCCTGCGGTTTGCAGGGTGGTTCGGGGAACGCGAGAGCAAACCGCGGCGAAGCTGGTCTCCTTTCCCGGTTTGCTCTCGCGTTCCCCGAACCCCCGAGCAAGCAGGTCTCCTTCCCTGCGGTTTGCAGGGGGGTTCGGGGAACGCGAGAGCAAACCACGGCGAAGCTGGTCTCCTTTCCCGGTTTGCTCTCGCGTTCCCCGAACCCCCCTTGAAGCCGCCCAACAGCGCTGCAGTGTGGCCACATCTAACACCACTTGCAGCGCTGGTTGCTGTAAGTGTGGCCACTCTGCAGCGCTGGCCCTATACTGCTGTACTAATACAGCTGTAACAACCAGCGCTGCAAAATTGTAGATGTAGACATACCCTCAGTCTGCTAATTAATGAAGTCACTCACGAATATGGTAATACAAAGAAATGATATTTGCAATAACATTTTTTATTAGTAGCAGAAGTTTTAAATATGAAAAATTAAAAAGCATGTGCACAGCAGTGGCCTGAAGGAAAAAGGCCAAAAAGTAGCTTTGAACTGCAAAGGGCAGTGATTCCAAAGGACTTCTGTTGCTGCTGCTGTGGCGGCTAGTTGGTGCTTCCTGATATGAAGCTTGCTTCTGTTGTCTAAAGGGAGGGGAAGAGTGAGTGACTCTATACTCTGTTAATCTGCTTTCTTAACTCTGCCTTATTTACTCTTTTGATTAAAAAAAAATATTGCTTCTCAGTTAACCTTTCCTGAGGGATGGAGGGGGAGAAGGAGGGGTTATATTTTAGGCCAGTGGTTTTCAACCTTTTTTCATTTCAAATGGCTGTGCAGATCCCTTTGGAAATCTTATAGTCTGCAGACCCCGACCCATTAGATGTAGTCTGCAGACCCCCAGGGGTTCACGGACCATAAGTTGAAAACTACTGTTTTAGGCCCATGGGGAAAAAATGGCTACAATCTTGCTGCTATAAGTGGTGCTTGACTGACTTCTCCTACATCAAAATCTGTGCACCAACGCAGTAAAATGTGGCAGCAGTTTATGAAGCAAAACAGTCCCGCAAAACACAGCGTACTAATTCTAAGGCAAAAATAGCTGATGGGTCGCGTCTCCTGCTTGAACAGCATTTATGCTTTGCTACCTAAATTGTATGTTTTAACTTCCCATTTGCTGCTAGACTGTGAACACTATGAGTGAGGCTATCAGGGTCTGCAGATATGGAATCAGACAGTAGATTGTTGGTTCTTTGGGAGGCTTGGTTTCTTTACTTAAATTTTTTTTCTGGTGATAATACATCAGATTCTGGAAGTGGTCAACTACATATGCCAGGGTGTGTGCACCATTCCCACTACTCCCCATAATAGATTCAGGGTTTGAAAATATTATGTTTTTAAAACAGCTTAGTGCCAGATGAATTGTTGAGTACACGTTGTATGGTCTAGATGTGTGATGGTGCTATTATGCATTAGTACAGCATGGCTACTTATGTAGTTTGCTAGATTTTTGGGGTGAGGAGGGCAGGAAAGGGGGTAGTTGAGTCAAGGGCAGTTTACACTGGGAAAATAGCAAGCAGGTAAATGCAGAAAACTTAACTTTAAATGACGTGAAGGATGTGATTCAGTTCAGCAAATGTAAAGGAATGATTGAACACTATTTGTATGCTTGATTTTGTACAAAACATTAAGGAAGCCCCTGACTCAAGTAATTTGCACTCCAGAGTTTACAATCTGGAGTATTTTTCTGCACTTCAAACTCCATTTAACTGGATCTTATGTTTGAGCAAAGAATTCAAGAATGGACCCAAGTATTGTTTAGGAAGACTATTGTCAATAAGCTTTGTTGGAGAAACGAGTTTCCAATAGATTTTATTTTTGAATGAAAAGAGGGCTCCTTGCGGTATAAAGAATGCAAAAAAAGTGATAAGGGGTGGCATGTAAATAGCACTGGCCGCAGATTTGTTCTCGACTTGCTGATAGGGTTGCCAACTTTATACTCTCACAAAACCGAACACCATTGCCCCGCCCTCTGCCACGCCCCTTCTCTGAGGCTCTGCCCCCACTCACTTCATCCCTCTCTTCCCTCTGTCACTCGCTCTCCCCACCCTCACTCACTTACTCATTTTCACTGGGCTGGTTCAGGGGGTTGGGGTGCGGGAGGAGGTGCAGACTCTGGGATGGGGCCAGGGATGAGAGGTTTGGGGTGTAGGAGGGGGCTCCAGGTTGGGGCCGAGGGGTATGGAGTGCAGGAGGGGGCTCTGGACTGGGACAGGGGTGTGTGGGGGGGAGTGAGGGCTCCAGATCGGGGGGGATGTGGGGTGGCACCGGGGATGAGGGGTTTGTGGTGCAGGAGGGTGCTCTGTTCTGTGATCGATGGGTTCAGAGGACAGGAGGGGAATCAGGGCTGGGGCAGGGGGTTGAGGTGTGGGAGGGGGTGCAGGCTCCCGGCGGTGCTTACCTCAAGCAGCTCCTGGAAGCAGTGGCATCTCCCCGCCCCAGCTCCTACACATAGGCGTGACCACATGGCTCTGTACTCTGCAGATGCCATTGGCTGCAGTTCCCAGCCATTGAGAGCTGCAGAGCTTGTGCCTGGGGTGGGGCAGCACGTGGAGCCCCCTGTCTGCCCCCATGCTTAGGAGCCAGAGGGGGGACATGCTGCTGCTTCTGGGAGCCAAGTGGAGCCAAGGCACACAGGGAGCCTGCCTTAGCACTGTTGCACATCTGCGAAGCTGACCAGACTTGTAACGGCCTGGTCAGCAGTGCTTACCGATGCCGCCATGGTCCCTTTTTAAACGGGCGTTCCAGCCGGAAACCGGACACCTGGCAACCTTATTTGCTAATGCTCCATCTTTAACTTGCTTCATTGAACTACAGCATTAGAGCATAGAAGCAGAATAGCGTGAAACATTCCAGCACAGATCTCTCATCCCTGCTACAATACAGAGCCAATGCAGAATGTGTTAAAGATAAGTTTTCACCTCTAGATTTGCATTTCCTTGCAAGCATTGTCTTAAACTAGGGGTAGGCAACCTATGGCACGCATGCCGAAGGCAGCACGTTAGCTGATTTTCAGTGACACTCACACTGCTCGGATCGTGGCCATTGGTTTGGGGGTCTGCATTTTAATTTAATTTTAAATGAAGCTTCTTAAACATTTTAAAAACCTTATTTACTTTACATACAACAATAGTTTAGTTATATATTATAGATTTATAGAAAGAGACCTTCCTAAAAACGTTAAAATGTATTACTGGCACGCGAAACCTTAAATTAGAGTGAATAAGTGAAGACTCGGCACACCACTTCTGAAAGGTTGCCGACCCCTGTCTTAAACATATCTGTATTTGTGGGTGTGTGTATATTTTGTATTCAGCAAAGCATCTTAAGTAGCACCTTTTTGAAAGTTCCTTATGAGCAGTGTACACTGAAGCTTTCCTTTCAAGAGCCTTTCGTTCAGAAGTTTCACAAGAAAGTTTTGAATCTGGATTTTTCTCTCTTCTCCGTCCATATCAGCTGTTGACCTGGTCTGGGGCTGATAAAGGCTTTGTCTTTTAGGATGCTGAATGGGTTGGCCATGTTTTGCTGCAGTTGGGCCAATGTGGATTCATGCTATTAGCCAAGGTTATCTCGTCATTGACTTTGCCACCAAGGTTGAATCCTGGCTACCGGGTAATTGAGTAAATGGAAGATTTTGAAAGGGTTTGTAAAGGATGATTTCCTTTTGGAGAACGAAGGAGGAATTTTTATGAAACCCTTGGCTTTATTAAATTTGACTGTTGAGAGAGGAGGTATGGGGAACCCACTACATACAAGTTCACAAATTCAAAGAAGCATAATTTGAAATAGACCGTAGCTGGTAGAAGAGATAAAGGAGACATTCTACTTACATTTTTGTAGTTCCTAGGTTAGATTTCATATTAATCTCCTCTTACCAAGGTTTTGTAAAGGGCTGTCAGCTCTATTAATTCTTGCCCTGTTTGTGCTTCATATGTTAGATACAGTATTTGTTTAATTAGGTGACTTACAAGGAACTTGCAGAATATTTGATTTATTTATGTGGTGCTCATGCCGAAGTTTGCTTGCGCCACCATTTTCTCTAGGTATTCTGCCAGAAAACCTGGTGTTAATTTGCAGGCAAGTTCAGCCTGCAAGGACTCCTGCCCAAGTGATGTAATGAGTCATCACCACCACAGCCCCTCTTACTCTCCAGCCAGCGCTGCCCATTTCTTAGCAATGCACTGGCTGGCTGACTCTTTGTCCAGGGGCGGCTCTAGCTTTTTTGCTGCCGCAAGCATGGCAGTTAGGCTGCCTTCGGTGTCTTGCCTGCAGGAGGTCTGCCAGTCCCGTGGCTTTGGCGTACCTGCCACCGAATCTGTGGGACCGGTGGACCTCCCGCAGGCAAGCCGCTGAAGGCTGCCTGACTGCTACCCTCGCAGGGACCACCAAGGCGCCCCCCATGGCTTGCCACCCGAGGCACTTGCTTGGAGCACTGGTGCCTGGAGCCGCTGCTGCTCTTGTCCTCAGTGAAGCAGCATTTGTTGGCACGTCGTGCCACTACAGTGCCATTCCAAGCAGCCTTTTTCCCAGGACCCTGGATCATGCTGACAGAATCACACCTCCTCAGGAAGTATGCATCAGCTTTCCTAAGTCTGTCTGGCCTCACCGTTCCTGAGGTATGTCCTTGCAAATTTGCAGGCTTATGCTGTAGCTGTGATCACTAATTGTGTGTGCTGCGTGTGGGCACTCATTCTCCGTCATTTGTAATTTTGTTGGTACGGTTGTATCATACAGGCTTAGAATTTCACTGTCCTGAGGAGCCAGTAAATATCAATGTGGTTTAAAAAAAATTAAATAAAGAATCTGGGGACTTTTAAAACTTGGCGTAACTAGGGGTCACTGTACTGTAGCTCACCTGTGTGATTGAAAGTAATGCACAGCTGCTGGCTCTACTTTATCTCAGGCTGTTTGTGCACTGAGCATTGATAACCGTTTATAGACAATACATGGCATTTGTTTTCTTCCTCGTGATAACCCTTCATACCAGAACATACTTTACTCACATTTAATTGGTTTCAAAATTTCCTTTGTTGAATTAAATATGAGTTATGTTTTCAGGGTGGGGGCGGGACACTTTGTTAGCTCTGCAACAGAACATGGCATGTGAATAGATTTGAAAAAAACCAAGATGACTTTTCTAAAGGCATCAAGCCCCTCCCGTAGTGTGGCAGGGCATAGTACATTGAACTTAGAGACCTTTAAAGTACATGCTGAAATGGATGCTGGGAAGATACAGTACATTGCTTGGGCACAACTCCAAAACTCTCAAGGCAAGCAATATTTAAACAAGCCGAACAGCCCCTTTAGGCAAGCAGCAGGAAATCCAGCACTCAGCTTTGTGTGGTTGCATGATCAGCAGAAGATAAAAGTGTAGGCTGTTGCAGCTGGGGTTCCCTCCTATCCCTGGATGGCAAACTGTTAAGAAAAGATAAAAGGACAGGGAAGAACAGGGGTCATCTTAAATAAGAAAGAGCCCTTTTATAGTAAGCTATTCAACTGCTTTGAAAGATGTTGGGCCGTAATCTTCCCTCGCTTACATTGGTGTAATCTGGAGCATCTCCACTGAGGTCAGTGGAGTTATGCTGCTGTAAAACCAGTGTGTGAGGGGAGAATTGGGCCCTTTTGTTTCATCACAAACAACTGTTTAAACAAGGCTTCATTAACTGTAGGCATAGCCACTTCACAGCCAGCCAGCAAGCTTTTAGGCAACTATGTCTGCTACTGACTGGGGCTTTTATTTTCAAATGCCACTAAAATCCAATCAGCTATTTTCTTCTCTAATTTTATATCTGAAGCTCATTCCTGATTGTAGGCTCTTTAATAATTAAGAGAAGAGTTTAAATGAATAGAACTATTTACTGTATTCCTCCTTCTCCTCCTCCCCCCATTTCCCTGCCAGGAGAGTGTTGGTGTCTTAGGAAAGAGAGTGCTTAGAGCATTTGTTACCAATTTAGTAGCAAGTACGTGCTCAAATTTAGGTCTTCTGAGTTCTGTGTGTGCCGTATGTGGCCAAAATGTAATCTTTGCTGGTTCTAGTGAAAAAGAACAAACATGACTTACGCTGGCACAGTCTTTTTGTTTTGGTAAAACAGTTAAGCAATTAGGCACCCCAGGGAGCACAGATATGAACTGATCACTCCCCTGGGTTTACTGAGGTGTGAAACATGGCCAAGACAGAACCTCTGACTTCCCTCAGAGATGTGCTAATCCTCCTAAT
This sequence comes from Gopherus flavomarginatus, assembly GCF_025201925.1. Classification (NCBI taxonomy): domain Eukaryota; kingdom Metazoa; phylum Chordata; order Testudines; family Testudinidae; genus Gopherus; species Gopherus flavomarginatus. The sequence continues at coordinate 180,321,382 of NC_066618.1, forward strand.
GACTCCCACCTTTCTAGGAGCTGTGTTACTGCTATTTTAAAGTCGGTTATCATTTCAGAAGTAATCTTGTTTGTGATATTTGGGGCTATATAAGAGGATTTGGTGGGGAATCCATAGACTTGTTTTGGCTATGATGACTCATATGGAATTTGCTATGGGGTATGTTAGGTGTTATCATTTTTTGTAATGTTTTATATTTGTAACAAAGATCATCCTTTATATGATATTTCCCTCCCCGTCCAGGGCTGGGGTGTGTGTGTGTGTGTGTGTGTGTGTGTGTGTGTGTGTGTGTGTGTTGCTCACCTTCATAAATTATATAGTGTAGGATCATAGTAGTTAGATATGGAAAAGACCTATTCGAGTATGTCTACATTGCAGTTAGGCATCTGTGGCTGGCCCGGGCCAGCGCACTTGAGTTTGTGGTGCTCGGGCAAAGGGGCAGTTTAATTGCTGGGTAGATGTTCGGGCTTTGGATGCCAGAGCTTTTGGACCCTCCCACCTTGCCGGGTCCTGGAGGCCAGACTCCAGCCCAAGCCTCAACGCTTATACTGCATTAGCTAGCATAGGCCAGCCATGGGTACCTAATTGCAGTGAAGACATACTCTTAGTGCGTTAGGTGGGGGTTAAGTGGCAAGTGCTAATACTGTCTCTTGCTTTGAGAAACCTTGCCTAAAGTCTGAATTAGGGAACAAGTGAAATGAGTCTGATGGCCTCAGCCCAATTCTTAATAGATAAATTGTACCACATCACCATATATGAAATTAGCATATTTATTAACCAGAGTGCTGCCATATCATACTGATAAGTCATTGATTTAGAGCTGGTGGTATTGCTTTCCCCGGCAGCTTTCTTGTTTTAACTAATTCAAATTTAACAGCAATATTGTCTAGAGATTCAATCTCTTCAGTTATACTAGGTGATCTCCCTTGATCTAACTAGCTCAGTTCTGTTAGGATCTCACTGAAACATTATACTGCACGGGGATGATATCTGAACTGGAAGGAGACTCTAATTTTGGAGCATTTGCTCCCACCATTTCATTATTTGCTACTGTTCAGTTTCTCTAAAGGAAAGTACAAATTCAGCTGTAATGTGTTCACATTGAGTGTTTATCTTTTTCTGAATGAATATGGGATCTTCCTTTTCCAATGGCCTTTCAAATTAAGCATAAATAGTTGTGACCTGTTCTGTGAACCTTTGCTGAACTTTCCCTAGTTCTCTTAAGTATTCTGGGCCTGATTTTCCTCATACACTGGTGCAGGTTATGAGTGGCACCACTGAAGCCTGTGGAATTACACTGTACAATGCAAACCAGCTCAAAAATGGAATGAGCGAGTGGAGAACCAAGTCGCCTGGTCTGGAATTATAAACCATTTGATCTTAGAATTGCAGCAGGGTCGGTCGGTCTGTCTGTCTCAGAGAGAGAGAACACACAGGAACATTGCTCATCCTAGTGAGTTTGAACGCCAGGATCATTGTCAGTATCTGTGAATTAACAAATTCACTGATATACAATGAGTGTATATACATTGTTTGAAAATTAATTCGCTTAGTTTCACTAGCAAACTAATACCATCCTGCCAGAGGATTTTGCTTCCTGCTGGATATGTAAATGTTTATAAAATAACTGTTCTTGTGTTTATTTCCCCAGAATCAGTCATATGTGTAATTATTGCTGATAGGCTTGAAACAGGCTATGTTTTTTGGTGTTCAATATGTATCTCAAGGGGAGAAAGAAGCAAGTTGCTGTTTTCATAGATAGATTGTTCAAAGTATTGTCTGTGCAATCTGTTGATGTACCGTATGAGCAGTGGAATTCCTCCTCCTTTTTGTAGGGTGGTTTAGGACCAACAACAGACACTCAAGCAACTTGTGAGGAAATCAAGGAGTATATCTAAACGTCTGCCTAGAATGAGGCACACTGCAACTGTCCTGATGTTTTGTAATAGATGTGTGGTTTGTGGAAAGAACTGGTTGTCACAGGTTGCTAATTTGGTCCAAACAAATGGAACATCACATGCTAGGAATTGTAGTCTCTTCATACTGAGCCTCTACAGTGAGGATGAGTAGAAGGATGAAAGCCTGCGTTGTTTTGTAAGATCCTTTAAATCCAGATAGCTGATGTTGTTCTTCCTCTTATGTTGTATCTCCATAACTGAGCCCTTGTATACACTACTGGTTAGTTCAGGATAACTTACATCACTCAGGAGTGTGACTAATACACGCCCTGAGCGATATAAGTTATACCAACTTAAGTGGCGGTGTAGACAGCAGGAGATCGTCTCTTGTCGACACAGTACTGCCGCTCGCGGAGGCAGGAGTTATTAAGATGACAGCAGAGTTCCCTCCCATCGGCTTAGAGCGTCTTCACCAGAAGCGCTACAGCAGTGCAGCTGCATCGGCACAGCTGCGCTGCTGTAGGTGCTTTAGTGTAGATGTAGCCTGCAAGTATGCAGCAATAGTAGCTCATTCTGTATGGTCCTCTGTTGAGGAATAATCCTCTCGATCCACCCAGGATCCCACATCGTCCATCCATGATCTTCTTTTCTGCCTCATGTTCTTCTGCCATCAACTTTCCCTTCCAATGCCTGTAGACATACATATCGCCCTCTAAACCTCTTAAAAGGTATCCTGCAAATCGAATCTTTTCGTAAGATCTTAAACTAGCATTTGCTGAATTCCAGTCCTTTCCAATTAGTTACACAATCTATCTGATATTTTCAGAATTCTTCTGTAACACTAAAATTTTAAGGACCGTCGTTTCTTTATTATCATTTGAATGTCCATGTTTCATGGCTGTAATTTAACATAGATCAAATATAAATTTTTAAGTTAGAATTTAATCTTCAGTTTTATGTCCGTTCTCATGAGATGATTATTCTTCCAGAGTGTTTCTTTACTCCTGCTGTTCTGGTTCTGACTTCAGTACCCAGTCTTCCATCCTCTGTAATGGCTCATTTTCTGTATGGCTGTGTCATTCACTGGAGTCTTGCATGTTTTCCCAGGATCCTTGCATACCTCCAGAGCTGTAGTTCAAGGAATTTGAAAGCTTTACTGATACATCCAGCAAAGTATGGAAGCTCATAGAGCCAAACTCACTGCTGACACAGGTGGTCACAATTCTGGTGACTTCACTGTTGTTTGCACCTCCATATAGCAAAGATGTTAGCCTTTGGAGTTCAGTAAACTTCAGACTATTCCTACTACAGAGTTTCCCAGGTCAGCAGATATGGCCTGCAGAGCTTACAGCACTGCAGGAGCAGCCTGTCCCTTAAGCAGTCACCAGGCCTACTCAGCTGATTTTGGTCATTCGCTTGCTTACCACCACAGAGTGTATAGTGCTTGCAGACTCTCTGAGCTCTGTGCTGACCTCCATGGTGTCCTTGTAGGTCTTACGAGGTGAGGCATGTGTACTTTGTAAAATCCTTTTGCAATGCCTGTGGGTCTTGTAAAGTCCATTGGACCAAAAGCAATACTACAAGGAATGTAGAAGGTCAGCAGACATACCTGGGGGGAGGGGAAAAGAATAGGTTCTTTATGTCCTCCCATCCTCATAGCCAAATACAGAAATGTCTTTTCTGAGAATCCTTCCCAAGCTCCTCTAACAAAACTGGGGAACTTTTGAGTTCCATGAGCAATTGCTAAACTTTATACCTCTTTAATATTATATGTATTACTGTAGAACCGAGAAGCCCATGTCATGGACCAGGCCACCTTTGTGTTAGGCACTGTACAACCACAGAACAAAAAGACTGCCTCGGCCCCCAAAGAACTTCCAGTCTATGTGCCGTTTGTGTCATAGGGTGAGATGCTCTATGGGGACCTTGCTGATCCTGGAGGATGGTGCATTGCTCAGCTGCTCCTAATTCATTTAAACACTCTTGCTTCATTTTCTTATATGCATGAAAACATAACGTGAATTTTCTTGGAGGAAAAATTCTTAAGAAACAGTAATATTATTTTGCATTCCCATAGTGCCGTCCATCCGAGGATCTCAATATACTTTAGAAGGTTTAGTGGGCAGTCAACTTCATATATCATAATTAAATTTAATCTCATTCGAATAGAAAACCAAATTTAAATAGATGACTTCAGAATTAAGGCTCCACGAACCACCTTAGCCCTGCCCACTTAAAAGAGCTTATGGATGTGCTCACATGTATACAACTACTTTAGAAAAATTTCACATTGCCATCAAAAAATTTACATCTGGGCAGTTCTTTTTTTCTCCTTCTTGGGGCAAAATAGAATCATAGAATATCAGGGTTGGAAGGGACCTCAGGAGGTCTCTAATCCAACCCCTGCTCAAAGCAGGACCAATCCCCAGACAGATTTTTGCCCAAAATCCGTATATGGCCCCCTCAAGGATTGAACTCACAACCCTGGTTTAGCAGGCCAATGTGCAAACCACGGAGCTGTCCCTCCCCCCCTCATGAGCTTAGTATGAGTGACCTGTGATACTCTGACATCAGCAGCAAATGTGTGTAGACAGCACAAGGTAAAGTTACATAGCTGGCCTGCATCTCTAAAGTGAAGTGCAAATCATAGAAGGAGAGGGAATGACTAACATACAATGGGGTATCTAATCTTAATGGAAATAATGGATGTGATATGTTGGTGTGTCTGGCTCAGAGCGGAATGTGGGACGGTGTTTTCTGAAAACTTATTTAGAGAGTAAGATGCTAGACTGCAGGATGGTGGCCTGTAAGCCCGTCAGGTCTTTAGTCTGTGCCAAGAAGGAAAGAAATGTGTGTCTTGGTCACATGGACTGGGAAAAGGTCAATGACTAGGCAGTGGTTTCGAGATCAGCCTGAGATAGTGTTCTGTACTCTGTGTTCAATATTATAGATTAAAGAAGTGCAGGTGTAAAGACGTGTCTTTTGAGTGGTTGAGAGGTCACATATGTGGGGTCAGAATTTTTATTATTATAGTACCTTAACTCTGCATTCCTTCACTCCAGTATGTCTCCCTCCCTCTTGGTTTTCGTTTTGTTGGTTTGTGTTAAACTAAAACTTTCTAATTAAATTTTATTGTAAAGTAGAGGGGTGAGTTAGTGTGCATGTGTGTTATACGGAAATTCTGATCTTTTAACTGTTTATTAATAGACTTCTTTTGTCTGGAATACACAATAGAGGATAGATCCTGTGCTCACCCAGGAGCAGAAGACAGCAATATGATGATGTTAACAAGGTGGGGAGAAAAGGAGGTGTTTGTTTAGAAAAAGTCCAGTCACTAAAGCCTGTGGAGCAGGGGAACCCTGCTGATAAACACAGCGGAAAATAAGAGGCTCTGTCTCTTTCCTGACTTTAAAGGAGTGGTGCCTTGTAATAAATGGCTGCCATGTGGCAGCTGTCTCCCAGCTTTGTGAGTCTGGCAGTAGTTAATCCTGTCAGCAAGGCACGCTCCCTGGAAAAGAGCAGCAAGAAGAGCTGCACGTTCTTAAACAATTCTATTGGAAAAACTTTTTTGTTTTGTTGTTTAATTGAATCTTTTCCCCATTAAATCAATAGTGGTATTTCAGTGAGCTTCTCATCTACAAGTAGCATTAGTAGAATGTGCTATGAATTAAAAAAAAAAATGAAAACAAACAAAACTTCATTGTAGGGTGTAAGAGAATCGCTGTACCAAGGAAGAACTCTCTCCACAGTATTGCCATCCTCAAGCATTCAAAAATTGAGTCAGGCCACCCTCCAAAAAAATCATGATTTGGCTTATAATGAATAAGATTTTTTTTTAAATTAAATTGTATTTGCTTTCTTGTTTGTTTTTACCTCTAGGGTTCATGCTTTCCAGCTTTTCTCCACAACTGTGAGGGCTGGAAACAAACGTATAAAACTCCCCCCTCCCCACCCCAGCAAAAGCTGTGTTGCTCATTTAATACCATGACTCCCATCAGATTTTATGAGATGTGATTAAAATCGTGATAGGTGGCAACTGTGACATTTTTATTCCTCTGATTTCTAATCAAAGTTTTCTAATGTCATGCATCGTTTTACTAAATTAACTCATTAGGTGCAAAGCTCTGTGGGGTGCAGCCATGTAAGATGTTCCCAACTGTGAGCTGGGTGAGCGAAGGGGCACTAAAAGGAGATAGTTAGTGGCAGAGGCATTGCTGCTGCAGCGTTCCAGGATCTGTTCAGGACTCCGTGGCAAACTGTGCTAATACTGTCCCCTTAGGGCTTGTCTACACAGGGAAATTAACCAGCATAATTATATCAGTATAGTTGTACTTGTATAACTCCCCATGTGGACACTCTTACTCTTGGCTAAGAGTTTTATTTTTCCTATGCTGCTTCCAAAGTGACACTGTCGCTAAAATTCCCCAAATAGCCAAGCCTTCAGTGAGTCTCTCTTTTAAAAAAAAAAAAGAAAGAAAAAGAAAAAAAATCTCTATAAGGTGGTAGCAGATCATGACCAGGGCTCCCCCCAGAGATGCAAAGCATTATCAGGAGATCTGCTCTTGCTTGCTGTGCACGCTTCACACTGATGATCCAGCCTTCCTCTAATCTTTCCTCAGCCTTTTCCTGTTGCAGCCAACACAACTCCAGCTACATAATGAGAAGTGTAGGGTTAGGACACTAATTGCTGCACAAAGTAGTGCCTGACACACACAGCTGAGTTTTAAACCCTCTCATCTTAAATCCATGAGGAAAGATGCCCCGAACAGCTTCAGGGGAGGGTATTAAACTGGAGAGTGATGTCTGATACATTTCTGCTCATCTGATCCACCAGTTGAGACTGACGGGCTGCCCCTCCTGACCAACAGGTGCAAAGACTGATTGCCAGTGAGCAATTTGACATCACCAATTTGTGGCTTTCCTTCATCTCAGCATTACTTACAACTGCTGTTTTCACAATGCTGTAATAAGAACAACCAGACCAATTGTCCCCTGCCGATTCATTACAGTGGATGCCTAGGCATCTGCATGACCAATTGATAAGACACAGAAGTCCCCGTTTTGTAACTTGTCTCAGAAACAATTGATTGTAGGCTCTGGCTGCCCTGCATGGAACACAGATGCCTGCTCTTGGCCCGCCTTTAAAGGGCAAAGTTGCAGCATCATGCCTCTCATCAGGTTCTCTCTCCTGTTCATTTTACAGCAGGAATCCCATGGCTTGGACTGGCTATACCGTCTGGGATTTCAGCCTCTCTATCACCATCATCCAGCTCTGCCTGCATGTAGCCCTCATAGTTTTTCTTCAGCAGACATTTTTAGAATCCGGGAGCACTTTTTGTTTTGGGTTGTAAGCTTTTCTTTTCTTTTCTTTTCTTTTCTTTTCTTTTCTTTTCACCACAAGCTTTCTACCTGATTCTTCCAGACTTCATCCATCTGTTCTATTATTGAGGCTTCTAGATGTGAAATCCCTTCCATAAGCTGGAGTACAGTGCCTGCCCTTCCTTTCCTTTTAAAGGGGTATCTGACATCTTGGCATATACAACTTTTCCAAAAGTTAAAGTTTATTCATATTAATGGTCTGGCTGTATTATGGTTTGCCTTTGTTTGTTTTGTTTTATTTTTTAAGAAACAAGAGGACCCAACCACAGATCTCTTTACCTGTTGCGTTTCAGACCATGTTTTCTTATTTCACAGCCCAGCCTGTTTTTCCTGGTTACAGTCCTGTCGGTCCCAGGATATTAGGCAAGGTTCGTGAGGTAATATCTTTTATTGGACCAACTTCTGTTGGTGAGAGAGACAAGCTTTCAAGCTTACACAGAGCTCTTCTTCAGGTCTGGGAAACATATTCCGTGTCACAGCTAAATACAGGATGGAACAGATTGTTTAGCATAAGTAGACAATCTGTTCCATCCTGTGTTTTTAGCTATGACACTGAATAAGTTTCCCAGACCTGAAGAAGAGCTCTGCGTAGCTTGAAAGTTTGTCTCTCTCACCAAGAGAAGTTGGTTCAATAAAAGAGAGTTCCTGGTTGAGCCAGAGGGAGTGCCATGTGGTGCTTTGATATCTGACGCACTACTTATCATAACACATCACTAAAGGAGTCTAACAAATACTCCTTTACCTCCTCCCCACTCCCCCAAGAGAAAGGGCACCTCTTGTTTCTCACTGCTGCTTAGTGAAGGAAAGGAGGCCCAAGAGCCACTACAGGGAAGGCATTTATTTCCTCAGTTCTTTTAGGGCTTATCTGCAGAAACAGCTCCTGGCTGTATAGAGGGCCACTCTCCGTGCTGGCTTGTTTTGTATCTTCACCCCAATGAGGCTTCTGATCACAGCATCCCCAATTGATACAGAGCACTAGCAGGAGTTCAGATACTACCATAATAAGTGCCATATAAGAAACTATATAGAACAGAATAGAATTCTTCTTTCCATGGCTCTGCCCCAAGTTGGCTGCTTGAGGATAGGGAGTTTGGAAAGCTGTCAGCAGTATTGTCTCAGACTGCCATGTTCTCCTCAATCTTTGTATTAAGAAAAAAGTCTCCTTGCCCAGTGAGATGAGAGACAATACTGTCTAAAGGGCAAAATAATGCCCAGAACTGGAAAATGCTCCTCTGTCTACTGAAAGGCACTACATGAAATCTCAGGCGGCTCACTATTCTTGCAGCCAGTGCCACTCTTTGGGGAGGGAACTTGCCTGGCTTGCCACTCTGTCTAAAGCAAATAAACCAGACTTAAAGCCAAGAAACACATCTACTTCCTGGAATTCTAAGTCATTCACACAGCTGTCTTAGCTTTTGGAACACATGCAAAGCAGTTCTTATGGCAGACACAGTAATGCTTTTGTGTCTGTCTTTAGCAAGCAGAGACGGAATATAGGAATAGACATACCGGATTACACCAAAAGTCCATCTAATCTAGTGTCTTCCTCTGATGTTTGTCAGTTCCTCCGGCTTCAGAGGAAGGCAGCCGCCTCCTCATTTCCAGTTGTGCCATACTGTAGCATGACGGGTTAGAGAGGAGAGGAGTGAAAACTCCTTCCTGATTTTTGTGGGCTTTCAGTTGGTTGCTTGCGTGTTTTTGTCCTAGCTTGTGTAGCTGCTAATTTTAGGGCTACTAACAACATTATCCAGATCACTTTCAAATCCTGATCTCCTCTTTGCTTGAGCAACTTCCTGAAGATACTGAAATATGTAGAACCTTATTTCCTGGGACTTTGTTGTTAAATAAGCTAAACCCAGAAACGGAATGAGCAGTAAGGATGTGACTAGCTTTCTGTGTCACATTCTAGCTGTTGAGTACTCTGTAGGTGGGCGTGATTGCCACCAGATTGGGAAAGAAAGGGTTTACACTCTTCAGCAACTATCCAACCTAAATATGAGTGTGTCAGTAGTGATCATTATCTCAGTGTCTGACTCTCCATGTCTGGCACTTTGTGTAGTCACACTTGTGCAAAATGCTACCTAATCAGAATGGGAATGGCTCACGCCCACTGTGCGCAGGTGTAAGTGACTATTCAAGGTGCCAGTCCATTGAAGAGCCAGGCACTCCTGGGGCCATCCAGTTTTTGCTCTCTCTTTCGCTACTGGCACAGTGGATCCAGCTTTCTTGCCTCACAGCTTAATCTCAGTTAGGGAGGCAGTTTCCTACCACGTATACGTAAACATACCCTATCAGACAATGAAGAAACATTGATGCAACATTAAAGTTAATAAATATAGCACAAAAGATAAGACAGAGATCAAATTCACAATTACATTAGTGCTGCTTTGTGTCACTGCAGTGGCACAGGGCAGCTGGAGCATACTGGTGAATCTTATCCACGAAATGTTGGGGGACTGGTTCACCACTGCATTATTTTAGTTGCACGCCTGTATAGCTGCACTGGTTTCAGTACAGTTACATCATGCAACTGAAGTAACACCATGGTGACTCAAGGGGCTGTATTTTTTTCAGCATCATTAACTTGCTCATGTTGCCAATCCTACATACTTTTATGATACATACGTATTTTGTTATCTAAGCTCTTATAGAGGAAGAATAAGCATGTGGGTTATTGACAGGTCTTTGCAGGTGAAGGGATGGCAGGTTCTTTTTTTTCTTTCCGAACAAAGTAAAAGTATAAACCATTACATCTACATAGACACAGTAATATAAATACACCAAATGTTGCTAACAAACCCTAACACAATAACAACGTAAAAGGCTCAGACAAAACCAGCAGTCTCAGTTTAGTGGTTGGAGGGTGGCCCTTAAAGATCTGCTTCTCTGGTTTTTGTGAGTTTAGAGTGACGTTTTCTCTGGGTAAAATTCTACCTTTACATGTATGTATTCAGACATTTTTGGAAATATTCTCAGTGCCTTTTGGACTTAATGCTAAGTAGTAGAAAGAACTGCCACCAGAAAGTCCTGTTCCGCTGTCTTATCCTTTTTGCTTTTCTTTTCATATAGGCTGCTCTGTACTGGTGCTCCAGCAGTGGTGACAGTGAGGTGACGCTACCAGTAAACTTCTCTGCCGTTGGGGCCTCGCCAGCACCAATACTTCAGTAGCCAGGGCAGACTTGGTATTAAAAAAGGTCAGTTGGAAAACTTTCTTTGGTTTTCCTTTGCTTCAGGCAGTGGCATTGAATAGCATCACTCTTTCTTCTTCCCACTCAAGCTTGTTTTCTCCCCATCTCCTCCCTGCTACCCTTGAGGCTTTGATGCAAAATTTCACTAAAACTATAATCCTTCTTTTGATGCGACCAGCAGCATGGGAGATGAGTGGGGAGAAACAGTTTCCCAATGCATAGTCTGAGTGAAATTCATTCCCGGGCAGAAACTCAGCACGAGACCTATGTACCACTTAAGTCCTAATTTGAAGGCTCAAGTGCAACTTTAGTGGTGAATAGGTTTGGTTCTGGACTTCTAAATGGAGGTGAATTGCAACCTATGAGCTGTATCTTAAGGAACACCGAGAAAGAAGCTATCATGAGCGTTTTGTCCTAGACGAGATGTCCCCTTGCTGATTTGAAGAAAGTGATTCCTCTCTAAATCTCTGCATTAGTAACGCTGCCTGGACTTACATTTAAACAATCTTTGGTTTCACTTCACATTGAAAAAGTAGGTCATTTTAGGTGGATGGTAAGTAGGAGTAGTAATGCTTTTTAGGCCCAGAAAGGAAAAGTGTTTTGAAATGTATTTAGTATATGCTTTTAAGATGGGAATCCTCCTTCCTCCCCACAAAAGAAACGATTATCCATAGTATAGAACATAGTATGCTTAATCAACAAAGAGTCCTGTGGCAGCTTATAGACTAACAGAAGTTTTGGAGCATGAGCTTTCGTGGGTACCCATATGCATCCGACGAAGTGGGTATTCACTCACGAAAGCTTGTGCTCCAGTACGTCTGTTTGTCTGTAAGGTGCCACAGGACTCTTTGCTGCTTTTACAGATCCAGACTAGCACGGCTACCCCTCTGATAGTATGCTTAATGAAACCAAGAAAAGTGTTTGGCCTTTTGTATTAAATTTTCTCTGGCCCAATTAATTCACAGCTTGTATTTTAACATTAATGCGTCTTTTGGGTTTTTTTAAGCGGAACAATGAGCTGCTTTGTGCTATACGTCAGGTTTGCACTCTTCTTGCCTGTACTGTGTGTATTGTGTGCTTCTTCCTATCTATTCCAAAGGGAGCGCTCATGTGCAAGACAGTAGAACAAACTGTAGTAAAAACTTGTAATAGCTCCAAAGGGTTGAGGCAGCTTCTCTGTGGTGAGTTGAGTGATTGTGAAAAAGCATCATCTCTTCTTCCTTCCCTCGTCTTACCCCCGTTAAAGATTGTAACCAAGGTTCTCCTGTTGCTTTCTCACTAATGCTTTTAAAATGAAAGGAGAAGATGCTGAAACCATCAAGAACGGGGGGGTTGGGGGCGGGGGCAGTAAATGTTGATGAGCTGAGCTTCAGCATACTGTGGAGTCACATTTTATCCCAAAGGAGGAAATAGATCTAGCAAATGCCTTCCTGTTCAGACTGAATGGGAAGCAACAAGTTTTTGTTCAAGCCTCTGTTTTACTGTCCCATCAAAGCTGGTTGTCAGTTGTTTCATATCTCACCTTTGGCACAAACAGCTATTTGCAGCCTTTAGCTTTCTGTGGTCCTGTCTGGCCTCAGTCGCTTACAGATGCCACACCTCTAGCCACAGCACAATTTGAGCAGCCAGGACCAGAGTGAAGGGACAGATTCTTGCTAGGGAACCTGCAGTCATATGTGTGGCTCTGAATTTGTGTGCATGTGGGTGTAGTGAGGATGGAATGCTTACTCCATAGGGAATTAATTCAGTGTTTAATGCAACCTGAGTTTGTATTGCCTCCAAGCTGAGCTCCCTCTTCATTGTGGACCTCCCTATCTCCTTTAATTGGGAAGGGAGTAATTGCCCAGTGCAGCAATACACAGAGGGATCCCTGAGAGCTTGAGAAGACGGGCAATCCTGTAGCCAGGCAGTTATAAAACTCCCATACTGTTGGCTCTGTCTCCCTTGTTAATTCCCTGAAATAGGTTCAGTGGGCCAAACCCTCTCTTTTCTACTTGGGAAGTGGGGGAATACACCCACCCGCGCCGATGTGTAATAAATTTTGCAAGAGAAACCTCACCGAATTTTCCTGCCCCAGGGCCCCTCCCTGCCGTGAGTTTTCCCACAGGAAAGAGTGATTTGGCCCAGTATTCTTATTGTTGCTATATCCTATTGCAAATAGAAAGTTGTGCTTCCAGAATCAGTGCATGCTATTGTCTTTGTTTCAGTGCTATATAGCTTTCCTTCTCACGACAATACTGGAATATATTTTAGTGCACTCCAATAATACTTACTCTTGCAAAAATTAAGTCTCATTCTTTAAACTGTTTGCAAACTAGGAAGTTTTTAATGTACAGAAAAAATTGGTCTCCTGTTTAAAAACAAGATCAGTATCCAAACATCTTGTTTGAGTTGGCAGAAAGCTGTATTTTAGTTTGTCATAAAATAGCTATTTGTAAACAGAAGCTGTTATGGGCTGCAATTGTACTGTATTGTGCCCTTTCTGAAAGATGTACACCAGGCATACTTGCACAGAGATTGCAAAACTGAAGGTGAGATTTCAGGCTGATGTTTGCATGTCTGCCCTTTTCTTTCTTTCTGATGAGCAGTTTGAATCAACAACTAAAAGCAGTGCTAGGAATTCAGAATTTATTTCTCTGAAAGGACCCCCTCCGGTATTTGAATTACCTTGGACAACACCCTGTTTTCACAGTGGTTAAATAGATTTTTTTTTTGATTGTTTTAGAAAGTATCTTTTAATTAAGGACTGACATGTTGGTTATCAGGTGAAAAATTCAAGAATAGTTATTGATCTGCTCAGAAAGAAAGATGGTTAAACTGAGTTTGTTTTTCTCTTTAACAAAAACAGAAAAATGGTTTAATATTTTTTCCAGTTTTTCTGTTGTATTAACTAAAGGGATGCTGTTAAGTAAGATTATATTTCGGCCAATATCAAACATTTTAAACTATTAGGGAAATGTTGTTATGATTTTTACTTTTGTAGTTGTTTTTAAAATAAATCTACTCCTGCATGAACCCGTCATCACTGACATTTAAAAAGTAAAAAGCCATCACTTTTATGGGCCAAAATAAAGTAAGCTGACACTGCAGCTAACAAAAACCCTGATCTGAGAGCTGTGCAAAAATGAGGAAGATAACAAAGAAATTAATTTGAATTCTGCTAGAAACACAGTGCCTGATCTTGGAGTGCAGGTCACCTGCAGCCCTTATTGAATTGAGTGGCCACTTTAGATTTCATCGACTTTAAGATCAGAAGGGACCATTATAATCATCTAGTCTGACCTCCTGCACAATGCAGGCCACAGAATCTCACCCACCCACTCCTGTAACAAACCCTTAACCTATGTCTGAATTATTGAAGTCCTCAAATCGTGGTTTAAAGACCTCAAGGTGCAGAGAATCCTCCAGCAAGTGACCCGTGCCCCATGCTGCAGAGGAAGGCGAAAAACAGCCAGGGCCTCTGCCAGTCTGCCCTGGAGGAAAATTCCTTCCCTGACCCCAAATATGGCGATCAGTTAAACCCTGAGCATGTGAGCAAGACTCACCAGCCAGCACCCAGGAAAGAATTCTCTGTAGTAACTCAGATCCCACCCCATCTAACATCCCATCACAGACCATTGGGCATATTTACCTGCTAATAATAAAAGATCAATTAATTGCCAGAATTAGGCTATCCCATCATACCATTCCCTCCATAAACTTATCAAGCTTAGTCTTGAAGCCAGATTATGTCTTTTGCCTCCATTACTCCCCTGGGGAGGCTGTTCCAGAACTTTATTCCTCTAATAGTTAGAAACCTTCATCTAATTTCAAGTTTAAACTTTCTGATGGCCAGTTTATATCCATTTGTTCTTGTGTCCACATTGGTACTAAGCTTAAATAATTCCTCTTCCTCCCTGATGTTTATCCCTCTGATATATTTATAAAGAGCAATCATATCTTCCCTCAGCCTTCTTTTGGTTAGGCTAAACAAGCCAAGCTCTCTGAGTCTCCTTTCGTAAGATAGGTTTTCCGTTCCTCGGATCATCCTAGTAGCCCTTCTCAGTACCTGTTCCAGTTTGAATTCATCCTTCTTAAACATGGGAGACCAGAACTGCACACACTATTCCAGATGAGGTCTCGGCAGTCCCTTGTATAATGGTACTAACATCTCCTTATCTTTACTGGAAATACCTTGCCTGATGCATCCCAAGACTGCATTAGCTTTTTTAACAACCATATCACATCGGCGGCTCATAGTCATCCTGTGATCAACCAATACTCCGAGGTCCTTCTCCTCTGTTACTTCCAACTGATGTGTCCCCAATTTATAACCAAAATTCTTGTTATTAATCCCTAAATGCATGACCTTTCACTTTTCACTATTAAATTTCATCTTACTCCTGTTACACCAGTTTACAAGGTCATCCAGATCTTCCTGTATGATATCCCGGTCCTTCTCTATGTTAACAATACTTCCCAGCTTTGTGTCATCCGCAGACTTTATTAGCACATTCCCACTTTTTGTGCCAAGGTCAATAATAAAAAGATTGATCCCAAAACCGATCCCTGAGGAACTCCACTAGTAACCTCATTCCAGCCTGACAGTTCACCTTTCAGTACGACCCGTTGTAGTCTCCCCTTTAACCAGTTCCTTATCCACCTTTCAATTTTCATATTGATCCTCATCTTTTCCAATTTAACTAATAATTCCCCATGTGGAAGCATATCAAATGCCAGACTGAAATCGAGGTAAATTAGATCCACTGTGTTTCCTTTGTCTAAAAAATCTGTTACCTTCTCAAAGAAGGAGATCATGTTGGTTTGGCACGATCTACCTTTCGTAAAACCATGTTGTACTTTGTCCCAATTACCATTGACCTCAATGTCCTTAACTACTTTCTCCTTCAAAAATTTTTCCAAGACCTTATATACTACAAATGTCAAACTAACAAGCCTGTAGTTACTCGGATCACTCTTTCTCTTTCTTAAAAATAAGAACTATGTTAGCAATTCTCCAGTCGTATGGTACAAGCCCTGAGTTTACTGATTCATTAAAAATTCTTGGTAATGGGCTTGCAATTTCATGTACCAGTTCCTTTAATATTCTTGGATGAAGATTATCTGGGCCCCCCGATTTCGTCCTATTAAGTTATTCAAGTTTGGCTTCTACCTCGGATGTGGTAATATCTACCCCCATATCCTCATTCCCATTTGTCATCTTACCATTATCCCTAATCTCATTAAAGACTGAGGCAAAGTATTTGTTTAGATATTGGGCCATGCCTAGATTATTCTTAACCTCCAAACCATCCTCAGTGTTTAGCGGTCCCACTTCTTCTTTCTTTGTTTTCTTCTTATTGATATGGCTATAGAACCTTTTACTATTGGTTTTAATTCCCTTTGCAAGGTCCAACTCTACATGGCTTTTGGCCTTTCTCACTTTATCCCTACATGTTCTGACCTCAGTAAAGTAGCTTTTCTTGCTAATCCTTCCCATCTTCCACTCCTTGTAGGCTTTCTGCTTTTTCTTAATCACCTCTCTGAGATGCTTGCTCATCCAGCTTGGTCTACAACTCCTGCCTATGAATTTTTCCCCCTTTCTTGGGATGCAGGCTTCTGATAGTTTCTGCAACTTTGACTTGAAGTAATTCCAGGCTTCCTCCGCCTTTACATCCACAAGTTCTTCAGTCCAAACCATTTCCCTAACTAATTTCCTCAATTCTTTAAAGTTAGCCCTTTTGAAATAAAAAATCCTAGTCCCAGGTGTATTTTTGTTTATCCTTCCATCTAGTTTGAACTGAATTAGCTCATGATCACTCGAACCAAGTTTGTCCCCTACAACCATTTCTTCTATGAGGTCCACACTACTCACCAAAAACAAATCTAAAATTGCATCCCCTCTTGTTGGATTCCTTCACCAAAGTAGTTGAAGGAATCCATCAGCTATCCACTCAACCCCTCCCAGGATCAGGCCCACACCAGAAGGGAAAATCAGTGCTTGCTGAGTGGAAAGGTATTAAAATTGGGAGAGAGAGAGAGTCATTCAGGAGACAGTTTATAAAGCTTATACAGTTGATAAAAGCCCAATTTAGGGAGCTGGCTGCATTGTCTAGAGTGTAGATCATGGGACTGACCTGATGTGTCAAGTCACTCAGGTCCTGATTTACGACAGGTACTTAAGCACATGGGTAACAGTTAAGGAAGTGAGTAATCCCTCAGAGCATGATTCTGCCATCCTTCTTCACACTGAGGTGAAGGTAGGCGTGGCATAAGGAGCTATTCAGCCTGAGCAAACATGGAAGAGTTAGGCCCTTTGTCTCCCTATGCCTTTGTTTCTCTACCCAGGGCTGTCCTTAGTCATACTCAGCATACACAACTGTGTAGGGCCCCCAAAAATTTGGGGCACCACCGGGACCATAGGCACTGACTTCTCATCTTGCCAGGGGGTGCTTGACACCCCCTTTTGCTCCAGGTCTCGACCCCACTCCACGCCTTTCCCCAAACCCCTGCCACCCTGTCTCTTTCTGCTCCTGCTGCACCCCTACCCTGTCTCTCCCCACCTACTCCCCCTCCCTCCCAGAGCTTGAATGCTGCAAATCAGCTGTTTGCAGTGCTCTGGAAGCGCTGGGAGGGACAAGGAGGCGTTGGTAAGCGCTGGGCCACCAGCGAACGAGAGGCACGAGGTGAGGTAGTAGAGAGGGGAGCGTAGTGCGGGTGGGTGCTCCACACCCACTACATTTTCCCTGTGAGTGCTCCAGCCCCAGAGCACCCACCCACGGAGTCCACACTTGTGACTGGGACAGCAGGTCAGAGCGGGTCGGCTCCAGCACGCCTTGCAATCTCCTTACTAGGCAGAAGGCAGGGGCCGTATTCACAGAGCTGAATGCGCCACTGTAAGGGCATCAGTTGCACCAGCATAGGGGCACCAGTATAGGGGCAGTATAGGAGCACCAGTATTCACAGAGCCAAATGCACTGGCATTGGGGTACCAGTTACGCTGGCATAGGGGCACCAGTTTAATAAAACTGCGTAGGGCCCCATAAATCCTAAGGACGACCCTGTCTCTTCCTGTAAAGTGGACATCACTATGATGACACTAAAAGGGTGTCATCAGGAGGAGGGAGAAAACTTGTTCACCTTAGCCTCCAATGATAGAACAAGAAGCAATGGGCTTAAACTGCAGCAAGGGAGATTTAGGTTGGACATTAGGAAAAAGTTCCTAACTGTCAGGGTAGTTAAACACTGGAATAGATTGCCTAGGGAAGTTGTGGAATCTCCATCTCTGGAGATATTTAAGAGTAGGTTAGATAAATGTCTATCAGGGATGGTCTAGACAGTATTTGGTCCTGCCATGAGGGCAGGGGACTGGACTCGATGACCTCTCGAGGTCCCTTCCAGTCCTAGAGTCTATGAGTCTATGAGTCTATGATTTATTAATTCATTGATGTTTGCAGAGCGGTTTGGGATCCACTGAGAAGTGCTGCATAAGTGCAAACATATTGTGTAAGCTCAATGATGCTTCAAACAGGATAATTACAGTAAGATGTGCTCATTCTTTTTACAAAAAAACCATCTTTGTTTTTGCTGCTATTTGAGCCTTGTAGCCTCTGCATATAGGGAAATAAAAGCACATAATGCCGTTAAAGGCCTGCTGACAGACACCATTTTTAATTCTGAGATGGTAAAGCTTCCAAAGGCTGATGATCTTTGTTTCAATAGTGAAGTAACAGAACTATTTTTCTTTAATGTTACCATGGTGCAACTCTCAGTTAAAACTGTAATTGCATTTTGCAATATTACTTGCTGAAAAAAAATCTTCCCACAGGAATCACTTTTTGTCTGTTTATGTTTTGTTGTGTTCCTGGAATGTCTGCCACTCAAAAAAGGCCTTCAAAAAACTATTCTGGCATATTTGAACCAGAGAGGGGTCCTTCTTGCAGAGTTAGAGTTGCTGACAATAGCTTGATAAGTGCATGTGTGGCTTCCAAAAAAAAAAAGAGAGAGAGAGAGAGAGAGAGAGAGAGGAGGGAAAAAATTCCACCAGCAATTCAGTAATTACTGATGAACAGGGACAGTGGATATGAGAAATGTGCTGAATGGTCCAAGCAATTTCAGTCGTCCTTTCCACTGTTAGTATTAAGCAAAGAGTCATCATGAATTCATCTGTTAGAATAAACTGTAATTTTTCTAAAGGAAAGTGAAGAATGTATGAACTTTAATTACTGAAATTCTCTAGCTGCAGAATACGCTTGAATTTCTCAGCCAGATGTCAGTAGTGTCAGTGATGTACTCTGTCTGTCTCCTTTTTTTGCAAGTTGAATCTTGGACATAAATTAGGGGGATAAAGTCTTTCTCTGTTAAAACTACCTCGTAGTTAATGTACTCCTTCTTACCTCCCCCTTGTTTCGTACAGTACTAGAGGGTGCTATAGAGGATCTAGACTCTGCTAAGCTGAATACACTAAGTGGGGAGAGCAGCAAGCAAGAAGAAAACCTCATTGTTCAGCAGTCAAGGGAGGAAAATGAAGGTAACTTATTTAACTAGAATTATGTTCTTCATTAGTTTAAAGGATCAGCAAGATTATTTTTAAGAGTTTTCTCCATCCCTATTCATTATATATACACCTCTACCCCGATACAACGCTGTCCTCGGGAGCCAAAAAATTTTACCGTGTTATAGGTGAAACCACGTTATATCGAACTTGCTTTGATCCACCAGAGTGCGCAGCCCCGCCCCCCCCGAGCACTGCTTTACCACGTTATATCTGAATTTGTGTTATATTGGGTCGCATTATATTGGGGTAGAGGTGTGTGTGTGTGTGTGTGTGTGTGTGTGTGTGTGTGTGTAATATTGAGCAGAAGCACAAACACTTACTCTCTCCCCACTGCAAGGCTTACAAATGAAGACCTTTTTTGGCTCCCAGTAACTTGGCACAGCATTACTTATCCTCATAAAATACCTGTTTATAATGTCCATACTTCTCTTTTCCCAAAACATGTTATACAGAGGATCAAGTGGACATGTCCCTTGTTATACATCCCCCCCACGTCATCTCTTGTAGTGGCTTTTCCTGTATGTATTCAGATTTTAAGCCTTGGGTTCCGTGCTGTTCATCTTAAGTGATGAATCTGCTGGGGTTTTAAAGCATGCTCTTTTATGTTTCTAAAGCAGAATGTGAAAGACTTACTAGTATATTAATGTTTACGTAATATGTCCATAAAGTGGAACACCACACACCTGGTGCCCCAACTATTTAAGTACAGTATCTGAAACAAGAACATCCTTCCTACATGTACATGTGATGTAGAATAAATATTCTATGTATATTCTACATTGCACTTCTTACACCTTAATGTAACTTTGCCCAAAACACCGACTCACCCCCAGGGCAATGTGTTTGCAAGTGCAATTACTCATGAACAGTGCTCCAGTCTTTCACTGTGGACACAGGACACCAACAAGATGCTGTATTATGACAAGAGAATTAGGCTACATGTGATTTAAACCCAGAATTACTGACTCTACAGTAGAACCTCAGAGTTAAAAGCACTAAAGCAGGGGTCAGCAACCTTTCAGAAGTGATGTGCCGAGTCTTCATTTATTCACTCTGATTTAATGTTTCACGTGCCAGTAATACATTTTAACATTTTTAGACGTGTAGTAAGATATGCATGCAGCCGACTGTTATCATCGAACAAGAGCAGCGCACCACACCAGTAGCTACTGACAACAAGAAGGTCTCTTTCTATAACCCTATAATATATAACTTAACTATTGTTGTATGTAAAGTAAATAAGGTTTTTAAAATGTTTAAGAAGCTTCATTTAAAATTAAATTAAAATGCAGAGCCCCTGGACCGGTGGCCAGGACCCAAGCAGTGTGAGTGCCACTGAAAATCAGCTTCCATGCCGCCTTCAGCACGTGTGCCATAGGTTGCCTACCCTTGCCCTAGAGTTATGAACTAACCAGTCAACCGCACACCTCATTTGGAACCAGAAGTACACAGTTAGGCAGCAGCAACAAACAAAAAGCAAACACAGTACAGAACTGTGTTAAACATAAACTACTAAAAAAAAAAGGGGAGATGTTAAAAAATTTTTTGACAAGGGAAGGAAACTGTTTCTATGCTTGTTTCGTTTAAATCAAGATTAAAAGCAGCATTTTTCTTCTGCATAGTAAAGTTTCAGAGCTGTATTAATTCAATGTTCAGTTGTAAACTTCTGAAAGAACAGCCATAATGTTTTGTTCAGAGTGCTGAACTACCTCCATTCCTGAGGTATTTGTAACTCTGAGATTCTACTGTACTGTATTGGAGGTTTGAAGGTCAAGTTCACATGAGCAGAGCATTCAAAGAAAAAGTCGCAACTTCGCTTGTGTTTTCTAGAACTTTAGTAGCTTTCCTGTTAATAAAGGACCCCAAACTGTTATGAACTACTCTTTTTTACTTTTTCAGATCACACAGGTTGTGAATTCTTTGAGGCATGGGCCATGTCTCTCCCATCAGCTGCATACTGCTGAACACACCATTAGCTCTCCAACTGATAATCTCAGCAACTTTTTTTGTTTACAATTCCAGAGAAGCAGCTCAAAAGCTTAACCAATTACAAGACACCAACTTTACCAAACAGTTTGGAAAGTACAGACTTGTCCTCCATTGATGCCATGATGTCAGCAGTAATGAGTGTGGGGAAGATCGCTGAAAATGGCGGGAACTCTCAAAACATCAAGTCCCCATCGAAGTCTCCTGCACCAAATCGGATTGGCAGGAGGAACCAGGTATATAACTCCAAGCATGCAATGGGTGAGAGAGTTTCACAGTCGAGGAAAAGAGTTAATTTTCATTGTCATTTTTGCTTTTCAAATAGTACATGTGATGCATTTCAGCTAATGCCACCAAGTCCATGTGTGGTTTGTGACTTTTTTCACAGAATAAGCATATAAATCTGAGCTGGAAAAGACCACCTTGTCATTTGCACACTGATCTATCTAGCAAAGCACTTAAACACATGCTTAACTCGAAGCATGTGAGTATTCCCACTGAATTACCCTGGCTTACGTGCTTTGCTCAGTCAGGGCCTTAGTCTGTCCCTCTACCAGTACACATGGTTCCTTAAGGTATAGTCTTCGCTGCGTTTTCTCTTTTTTTTAAACAAGTACATAGACTTACTGCATAATGCAATGCAAATGAGTAGGGGGTGAGCAAGTTTATCATATTTACCAGTTGACGGCACTGTATCAATACCACCACAAAGAAGAGAATTATATCAGTCAAAACCATGTTACTTATATGATGTTTCTGTAGCAATTTATTATTAGCCTGCAATCTAGTCTTTCAGATAAATGGCTTCTGGTTTGGCTTATGTTTTATTTCCTCTAAACTAAAATACATTAATTGAAAAGAAAAATATGTCAGGGTGACATAAAGATAAATGCGAACATAGGAGTATATTGTCTGGTAGCTGGCATGAAAGATTTGCCTGCTAACGTTCGTTCACAGTCCAAAGTTGCATTAAGTGGGAGTGTGCTGTTCAGACTCGTGTCAGTGGCAGGGCTGCTAAACAGCTGTCTGCTGTTAGGACACCAAGTGATTTGGCTTCAGGAGAGTTTGTTAGCGTTGCTGACCTTTATTCCACCTTATATTTCAGTGGGCATCGGATCAAGGGACGCTCAGGGAGTAAATGTGACAGGATTAAGAGGGATTCTTACAGTGTAAAAATAAATAAATAAATTAGCTGATTTGTTTTTAGGTGGAGGTAGGTTACCACCAATGAGGTAAATACATGTCTCATTGGAAAAAATGGAATTGACAGGATTTCAGGGCAATATTAACTTTGTGTCAGTCTGTTTTGTAGCCTGACTCTAGCAACCGCGGATGCAGCAAATTTCTGTTGACAGCAAAGCACATTAAAAGTGGTGAATTGTTTCAGTGCATTGCAAATATGAGTCTAAATTCTGGTCAGAATTGCCCATGTCCCACGCCCTAGGTATAGTAAAAAGGTAACAGAATTTATTTGGTTTTCTGTGTCTCATTGCTGTATTCCATGGGGTTATAGTGAAACAGTCTCTCCTGAATCCTTATCCAAGTCTATGGTTCTTTTTATGATGCTGCCTTTATCTTGGCTCTGGTCTGCCTAAAGTCTCATAAACACACATGCACGTTAATCCTCATCTATTATAACTTTTCATTTTTTTTCTCCTGAAGAAAAGATGTTACAAAGGGGGTTCAGGCCACTTTTAAGAGAGAAGAAGGGCGAAAAACAGGAAAACAAATCTACCTAATGTGAAACTCCTAAAGAGATTTGCCAGCAGTTGGGTGCAGAAGAGCAGTGCCAGATTGCTTTATTTAAGCAAGTGTAGTTAACAAATGAGCTGCTAATTTTATCTTTCAGTTCAGGAAGTGCTCTTTCACCAGCACAACTGCAGCAACTCAAATATTCAGGCCTTGTCTACACTGCCACTTTACAGTGCTACAACTTTCTTGCACAGGGGTGTGACACACCCCCCCCCCCCGAGCGATGCAAGTTTCAGCGCTGTGAAGTGGCAATGTAGACAGTGCACCAGCGCTACGAGCCGCGCTTCCAGCTCTGGTAGCTATTCCCCTCATGGGGCTGGGGTTTTTTTATAGCACTGGGAGAGCTCTCTCCCAGCACTGATGGCCGGACTAGGGACTACTCAGCCATGTTAAAAACATTGCTAGTGAAGACATACCCTGAATGTTACATTTTTAATTCTCCAGTGATGCTGCTTTTACAGAAGTCATGTCTGCATTGAGTAAGTCACCAGAATTCGGTGGTTAGCCATCCTTGATTTGTTGGACCTGTATTATGGTATGCAGTGTGTACTGTGTGAGCACTGGAGAAAGTTTTGGGTTTTAGTTAATAATAAACTCCAGAGTCAATACTAATCGGCTCTGGCTGAGCTGTAGTGTGTGTCTGATCTTTGCTTCAAGGTGAACCAGTAATTATGCTATCTTTTGTTAATTTGCTTATTCAAAGAACAGGCAACCTACAAAGCAGCCTTCGAAACAATTAATTGTATCATGTAGAATTGTATCCTTAGCTAAAAAGAAAAAAGAAGTAGACTGATAATTTCACAGATATCTCTGGGGATTAAACACCATCTAAACTGTCAGCACAGCTGCAGGGATTTTCCTCACAGCACTGCATGTTTGTTCTCCCAGCCCTGAGCCAACTTTAACAGAGCTGCAGTATAACTGGAGCTGAACATTACTCCACAAACTGGTTGTGTGCAATAAAGTTACATCTGTGGAGGGGAATATGTGTATTTTAATTACAAATATATTCCATATGTGATATGTTCTGTTGCACAGATTTGATCAGCTTTTTTGGGGATGTACAGATTTCAGAGAAACTTTTTTTTTTCCCACTTGTCTTCTAATGTTTTTGCCTTCTAGCGTGTTGTGAACGTCAAGTACATGAGGCATTGATCCATGTTATAGTGAAGTCCTGCTGTAGAGAACTGTGTATAGTAGATCTATAAACAGTGGGAGGATTTTTCTTTGTGTAGGCGAGGAGGCAAAAAAGGCTAATCATTGCAAATTAGATCACAAGTCTCATGCGTTTGGGATTTGAGATCAGTGTTATTGTTTACTGTGTTTGTTTGGGCTGAAAAGATGCAGAAAAATGGCCATTTGTCCATACAGAAATTTCCTATTAGAGATTAATAGAAAATAACCATTATTTTTGAATAATTCTATAAAATTTAGAAGATAAACTACATTCCCCTCTACAGGATGGTCTTTCTCCCCTCCTACTATATAAAAAATTACCCCAGACAAACACAAACCAAAAAAAAATAGAGCAGTTATTGCTTTATTCGATTGCATGGGACTTCAGAATAATTTTCCGAGCACCTGATTGGCATCATCCACTTTTAAATTCTGTAGTACGTAACCGTAAGGGATTATAGCCATCCACTTTTCAGTGGGATGGGCAACCTCCGTTCATGTGTCTGTCGTACATTCTGGAAAGTTTTTTATTTGACATCTCCAGTGAGCTTTTTTAGAAAGAGGAAATGGGTGGACACGAACACATACACAGTATATCTGCTGGAGGAGCTATTCATCTCTTTTCATTATTGCACTAAGAATACTTAAAGTAGCAGGCAAGAAAGTTCAAGTAGAAGATACCTTTTCAGTATAAACATGATATTCGCCAGCCGCAACACTGATGATTTTTGTGCATTCTTAAGATACCAGGGGTTTAAATGAACATTGAGTCTTCCTGGTTGGTAGAGAGCTACACTGTTCTGCAGAAGAACCATGTTTAGTTTTCAGTCTCAGACACTTGCTTTTTAGTTGGCTGCTCAGGTAATAACAGTGCACTGTGCTTCTGTGGATGGTTGTGGGTGGATGTGTCTTTCGTCACTTAACAGCAGTCCTGGGCAACTAAGTGAAATTAATTTCTTTCCACTTGGAGTCCCATTGCATCCTTGGCTTGGTGTCTCAAGGGTGTGCTTAATAATATAATGCTGGATTCTCTACTCTCACTGTTCTTATTCTGGATTGACCATAGTTACTCTGGTTCTCACCAGTGTGAAAGGAGAATAAGGTATATTGTGTTTTGTTTATGTCGCATATATGCCTGCATCATTACCTCTCGAAGGCTACAATTTCATCAGATCTTGCAAACTTAAGAAGGGTTGGATCTGGCCCATATGTGAGTGGGACACTTCCAGGAAAAATCCAAGATGCTCTAAAAAGTGATGTTGGTGATTCAGTAGGTGCAGCGCTTCCCTGTGTGAAGCAGTGTTATTTATGTTAAAGGCACTGCGCTCCTGCACAGTCATTCGGATGACATGCAAAATGTAGGCCCCTATGATTTGTTTAAAGATCTCATTGGTCCTTGTTGGAAGATTAGTGGTGTTAACCCTCACGTCCTGGCCAACTTCCAATTTGGGTACTTGTGCTCTGCCCGCTTAAATTCCTTCTGGTAGTTTCAGCTGGTCACAATGGGTTGCCTTCACTTCCTGTCCCAAACTGCTGTTGCAGAGTTGCTGTGAGCTGTGAAACAGCTGCTGCATTTCTGTGGTGGGTTTGTAAATTATAGTTTCTGAAGCTTCCCTTAGTGATCTTTCAGGGTGATGATTGTGTAAATACAAGTTATTGTTCTGTTCTTTGAGAGATGTTTTTATGTTTCTTGCGTATGATTTCAATACCAATCAGTAGTTGTGATATTAGCTTTTGGGTTTCTCTATTTTTATGTTTGTGTGTGTTTTGGTTTTTTTTCTTACAGGAAACAAAAGAAGAGAAGTCTTCCTATACCTGTCCTCTGTGTGAGAAGATTTGCACTACACAGCACCAGCTAACTATGCACATTCGTCAGGTATGCAGACTACTTATCTTAATTGTTCTTTTATATTAAAGAGAGCACAGTGACTTGGAGAGAGAGATCCATTTTCCAGTAACAAAAATCATTCCTTGTCCAAACCCAGAGGTCCTTCATTATGACTGTGGTTCACTTTTCACATACATATTTGTGCCTTCATATTTAAAATATTTTTTTGGAATGCACAAATGTTGTAGAGTTCTTTCCCTTCTACCCCAGCCTATTCCCAAGCAATGAAATGTTTCCTCTTCAAGGAAGTTTAAAGTAATCTGAGGATTCAGAACAACATTTCCATTAGAAAGAGTGTCCTGCTTTTATTGTCTGCTTCACCATAGTCACCTTCAACACCCATTCAAATTAACGACCATGAACGCAGGAGCTATGAGCTCAGGCTGGTATTAAAGCACTTCTGTCCTATGCAGAGTGCAGCAACTTTGGGAAGCTAGGCAAAGAAGTGACTTTGCAAACAGCACCTTTTTTGTGGAGCTAAATGTCCTCCTCATGCTTTTCTCTCTCTTTTTTTATGTAGGGAGTTTTGTAAAGGAGCTTTTGTCTTTTTTTCATAATAGGGAACAAAAAGAGATCTGCTCTGAACATTGAGGGTGTGGCTCACTTTCTGGTGTCCATTGGATAAATGTGTATTTCAGTTTTCCCTTTTATGCTAAAACATATAGTTTTAATTAGCATCATCATCAACATATCACACTGATTTTAATCTATGTAAAGACCCTCACGTGACATTGATAACTAAGGGCCAAATTCTACCCTAAAAGGCACGTACATAGCCATAAAACTCTGGTGTCTGTCCAATGGCAGATTATTGCTCTGAATTTTGTCACCTACTCAATTTAAACAAATGTAAATTGACACTTTCCTGACAAAAAAGCATAAATATTTTAAAATGATCTTTCAAGTTTAAACAACACTTCTCACCATCCCCACCCCCCACTCTGCCCCTAACCATTTGTGTCTGGATACCTTTTTGCCCTCCTGCATTGCACTCCACAGTGGACGTGCTGGATGTGTTGCACAACACAGTAGGCCTATGTCAGCCAGACATTCCTGGTGTGCTTTTCTGGCAGCGAAGGGGTTAATGAAAAGAAAAGCATGTAAGGTTTACCTTTAAGTTGAGTATCCTGCTAAGTAGCTCTTAAAAAAAAAAACAAAAAAAAACAACCCCAAAACACAACTACTTTTTTAGCTGTTACAGTTCTTTGATATTTCCTGGGCAGTACATTGGAGGAATTCAATGAAAATCATTGCTTACTTTTAGCATAACACTGACACTGGAGGGACAGACCATTCCTGCAGCATCTGTGGAAAGTCTCTGAGCTCAGCAAGCTCCCTTGATCGCCACATGCTGGTGCACTCAGGTGAAAGGCCTTATAAATGTTCAGTATGTGGACAATCCTTCACCACCAATGGGAACATGCACAGGTGAGTGCTGATTATGACACAGGAGCGTGGAAAGGATTGTGGAATGTGGGGGCATTATGTTTCCTTGGCAGGACTGTCAAGTAAGGAAAAGGCTTTTATGTGGGCAGGGAAGTATAGATTATGTATAGTGCATTATTGCTGAAAGAGAGACAAAGAAGATGTGTGATGATATGCTCTGTAGCACAATAATCCCCCAGAACTGCCAGAATGCCAGATTTTAGGATGATGTAAGAATTGGGAATGGATTTTTAGCTCAATCAACTATGGGTACAAATAATATCTGGAAGCGCTACTTCCTTTCTGTTCGGGTGCCACGGAGGTTAGATTGTCATATAAATGGCTCTCGAGGAATAACATACGGGCTCAAATTTTAAAGGGGCAACAACCAGCCTCTTACTTTGCAGTTTCAATTTGGCAGATGTAAGAGGTTTCATATAGACATCTGCGTGATTGGTAGTTAAATATCTAAATACCATCAGTAAGGGGGTTCTTCTTTGGCCTGTCCTTTTTTTACATATTTACATACTCTAGTCATGTTATCTCTTTACAAAGAATTTCCTAGGTCTATAACAGGTTGTCAAAATTAAAAGTTACTATAGTTTAGTTCATATATAATGATACATCTTGTTGACTGAGGAAGCAGAACACTTCCACATTTTTGTCCCACACAATTGCTTCATTCATTTGTATTGCTGTAACAGCTAAAATACTCTAAGCACTTTCCAAATTCATAAGAAGATTAACTCCCTGCATCAAAGAACTTACAATTTACAAAGCAACCCAACGAAAGACAGGTAAGGGGGGGATATAAGGGGACAGGGATATGATAATTTAAGTGACCAGAGTGGTAGCAGGTGCATATCTTGCTAGTTCTCTGTTGGGGTTCAGGAGCATGTTCTTGTCTGTTTTTCTTTGGTTCAAATGTGAGGCTTTGGAACCTGAACGACAAAACGTTTGTCGTTCAGAGGTGTGAAACACACACACACACACACACACACACACACACACACACACACACACACACACACACGACAAAACTTTTACCGGTGAACAGCACTTTGTCAGCGGGAAAGCCAATATAAAGCAGCTACACTGCGCACCTTTTAGTGGCACAGCTGTAGCAGCACAGCTGTGTTGCTAAAAGGTGCATAGCGTAGACATAGCCTAAGTAACTGTTTGGTTTTTTTTTAAGGCAATGCTGCATAGCTGGGTTTTAAAGGAGTGATTTCAGTTAGGCAGCGGTAGAGCATAATTGAATACTTGGCAAATGTTTTTTTGACTTTTTTCTTGCTGTTTTATCCTCTTTGCATGATGTGTATCCAATTTAAAAAGATATTGTAAAATGACAATATCTTTGCATCTGTATCTGTGTGATTTGTGTAATTTTCTGATTGGAAGGGAACGGGTCTGAAGAGAGAGATACTAGCCTCAGCTGAGTGAAACTGGTATCTCTCTTGTAGCAGACTGGTACTTAGAGTTGCCCGGATGATAGTTTCTGTGCTCCAAAGGGTTTATTGGGGGTTGGAATAGTGCAGTTGTAAACACATTGCTGAAAGTCTCCTATTTAAACACAGAAGAATTAAGTTTTCAAACTTGAATGCAGTTGGCATTAAGGCACCTAAAATATTTATTTGGCTGCTGAAATGCAGAATAAAAATTGGGCCCCTGGTGTAATACTAGACACACTCACATAGCACATAAACTTCAAACTGTGCATATTTGCGGGGTTACATTTTCTCCTTCTGTCTAATGTGATGCCAATAGAGGAACCATCTTCTTTCTTACACTGGACAGAGTAGGAGCTCTCAGGTTATGGTTTCATTTTCTGCTAGACATGTCTCTCACATACTGTGTATCTGACATGGTGCTCCCTGCAGTGGCAAAGGCAGTCTTGTTTGTTTTGGGTCTAAGATGTTGTGACGGGCAGCACTGGAGGCTGAGAACTGCAGTGTTCCAGCATTCTCTGCTTTGTTTATATCCATTTCCCAAACCTGAGGAGGGTTTGCCATCTTTTTAGCTTTAATGTTCAGCATGTCTCATCATTTTTCTCCCGTGAACAGGAAGTTGGTTCTAGTCACACCAACGACCTCAAGTCTCTGATTTCCAAATAGATGCTGTCTCTTAAGATACAGCTTGCCTGGCCAGCCAGAATGGGAAAATGCTGATTTAAAAGTTATGTACAATTTCTCTCGAGTAATTTCCAAAAAGTAAAAATTCAGGGAAAATTAGGTACTAGGACAGAAACATGTTGCTGATTAAATGTACAGGATTGGAATACATGATCTCTTTCATTTTTATGCTGTAGTTACTTTTTTAATGCCCATGAAAAGTGATTGATTGACAGACGTGATGATCCTTGATCTAACCATAGAATGGGTACAGTGCCAGCAGAAGTGCTTGCTTGCCAGCATTGCTCTCTTAATGTGCCTTGGTTGGGTTTTTTTGCTGGACAGGAGGGATTGCCCTAGGGGTGAGATGGTACTTCAGATTCCCAGCCCACAAGCTTATCTCACTGCTGTGATTCACAGTGGGTGCATCTCTTGTCATTCTTTTGTGAGGTCATGTGTTAAACAGAACATGTCAGGTGCAAACCTGATCCCCAAGGAAGGGCAGATCAGCCAGAATGCAGGCTATGGTTGACTTAAGAAATGACTTCTCTAAAGGAAATAAATGTATTACAAAAATTCAAAGCACTGATATTGTTTTATCAGAGGAGTAGCCGTGTTAGTCTGGATCTGTAAAAGCAGGATTCTTTGCTGCTTGAATTTTTGTGAGGTTTTTCATTTAAGCCAAATAGCATGCAGTGCAGCAGCTATTTAGAGCATTAAGATGGGCCTATCAGGCATAGACTCCCTATAAACAGCATTTCCATTGTCCAATATCTGGGTGTAGGTTTGAGACACTAAACTTAATAACTAACAAACCTTTTGAAGGCTCTTATTTCACTGCACAATTTCAGACTGCAACAGTTCAGTGAATGTTGCAGAAGTCTCACACTGTACTGACATACGTAGTCTGTCATTGCAGAAGATGATCTCAAACAACCCCCAGAGTGAAATCCTGCCCTTATTGAAGTAAATTGGGGTTTTGCTATTGATTTCAGAGAGGGCAGGATTGCAGCCTGTATGTTTTAAAGCCATTCTGTTTTATGAAAGTAGATTTAAAAAGTCCTCAGAAAATCAAATCCACTGTGTTAGAGTGCAAGCAGACAGATGATAAATGTGAAGAGAAATTACTGTATGGCGCTATAATGCACGCAGTATCAAAAAGTTTATTTTGCACATTGGGTACATCTGTCAAAACCAGGTACTTGTAGTTAAAGTTGGTCCAAAATAAATTATTTTATATGGATTTCAAACACAACTGTAGCATTGAGTCAAACAAGCCATAAATGAGCGAGGATAAAGGCTTTTCATCACATTACATTAAAAACTTACTTCTATGTCAGCTTTGGCAAGCGAAGATACTCTATGGCTTGCTATCTCCCTCTTGGTGTGAAGCTCCTACAGGCAATCTGCAGCTGCAGTTCAATATCACTTGTACCTGTGCTCTGTCTGGGGAGGGTAAGGAAAGTCCCCAACCCCCAGGATTGCACTGTTTTTCTTTTTAATATTTTGTGCTAAAATAAGACTGTTTAAAAGATGACAAAAAGCTTGCTAAGTGGAGAGGGATGAGACTTTTATACCCTTATTGGCAGACTCTAGTGATAGGTGTGATGGCAGGAGAAGAGATCATGCTGGGGTATCACACAGAGCCGGGAGCTGGTGATGTTTCATAGATCTGTAATTTGTGGATCTGTTGTAGAGGGAAAAAGAAAAAAGGGTAACTTTTAATGCTCCTTGCCGTGCATTGGGGTCTTGCTAACTAATACTGTATTTACCTAAAAAGCTATTGAAAGGAAAGAAATGTGAATGCTGCATGTGTATATACAATGTTTTTTTTTTGGGGGGGGGGAGTTCCCCAAAAATTAATTAGTACCTAGCCCTTTAATCTGACTTTCATAGTTGTCTGGCTCTTTGTCCTAGTCTTTACTCCAAAGTTGTCATGCCTCCCTCATCTGGAGTCTGTCTTCTTTTACATTTCATGCCGGATGTCTAGAGGCTATCCTTCTCAACCTTCAGAATAAGCGGCAAAGAGTCCTGTGGCACCTTATAGACTAACAGATGTATAGGAGCATGAGCTTTCGTGCTTGAATGTCGACTTGCATGCATCCAACGAAGTGGGTATTCACCAACGAAAGCTCATGCTCCAATAAGTCTGTTAGTCTATAAGGTGCCATAGGTTTCTTCACTGCTTTTACAGATCCAGACTAACACGGCTACCCCTCTGATACTGCAGCCTTCAGAATAAATCTTATATTTCTTTTGTGAATGAATCATAGCCTTTGACTTCTTGAAGTTCCAACTCTGTCATCCTCCTTGACCTTACGCCCTCTCTCCTCAAGTACAGCCAAACCGGTGTGAGAAGCTTAGAAAAAAAACCCATTGTTTCAGCAATTCTTCTGAAACTGAGGTGAACAGCGTGACCTCATTTTCTGAACTGGATGACTTTTGGTCAGTGTTCTAAATGGGGAACTGTAACTGTCCTCTGGACTGAGTGAGTGAGGGCATCTTTGAGAGGTCTCTGTCATGGCTACCAGGCTGCTCAAAATGTCCTGCTACTTTGGAGCTCCCTACTGGAAGGCGCACTGTACAGCCTGAAGCAGTGGGCCAGGTGCCCAACATGGAGCCTTCATCTGGAAGAGCTGTTCGATTCAAGGAACAACAGTGACTGGCACATAGACACTGAAGGGAAGTTGATTTATTTTACTTTTATTTCTCTGAATGGGGCACTGACCCTGTTGAACTGGTGCACTTAATGGAGAAGGGTTGTTGGCATGTGGGTGATCCCTCCGGGTCTGTCAGGGAGTGGAATTCCTTGAGAGAGAGGAGAGGTTGGAGGCTGCGTATTCCAATATGGAAAGAGTGAATCCATTTATGTCTTATGTCTTACAAAACACACACACAAGCCTATGGAGGAGTTTATTAATCTTGTTTTTGAAAATAACTATTTTTCAAAATCGTACTAAGGTTTAGACATAAACCTGAAAATGCAAGCTGTCTTAACAGAACCACTGCTATTTAGAGCATGCAGATCCACACATGCTTGTGCTAGAAAGATGGTGAGCAGGGTGTTTTTCTCTCATTCCCAGTGAATGAGTTATAGGCTTTCACATTTTCAGTGTAAAGCATGTGTGTGCGCGTGTGTAAAAGAGGGCTTTCTGTAGAGCTGAAAGCATAGGGCAGTGGTCCCCAACCTTTTCGTCTGGCGGGCGCCAGACGAAGGACCACTGTGGCGGTGGAGCACCCGCCGAAATGCCGCCGAAATTTGGGAGCGATGCCTTTCGATGACGTCACTTGTTGGCAACAGGCGTCGTTATCGAGAGGCGTCCCCGCCAAAATGTCGCTGAAATTCGGCGGGTGCTCTCCCGGGGGCCAGGACACGAGCGCATTAAGATGCCCCCGCAGGCCCCATGGTGCCCACGGGCACTGCGTTGGGGACCACTGGCGTAGGGACCTCAGATCCTTTCTGAAAAAGAGTCTGAAGTAAGTGTTGGAGTAGATAAATGTTATGAGAGCATTTTAATCCATGCTGTCACTTTTGCTGTATCTGTATATTGTTGGTGTATCCGATAATTAGCAGATTAAAACCTTGGGAAGCTCTCTGGGCCTTGGCTCTGACAAGAAATTGAAAGTTGCAGCTCCCAGCTCTCAAAAGCAAACAAAACAAATGAGTTGCTCTGCTAGTGTATTTTTGGTGCTATCTTTTATTAAGGGAACTTCGGGTGTCTAAAACTGCTTGCCTGACTTAATTTTATGACTTAAGGACTCAATGTAGAAGTTGAAAATATCTGTAGAGCTTCCCCAAAATAGTTCCTTCTGGATAAAAGGTCATCCTGCCCTTGATCCTCTTCCAGTTTTATGACTAGGATGTTCTGTACCCGTCTATTGTAAATGGCATTTTTCTGTCTGTTAAAGACAAACTTTCCATAAAACTTGAAGGTTTAATAAAATGTAAATGTCAGAAGGTAAGTTTGATACATACTGTGTCCTTTCTTGGCAGTCTCTGTTGGCTGTTAAAGATTCCGTAGCACGTTTTGAAAAGAATGGTGGGATGACCTATGTATTTCAACCAAAAAAATTCTCCCATGCAGTGCATACATGTAAAAATCTTGAAACTTAAGTAGAAGAGCAGAATTGCAGGAGCTTTGCTGTGACAAACTGTTACAAAGACTCTTAGTCAAATATGGCATTTTTTTTCTTTTAATTTTTGAGGTAAGAAGACACTTCATCCAAATTGTTTATTCTTCAGTGGCAATTTCCCCAAACTTCTTGAAAAGAATCAAGTCAGTGTGCAGTGTCATAACTGCTGCTGTTTTTTGTTGTTAGGAATGATACAATTCTGCCTTCTGAGTAAGGCATTTTTCAGAATCCATCCTCCTCACTTTTGTACCTTTGAATGTTTTGAGAGCTTGAAAGCAGCTGTCATTTAAAATTTGGGTATATAAGTTCTTCAGTAGTCAATGAGTGCAGTTTGTGAGGTTCACAAAACATTGGTTAAGAAATGAGTGAGACCCATTTACTGTCCCTAAGCATAAACCATATTTCCTTTACTTTCTTAAAACATAGGTACATGTGTCAGGTACAGATGTGCGTGTGTGCATACACTTTTAGGTATTTGCACACAACTTTTGATTCTACAGACCCTCTTTCTGACCTTGCCAAAGCATCCTTTCTCTGCAACCCACCCATGAATTCGTCCCATGTTAGTTGTGGTGCTTGATCCCTTCTGACGTGTATTATGTGCATTGTAGGTGCAGTGCATTAAATAGCATACAGCCTCAGAGTATGCAAATTTGTACAATCTGATTACAGATGCAATCCTGTATTTGTTTGATTTTTAGATAGTGTTGAGAAGAGAATTTTTTTAGATGCTACATAGTTAAACACAGTGACAAACTTTCTGCTTTTTAAAAGGGGGGGAAGTACAATGGAAAAATGACCTAAATGCAACATTCAGTTTGACACGTCTTCAGAGCTGCCTAAGGCAGCGGTTCTCAACCAGTGGTCTGGGACCCCCTAGAGGGCTGCGAGCAGGTTTCAGGGGGTCCGCCAAGCAGGGCCAGTGTTAGACTCACTGGGGCTCAGGGCAGAGAGCTGAAGCCCGGGGCCCAGAGCCCTGCCACCTGGGGCTGAAGCCGAAGCCTGAGCAATTTAGCTTCATGGAGGCCCCTATGGCCCCAGGCAATTGTCTTGGCTTTTATATGCAGAAAACCAGTTGTTGTTGTGGCACAGGTGGGCCCTGGAGTTTTTATAGCATGTTGTGGTGGGCTCAGAAAGAAGAAGGTTGAGAACCCCTGGCCTAAGGGAGAATTCATAGGAATTGGACATTTAAAATTCTTAGGTAGTTTTGAAAAGTTCAGCCTATATGCCTTAAAAATATATATGTAATAAATATAATCAGTGATTATCTCACATCATCCATGGTACAGATATTTTGCACAAACAAATTAAAGCATTAAAATTAGCAGCATACAAAAGACTATATATGTGCAATATAGTCAAATTATATTTTCTGTATGACCATAATGAATTACCTGACTTTTGTGCATTTGTAATAGATACAGCATTGCATTAGATTCTAGTTTTGTATTTAGTTTTAGATCCACTCATGCACTGGGATGAGTCCTTGCTTAACTCCTGAGAAATTTTGGTTTACATGAAATTAAAACTGGACAGTATTCCTTAAACTGAACTAATTATGGAGGACTGGGACTAGTTGGACAAGTCGTGTTTGACATGATGTCGAACTCAGTCTTATGATGAATGTAGGATCGTTGGCCAATATCATGGTGCTGTGACATCAGCATATGAGAGAGGATAGACTTGTTCAGCATTTGCCGATGCCCTAATTCTTGAGCACTGCAGAGTTAGAACTAATTGCTTCCAAAGTAACGGATGATTTTAATTTTAGTTGTAGCAGAAAACTGAGACACAACACATTTGATTTTCTTTTTAATTTAAAAATGTGTTTTCTTTTGAGTAATATACAGTGTAAGTATAGCGAAAGGATAGACAGGGTGGAGACTAAAACTATCAGGAGGTGTGCTCTGAGTAACTGGGCACCTATGAAGACTGCCAGTTTTTCCAGTCCTTCACTTGGAGTGTTGTGAAAGCCAGTATAGCAGAAAGTGCTAGTGCCACTGAGTCTCAATAGTTTTACTATAAACCTTGCCGGTGCAGGATCAATAAAAACTGAGCGTGCACACGCACACTCTTAAATAAAGCCTCTAAAGTACACAACAGTTCAGTGGACCTTAAGAGCTTTAGGGATATGTCATGATTACAGGTATGTCATACTCCACCTACTGCCGTTAAAGTATCCCCCTCCTTTTCAATTATTATTAAAGAGCTGTGAAGTTAACAGAAACACTCATGTTGGAGTCTGATTAGAATCCAGAAAACAAGGAGGTTCAGAGTTAAGGTTTGTACTCTGTCCTTAGTTGGCTCAATTTGTTCTTGAGAACTGAAGCATATACAATAAGCAGCATTATATTTGCATATCCAGGCCTCTTCAGTTCTTGAACATACAAGTAAGTCAAGGGTGCTCTAAGACTATCGAGTGGGTGTGTGGTCTCAGACCCTCTAATTTACGTAAATCTGGTCTTGTACACTTTAAGACTGTCTTACACTTTTGTGCACTGCTGGCAGTAGGTTTGGGTGTCTGGTTTGCATGTGTGTGTAATGGGGAAGGTGATCTGGAATACAGGGATAATACCAATTTCATCACAGGTAATAACATCAATCTCCATATAATAGCATGTATTCAGCATAGCTTAGTGCTGCTTTGTTTCCCGTGTCACAGTTCAAACGGGAACATGCCACTTGACGTAGTGGATTCTAGTCACCGATCACATGGCTCCTTTAGACCTTTATCTTCATAAGTACCTGCCCAGGAGTGACACCTGCTTTAGGGGTTTAGTATTCTGCCTGCTCAGGACAGTTGCCTCCACTCTGCATCTTTAACACAAGACTGCAAGATAAGAAAGAATTCCAGCTGTAGAGATTTAACAATCTCTTTGGGACTCGGAAGCTGTTTGTCTTCTTTGCTTCAATCCCAGCATTAGAGGATTTTTCTGTAGGCCTAACATTTTAAATACAAACAGCAATATGCCATGTTGCAGATTTTTAACAAGATGGAACAGGTGAGGAAATAGATTAATAGGCCACGTGCTAAAAATGCAGGCTGTTGGGGAGGTTTATGAGGAATGTTCTCTGCATGTTGGAATACATCCTCTGTATATGTGGAGGTATGTGTACAAAAATATATATTGTTGCAATACCTAATGTGTAGGGCTTCTCCTTCGACATAGCTACTGCCTCTTAAGGAGGGGGAGTGCCTACATCAACGGGAGAATCTCCCATCAGCGCAGGTAGTGTCTTCACTAACCGCAACAGCAGTGCAGCTGCAGTGCTGTAAGTGTAGACACAGGCCCCAAGAGAATAAGGAGGAAAACCTTTGTCACTATCTTAAACTATGTTTTGTACTGGCTGTAGTTCTGCCTTAACGCATGTCTAGCTTTAACTCCCCCTCTTACCCCCTAATATGTAAGCTGCCCAACCTGTTCTGGTTTAGCATGCTGGAACTAGCAAACCTCAGAATATAGACACTCATTGTCAGCTGCTTCTTTCTTTATTTAAAAAAAAAAGCCATTCATTAGCAATAAATTGTTTCGTAAAAACAGACGACTGGAGACAAAAAACCTCAGCATTTGGATTTGTGAAACAGCAGCAGTCTGATCCTGGCATGCTCATTTTCCCATTATGCTACTTGTCTGCGTGTTACACCTAATACATAGGTGGCTGGCTTTCAGTATGGAGAAGATGCCTTTTTATGTAAACTGACAGTGCTATTATATATTAAGTAGGTGGGTTGTACTTGGTATACAAATACTGCTTTGTCTTCCATTAGGGGATCTACTGGTTATTCTTGCCAGTCCAAGCTGAGAGGGTAAGCTCTCGTGGGGCCTTATCCACAGCCCATTGAAGACTCTCATTGATTGCATTGAGCTCTGGCTCAGGTCTATGTCCAGTGACTCCTCTGACCAAACTCTTCAGTATGTGTAGACTTGAGAAAGCTGTCCTAGGAAGAGGAAGACAGGCAGCCCTCCCTGCTGTTTTGAACTATAGGTACTTTCATTATTTTGGCAGGTGACACCTCTTCAGTGGCAAAATTGAAACTGATGAGTAAGGCTATGTTTTAGTCATGAATATTTTTAGTAAAAGTCATGGACAAGTCATGGGCAGTAAACAAAAATTCACCTCCCGTGATCTGTCCATGACTTGTACTATATACCCCTAACTAAAACTTGGACTGGGGGTGCTCTGGGGAGGGGAGAGCCCGGGGGGGAAGCATGGGTGCTGGGGGGAGAGGGTTTGCGGGGCTGGCAGGCTCCCTACCCGGCTCCACGCAGCTCCCCAGAACCAGCTGGCATGTCTCCGCAGCTCCTTTCAAAGGGTTGGAAGGCCAGGAGGCTCCATGCGCTGCCCTGGCCCCCCACCACTGGCGCTGGCTCCACAGCTCCCATTGGCTGGGAACCGCAGCCAATAGGAGCTGCAGGAGTGGTGCCTACAGGCAGGGACAGCACACAGAGCCAACTGCCCCCTCCGCTTAGGAGCTGCAGGGACATGCTGGCTGCTTCCAGGGAGCCCCTCTGAGGTAAGCATTGTCCCACACCTCAATCCCCAGCCCTGAGCCCCCTCCTACACCCAAATTACTGCTGCTGCTGGGTGGGGGGTGCAGTGGCATGAGACTGCCCCAGCAGTGGCCTCTCCAGAAGTCATGGAGGTCACAGAATCCATGACAGACACACAACCTTACTGATGACACATATCAGTAGTCTACATCTGCATTGCCTGCATCGAAGTTCATATCCCTAGAGGAGAAATTCCCAAACTGTGGTTGGTGTTTCACAGTGCAGTGTCTGGTGGCCCATAGAGAGCAGGCTAGTTTTGTGGTGCTGGCCCTCCTGTTTCCAGCTGCTAAATTTTATTAGAAGATAGCTAAGAAATTCATTAAATATGTTCTTAACAGTACTCTCCCACACAGGCAATTGTGGTTACCACAAGGATGCTATGGGATCACACATGGGAGAAATAGGTGGGCCACAGAGTCAGGAGTGGGAAGGTGGGTGGTCTAAAGAAATTCCTCTATTAGGATGTGGTCTGCTGTGTTGGGGGGCAAAGGTTTGAGGAGTTGATTTGTTTCTCCTCCTCCTCAGCAGTCATTGATTTGTACCACTGACATGATAGTGCAGAGATCTTGTTTTGTCTAGAATGTGGTTTTGTAATATAGTGAATTTCCTTGGGATTTTTTTTTTACATTTTATTCCCTTTGTAAAGCACCTTCCGCGTTCATGTGTTCTGTGTTTCTTTTCTGTGCCATACGATGTAACAAGTTGTTCTGTGCTGTTTGCCACTAGCAATACTCAGTGGCAAAATGCTAGAGGGCACTGAATGGAGTAGGCCAGGGGTCGGCAACCATTCAAAAGTGGTGTGCCGAGTCTTCATTTATTCACTCGAATTTAAGGTTTTACGTGCCAGTCATACATTTTAACGTTTTTAGAAGGTCTCTTTCTGCAAGTCTATAATATATAACTAAACTATTGTTGTATGTAAAGTAAATAAGACTTTTAAAATGTTCAAGAAGCTTCACTTAAAATTAAATTAAAATGCAGAGCCCCCCGACCGGTAGCCAGGACCCGGGCAGTGTGAGTGCCACTGAAAATCAGCTTGTGTGCCACCATCAGCACCCGTGCCATAGGTTGCCTACCCCTAGAATAGGCTGTGTCTGATTCTGGACATAGTTGCTCATCATGTTGGGTTTTTTTAATGAATAAAAATATCCCTCAGATTTCTTCACCACAGTTTATTTTTAAGGGGGATAAAACTCTTTTTTTTTCACATGCAGTGCTCTGTATTTGTGCTGAAATTAAAGCTGTTTTATGTGCTCTCTCCTTAAATCTACTTTTAATGGGAATGTCTTAAGACATTGAATAGAAACATCCAAATGTGCTGGTCAGTGGCTAGGCTTTTATGCATATGCGCCTAATAAACACAGCACAAACAGGTATTTCTTACAAAGCTTGCAGATTCAGAGGGCCCTGTTAAAGAGTGTCATGTGTTTAACTCTGCCCTTCAGTAAGCAGAGTTTCTTTCATCTACAGTCACCATATGTCATTTGTCATTGTTAATGTGGCGCAACCTGAATTACTGCAAGGTGCCTCTAAGCCAGTTAGGTGGGGCACTGAATTTCCACCATCTCTCTCTCTCTCTCTCTCTCTCTCTCTCTCTCTCTCATTCTCTCTCCCTGCTTGTGCATTGTGTGATTACAATTGCAAATGAACCTCTTCCCCTTCTGGGAA
This sequence comes from Gopherus flavomarginatus, assembly GCF_025201925.1. Classification (NCBI taxonomy): domain Eukaryota; kingdom Metazoa; phylum Chordata; order Testudines; family Testudinidae; genus Gopherus; species Gopherus flavomarginatus. The sequence goes on from NC_066618.1 coordinate 180,361,076, forward strand.
AACTGGCTTTAAAAGCATATACAGGGCAGGCTGCCACTATTGAATCACTTCACTGGTGCAGCAACATCAGGCATGTAGTTTTGGAATAGCTGCCTCCTTTTTTCTTTTCTTTTCTTTTTTTTTTTTTTTCTCCCCTGAGGTGTTATGACAACACTTTTGGTGGAAAGCAGGGATATTGTCAAGCAAAGATGGGAGTGCATTTGTATCTATCTAAACTAAACCTGGTTGAACTTGCTGACTTCAGTATAGCAAGTTAGTTGTTTAGATATTTATTAATACAACATATATGGGTCTGCTTTACGGAAATAGTACTTTTCCCCTTTTTAGTTTTGTCGATCTCTCTCTGTCTCTCTCTCACTCACTCACATTTCTGCTATTTTTTTTATTTTTGACAAAACAAAATATTCTTCTCTTGGGTAAAACTACTAAAATATAAGCATGTGTGTGGCTGTGTATCTTACACTCTAGATAATGTATATTGGCAGACTTCAGAAAGTTTTATGTTGTATGGCATTGACTACAATTCACAGGCTTACTGGTATCTCCATCAAGGAATTTATTTACCAGAATTGGAAATTAATCATGAGCAGTGTTTGCACACATTGAGCTTTCAAATAGACTTGATAGTTCTAAACCATTAGAAAAATTATCATAACAATCATATTTAAAATGGTGGTGTGGGGTTTCTTTGTTTTTGCTTTTGCTTTGCTCTGTTAGAGCTCTCTTGGGAGCTGGCCCAAGACTGTGGAATGAACTCCCCCAGGAACTAAGGACCATCACACACCTCCCCACCTCCTGCTTTAGGTGCAAGGCGCATTTCTTTGGCCTTGCCTTTTCTAACACACGGATAGCTGTGTGTGTGTGTGTGTGTGTGTGTGTGTGTTTTGCATGCACATGCAATGCAAAATAAAACATTCAGCTGCACACAAACCTCCCCCTCAGGAGAGGATGAGAGAACAAACCCATGACAGATGTGAGCCATACTGCTTAATGCACTTTGGAAGTCACTCAGATACTACAGCCATGAGTGCAGTGTAAGAATCTAGATAGAATACAATAGATAATTATCAATTGTTGTTTGTTTGTACTATCCAGGGGTCCTAGTCGTGAAGAAGGAGCTCATTGTGTTAGGTTCTGTACAAACGTAGAACAAAAAGACACCAAAGAATAGACTTTAGCCTTAGATTTACCACCGCCCTGCACAGGACTCTTTCAGCAGTGGCCTTTAAACCATTTGGAGAATCTGGAACTAGACACATCCTGATGAGCATTTCTTTGGCCTGGCAGTTTTGCCAGTGTGTTTAAGTGGTGTTTAAACTAAGGTTTTCCCTAGCCTGTTAGGCCCTAATCCTGCAATGAGCTCCATGCTGGAGGACTCTGGCACTTGCCTGGAGCCCTGTTAAATTCAGCAGTGCTTTATGTGGGTGAAGGGCTCCCCCTGGACAGAGCTCAGTGCAGGATCAGTCAGGGGGTTGTACTTCAAAGTAAACTAACAGCCCCATGTTTTTAAAAAAACAAACATCAAACATAAATGAAATACCCTATGTGTTTATAGCTGTGGTTAACTGCTCTGAACATAGAGCGAGCAAGTGCTTCTAACATAACTCTTCTCTGACTTGTTTGCCACACTCAACTCTTCAGCTGAGGTCACTTTGCTCCAGTGTATTGTGTTAGGTTTCTTATTAGCTTTGCCATAGACACGCAGAGTTCTCTCACTGTTAGTTGCTCGTTGCCGATCCTAGCCATTAATCATTCAGCACTGTGTGAATACTTCAAATAAAAGCAAAAATCTCAGCATTGAAATTTCTCATCGGTGTTAGTAGAGTTTTCACAAGGTGCTTAGGGTTTTGGCATCAGAATGTCTCTCAGTTTTCTAAGTGTTTTGGGAGGATCTGAATAGCAACTGTTGTCGTTGATAAGCTGTTAGGAAAAACAAAACAAAAACCCTTCCAAATACCAGTCATGTTTCATTTCAGAATTAGCTACATCTTTCTGATCCCAGCAATTACAGCTGACAGTGTTGAATGAATTAGACTCTAAGTAGTGGCTGCTTGTAATCATTAGGACTGAACATAAATTGTCAATACGGATTGATGACTTAACGTGTTTTGACAAACAAACAACTGGAGGTTTAACTCCAGTATATAGTGTTACTGTACTTTGGAGTGAAGCTCTAGTCATCTTCACAACCAGGCTTTGGGGGAGGGCTAACAGTCTTTGTATTGACTGATGGCTCCTGAAAACACTGCTGCACAAACCCATTTTGTATTTGTTTGGGTTTTTCCCCCTCTTGCTTCAAATGACAGAAATGAATCCATACAATGAAATGTTTTTGTCGTTTATATTTTTTAGGACACTTGGATAAAGTTAGAACTGCCAAGCAGAATGAAATAATAATAATGGCACAGACGTTTTGAGCTGGAAATGTGTCAAAATAGGTCCTGTTTTTGATATGAATGAAATTAAAGTTGGCACTCGGGTGCTCTTGAGCCACTTTCCATCCCATGGAAGGACAAAAAGAGCACAATGGGCCAAAATCTGGCCTGTCTTAAATCCTTAGCACGTCATTGGAGTTTAAGGTGGTTGTGCAGGATTGAAATCAGGGTGAAACTGGCCCTTTTTGTATATAGTTGTATTTTGAATTGTAAATATTTCCTCTGTTGTAGTATATTGAAAGTATGTGGTTTTGATTTTGTTTTGGTAAACTTATTAACATAGATGTTGAAGAGTGTTTTGCTTTGAAGAAGAATTCCTATGATCTAGGTGGTAGCTTATGAAAGAAGCCATTTTCAACATAGCTGATTTTATTCTCACTCTAACTGCTTACCAGAATATTTAGATGGCTGTATATACTGCAATAATATACTGCGGTTTTACACTTGTTTGTTTTCAGATAGATGTCAGATATATGGGTACAATCCATTTCTTTTTGAGGTCAGGTTGTGGTCCGGCATTCAGAAATCAAATGAGGGAAGAAAAGGCCTCTCGCGGTGCTGTGGATGTGTGGCACATAAAGTGGTAAAGAGAAGAAAGCTATAGAGAAGTGATATCGAATAATGTGTGGACTGTGAAGTGTGGACATGATACTGACAAACAAACACTCTGAATTGGTAATGGTCAGTTTTACTTTCCTTCATTGTTTCCAGAGCAGTGAGGGACAGGGTGTCTTGCCTATGCACTTGCTAACTGTGTGCTTATCAATTAATCAGGATTTTTGAGCCTGGAACTTTCTCAACCATCTCTCACTGAGAGTGCCTCCTGGCTTTCCTGTGGATTTGCTGTTCTTCTTCAGGCAGTGTCCCTATGGGTGCTCCTCATGAGGATGTGTGCGCACCTGTGCGTTCTTGACTAGTGATATTTGTCAGCTGTGTCCGCGGGTCCACAGCTGTACCCTAGACACAAGGGTATATCAGGAGGGGTGGACCCATCATCACTGCAGTTCCATCTCAGCCATTTGCAGCTTGAGACGGAGCATTGTGGTGTCCATTTAGCTAGCCATCCAGCTTGCTAAACCCCTCGCTGATTTATTCTTTATTTCGTAGATTTTATTACATCATTCTGTTATTTTGCACAGTTTGTGCATTTGAGGGGGTGGGATTCTCCTTCCCCTTTTGTTTGCAGGATGTGGACTTTTATTGATTTTTTTCTTGGGCTTTGACCCACAGCCTTGAGTTCAGTTACATCCAAGATGCCAGGTGCCAAACCCTGCCAGACCTGCACTAGGTCTTTTCTGCATGGCAACAGAAATTTAAGCTGCCTTCTCCATGGCCTTGGGGAGTCTCACATCCCCACTAAGGGCTAGTCTACACTGGCAACACTAAAACACTGCCATGGCTCCAGTCAATACCTTTTTATTCCATCACACCCCCAGTCCTCTTCAGAGAATGTTTCTGGATCTTGTGGGGGTATTAAAATCGTCAGAGAGCTTATCTTTTGAACACACACAACCTCTGCATTTTCTACACTTCTCCCTGAAACTTTAGGCAGTACCCTTTCTGGAGGTCAGATCATGACCTGTAGAAACCACTGGTGCAAGCTTTTCTCAGGAGTTGCCTCTGTGACATACTCAGCCAGTGTCATCCCAGCACAGAAAAAAATGACAACAACAACACATAGCAAAACTAGAGAGATTCACTTTTTTCACTCTTTCCTCAATAGTAGCAGTGCTGGATTACTCACATGTTACTCTCCTGAAACCATATATTTTGGATCAAAGTAGAGCTGAAGATAGAGAACGAAAAGCAGCTTTTTTGTGCCACATCATCTTGGTCTGAATGTTAACCATGTGATCACCAGAGTTCAGTTGCCTGAAAATGGGGGATGCAGGGGAAGGGACCGAGCCTGGGGGAGAAGAAGCTGACACCAATAGAGAGTAGGGGGTAAAATGCACTAAAATGGTTGAAAAACACCTATGTTGCTAGAGGGTTGACTAATAAGATTGTGGCATTATCTCAGATATTCTTGACTCACCTGTGGAATTTTGGGAGGGAAAAGGGAGGGGAATTCTTGCACACAAACTTGCTGAAAAAACTTGGTGGAGCAAGATATCTGCATTTTTTGCATAGCATTTCTTAAAGCTTTCAAGTTAGAGATGAAACAGACCTTTTAAGATCATCAAGTCCATTCCCCTTCCCGTGCAGGATTATTTCCTACAAGTACCTCTTCTGGTGTTTTGTCTGGTCTCGTTTTAAAAATGCCAAGTAATGAGGCTTCCATCACTTCCCATAGTAGATTATTTCATAGACTGATAACTCTCAGTGCTTGGAAGTTTTTTCCTGCTAGTCTGTTTAAATTTTCACTTCCTTAATTTCATCCCATTAGGCCTAGTTACACCCTCTTGTTCCACCGTATGCAACTCCCAAGTGTATGTGTGTGCATACACATACTCAGGCTAGCTACCTAAACTATAGTTTTGAGAGTGCCTATGTGAAGTACCATATTTCTCTTGTACATGTCTGGGCCAGATCCACGGTTGGTATAAATTCACTTAGCTCCATTGACATCAATAAAGCAATACCCCCAGCTGAGAATCTGGCCCCAGGGGCACTGGAACAATTTGTATAGTGGGGATGCTGAGAACCATTGAACCAAACTGTAAATCCTGTATATGACTGAACCCACTTCAAGCCAGGGGGTGCGGTAGTACCCCAGCACCCCTAGTTCCAGTATCTATGTCTAGCCCTCAGTTTTTGCTGCAATATCTACCCGTAAAAGAGGCCAATTTAGAGCTGCTTCGTACACTTTTAAAGAAGGATACAGCAAGATAAATATTAGTCGGTTTTCAGAGTTAAGAAACTTTTTAGGCCTGGTCTACACTGAAATTTAAGTCAACATAGCTTAGGCACTCAAGGTTGTGAAAAATCCACACTCCAGTGCGGTAGCTGTGCTGACCTAACTCCTGGTGTAGGCGCAGCTAGAGCAACAGAAGAAACCTTCCATTGACTTAGCTCCTCTTGCTTGGGGACACGGTGTTTCTACAGCAATGAAAAAACTCCTTCCGTCACTGTAGTCTGTATCTTCCCTGCAAGTAGTTATGCCACCATAGCCCTCAAGGGTGCAGATGTGGCATAGTGCAGGGACTATATTTTAAAAATAAATAAAATAAAAGATGGTGGGTGCAATCTGACATCTGTTACTGTTCAGCATAAGTCAGTTGATCGTGTTTTCTGAAGGCAGACTGAACTATGTCATGTCCCTGCTGCAAGGTAAAGGAGATGATGAAGATTGCATCTGTCCTTTGTACTGGTCTGCTTTCTCTTCCTGCTTATCTTGGGTGGTGGTTCTAGTAATCCTCTTTCCACCCTCGATTCAATGCAGTGAAACCAGTTTAACCTGTTAAAGAATAAATGTGCTCCTTGTACTGTAGGGGCAGATTGTGAATTTATTTGAGAACTTGGAACCTGCTTCTTTGTTTTTTTTTAAATGATTCCACCCAGAGAGCTATCAGGGTCTCTGACGTTTGACCTGTGCAGTAAAAGTCAAAGGTGCAGTCGGGGTGTCTTCCTGTTTATGGCTCAGTAGTTTAGGACTGTTTCGCTTCAAACGTGCAGAATTAAAACAAGAACAGACCATAACATTTTTTGCTATTGGAACTGATTTTCCTCTCACTTGCACTCCTGTAAACCAAAAATTGTTCCATTGAAGCTAAACAGGTGTAAAAATAACATGAGAAGAGAATCTGGCCCTAAGGAATATTTTGCATGTGTAGCTACTAGTGGGAATTATGCACATGTATCAGAGATAGAATAGAATCTTTAAGCCGGGGTTTCTCATATTTTCTTTTATAGTATAGAATTTTTCCTGGGTGGTGTGGTGGGGTGTGTGTGTGTTTAATTTCTTGCTTATACCGACTCTTTGAAAACGCACAAGCCAAATAATGTTAGCTATGCGTCAGTCATGCTGCCAAAATGTTAAATATGCTGGCCTAATATATGTGTGTGAGTAATACAAATATCTGTATCTCACTTTTAGTTTTCCAGTTAATAAGCAAGTCTACCTTTAAAAAAAAAAAAAAAAAAAAAGACCCATACCTCTTCCAGCCTTAGCCTTGCCAATAAATTGAATACTAAAATACTCACTTCCCCCCCCCCGTTGCTTTTTCCAAGCTCATCTTCAGCTATTGCATAAAATAATGAACAAATGGTTCAGTTCTACTTCTGTGCTTCTGTATGAACGTAACTGACTGTTCTTTATCCTATAGATTTATCATCTGTAGAAAGCTCGGGGGTTGGCTTGGTTGGAGCAGGGAACTAGAGCAATGGCAAAAAATAAATAAATAAATGAGAAACCCGGCTGGGAGAGATCTGACTGACCTCAGTGCACCTAGGCCTTTTGCCTGTAGACTCTCGTTTCCATTTTTTTTTTTAACAAGCTGACCTAGAATAATGAAAAGAATAATTGAATTTACTAGACTGTGCAAATCTGGAGAAGCTGTTTCACATATTTGCCATAAATATGAGCTAGGAATAGGACATTTATGTACTCAGTTGGGGGGTAATTGCATGCCCTAAAGAAGGGGCAGCGCATAGTTGCTTTGCTGTCTGAGGTACAATTTGGGTCCTCGGGTTTACTTCCCCATGCTCCAGTGGAGTCTGTTATTTATCTTACCTCGTACAGATTCCTTTCCCAGACTGCTGGCCAGCACAGTGTGTGGGGAAGGGGGCTGTGCAGAGTCAAGGTTCTGCCCACTCTCTGCCCCCCTGTGTAGCTGCTTCCTCTTCCCTCTTTCCTGTATTGTGGCTGATGGAGGGGGGCAAAGCAAAGGAGCACCTTACATCCCCTGTGTGGGTGCAAAGAAGAAGCCATAATCTTGACCTGGGGGGGGACAGATCCCGTGAAGAGTGTCGTCTCCTTGATTTCATTGGGAATTCAAAGCAGTCAGCACCTTGCAGGATCACTTTTGATCTTGCACCTGTTTTACATCAATGTAATCCTATTGACTAAACATGGAGTTACTCCTGATGTTACACCACTCTAAGCAAGACAATAGTCAAGCCCGTGTGTGTGTGTGTGTGTGTGTGTGTGTGTGTGTGTGTGTGTGTGTGTGTGTGTTCAAGGTTCAGATGTTGTGAAAAGGAAATAAACATATGTAAAACATGTTGGGTCAGACTCATCCCATTTGGCTTTAATGGAGTTGCAGCAGGGGTCAGTTTGATTCATTATGTTATGTTCATATGTCATGCACCTGGCGTCTAAAAGTAACATTAATTTAAAATGTTAGGTGATTCACATGTAGGCAGCCTTCAAAATAATTGATTGTGTTTTCAGCCAGCCAGTTGCAGGAAGATATAAGGTTTGTCTAGAAGATTGTAAACTTTGTCACAATTGAACACAATTGTGCATAATAAAGTTAAATGGTGCAATAAGGGAGTGAGGTGCCCAAATCCCATTGGAAAATTCCAGCCTTAATTACCAGTGTAGACCAGGACCAATTGCCTTTTAGTATTGTCTGGAAACAGTGACTAAACCAGTAGGAGTAATATTTCCAAATATACCCAGTGACTTAGGAGCCTAAGTTGCTATAAATGTTAAATGAGACCCAGGCGCCTAAGTCAGTTAGGTGCTTTTTGAATTTTAGTACAATGTAAGCCAAAAATATTTGTTGTTAAAAGAAACACTTTTATAAGTGGTACAATATTTCCTGTGACTGAACATCCCTGGGTTTGTTCAGTGGGCTTTTTACTTATTTATAATATCCTCTATGATATAATGATGCTTACTCTTTTTCATCCAAGGGTCTCTCAGCACCTCGTAAAGGTGGATGACCATGATTTCCATATTACAGATGGGGAAACTGAGGCACAGATTGTTCAAGTGATTTGGCCAAGGTGACATGAGTTAATGGCCTGCATTTCCTCCCACGTGTTATAGAATAAAGGCCTTGGTTAACCTGAAAAATCGATTTAACTTTCATTGGAGGAACCGAACTCTGCATTTTATAAATTAGTGTCTATAAGTGCATGATTATTTCCAACTTTAAAATGCATCTGTGCTTTTTATAAACCAATCTTTTTCAGTAAAATAAAGACCACTCCCGCTGGTTTCTGTGAAACATGAGTATATTACAATTTTTTTTTTTGGTAATATGGAGGTTTATAAGCATGCCTGGTACAGTTAGCAGAGTTGCAAGATACATAGAACAAGATTGACCTTGTTTTATAAATTTTAAGCTGTAAAAATCAAAATGTGGGGACTTCATATTTTCATAAATGTATACGACATATTCACAAGTTTGTAATGCTTCCTTAAGCCATGTGATTTCCATTTTCAGCTGATGTACGTTCTGACGTGGGAAAGAAGGGTTCTTGCCATCTAGCATGAATGAATTTTAAGGGCCCCATCTTGCAGACAGTTACTAATGAGACTGCTTGTGCACTCGGTAGTAAGCATTTGTAGGATAAGGCCCTACATTATGTGTTGCTTGAAAAGCACAATCGGGTTTATGGGAGTTGTGTTTATTACTTGAAGTCAAATATTTGGAATGGTATGTGGATTAAAACTATGCTGAATTTCAGAATCCTGATCTGGGTGCTGAAAGGCTGTCTTCCTCTCTCTCCTACTTAGACACATGAAGATTCACGAGAAGGATCCAAACAGCACTGCAAGTACTACTCCCCCATCTCCTCTGAAGCGCAGACGATTGTCCTGTAAGAGGAAACTTAGTCATGAGCCTGAGACAGACAGAGAGGAACGAACCCCAGCAAAAAAGGTTCTTTACAATGCATGTTGCAGAATCTCTTCCTGACCACCATTTTCACCATTTTGATTTCCTAACCTCTCGCATCTGATATTTACCTAATAGTGCATGAAAGAACCTATCCAGAAAACACTGTTAAGTTAAAATCATATATATTTTTAAAACACAGATGTTCTTACCTGTGTTAACATCTTAAATTATTCAAATTGAAAGAATTTCAACATCTCTTTTACATTTCACTATTTAAGCTTTTTTTTCCTTTTTGCATTTCAATTTGGACAATGAAAATTAGATGGAGAATAAATTACCCATTTAGGCTGAAACTCAGTCTGATGGCTGGAGGATTGTGTTATTTTTTTGATAAACCTAACAGTCTTGGAAGGCTTTTAAAGCTCAAATCACTAATATTTACTTTCAATCTTGACAACAGTTTAAATTTTTTCTCTGGAAATTTTATAGTTGGTTTGTAGTCCATGCTGCTGCAGTGTTTACGCTTCAAACGCTGCAAGGAAATATTCATTTTATTTCAAAAAAATAAGTTGCTATTGGCATTTTTTAAATATAATATTTCTATTGGGCTTTAGTTTCATAACAGCTGGTTTATACAAAACATACATTTGATGCCAAATTTAACTTGACAGTGGCCCTTTATACCTTCCTTAGGCTAGCAATAACTCAGTGTAGACATCGCTTGCTTCGGTGCATTCTTTTTTTCCTGTAATTAGATGTCTGTAGAAAACATGAACAATTTTACTGCTCTTCTTTGGATCACTTGAGTCAGAGGCTGGCAGTGATTCATTGGTATAAATAACCTAGACTGACAGCCTGGTTTGTGATGGGGGAGGGGTAATGATGCTAGTTAAATGGTCAGCAAAGTTGAACATCTCACGTGCGCATTTTCTTCTCTGTTAAAGTTGTTTATAAATTGTTTAGTTTTCACAAGAGATGATTATCTGAGGTGATGCAGCCGTACGTTCTAAAGGACTAGTCAACATTTAGCTAATGTATCTTATTGATCCAGCAGCAGTCTGTGTCTCTCTGGAGTGAGTCATTTTCAGTAGCCTGTAGCAAAGTCATGGGCTAGTACATTGTGACAGAAAGACTCTGTCTGGATTGCATGTTTGGCTCACTGAGTGTAGTCCTTGTGACGGGCGTTTTCATCTCTCTGAAGGTTGTCGAGGAGGCTCAGTCCAGTGAAGTGGAGAAGAAGGCTGAGGAGGAAGTTTATCGTTGTCCAGTGTGTTTCAAAGAATTTGTATGCAAGTATGGGCTGGAGACCCATATGGAGACCCATCCAGATACCTCACTGAGGTAAGAAATAGGCTTGGACATGCTCCCTGTCAACAGAGGAGGGTGTGGGAGGTTCCATTTCACCTTTTACACTGTTAACGGACTCCATTTGTGGCTTCGAACATGTTGCTTAACCCTTCTGCCCCAGGTTCCCCATCTGTAAATGAGAAATAGTACAGATTGTCTCTCAGGGATGCTGTGATGCTTAATTCAGTGTTTGGAAAAACTCATGAATTGGGCAGGGGAGGAAGCTGTCAAAAATCAAATTTTTGATGGAAAAACAACTTGAAATTTGTAAAATTTCGACCAGCTCTATGGACAGAGTGTTTTGAAAACCTGTTATAAGTGTTCATTACTAACTGACTCCCCTCTTTTACGGGTGGAGGAAAGAAGAAGGATGGGATGGAGAGGATGGTTATAGTAGCCAGTCATGAAGAAATGATTTTTATTTTAAATTAGATTGAATATGGGCAGGGGAATTCCCATGTATAAGAAGCGACCTTACCAAAAATGTGCACTTTTTTTTTTCCTTTACCTTTTGAAATGTGAAGTATCAAATAGTGGTTAAAGGAGGAAAAATTGACAGTTAGACAATTTTTTTTGTTGTCATTTCATTTGGTTGAGAATGTTTGATTTTTTGTCCGAGTGATTGCTGTGACATTTCCTGTTTTTTATAGCAGAAAAAGATAAATCCAAATGCATGAGGACATAAATAACACAGATTTCAAGTCTGGTTTAAATACTTAGAAATCAAATATCTCCCCTTTAGGAACATCAGTAAATCAAACTCTTGAGCAATGGCTGCATTTTAAGTTTATATCTGAAGAGCATCTCATGTACAGAGTATTTGGACACCTTTGTTGATTTGACTCTTTACCCTTCTGAAAATATTTCTGTTTCTGAGGATTTGTTTTTCTACTGGATGGTGCGGGGCAGGGTTGGAGTGAAACTTTTTGTTAGATCAGATAGATTGTATTGCAAATAAACTTAAAATCACATCAGATATTATCCATAGTCACACTATCATGATATTACTCTGTCAAAATATATAAAAGACGCTTAAAAGGAATCACAAGTATTTGTAGTCCTTAGTGGGGGAAAGGGCGAAGTGCTTTTTTCTAAATTTAATCCAGCAAAACTGTTAATTCTTTAAACAGGGTTTACTAATAAATAAGTCCAGTATATTTTAAATATACATAGTACAAAGTAGCAAATGATGCTTCTGCCAGTATTCTATATATTCCCCTCCTCCTCCTGCCTAAGGAGGGCTGAGATAATCACTCCACAGAATGCACTTATTGAGCAGGTAACTGAGCATGTCAGTATAGTCAGCATGTCATTGATGGCTCAGTTCTAGAGCTTGTATGGAGCCATGATGTCTTCATGAGCCTGTACTTAGTTAAGCTGAGCGAGATGGATTCTGTTGCTCCAGAGAATGGATAGAAGGTAGCAGCATAGCTAGCCCTCTGCCTTGGGAGCAGCATAATCTGCTGCCATGTGGGGATAGGCTCTCCTTGTAGCCTGGCAGTAGTGACTCACGCAGGTCCCATTTATGCTCCTCACGCTAGTGCAGTTGTGCTTCCTGGGCAGGACTGAAGTTTCCTTAGCTACGAGACACAGAGAGCAGACTCTGTGGGAATGTGCTGGAGTGAGGCTGCTGGTTGAGAGCTTATCCACAGAAGGATAAAAGGGGTATTTGTAAAATGTTTTAACACTTTCTAAAATGCTAGTGCTTATGGCTCACCTTGGCCAGCTAACCTTGAAACGCCGCGAGCTAACATGTTTTAAAAATCCACCTTTCATCCTAGTCTAGACAAGCCCCAGGGCATTGTTTGACCTGGGCTGGCCCAATATAGCAGACTGGTCCCCCGTGAAGTATTAGGTTTTAATCAAATTAGAGATTTTTAATTTAAAAAAACAAAAACAAGGGGAAAGGGCATGGATGTGATAGCCACGGCAGCTGGTTGTGCTGTCACTGCAGTGCAGGGAAGCAAAAGATACCCGCTTTTATTTGTCGTCTTAAGTTAAAAGCAAAAATCCTTGAGGCTGTCAAGGGCCTGCCACCAGTGTAGCTGCAGCAATGCATACTTCTCCTAGTCTAGACAAAGACAAATATGGTGTACCCTGCCTGAAACACAGTGATACTTTACCAGTCTAAACCATGGCTTCCTTGCCTATACATGGGGTCTGTACTGAGGCACTTGCGTCAGTGACTGGCCATCGATTATTGGGATGTGGGAAATTTCCCAATAGTAGACTACGTTTTGTGTTTTTTTAAAATTTCCCACATTGTCTGATTTTTCAGAGTCTGTGTTTATTGTTGTAAGACTATTCTGTCCTCCACATACATACAAATGCTGTGAAACTGAGTGCACTAGCCTTTGCCCACCATCTAGGTCACCAATATAGCTCTCCTAGTGGATGCAGAGGCATAAACACTGTACAAGAAAAATTTTGCTGGTGGTTTTTAATCACCATATCATGTAGATTTAGCGTTGCACTGGTGTTAGCAGCAGGAGGTCATTTTTCAGAAAGGTTCTTGTGTAAACAGAGCCTCTCTCACACCCTTTTGCTTGTAAGAATTAGGAAAGGGAACACTGCCCAGTGGCTTGTAGCCTCTGGGTCAGCATATGAGACACTGTAATTTACAGGGTGGGCCTTTACCCCTCCCAGCTTTAAATCAGAGGGTTAGCTGTTCAAAATGAAAGAAAGAGACACAGGACGTTGTCTTCCTGTCTTGTTTATGCAAAGCCTCAGAGCTGTGAGTACCTCATTGTTTACTTACAGCAGAATAAACAATACTTAATCCATTGATTATGTGAGGAGAGCTCCTTTTGGGAAAGTACCTTTTGATTATGTAAAATCTTAAATCCTGCATCTTTGTCTGATAATTACGGTAAGAACTGCTCTACCCTTTGGGCAATAAATAGAGCCCTTTGTTATGCTAACAATTGGCTTGAGGTAGTGCAGCTCCTTCATGGAATTAACCTCCCTGGGTAGCCTCTCATCCCATTGAACTCTCTGGAAGCCACACCCTAATTAGCAACATTAGTTGGATAGAGCAACATTGTCTCACTGTCTCGCAGTGTCCATTATCAGTGGGAGGTGGCACAACAGTGCTTTTTTTATCCTCTTCCTCCCCTGCTTCGATTATTTAAAGAAGCCAGTGATTTCTCTGCAGGGCTCCAGCTATTTTGGTGAGTTTGTATCCGAGCATTGATATAATTAGCTGAACTGAGAAATGCTACACAGCCAACAGGGAAAAGGAGAAATCTCACACAGAGGTTTACTTCTCTGGAATCTTTTGTGGCTCCCTGTTGCTGTCAGACATGGAAAAATGCCTGTAAATGTCACCTGATGGACAACTCATGACTGCATCAGCAGCACCAGCAAAACTCAAGAAGTATGAGACATGAGGATTTCCTGAGGAGAAATCTCTAGAGGCAGTGCGTGAGGTTTCTCTTCTTTCCTTTGGCAAGTACAATGGAACAGGCTTAACGTAAAGTGTGAGGGTTTTGGGTTTTTTTTAAGTATGTACACCAAAAATCTCTTCACTTGATTGTACTCTAACCAAAGGTTAGCCTTTATTCCCCTCCCCGTCGTCTTCAGTTCTACCTGTACCCACAGTTGAAAGAGCTTTTAATTTTTCCTTCTTCACAGCTTCACACAATGACCCTTTTCCCTACCCCAAACGCTTTACAATAAATATATATTTTTATTTAATTACATCAGCTGCGAGAGGAGCTCTTGTGGCTTCAGATGTGTTGGCCTGCATCTTAACGAGTCTTCAGAGAGCGTTTTTGTTTTGTTAAAAACTAGCTTAACTGAGCTAACTTGATTGAAAAATGCGCTCTTTTGGGCCATTCAAGACAGTTCCTTTACATGCAGGATCATAAACTCTGAACTTCTTTACAGGACCCTAGCAAACTGATAAAATAGAAATTCCATGATGTGGAACATATTGTTCCCCATGGGTTATCAGCAGGCTTGTGAACTTTAAATCCATTGTAAAGACATTTACCACTTGAGCTAATGGAGTAACTGGTAACTGTAGAAGGCTCTTAGATGAAATCTTACAAACTTCTGCTGACAGTGTCAGAGCAGTGATTTTTTTAAAAAAGATTATTTTTATTACGCTTATAACTCAACCAAATTTGGATAGATTTTCAGAAAGGTAGTGAAGGCACCCTTGGGCAGCACACCTCATGCCAAATTTCAAATGTCATGGATGTGCTAGAACAGGGGTTCTCAAACTGGGGGTCGGAACCCCTCAGGGGATCATGAAGTTATTACATGGGGGGTTCGAGCTGTCAGCTTCCATCCCAAACCCTGCTTTGCCTCCAGCATTTATAATGGTGTTAAATATATAAAAAAGTTTAATTTATAATGTGGGGGGGGTCGCATTCAGAGGCTTGCTATGTGAAAGGGGTCACCTGTACAAAAGTTTGAGAACCACTGTGCCAGAGCGTCTCAACAAAACAGTTGTGAGCACTTACTAACATTCTGAAAATGAAGTTTGGGAAGATGTCAGTTTTTCCTAATCAGCGGATCCATTTTTCGAAAACTTTTCACAAAAAGTTCAGCTGGAGGCAGACACCAGGCAAGGGAAAATTTCAGACCAAACAATGAAAGTTTTGTACAGTTGTAAGCAGCTGAAAATTGGGTCTTAGATTTGCCTAAAATGGAAAATACTAACTTTAGGTGGTGTTCCCAGCACTGTCTAAGCAGAATAATTACTTATTGAACTTTTGTATTCAAACCATGGAATCCTGGTGGTATGACATCACATAGGAGGAAGAAATCAGTTCCTGTATCCCAGAGATGGGCCCAGGCTTGCAATTCAGGTCAGGCTGGGTTTGTTACACTTCCTGGCAACACCTGTTGTAGGTGGCAGGATGCTGCACAGAGAGGCAGTATCAGGCCTCAATCCTGCAAAAGCTTATAGGAGTGCTTAACTTTAAGCATGTGAGTAGTCCCACTGAAGTCAAGCCATGGTGAAACGGCCTCTGTGGTTGTTTTCAAAATTATACTTGATAAACAAAGTCATGAAACTTTTTAAAAGTATCTAGACTATTTCACATTTACAGGAGTATATTTTTGCCCTTTGTTATGATGGTTCCTTTAATCAGCAACCAAGAAAGAAACTAGCCAGGAGACTGAATTGTAGGATTTTCTTAAAGTGCACTGAAATGATTGTAAACAACAACAAAAAGACTTGTTTAAAATCACAAATCATTTATATTTATCTAGGGTATATCTGTAGACTTTAAAATGACAAAATAAATGCATTTGAAAACAAAATGCTGATGAAAATAATTTACGTATTTGCCAAGACCCAAACTTCTGCGTTTGTCTGCTTACATGACGCTGCTACCTGAAGTAGCACGCAATACCAGAGACGCATGCTCTGTGTAACACTATAGAGTTTCATGCCCGTTTTCTAGTATCTGTGCAAGCATAAATCAGGTCCAAGCCTTTTCAGCACATTGTAAATCTGAAAATTGCTTTCATAACATTGTGCGGAATAATCCTGAGCCCACTATACACAAGGACATACACTATTGCCAAGTGCTGGAGGACAGGTATGAAATATTCCATCATAGATGCACCCACAGACTCCTTCCTTCTGGTTTTAGCAAGTTAAGAACCCTGCCATTCCACCCTTGTAATTATAGTCATCATTTTAAATTGCATTAGTGAGAATAGTTTACCCAACCTAGTCCTATCTCCTAGAACTGGAAGGGACCATTGAGTCCAGCCCCTTGCCTTCACTAGCAAGACCAAGTACTGATTTTTGCCCCAGATTCGTAATTGGATTGAACTCACAACGTTGGGTTTAGCAGGCCAATGCTCAAACCACTGAGCTATCCCTCCCCCGAAACTGCTACTAGACAGGGTGTAGCTAAAGGCTTTAAGCCAAAGGGGTCAGTTGCATGCCATTGTCAGTTCAATTCACTGACATCCTGTTCTGTCACAAGAGCTGCTTGCTTGAAGAGTTTAAACAATGTCCTGCTGATAGAAACAACGAACCAGATTCTGATGTCCTTTACACCAGTTTAAATCCAGAATAATGCCAATGAGCTGATTTGAGTCACCCATGTGACTGAGATCAGAGGCTGGCTTCATACTGGTAAGTCCTGTAAGCAAACAATAAACTGTGGCGGAAAGTAATTCCTAATGATCTCAAGGAAACAAAAAAAACCCCAAACAAAAAAACAACAAAAACCCATGCAGCCAAGCTGGAGAATGCATCTGTTCACTGACTAAATAAAATAAAACTGAGTAATAAAACAAGGTGAGGTTTATTAGAGCATCTGTCCTGGTGCTGATTTGTCAGAACAGACTAGGATTTTAGCTACAGTGCACTCTAGTGTTTTTATTTAAAAAAGAACGAGGAAATTCTGCAGAGCACTTGAGTCCTGCTCAGACATAGAGGCTGCACGGTCACATCAGGAATCTCAATATGCTGTGAGCCTGGGAATCTGAAGCTGCTGGATAGGATATCAGATAGTGAGGGGATGCAGAGAGGACATCCCCTATGTGAAGCTGTGTAGGATGTCACAGGGTGTTGAATATCTAGCTTGGTTATGAGAATAGAAACAGGATGACGTGCTGAGTGTACTACAGAAAGGAGCTTAGTGTGGGGGGAAGGGGTTGAGGCTGGTATAGCAGGTCGTTAGTGTTCTAGTCCATCCCATCTCCCAGGGTTTGTTGCATTAAAAAGACTACGTGGTGCTAGTGACAGCATCAGCAGGGGAGCAGCTGAACAGGTATTGAGCATGGTTTAGCTGCAAGTACAGGCAAGGGCAAGCCATGTTCAGTACAGGTTCAGCTGCACCCAGTGCTGACACCTGTTGTCATCAACAGAGAGCAGTTCTAGTATAGACCAGCTCTTGGAAAGAGATCTGCTTCCTTCCTAAGTAATGTAGTGAGAGAGAACATTTATTGGGGCCCTTTTCTGTAGCAAATATCCTTTGTTAATTTCTGCAAAAGCTTTTTAAAATATGCAACTACTGGGTATTTGAAAGGAACATTGTGATACACAAAGCACTGGATTTTCAAAGGAGAGTGCAAGAGGTAAAATTGCATTTGTGTGCCCATAGGCACGTCTATACATTTACCCATCTGTGTGTTGTGCAAATGAAGATTTTTGTGGCCATTTGGTGCTGAACCCTATACATTTGATACATTTGTAGTAGTTCTTTTTTAAAAAAAAACTGATCAAAATTGTTTCTGGTCAGGTGTAGTTCTAGCTCTGTGATTCGGTCAAGCAGCTTTCTTGATGCTTATCTTTTAGTGTTAGTTGGGGATTGGTCCTCCTTTGAGCAGGAGGAATGGACTAGATGACCTCCTGAGGTCCCTTCCAACCCTGATATTCTGTGATTGTAGGGCCAAAGTTATAAACTTAATTATAAGAAAATGAGCTACATTTTTTGTTGTACAAATAACTATGGGCCATATTCTGTCTCCTCCTATTCATGCTAAGTAGTACCTTACTCCATAAATAATTCCATTGAAATCAGTGAGGCCACTTGCAGACTGAGGCACATCTCTACCCGAGTAGAGATGTCAGAATCTGTCTTGACGTTACAAAATTCAGTCATTTGCTAGAAAACAGAATTCATTAAGATGCTGCCAGAAATGTGAAGTCTTTCCTCCCCTTATTTTTTAAAAGTCTGGGGACTAACCGAGTAATCTGTTCAAAAAGTAACTTGTGATTTTATCTGGTAATGGTCAGCTTCACCTGAGTTACTTTGAGTATGGGAATCATGATATATTAATGCTGAAACTGACTCTGCTGCATACCAGCAAGTTCTAAAATACTGTCTTTGGAACGTCACCCTGGTTTATATCAGAGCTGCACACGCTTCTACACATTGGTCCAGACTGCAAGAGTAATGTGCAGCGTTTGGAATGTACATAGCATTGTGCCCTTGCTAAGCATCATCCTATAAATAGAATGTCTGATGAAATGGTTCCAGCCTTACTGCATCCAAGGTCGGGGGTGGGATGGGGGGTGGGTTTTTTTGTTTTGTTTTTATCGGGGGAGGGAGGAAGAAGGAGGTTGAAAGGGAAGGAGAAGAAGTAAAAGCAAAAGAGAACAGGCCATGGAGAATGAGGGAAAAGTTAAAATAAAAGCCCCACCTTTGTTGATTTAACTAGAGCTGCTTGCATTAGAGGCCTAGTCTGCTATGTCAGAAACCTCCCTTGCTATACAAGGGACGTCTCTCTTCAGCGTTGTGCTCTGTGTATTTTTGCATGGTGTAGTATTGTAATGTACAGCTTTTGTACTAACTGTTAATAAGCAAATTTTTCAGGCTTTTGCTCTGTGTTCATACCGCACTGAGTCTGGGTTAAAAAAGATGGAGTTGTCTTGTTGGAAAGGTAGAGAATGAGGGAAGGCATGTATTAGACATCTGTGACTGTAGCTGAGTGGGAGACAGCAGCCGTGGTCAGAGAGCTGCCACTGTTCCATCACTCTGTCTACCAGCAACTGGAAGAGATTAGAGCAGCTGTTTGACATCATTTTTCAAGGCTGTGGGTAGGAAGGCAGGGGAGGGAAGGGGGTTGTCCAGAAAGGAGTTGAATGTCTGCAACTGGGTGGGGCTAAAAAACAGCATAAACCAACTCATTCTTCTTCTGCCCCATCTCTCCCTAGAAGAGGAGGCAAGAGATGTAAAATGTGAACAATGAAATCCTTTCAAGAAGGAATGTCTGTCACTTGATAAGGACTTTACAGACAAAATGTGAAAATTTTAAATTTAAAAAAAAGGGGGAGGGGGATTACAGCCTTCTCCACAGTTGAAATGATCAGTGTTAGAACTGTGATTCCCCTGCACTCCTTTTCCCACCTTTGCATTTGAAGTAAGAAATTAGATGAGAAGGTGTAATCATTCTCTCTCCTACCACATCCACACACCATCTTCCGTAACCTCCCTACCTTGTTCCATTATCCTTGAAAAATGCCAGCACGGTATTTTGCAATTGGCCTTAAAAAAGATGGCATTAATCCTAAAGATGCTGTGAACTAGAAAACAGAGCAATGCCATATGAATTAAAACTTAAGAATACTGACACATTGGGGATTCAAGTGAGAGGAGCTGGGTGATTTATTTAGTGTAGCTTTGTGTTAAGGATTCTGTCATAGATTATGTTTTTTTTATAACTAGTTTGTTTTAATTTAAGTGACAGTCACTTAAAATATTGGCTAGAAAAGGGCAAAATTGGTATGGAAAAATGTCATGCATTTTTTAAACCTGCTTTAAATGGAAACTGGAAATTAACATAGCTTTTGTTTGCTTCCATACTTGCACATCAGCTTTGTTTTGATCCACACAGCTCTGAGAATTTTACTTTTTAGTCATCTTCTGCTATAGATCCAGAAGCTTAAGCTTCTGGAACGTTTCAACATTGCTTTAATCTAGGTCTTACGTAAAGCAGAGGCTAGTATTTGTTTTAATTTCTCAATAACAGAATGGTAGAGGTATAATAATTTAGAATTTGAAAGACATTGATTACTGAAATTGAAAATTGTAAGAGTTCAAATTAGAATCTGCTATTTTCCTGTACTGTCCTTTACTTAAAAATTACAGTAAACTATACATAAAGGTGATTCTGCATCTTGTTTTAGAGAGACATTCCATTTTTTTTATTGTTAAAAATTTATTTACATTGCTGACAAATTAGAATTAGCCCAGAGAATAAGATAATGACTAGGCCCTGCTTATGTAAACCTCTCTTGCATACATACTTTAGTCATAAATGCTACACATCTTGGCTTGCCTCATGAGCAAGCTACCCAGAGTTGACTTCTTCTCAAAAGGACATGAAAGTGTTTTTTTATGTTAATTATTGTTTCCACACCGGCGTTTTCCTTTAAATGATACATTTTCTTCCTCACATTTGTAAATTTAGGGCTTGTTTGCATTAAGATAATTTGCACCAGTGTGACTACTCTTGCAAACCCCTACTATAATAATGTAGATATGCTGCATTGACACAAAGATGGGGATTAAGCTCCAAGTCAACCCCAATTTACATTGGTGTTTCACATCTACATTATGGGTTGGCACTTGTAACTTCTGGAGCCTGTTTCTCCCCTCTCTAGCATTTTACACCAATGTAAAGTAGGTATAAAATGCTACCAGATGAGAATGTTAGTGTTTTACATCCATTTTGCTTAGATCTGAATGACAGCACAAGGTGCAAGGTGATTGAAAATGAGGCCCATTATGAAACAGTCACGGATTCACTGCAACTATTCTTTTTTCTTGTTCGCTTAGTTGCCTCTAGTTGGAGAAGGCTATTCGGTTGCAGAGATAAAGTTCACTTTGCATTCATATTTATAGAAAACTACAGCACGTTAGGAAATTCTAAAACAATTCCAGCCTACATCAAGTACAGCTAGAAACCTGTTTTGCAAATACAGCATCTTTACCTCTTTCAGATGTTCAGGTGTCACACCACTAAAATCCTTCATGGACTTTTATCTGTGTTTTAGGTAATCGTCCCATCCTTATTTAACTTGGCAATTGGCATGAGGCATACTTGTTCGATTGTAATGAGTTTCTTATTCATTGTGACATTTGCCATGTGTTTCAAATGCTTTATTTGACATGTCAGACTTTTCATACTCTTTCCAAAGCCATTAAGCACAGGTTAAAAAAACATTAAGCGTTCTCCTAAACTATTTTCTTTACTTCTTAGGAATATGGTTTCCAGATAGAAAAATTGCATTTGTATGTGGTTTTTCATTTAAAAGATGAAAGATAATGTTGTCCATAAAGCAAAAAGATAAAGGCCTGGCTTCCTAAATTAAACACATGAAATAAATGTAAAAAAAAAATAGTACAGTGTGGTGTATTGTCAAACTTGACAACTTATTTTAAAATGGAATAATCTGAAGATATTTAGTGTGTTATTGACCAATCACCAGTATAATTTGAAACTTCCCCTATCAGTTACAATATAAAGTATAGCAATATCTGTATGTCTTTGTCATAGAATTGGCATTCATTTGTACAGCTGTAGTGCCATTGCATTGAAAACGAAATTAATTGTACACAAAGAGTTCAGAGGTCCTTGGCAGTTAATGAAAAAACTGTCACCCACAATGTTGGGCAAAATGGCTATACATTGAATCTGTAATGAAGACTGACAATCCCAAGTGAGGTTTGCAAATCCTGGGAGACCTTAAGAGCCTACAGCTCTATCTGCATTGTTCTGCATCAGGAATGGGTTTACAATGACCTTCGTTGTCCTTGGAGAGCATTTTAGAAACAAGGTGCCAAGAGTTAGCTCTGGAGGCATTAGGAGTGACCTGTTGGAGTTAAGTGTCTCTGGCTGATAGAGGCTGTTCCAAAAGTTTCTGGGTGATGGCTTTTCATGCCGGTTTTATTTCAGCTTTCTAAGTTGAAGCCATGTCAACAGGTGTTGAGTGTGAGACAGAATTTTTATTCACTACACTCTGCGATTTAAATCCTGAGATCCTTCCTCTCTGACTCACTGCCTGAACCTTTGTTTCTGTCTGTGAGATGGAGGAGTCTGAACCACAAGAGAATCTGTGTGTTGCATCAGAGGGAGGAGAGCAGGGCATGCCTTTGTCTCCACTGTATTGACTGTCTCATACAGCTCCAGTAGTGCTTTAAGATGTTCAGTCAAGGGACAGTGATTTATACATCCTAGGACCCAGCATAGCAATGGCAATATTGCCTGCCAACTAGAGCTGGTCATGAAATTTTTGTCAAAACATTTAATGAACAAAAAGGGTTTTCCAACCAAATAAAAAATCATGTAACCTTTTTCTTTCCTCTTTCTCTCCCTGTCCACCAGCGTGGAAGAAGGAAGGGAGCAAGAAAATTCAGTTGTGAAAATCCAAAATTTTTTCTACTTTTTTTTTTTCTTTTTAATATTTAATGGAAAACATTTGCCATTTTTCAACCAGGTCTCTTGCCAATATGAGGCAATACTTGCAAATCCTTAAGACTGTAGGTGGTGTAGGAGAGCACAGATAGCTATCAGGACTCTGCTCAAAGGAAAACTCTTGTGTATTGTTTCAGACAAGACCTCTAAAACCTACAGGGCTGCCCAGGGGGGTAAGTGGGGCAGTTTGCCCCCGGGGCCTGCAGGGACTCCCACGAGAATACAGTATTGCAAATTTTTTTTATGGAAGAGACCCCTGAAATTGCTTTGCCCCAGGCCCCCTGAATCCTCTGGGCAGCCCTGAAAACCTAACAAGGACAGAATAAAGGCAACCAGTATAGATCACACACACAGTGGGCATAAGATGGTAGGACTGCAATGCATCATTGAGGTGTCAGCCTGAACTGGCTGTTGTTAGCACTCCCTCCAGAACTCTGTGTTCTGTCCAGATGCTGTGGTACTGTATGAGGCACTGCTGCTCCATTAGCTGTGCTGTCTTTCAGATGACACGTTAAATGGAGAGAAGACCTTTTTATTCCTATTTAGTTTGTTCAGGTGGTAGT
This sequence comes from Gopherus flavomarginatus, assembly GCF_025201925.1. Taxonomy (NCBI): domain Eukaryota; kingdom Metazoa; phylum Chordata; order Testudines; family Testudinidae; genus Gopherus; species Gopherus flavomarginatus. The sequence continues at coordinate 180,384,047 of NC_066618.1, forward strand.
TAAAGAATTTATGGCACCATTTGAAAATACTAAAAGAAAACTCTATGCTCTCTGTTTCCTGCCTCAGTAAAACAGATTTTAATGCAAAGAGCTGTGTCAGAGCTATTGCAGAGTGATAATAGCTGCCGTGTTTGCCTCCAGGCACATCTCTTACCTGTATTTAACTCAGCCCTTTATAAAGTGTGCTTTAGGATATATTGTATCTGAAAGGATAGAGTGTATAGAAAACAAAATTTATTTCTATCAAACGTGTGTGTTTGTGGCTTTGATCTATGATTGGAGACTACTGGCATTACCACAGTACAAATAAATAATAATAAGACACGGCAGAATGAACTTTCTGAGCAGACTAACATTAATTTCAAAGTAGCTAAGTTGTATTGCAAGCCATGGAACCATATGTAGTAATACATACAATACTTTAAAGTTTATTTCTCTGTTCTGGCACCATGGAAAGTTACTGATGACACTCTTTTGCTTTCATGTTTGACATTTCATCCTTTCTAAGAGTTTATGCCTCTATGTTTATACAAGTTCTTTTGGTAATTATTTAACCCTCGATGCCGTCCTTCCCATGTGGTCTCACACATGGGATTTGTTTTGGTGTTTTGTTTAGTTTTTTTTAAAAAAAAAAGACAAAACTTTACATCATAGAATAACAGGTATCACAGACTCAGTAACAGAACAGCTGCAAATTTATGATATTAAGAACTCTTAACACATAGGTATTTCTCTAGCATGACCAAAGGTTGTCATCACATTTATCAGAGCCCTTGAAGTAAACAATTGCTTTGTAAATGTGCGTGATTCCATATTTAATTGAATGCAGACAGTATTGTGGCAGTAATTATTAAGGTAATATGCAAGTGCACTGACAGTGGAGATAAAGCAGATTAAAACTCAAGAGCATAATAATCATGTCCTATCCTTCTACACAGCATGATAACAAAAGCAGTGTGTTATATACTTCACACTCATTTCTTTCAGCACTTGGGGAATATGAGGTCAGCTACTTTGTGGGTGACTTGGTTATCTCTTTATTTTCAGAGAAGAATTTAAAAAAAAAATGTTCCATGAAAGTTTGCAAAGTGATAAAAAGAGCACCAGTGGCAGTGAGTTAGGGGTCAGGACAGAAAGGGACTGTTTTAGGACCTTGTCTTTCCAATTGCAGGATATTTTCTTACCTTCAAGACAGTAACTGTGCTTTCAGTAAAACTGCTATGCATTTAGGTAAGGTGTAGCAGAAATCAGGTTAGAAGACCAGCTAGTGATTTTTTTTAAAACACTTTTTTCATTAATGGGATTCTGCAGTATTAGTAATGGCATATGTCAAAAAAATTCTTCTTATGCGCAGTTTAAGGGACAAATGACTTGAACACTGTTTGTTTTGTGAGTAAGTCTCTTATTGCAGAAAACCTGACTCTGGAGCACAGCATAGCAGGAATGCAAGAATAGGGTTTAACGTACAAATATTACTAATACAATTTCCACTGGCAGGGTCTAAATTACTGTTATTCATTGGCATTTGCTTCTGTGAAACTGACATCTTAATGCAAAGTTGAAAGTATAGCGGCAAGGTACTGCTGATAGAAGTGATCTGTCTTTGTTTGAATTCAATGTGAATGTTTTGCTTACCACATCTCTACCGCGATATTACGCTGTCCTCAGGAGGCAAAAAATCTTATCGCGTTATAGGTGAAACCGTGTTATATCAAACTTGCTTTGATCCACCGGAGTGCGCAGCCCCACCCGCCCAGAGCTCTGCTTTACCGCGTTATATCCAAATTTGTGTTGTATCGGGTCACTTTTTATATCTGGGTAGAGGTGTATTTACACTGTTGAGATTTTAATTCTTCTTTATGGTATAAATCTAGGATACCATATATTTATTCAAGTTATTTACACTTGATCTTGGCATGCTGTCTAAATGTTGCTGCATTCTGAAAACTGAATTTTAAATGTGACATTTATAGTGCATGTCAGTGTTGTGCAAATATTGCTGTTGTTTGGTGTGGGCATGGTATAGAAATGTGTTCACTCCTGTGTCAGTCTTTGGGATACATTGACTATGAGAGGTATGTGTATGATATGAGACTTTTGAATCTGCTTCAGATGCTTTTTTTCAAAGAGGTTATACTCTAATGCAGGGACCAGCAACCTTTGGCATGCAGCCCACTAGGGTAAGCCCCCTGGCGGGCCAGGCCGGTTTGTTTACCTGCCGCATCTGCTGGTTCAGCCGACTGCGGCTCCCACTGGCCGCGGTTCACCACTCCAGGCCAATGGGGGCTGTGGGAAGCGGCATGGGCCAAGGGATGTGCTGGCCGCCCTTCCCACAGCCGCCGTTGGCCTGGAGCAGTGAACTGCGGCCAGTGGGAGCCACAATTGGCCAAACCTGCGGACACGGCAGGTAAACAAACTGGCCTGGCCCTAGTGGGCTGCATGCCAAAGATTGCTGATCCCTGCTCTACTATAAAAGAAAGTTTGAGGTAGTGGTGTAACTTTAGAAAAACCATGAAAGTATGACAATGTGGGGTATAAAACAGTTTCTGCTATTTCATACATAGAGGCTTGTTGATAGGGTCAATAGAAATTCTGTAGTACAGTGAACAACAATTAAAAAGGCTATTAGTATATGATTTTTGGTGCTTGCTGAATTGAGTTTGACTTCTCATCCCTTCCTTCCCCACAACTACAATTTTAAGATTTTACAGCACTTGAGTCCCAGAATTTGTACTTAAACTAAACAACATAAAGCTATCAAAGTAGATTGTTTGAGACAATGGGAACAGTGTCAGCATGCTGTGGTCCGGAGTCTCTCTTAACTGTCCATTAACATGTGACATTCAGGTTACATGTGCTGCATTCTTCGAACTTCCTGTGAACTTACTGTACTAGCCAGAAGCTGGTAGAAAGTGACTGTGATTAAAAACTGTCCTGTTTGTTTTGCTAAGCATTTTATGGGCCACAACTTTATTTACTGTTACCAAGTTGTTAGCATGACAGAAAAGACACCGCGTCCAGTGTAAAGAGATGACCATTCTCCTTACACTTAAAATCACTCTGTGACTTTTTACTATGTTCCTTTTTTTCCAGGTGTGACACTTGTTGTATTACCTTTCGCACTCATCGGGGTTTGCTGCGTCATAATGCAGTTATTCACAAGCAGCTTCCAAGAGACCCATTGGGAAAGCCTTTCATTCAGAACAATCCTTCAATTCCAGCAGGATTCCATGATTTGGGATTCACAGACTTCTCCTGTAGGAAATTCCCCCGCATTTCTCAGGTATTATATATCCCTAGCTCTGAAAATTGCAGCCATGCTTATCTGTTGAATTAATTGAAGGATTGTGTATTGGGTAATGCAGAGACTAACTTAGATGGTTTAGTGGAAAGCTATAGAACATATTCAACCTTTTTAGATTCCACAATTTTCCTCTCAATGTTAGATCTCAAGTGGCGTCTTGGAGGATGCCTTTTAGGTTAGTTCGTTAAAGGTTTTTTATAATTTTTTTTAAAGGAAAACTTTTGGGGCTGTTAAAAATTAATCTCTGCTCCTCCCCTCAGTTCCCCCCCAAAAATTAGTTTTGTTCCACATTTAAAATACCTATAAAAGACACATGATAGAGTCAGGAATACGTGATAGGCTTTGCTCTGCTCTTTATATGCACATTTTGGTGTGGTATAGAGATTTTGTCAGTTTGTGAAATTTATATTGTGCGTGGCGACACCTTGAGTGAGGTTAGACAGTTCCCCCAAATGTGTGCCTATAAAAACTTTTACACTACTCCCATACCTGCATGAATTCTGAACGTACTACAGAATTTACAGAAAAAGCATTTTGTAAATATTTTTGAGTTGTAAAATTTTGCACTGGAAATCTTGTTTATATCCTTCTACTTGCAAAGCCCACCTGGCTTAATTACCATGTGTCCAAATGTAGAGGGCTCACAAGGAGAAGAACATTAAAATTAATATATTTATAGTCCCTCTCAAAAAAAGACCTGAAATAGAATTTTGTATACTGAAAGGTCCTGACTTAAAAGTCCAATACTTCAGGACCATCCAGGTTCAGTGACTGCCCCATTAGGAAGCTGGTAATCTCTCCTTCCCAGCGGGATTAATCTCTGTTTTCTAGCTCTGGTGTGTTGCAAGATACTAGACCAGGGGTGGGCGAACTACTTGCCGCATCTGGCCTGCGAGCCATTTTAAGCCAGCCCACCACGCGGCTCGACCCCTCTCCGGTCAGGGCCGTACCATGTGGCTCGACCCTGAGTCCGCAGGCTCAGGTCCACACTGCGTGGCTCCTGGAAGCAGTGGCATGTCCCTTCTTCAGATCCTACACACTCCAACAGGAGCTGAAGGAGCGGTGCCTGCAGATGGGGTAGCATGCAGAGCTTCCTGGCTGCGCCTACACCTAGGAGCTGGAGAAGGGACATGCTACTGCTTCTGGGAGCCACTCGAGGTAAACACTGCTCGGAGCCTGCACCCCCTGAGCCTCTTCCCATGCCCCAACCCCCTGTCCCAGCCCTGATCCCCCTCCCGCCCTGCAAACACCTCGATCCCAGCATGGAGCACGCACCCTCCTGCACCCCAAAGCTTTTATCCACACCTCAGAGCCCACACCCCCTCCTTCCCCCCAACCCCAATTTTCTGAGCATTCATGGCCCACCATACAATTTCTGTTCCCCGATGTGGCCCTTGGGCCAAAAAGTTTGCCTACCCCTGTAGTAGACTTAAATTCTATCACTGGTGCAGGACTGTCCCAATCTGCATCTCAGATTGGTGTGGGTTTTATGAAGGAATTTCACATTCAGGAAAGAAGGGAACATTTTTTGACAGGTTGATTTATTTTATTATTTTTTATTACTATATTGCTCAGGAGTTTGGAAAGTTAGATTTAGTCCTGGAAGAGCTGGATTAGTAGGCAGAAAGCAGATGATGTAGTCATAGGTTCATATTAATGCAGTTTATCGCATAATTATCACCACTACATGTATATTTTATATACACACTCACACACATGATTTTAAGTATGCAAAAATGTAATCTAAGCATTCTCCAGGATTCTGCATAGAATTTACCTTTCTTTAAAGGGTGAGGAATTGTTGGGCATAAACTTATGTTGTCTTTTTAGAAACATTATTTTGCTATCCCTGCCTGTCTGAGTTGCAGGCCCTGGAGGATACCAGAATAAACAAAAATGTAGATTCTGTAAACATAGTGCTAGCCCTCTGTCTGTTTGCAAATGGTGTCCTGGAATAAGCCTGGAATGTATAAAATAATGGTGGACAAACTTTGCCGCACATGGGCAGTACTAGCAACATTGAGAATAGCCTGAGGGCTACGTTTAATTCACATATACCTTAATAAAAGTATGCATGAATTTACATACATGCCCCTACGAGGTGTTTTACAATAAATTTACATAAACTTCACTTGCTGTAAACCTCTCTCCTCTTTTTTGTCCCCCTTCCCCCCTTTAAATTTCTCCTTTGTTAATAAAATTACTTGTTAACTTCTGGTGGATATTATTTGATTGTCTATATAAAGGGATATTTAAAAAAATAATTTTCATGTTCTGAAAAAGGTTAGTTTACACTGGAAAAGAAAGTTTGCCATAAAATTTGCAATCTCTTGAGAGGGGGAGAAGTGAAATTTGTTTTCTTTTTCTGCATAAGGCTTGTTTGATATTTAGGCATTATAATTCAAATACTAGGTCAGTTACGTTATTTTGTGGCTATCTTGTAGGTGTGGTGTGAAACGAATCTGCGAAGATGCATCAGTGAATTTCATCGGTTTATTTGCGAGACGTGTAACAAGGCATTCCCCATGCATTCGGCACTCAAACTGCACACACAAACCCATATGGTTGATCAGGGAAAAGAAAAGCACAAACTGCAGGTAAAGACCCCAGCTGGGGAGAACCCAGACCAGAAAGTCTACATGGCGTCCTTGGGCCTACAGCACACCAAAGACATCAAGCCTGTCAAACAGGAGGAGGTTATGCAAGACGAGGTCCGAGAAATGCAGCTTAGAACACTGAAGAGTAACCTACCTCAGGAACCTGGCAGCTCTAGCCTGCTGAACATGTCTGCTCTGGAAGCTGCTTCCATGGGAGGTTCTTTTTCGGTCCTTCCGCCTACAAAAGAGAACATGAAGCTTCTGTCGCTGCAGCCTTTCCAGAAGGGCTTTATCATTCAGCCCGACAGCAGTATTGTGGTCAAACCCATCTCCAACGAGTCTGCCATCGAACTGGCTGACATTCAGCAGATCTTAAAGATGGCTTCTTCAGCTCCTCCTCAGATAAGTCTTCCGCCACTTTCTAAGGCACCTGCTGTCCCTGTGCAGTCTATTTTCAAGCATATGCCTCCACTAAAGCCAAAGCCCTTGGTGGCTCCTCGAACAGTTGTAGCAACCTCTACGCCACCTCCACTGATCAGTGCACAGCAAGCCTCGCCTGGGTGCATCAGTCCAAGCCTTCCCCCGCCGCCACTGAGGCTGATCAAAAACTCTGTGGAGTCCGCTTCCAGGGCTCACCTTACGCAGTCCAAATCAGGAAACAAATCCAGTCCTTCTTCACAGTTATTCCCTCAGCCCAAGACAGAGCCACTGAGTCAGCACGAAATGAAAACACAGCTGGAACAAGACAGTATCATAGAAGCCCTGTTGCCTTTGAGTATGGAAGCCAAGATCAAGCAAGAGGTCACAGAAGGGGACCTCAAGGCCATCATTGCAGGGGCCGCAAACAAGAAAGCACCAGCAATGAGGAAAGTCTTGTACCCGTGTCGCTTCTGCGACCAGGTATTCGCCTTCTCTGGTGTCTTGAGGGCTCACATTCGCTCTCACTTGGGCATCTCCCCTTACCAGTGCAACATCTGTGAATACATTGCAGCTGACAAGGCAGCACTGATTCGGCACCTGCGGACGCACAGTGGAGAGAGGCCGTACATCTGTAAAATTTGCCACTACCCTTTCACAGTGAAAGCCAACTGTGAGAGGCACCTGCGCAAAAAGCACCTCAAAGTGACCAGGAAGGACATAGAAAAGAACATTGAGTATGTCACCAGCAATGCAGCAGAGATGGTGGATGCTTTCTGCTCCCCTGACACAGTGTGCAAATTCTGCGGTGAGGACCTCAAGCATTATCGCGCCCTGCGCATCCACATGAGGACTCACAGCGGCTGCCAGAAGAGGAAGCCGTTTGAGTGCAAAGAGTGCGGCACTGCCTTCTCAGCCAAGCGAAACTGCATTCACCATATCCTCAAGCAACACTTACATGTGCAAGAGAGAGAGATAGAGAACTACATCCTGGCAGTGGACTGCAGTCCGCAGGAGAACCAGGCAGACCCTCCACTACTGGAGGACAGCACTTACATGGACCGCAAGTCCATCACGTCTTTCCTGGAATCACAGAATGGCTTTTTGCGGGGGGCACCTTCTCATGTTCCAATCAAACTTGAACCTGCAAATAATTTCGCGATGGACTTTGACGAGCCCTTAGACTTCTCACAAAAGAACAAAAACTTAAGCACGGTGCAAGTGAAGCAGGAGAACCTGTTTGGCACCTCTTCCTTGTCTCACTATGACTGCTCCATGGAGCCCATAGACCTGTCAATTCCCAAAGCCCTCAAGAAGGATAAAGATGATGTCCAGAGTGAAGCCAAGAAACAAGACCAAGTTTCTGAGAATAGCGACAAGCTCTATAACTGTCTGCAGTCCCCTCTGGCCTTCAGTACCAACGGGAGCGTGGAGAAAAATGGAGCCCTCAAACATTCCCAGACACTGAAGGGTCCCTTGCATTTGACTGTCCCAATCATTTCCCCAGCTCTTCTTGGCAACCCTGGCTTGCTGCGACCCTTGAGGCCTAAGCCACCACCTCTTTTGCCAAAGCCTCCGGTAACTAAAGAGCTGCCACCTCTGGCTTCCATTGCCCAGATCATTTCATCTGTGTCTTCTGCTCCTGCTTTGCTGAAAACAGAGGTAACAGACTCCAGTCCCAAGGCAGCCAGCAGCTCCACTGGTTCTGATAAATCAGGGAACTCCAAACCAAAAGCGACAATCACAATGGGTATCCAGAAAGATTCCAGCCTTCTCAGTGACCTTACTCAGAAGGCAGATCCAAATGTTCCAGAGAAGTCTCATGTTGCTGATGCTGGATTGGCTAAGAAAAGAGGTAGGAAGAAAGGAACGAAAAACAAGCCTAAAGCGAGCAGTGGTGTGGACCTGGAGTCAAGCGGAGAGTTCGCTAGCATAGAGAAGATGCTAGCTACCACAGACACTAATAAATTTAGTCCATTTCTGCAGTCCAATGATGATTTCAAAGAGGAAGCTGACAGAAACGGAACAAGTGAAGACGAGAGAGAAACTGCCGACGATAAGCTGCTGAGAGGAAAGAGGAGTGCTTACTCAAACTGCCTGCAAAAAATCACCTGTCCTTACTGTCCCCGAGTCTTTCCGTGGGCGAGTTCCCTGCAGCGCCACATGCTCACTCACACAGGTAAGAGAGCCTCATGCTGTAATGGTTAGGTTGTAGTCACTGAGCTTATTTTCCCTGAAAGAGACTTTCTGACGACTTGGGAGACTCAGCGCACCATGTTAGCTGGACGGATGGGAGGGAAGGGTGTCATTCATCCATTCATCTCCCCCTGCTTATAGTCTGAATAATTTTGCTCTTTGATTTGTGACTTCTCAACCATTCCCATTATTTTGGGGTATGAAAACACAACAGTGTACTGTGGTGTTTGTCAAAAATATTGTAGCTCGCCTAACTTCTGTATCCATGGATATCTAGAGGTAAATTCTGCTCTCCTACATGTAGTACAGATCTGGCACAAATCAGGTTATGTCTACACTATGAGCTAGGGGTGTGATTCTGCGTACGCATACTCGCATTAGCTCAGGTATAAATAGCAGTATATTCGTGGTAGTAGCAGCAGAGGAACAGCTGAGCCACGTACATACCCGGGCAGTTTGTACACGGCACGGCTGTTGTGTCTCTGCTGCTGCTGTTTATACTCATATTAGCTCAATGAGAGTTAATGCAAGTATGTGTACACAAGCCAGGGAATCACACCCCAAGTTCATTGTGTAGTTGTAGCCTCAGTTGACATCAGTGGAGTTCTTCTGTTATGCTTAGGAAGAGAATTTTTCCTCTAGTTTTCAGTTATTCTAACTTTATTCTGAAGATGAGCTTATGTATTGAATAGTTCTTTGTTGATTATTTGTTTGGCTGCCTTTCTTCATTAGCAGCTTGTCAGCTTTAGTAAATATATAAGGAAATTTAAAACTGAGAGCAAATAAATGAAAACTCCATAGCAGAACAAGATCATAGGAACTGCAATCTTGGATCAAAGAAGTGGTCCCTCTAGTTTAGTATTGGTTGCTCATGGTGGTCAGTACCCTGTACTTAAGACAAAGGTGCAAGAAACATCATAATGAACAGCTGCATAATAACCTGCACCACAGGGGATGTTTCTTCCTAACCCCAAACATTTAGGAGGCTGGCTTATGCCCTGAAGCAAGACGACTTACTGTATATTCCTTGGAACTTTTTCTTGATATCGTATTGCTGCATAAATAACATTAAACTTTTATATTGCAAGGGCATTATGAGGAGACTGATCTGTTTGTTTTTCACTTTAAAACAAATAAATAATGCTGTAATGAATGCTGCATTGCTTTTTACTCTCCCTTTTCAACTAGCATTGCAGCAGAGCCACGGGTAGACTCTCATCCTGTGTACAGAGAGAAGCAAAGCTGCAGTCTTGGACCCCTAGTCTCTCTTTCATTTTATTTAAAGAGGAGAAGTAGCAGTTTACGCTCTTAGCATTTGCTTTTGTGTTGAGGAATATCAAATCCTGACATCAAGAAGAATAAGAGTAATGGGCATTTGTAAGCAGTGCTCTCTCCTGTGGGAATTCTGTATATTAACCAAGTAGTGTTGATTCACAAAGGAGTTTACTGCTTGTACAGACTGTAGGGAAGTTTAACCTCCATTTTGAAAAGAATGCAAAATATAATAACTGACTGTGTCTCTAATGAAGAGAGAAAACTGAAGAGCTGGAAAAAGTTAAGCAATTTAAAGGGACTCTGACCCATAGAGCAATCCGTGTTACAGTCCACGCTGGGTGACATGAGCATATAACTTGCAGAACACCTGTACAACAGTAAAGCTATTATTTTCTGCCTTGCACAGAACAAATTGCTTTGTCTCGCTAAATACACAGCTTGTTTTCAGTTATAAGGGGCATTTGAGGTCTCTCTTAATCATCTTCTAAATCACCACCCTCCAAAGAGGAAATGCATCCTTAGCAGAAAAGCAGCATCTGGTGTGTGAGGCAGAACACTGTGTGTCTTCACTTGGGGTTTGCTCTGCTTACAGCTGATAATGACTAGCCACCAAAGTATCTGCCCTGGTGAGACACCTAGTGTAGACAGAGGAAACCGCAATAAGCCATGATGTGCGCTGGTGGAACTTACCTTAACTCCAAGCTGAGGATGAGCTCCATCAGTTCATATAGCAGCTTTGCTTGTCTGCCCTAGCGGCTTGCACCAGTACAGCTAAGTTGGTGGCTGGCCACTGAGAGTGTTAAGTGGTGCAGATCCCCAGCATAGGCAGAGAACATAAGAATGGCCAGACTAGGTCAAACCAATGGTCCATCTAGCCCAGTATCCTCCTTGCTGAGCAGCCACTCTGCTGATGGCATCACTTACAGTGATTGTTGCAATCAATTCAGATTCATCCTGGTACACTCTGACCTTGTCTACACTGAGTATTTTAGCCATCACTGTAGTGACACTGGTGTAGCTATGCTGGTACACACCCCTAGTGTTGATGTGGTTTGCTGATATAAACTATAACTTGCACTAGTGCAGTTTAGCTTGGGTAACACTAGCATGCTAACCCTATACTCAGAGTTTTGTACCAGTGCTACAAAATTGACAGCTGAAAACTCTAGTGTGGACAAGGCCTCAGACATTACACGGAATGACCAAGGAGGAGTGAGATATGGAGGCCTATAAAGTACTGGTCAGGAAGGCAGTCGTGAATAAAAAAAACAAGCTGTAAATATTTTGAAACATTAATGGGATCTCTCGGTCATAGGTGTGACCACATGGAAGAAATTGTTGGGAGCCAGGTGTAGTAGATACAATATTGATGGGTGCCAGAGAGATAAGTGTGGTGGAAAAAGCTGTGCAATGGGAATTCTTGAGGGGGACAGCTTCAGGTTAGTAGAAGGTTTGGGAAAAGATAGTTTCTTGAAGCCCCTCTCGTAGATTAGAACTCCGTAATGTGTTGGGTAGCTCTGGTTAAACTTGAGAGCAAATCTATTTAGCCTTCTTGTCATGAAAACTATGAATATTTTATTCAGTTTGCTGTGCATTCCTTGACTTGGGACAGTGATGGAGGAGACACTTAAAGGTTTTGGCCTCAACAGATCTGAAGGAGTTAGGGGGATATCTTGGCAGTGTATTCTCACTTGCCAGGCCTACAGTCCTGGCTTTTGCCACTCACCACGTCCTCTTCCTCACATCTTCCTATATTTCTGTAATAAGCTGTTGTGAAACAAATAATAGAGATTGATTTAGTAGGGGAAGTGGTGAATAACCTCTCCCCCTCAGTTATTTATCTGTGTTGTTCCCAGGCTCAAGTGTTTAAATTATCCAGTTAGCTTAGCAAATGAGTATCCTAATGAGGAAAAGCTCCACCATTTCAAGCATTAAATTGGGGTTCACGTGCCAACATTAAGCCAGTGTGTTATACAAATGTGAAAAAGTTAAAATATATGTTTCTTGTGCTTGTTAATACTGGGGGTATTTCTTCCAAGGAGAGTCAGAATATGTTTTTCATTTTTAAAATGTGGTTCCCTCCCTCCTCCATTAAAAAAAAAACAATTTCTTGACACCCCATCCTATGTATGCTGGCCCCTTCCTCTTTCATACTGCCGGAGCACTATCACCTACCTCATCTTCATTGCTGGTGCTTTGACCTGTCATTAAGTTCCCCATCTGTGATCTTCTCCCACATTTTTTGTTTCGTCTCTCACACTACCAAATCCCATACAGCTTCCTTCCACTTCCTCATCTCCACCTCAATACTCCTCTGTGACTCCAAGAACTTTTCTCTGGAAGTATTTGACCTGTAAATGAAATACTATTGGTTTGTATTGCGATGCACAGCATGCAGTTGGTCATCAGTGGGTCAGATATACTCTGATGTGGAAGAGCACAGAAGTGGTACCTGTACACTTGTACCACTGTGTGTGAGTATACCTGAACCCTTGTCTTTTTACTATCTTTCTTTCTTCATTCTTCTTTGCTTGGCTGTATTTGATTTTTCTCGAGTCGTCCTCTCCCTTCACTTTATTTTTCTCACCCTCTTCCCTCTGCTTTTCTCCCCGTCTTCCTCCTCTGTGTTCCAATAGTAAAGTGAAACAAACAAGACGGTGCCTCAGAGATGATTAATTTCACTTTGTTCCTTGTATGTGGGGCAGTGCATGGTTTAAAAAAAAATCTGGTATATTTGGACCCCTGAGTCTGTAGCAGGTTAACCATATACATTTTAAATCAGTGGTGTGCTCATTAAAAACTTTCCTGAGTGATTCTTTAAAGGGTGCTATCAGGTCAAAGTTGGCCCAAGGGGTAGGTTTTTAAAAATGAGCGTTTGACATTAACGTTTTAATACTGAGATGTTGCTAAGACTTACTGGTAGAAGCATTTTTTTTAAAGAAATAAACTTTGACTTGCAAACCCTGCCAAGTAACCACTAGACTTTGAAATGAAATCAACTATAAATAAAATGAGACTGATAAGTCTGTTTTTATTGTCCACACTGAGAAATACATAAAGGCACAAATAAAGAAAACTAACTAGATTTTTAAAATTCTTTGTTTTAATAGCTTAATTTTGAATTGGCATCTTCACTGTTGCACTTTGTCATAGTAATTATGTTTTCCCCCCTTATGGTGACAGTGGAAAAAGTAAATAAATTTTGAAAATACCATGAGTTGATTCTGTTTAAGAAAAGTTAAGAAATTATCTTATGTTATGCTGTAATTGTTTCGTAATCCTTTTTTTGTGTATTAAATAGATGCTATTGGAGATTTCCTAAAAAATTGCCTGACCCAGACAGTAGTTCTTTTGCATTGCTTTCTGAGTTCGACAATGAGTTGTCTTGCATCTAATGTGTAAGCTTCAGGCCAAGCAATGATGTCTTTATGGAAAAAGTAAATAATTAAAACTTAAAAGCTCAGTTCTAATCAGCTTAACTAAAAAAAGGTTAATGTACCTACTTGCATGGGGTGTCCTATCACGAGAACAATTTGTTATTTAAAGCCAGGGGAAAAAGCCTTCAGGCCAAAACATTTGTCTCTTCATGTAATTTGCTACCTGACTTAAAATAAAATGTGTGGGTTTAGACAAACTTCTGAGAAGTGTGCCACATCCTGAGTCTATTTGAAATACCACTTTTGAGTTCATTGGGGAAAAAATCTTCATTACTATTAAAGGGATTACCCAGGGTTTCCTGCATTTTCTTATGCAAAACTTGTTTCAATTAAAAAAAAAAAAAAAAAAAAGAGGCAGAGAGAGAATGGTCCAGCTTTTAAGTTCTTATTTTGAGGAGTCCAAAGTATGTGGCCCTTCTGAGGCCTAACTGTCTTTCTTTAATCTATTAGTTTAAGTTGATGTTGGTAAAATACAAGGGGGCGTGAGGGGATGGGGGAGGGGAGTACATTTTGCACAACAGGCAGGATTTGTAGATAGGACTTGAGACCTCCGTCTAATGTGTGTGTTTGTGCGAAGGTCAGAAGAACAAAAGGTTTAGGTTGTAACTGCTGTAAATATGTTAGACTGTTTTATATAAAGATGGCTGTATGAAAGCTTTCCATGTTAGAAATGGCCAGGAGATTCTGATCTGAGAAGCTGGTTCTGAGTTATAAATAAATAATTCCAAACTAACCCTTCTACTGCATACACACAGAGAAACATGGAAAAGCATAGAGCTAACATGTAGCAAACTGCGAAAGGGCCTTCCCCTTGAAGTTCTGTTTTATATTTGGATTATGGAAAGAAGCCAAGTACAAGTGGAGACAAAGATGGTATAAATATTTCAAGTCTTAATTTTGCAGCCAACATAATTAGCTGGCCAACTAAGAAGTGAGCAGCTTATCAGCCTATAGACAGTGGTACCATGTCACTTGCAGAACGCTGAATTTACACGGAGAAAATCAAGAAAGGGAAAGAAGCAGAACTCACCTGAGGGAGCCATGTGACTTACCACAGTTCAGTTGTGAGATACAGGGCTGTTTACGTAACACATGATTCCCTAATACAGATTCAGGTACTAAATTAGCACAGAACCCAACTCATGGAAGATTAAAGTGAGGGAAGTGACCATGTTGTCTGCGTTGTATGAAGGAGATGAGGCTACCTTTTCGTTTCTTACAGTAGCTGATTTTCTTTTATACACACCCCTCGTCTCCACCTCTTCCTTCTTCAGAGAGGTATCTTTTAGGCCTGTTTTTCTGATTCCATTGCATGGCATTTGTTTTTGCTTTGGCTTTTTTAAAGTTTTCTATACCCAGTCCTATTTTGCTGTTCTAGCTTTTAATGTTTACTCCTTTGGTTATTCTTATTCCAAACATGCAGAGATCATCATTGCTGTCACACAGGACCTGATTTAGCTTCTGTTGAAGTCAATGGAAAAACCTCCCCAGTGATTTCAGAGGGAAGTTGCATCAGGCCTGTAACACAGCAGGCCTGATTCAACACACAGAGAGAAAAGATCCTTCTACTGAGGATCTTACAAACTAGTATGTTGTAGTAGTTTTCCTGTGACACAATGGAGGTGAGAGTGAACTTTATCCAGCCAGGCAGGATAGGATGGAATTCTAATTTTAGGGGAGAAATAATCGTCATATTAATCACACATGGTCTCAAACCAACAGGAAACCAGAGAGGCTCTTATTACACATTAGAAAGATAGATAATTTTTTTTTTTTTCCCGCTTCAGGTCAGAAGCCCTTCCCCTGTCAAAAATGTGATGTCTTCTTTTCTACCAAATCTAACTGTGAACGCCACCTCTTGCGCAAACATGGAGTTGCCAACTGCTCTCTGAGAAGAAACGGGCTTATCCCCCAGTCTAAAGAAAGTGATGCTGGATCTCATGATAGCACAGGTAGTTCTTTCAGGTTGTTCAGAATAACAAGACAAGTTGTGTTAATTTGCTTGGAGACTGTAGACAAACAAAGCAAATACATTGCTGCATGACACAAGGCTTTAGTTAGCTTTCAGAGGGCGGAGTGGTGTTTGTTCAGAAAGGGCAAGCTGATAGGAGCCAGGGTAGTTGCAACTATTCAGTAGTTTTTCTGTGTTGACTACATAGGAGAGACCGAATTAGAGGGAAGCCAAGCAGATGGCTGTGTGAGTCTGTTGCCTGAAAATTGCTTAATATGCTACAGGTTGTAGTTTGCACGGGTGAGCCTTCGTTGTGAAATACATACATACATCAAAGAGAGCTTGCGTGTCAGGAATCTTTTGAGTAGGTTTCATAGAAGTTGTCTTGTAGCAATGAATTTAAAAGCAGCAGAAGGGACGTGGCTTTGATTAGCCTGTTAATGAAAGTTACAAATCAACCCATTATACTGAACCCTGATTTAACCAACAGTCAGTTGCATCAGGGTGCACCATACCTTCCTTCCATTTTTCTGAATTCCCATTTATATGAAGATTTCCAGTATCCACCAATTGTTTGATAGATGGTGGTGTACTGTAATGAAGGGAAGAGGGACCAGAATATGAATCCCTTGCATTCCCTTTTGAAACAGTGTAATACAGATCCAGCTAAGTGCTAGCCTCGCAATAAACTTTACCATGTTGGGAGACATGATACAACTTGATTTGGCCTTGCTTGTCAAAATGGGACTACACTGTGTTATAACTGTGTCAGCAGCCTTTAACTTTACAGGGCTATATAGCACAGTTTGGTGTCATAGGTATGATATGGTTTGTTCCTGACTACACAGACAGAACCAAACCATGTTATAACTTGATCAAGCAGACTTCATGTTGTTATATGATCCCCTGACAGAATAAAATTGTGTAGACAGGACCCAAGGCCTTCTGTCCATGCACCCCCACTCCCATTCAGTCCCTTGCTCAGTGCTGTCACCACACTAGCTCCTAAGCCCATGCCCCAGTCTGTTCTCCTGCACTAGCCATTCTGAACCCCTGTGTGTGACCTCCCAGCAGCCCCGGTGCCCTACTCTGTCCTAACCTGGCTCCACAGGCCAGGTGCTGTGACAAACTTCTACTCCTAGGGGAGTTCTGTGCCACTGAATTTCCGCCCCACCCTCCCACAGAAAACACATTCTGCCCCAGAAGTGCTTCAGTTCTGCCTTTTGCCCACCAGAGGCTGCTGTGGTACCAGAACAGCTTGCTACATTCATGCGTCTGAAGAAATGAGTTTTTTACCCATGAAAGCTTATGCCCAAATAAATCTGTTAGTCTTTAAGGTGCCACCAGACTTCTTGTTGTATTCATACTGTTGGTTGTTCTGGCGCTACAGTGGCCTCTGGTGGGCAAAAGGTGGAACTGCAGCACTTCTGGGGCAGAATGTATTTTCTGCGGAAAAAAATAAAATTCTGCAGGACACATGAATTCTGCACATGTACAGTGATGCAGAATTCCCCCAGGAGTAGTGTTGGGGAATGCAGTTACAATACAGTTGTTCCTCCCACACAGCATAGTCTTGCAGCGAAGACAGGACCAAATAGTCTTTCAGTCATATTCCCAAATCATTGTACAGCCCTGGACTTGCAGTCTCCTTTTGTTGTCCAAGTGATTAACGCAAATTGTATTTTTAAAATACTTTCTGATTCAATGATACTACCCTAGAGACAGAGATGTTTTAATTCTTCTTCTGGCTCTTATAGAAGGTGGGTAAATAGTGTAGTCCAGCTAACATGGAAGAAGTTTGCAAGGGCTGAGATTTTAAAGGTTGTGAGGAAGATGGCTGTCATTAGCCAGTGATTACCAGCACCAGTGTCACTGGAAAAAGGAAGGAAGAGATGTTTTGAATGAGGGTTAGACATAACCACAAGGTAAAGCAAAGAGGAAAGCTTTAAGGTGAGATGTAAAGACAGGAAATGCAATTTGAGAGGTCATGTAATATGAAACAAGTCTATAGGAGTTCTCAAAAACCAGGATGGCATTTATGAATAGGATTCAGAGATGGATAGAGAATCTGTGAAAGTGAGAGAGGATGTCTATGTTCCCACTTCCTAGGCGAGACAGTAGCCTGTACACAGCATTCTGAAATGAAGGGAAGCCATAGAGTATAAACAAAGAGGATTGTAACAGTACAGAAGAGAAGAGAAAAAGTCAAATTTCAGGCAATGAAGAGTGACTTGGTATAAGTAAATGTGAAGCCCTCAGGGAGAGGAAATACCCGGAGACCCAACGTGAGGGGACATAATAAAATATCCATATCTAACATATGAAAGCAACTTTATTTTACTGTTTCTTGTGACTAAAGACTCTGTTCTTATTGATGCAGAGAAGGTGTGGAATTGGGAATGGGTGTTAGGTAAGAGAGGGCCTCTCTATTCTGTAATACAGAAAGACAGACAAATATGTTCAGGAAGTGGTCCCCAGTATGAGACAGTTGAAAACTACTTTCAGAGGTAACTGGGAAAATATTTACAAAGTAAGTATATGTAGTATGTTTAGCCGAATCCATCGTTGCTTATCTCCATCTCTGTGGTCCGTCCTTACATCTCTCAGGCCCCGTCTACACTAGAAAATGATGATGTTGCAACAACTGTTGCAGCCCCCAGTACATGTCAAATAGATCATTGTTACTTTCTAGCAGGACAGAGGGCTTGAAATTGCAGTCTCTGTGGCCGGCGCATGCATAGCAACTTCAGGTTCCGGATCATACATAGTTCATGACAAAAGGAAGAGCTGCTTAGCACTAGAGTATGTGACAAAGGCAAGAGCCATTAAGTTGTTTTAAAGCAAGTGCTATTGCTTAGTAGAGAATCTTGTATAGAAGATATATAATGATTGTTTGCATTAAGCCAGTGGAGCATAAAAACATTTTCCTGATTAAATAATGGAATTCATCTTAAAACAGCTGGAACATTCTCTGGGCTTTCTGGTGTATTCAGATACTGATTTCTACTTCTTGGACATAATTAATGGACTCAGTCTTGAACAATTTCATTCATATCAGTCAATAGGACTGTTCATATGAGTAATTATTCATTTGAAGGTATTTTAGGATCAGAACCTGTATCAGAAGATAAGCAATATCATGGCACCTGGTTTTTCACCAGTTACTGTATTTAATAACTTTTTTTTTTGTAAATTGGTGATTTTTCCCACATTTGTTACAAGTTGATAGGATTTATTTATTTTAAATAAATTGCACTTGTCCTTTTATGCTTTTAATTTTCCCTTTAGTTGGAAGGGTTTTAGGAGTATGTCTGAAATCCTCAAATGTAAACTGGCTGTTTTTAAGGTGTATTATTCTCATTAAAGGTGGCTAGATTTAATAGAGGTATCAATAATATATATTTTGAGTGAGTATGAAGAAGGGGGAAAGAAACCCTTAAGAGCTTTGATATCATAAGCCTCTTGTGATTGGGCAGGTGTTCCCTACTTTGGTGGTGGAGCTAGGAGAAGCTGTACCTTGTGTGGTTTTTAAAAAATGGGGAAAAAAAAAACAACTTACTAAGTGGTTCCACCTAGTGGAAGCTGTTCAAATAGTGACAGAAAATGTGCCATCTTACACACATGAAGGGTGGTGTTCCTTGGGATAGCCTAGAAGTTAAGCACTGTGGTGGTGGTGAATATAAATGGATACTCTAATATTATCCTTCTGGCAGTGCCAGTTGTTCTTTCAGCATTATTTCTAGTGCTTTGCCCACCCCAGTTTTTAAGTGTCTTTATGTGATGGGGTTTCTACAACTTTCTTGGAGACTATTAGACCATTTTCTGATAGTAACTGCTAATATTAAGGTTACAAAACAGTTTTTCCCTTATAACCCCCAGTTTTCATAAAGTAATAATGCCTCTTCCTGAGCCCCTTTGTAACAGACCTGTGAAATTGTTCCTAAAAATGTGTGCTGATCCAGATGCAGCAAAAAGCATCGCTCCCAATACATGCAGATGCAGATTTTCATGTATTCCTAGCTTAGTTTGTATCTGAATCTGGAACAGGACACCTTAATATGATGTCTAGCTTTTGGAATGGAAAGATCTCACAGCTAGACTAGCTATTTCCAGCTCACAAGGTCTTCCCTGCCCTTCACAACTCCTGATAAGCTCTAAGCCCCTCTCTGCACTCCATTTCCTGACATCAAAGCCGCAGTTCATCCACAGGCGCATCTGTAATCCACCCACCCTTTGGGATAGATCTCCTGCATTGAAGCTTCTTAAACATTTTAAAAACCTTATTTATTTTACATACAACAATAGTTTAGTTATATATTATAGACTTTAGAAAGAGACCTTCTGAAAACGCTAAAATGTATTACTGGCATGCAAAACCTTAAATTAGAGTGAATAAATGAAGACTTGGCACACCACTTCTGAAAGGTTGCCGACCCCTGGTGTAGATAATGATTAGTCCTGTCTCAGGGCAGGGGACTGAACTGACCTTTCGAGGTCCCTTCCAGTCCTACATTTCTGTGATTCTGTGGTCTTCCTACCCCCCACCAAAATATGTCAGAATTACGCTGTATTAAGTGCGTATGCACAATTACTAGAAGTTCTGCTTAGCCACAATATTTCTTATCACTGTGAAGGTGCTGTATTACAAAAACCTGTTCCAAACTATCAAGAGCGTTATAACTATCTTACTGTCATCTCTGGTTGCTCTCTTTATATGAGAGAAGCTTATAATAAAAAATCTAGGCAGTTCTGAGACAAACTCCACATGCTGTGTATGTGTCAGCCAGAAAATAATTGTAAATTTTATCAGCATTTTAAAATCTTTATAGTTACTAAGAAGCTGTTAGACTTGCAAGTAAACACTAAATCCACTGTTAGTTGTGCAGTGTTTTGGCTGCTAGTGCATATAGCATGTTAGAGGTCTTTTCAAAATTATTAGATCCATGATAAATATAAAAGATGATACTGTTCACTTGATGAATACTAACATCTAGGTCTATATTAATGTTGCAAACAGTTGACTAAAGCAAGGTGAGTCACAGCTTTTGAAATCTTAACTAAAAAGAGGCACAACAGCTGCAATTATGTCCCATACATCAGTCTCAACTTTGGCATCCAAATCTGGTCTGGATTATTTTCCATTTATAAATTCACCCTCTCTCTCGAATTCAGAAGCTCTCTGTCTCTGCCTCCATTTTTCTTAAAAGAAATGAAGAAATTTAACTCAAACTGTGTTTTAAGCAATGTTAAGAATGTGATACAAGGTGATAAAAGCAGGGAGCCTTACAGTAGTTGAGGCTGATAACTCACCCTATGTCTGGTTGTTGCAGGGGTCACAAAACAGTGTTATGTCACCCATTGCTGCATTTTTGTCTTAGTTCAGTGTAGTATCATTTTAATAAATGTGTTCACTATAAAGAACTGAATCCTGTACTGGCACAAACTTCCATGATTTCTGTATATCAGAGATATGTCAATATGACCTATATCTGTATCTACCCAACTTTGGAATGTAACAATCTTTAACACTTAATTATACTAATTAATTACATTTGTTTTTATTTTGCAGAGGGGCTCCATTATATAGAAACCACATCTTAAACAGACTGATTAAGTAATCTCTGAGAATGCATAAAAACTCTCCTGTTTTATAAATAAAAAATAATTGCAGATCTTTGGTATGCATTTATAATAGTATTGCACTTACCTCCTCTTCTGTGGTATCTGAGCATTACCATTTGTTCTCTGTAGTGAGAGTGATTATACTGTGGCTCAATGAAACAGAGACCCAAGAACCCAGTAGTTGTATGTTGGAGGAGAAAGTATGTTGTTACAGATTCCTAATGGTCTCATTTTTGGTGTCTGTTATGTTCTCTTCTCAGCTGTACATTTACTGGCCTGGGTGGTAAATAAATTGAATGAATTAGAAGTGATGCTAGTGAGTCAGTGATGCCTTGACAGGACACATAGTTAATTCTGCGTCGGTGGAGGATGTCTGACTGACAAAAATTTCCCTCTCTTTGCCTACAGACAGTCATTCAGATCTGGAGACTCTAGGTGGGGCGCTGGATCTGACCTCCTGCGAGAGAGAGCAGCCAGAGGAAGAAACGGAGCTACTGGAAGATAAATGCAGTCCCAAGCAGGAGCAAAAGGTTGACTTGCCCCAAGGAGAAGAGGATGCACAAGAAAAAGCAAATGAGTATGAAGAGGGACCGGAAGAAGACTCTTTAAGTAACAAAAGCCTTGACCTCAATTTTGCCAGTAAGCTGATGGACTTTAAACTGGCAGAGAGTGACCAGAGTGCAGGTAACTGCTCCCAGAGTGAAAAGAAACACGCCTGTGACGTTTGTGGGAAAATCTTCAAATTTGCTGGCACTCTTGGCCGGCACAAAAAGGCCCATGTTCGTGAGGACAGAAAGGACGGAAAGAGCAGTGAAGATGAAAGCAAAAGTGTTCAGGAGGAAGCTGGAGCTCCCACAAAGCAAGACTCCACTCTTGATCAGGAAGAGCTCCCAATGGACTTAAAGGTGCTAGAATCTTCTGTGGACTGTGAGGCAACAGGAAAGGAGAATGAAGAGAGCGAAAGTGTCTCTGAGGGAGAAAGTACAGAGAGAAAATCCTGTGAGAAGAGTGATGACGACAAAAAACCAAAGACTAATGGGGCTAAGAGTACCACAAAGGCAGACAAGAGGAAGAAAGTCTGTACTGTGTGCAACAAGCGGTTTTGGTCTCTACAGGACTTAACACGACACATGAGATCCCATACAGGTAAGTGGAGAACATGAGACAGTATTGCAGGGAGGAGATTCCTGTTTGTGGTCAGCATCCTGTGAGCTCTTCAGCCTGATGGACCTCAGCATGAGCAGGGACTTCTAATTTCTGCTGCACAGTCAAACTATGTTATGAGGCGAGTTTAAGTTTCTGTGGTAACATAAAGTGAATTGGAGAGGAATGTGGAGAGAAGGGTAAACATTCAAAATCCTTTATATCTTCAGAAAGCTCAGTGGAAATACATAATCAATGATATATTTATCTACCTGGGTGATAGGGGTAGTTGGCTTAAATTTTTTCAAAATTATTTTTCTACTTATGGTGCAGAATTTGGAGGTGAGGAGAGATCAGGGAAACTATTGCACAGATTTTATATCCAGCTCCTTGCCCCCTCCTCTGTGGCTCTGCATTTCTCTTATATTTTGTTGCACATTGGAGTATAATGACACTATAAAGGGAATACATCGGAGGAGGGGAGTTGGTTTATCATGGGATTCTAGAGACCCAGCATCTCCATGCCTCGGTGCATCTGTTTGATCACACTCTTTGCTATGTTTATCTGAGTGAGAGTCAACTCCATGATCAGCTTTCACTCTTTCTCTGAACCTGAGCAGAGCAGGTGGAATACATTTAGTACAATGCCATCCAGTGACTTCATTGTGCTGCTAGTCATCGTGGAATAAATGGGGTTCTGCTTATGCAATAGGATATTGTTCAACACTGCATTACGAGGGAGGATTAGATGACTGTCTTCCATTTTGATTAGTAAAATCGTAGTATCCACATGTAGAATGGCTGAGCAATAACTATGACCTCAAAGAGATGTGAATCCATTCACACCACTCCAAATGTGTAGAATTCAGGTGTGCTTAATTTCACTTAGCAGTAAGCTGAAGTGACATCAGGAAAAGAAACTTCCTTCATGTGCTGGTTTTTGGCATAGTTTTTCATTGTTACATATTTTCTGATTAAGCTTAGGTACGTCATATTTACATTTTAATCAAAGGTGAGGCTTCACTTAAGTAACGACACTAAGACACTTTTTAAAAGTATGTGGGTCCAATTTTTTACTTACCTGAGTAATTAACTTCTCAGATGCAAAACTGATTTCTGATTGAAATCTTTAAAAAAAAACACCAAATCTCCGTTAGTGTGACTTTTCCAAAGTGCTGAGCACCCACAAATCTCTTGAAGTCAATGAAAGATCATCATCTTTGAAAATCAGGCTATGAATCTGAAGGATGCTGTTGCAGTGAGTTTAGTTTTCACTGCTAGACATGTGGGTTGTGTCACAAGGAAAAACTAGTTTGGTCTCATTCTTGTATTTATTTGTGTCATGTACAAAATCACTACAACATATGATACATCTGTGTTCAAGAAAGCCTTTGGGGAAAGATTCTTAAGTCTAACATAGCATTCTCTGATGAGCCAAATGCTGCTTTTGTTCTTTCTGAGGATGAGCTCCTCAACAATCCATATGTCAGATACTTTTAATGTTTTCATTGTTCCTGAACGTTTGTTGAACTTGTCACTGGAGTCTTTCTCTCCTCCCTCCCCCTTCTGCTTTTTTTAACTTTTTAACTTTATCTGTAGTAGCCCTGACCAATGCGTGATTTTTTTCCTTCAAACATAATACATTTAACTAGCTTCATTGCTAGTTGTTTCTGAAAAATGGTTTTTGTGACCCTGTCCACATTTTTCCCCAACTGGGGGCTAAGTGGGGGAAAAATTGTACAATGCCTGCCTGAAGAATAAAAATAAGATGCATGGAAGAGCCATTCACTCATCTCTAGTCCATTTCTCTTCCAATGCAGAGTGGTCCCTACAGTTTATTTTCTAGTATATTTTATACACCCTGCAGTAAGTCTGGCTCAGTCCATTGCTATGGGCTCTTAAAATTTATGAGCTCACTCTATGCACTCATATTTTTTAAAAGATCAAGAAGCTATCATATTAGTGGAATCATACCAAACTTGCATCATTTATTTTCCTTTCTGTTGATCATGGATGCAGGATATGCAGTGCACCAAAGAGCTTGTGCATCATTAAACAGGACCTGATTCTGAGTTGCAGAATCTTTACAGCACTCTGCCAGTTTTTTGTGGGGAAAAAAAAAATGTTGGAGAGGAAAAAAACCAACAACTTTTTCTCCTGATTCTAACCAAAACCTTTTGAAAGTAAAGTTACTCTCTGCCTCAGAAACCTCCTATAAGCTTAGGTGCTTTGCAGGTTGGTCTGCATTTGCACGTTGAATCACTGTGGGACTCTTTATTTTACTTAACAAGAGATAGTTTTGCTATATCAGAACTCATTTGTAAGCAGCTTCCATTCTAGTTGGTTTAATAATTTGTGTGTAAAATGTTCACCCTTCTATAAGGGAGTGAGGAGGAAATGTTTTCTCACATGCTGCCTAGCTTGTTTTTTAAATACTGGTTGCCCAGACAAACTGGGCCCATGATCCTCGTTCCTTCTGTGAATCTCAGCCCCTGTGTGCCATGGGCTAGTCTTTACTGTTTTGTGGTAATTTCCATCCTTTTGAGGGGGAAAGAAAGTCGAGCAGTCTGTTTATCCTGCAAAGGAAACTGCTACCTCAATGCCATTGGCTCAGTTTCACAAACATCTTTGAGTTTCAAAAGACTTTTCTGAGCTTCTGGCAGAAAAAGTTGCTCACTTAAGAGCACGGAATGTTAACAGACATGAATTATGGATGCTGAATACAGCATGTCAAATTACTAACCCATCTACCCAAATTACGACATAGTCCCTTTAAAAAATACATGTTTCAGCAGATGCCTTTACAGTCGCCCGAGGTTTATGTGATAGCTAAGTGTTTAACAATGAATAACCATATGAGCTGGTTGTACTCTCTCTCTCTACCAGATCCTGCTGACCTTAGGTAAGATTGAAGAATTCTCTAAAACCAGTGGCTTGTGTTTCAGTAGGGTAGTTGCAGGTAAATTCACTATTAAATAGGCAGTTGGGTACACAGGTAGACATACAGTTCAGTATAGTTGTAGTTTTACAGCCAGATTTTGAAACCATATAGTTACACAGATTTTAGGTACAGAGTTGTTAAGTATCAGTTGTTACAGAAATGGCAAGTCAAGCATTTATTTGGTATATGACTTCAATAAAGCAACACCTGCAAATGTTGGTGTCTAAAAGTACACACCTAAAGAAAAGCAGCCTGATTTTCAGAGGTGCTGTTTACATGCAGCTCCCACTGCGGAAGCTCAGTACCTTTCTGAATCAGGTCTCTTTCATTTAGGAACCTAACTGTCGGCCTCACTACTCAAGTAGCAGGTAGTTATCCAAGTCACGTGAAAGGAAATCCTACAGTAAATGTTGGGACTAAACATTGTTGGAACTAGCCCTGGCAACCCCATTAAAGGGAGATGTGACCCACTTTGGGGTCCCGACCCACAGTGTGAGAATCGTTGGTCTAGAGCAGTCTTGTATGTTGTATTGTCCTGAAAAGAGAGAGGGAAATGTATTTATAATCTTAATTATATTTTGGTCTTAATTCTGTCCTAGGAGAGAGACCATACAAATGTCAGACCTGTGAACGGACCTTCACTCTGAAACACAGCCTGGTTCGCCATCAGCGCATACACCAGAAGGTCAAGAACGCTAGGAACCATGAGAAGGAGAGTGACAAAGAGGAGACCCAGTCTAGGTGTGAAGAAGACAGTGAAAATGAGTCTATCCACAGTGGCACTAATCCTATCTCAGAAAATGAGTGTGACTCAGTTGCAGGCCTTGGTAACCATTCATCTGTCCCTAGAAACCGAAAAGAGAGTCTGGCCAATGCAGCGAAGGATTCCCTTTGCAGAGAGGAGAAAACCCCCGGACGAACAGCCAGTACTTGCCTTGCAGAGTCCAGCAAGAATGCACAGAAACAGATCACAAAAGATCAGGAATCTCGGGGTAACTGTGATCACGAGAGTCCGTCAGGTTTCATTCAGGACTTGCTGGAGATGCACAACAAAAAATCTCCCGTGAATCACATTCTTGCCTCTGCAGATAGTACACCTCAGCTTTTGGGAGTTGAGTGAATTTTTACTATGAAATTGGACCCATCCCAGCATACAAACTAAAACCAGTGGAGCAAGGTTTTTGGAATATATTTTGTAAGAGTGACCTTCAGCTGTGGGATAGTATGGCAGACTGGATTCAGTGCCATATGCCTTTCAGTATAATAATGCAAGAGACTACGGTATATACTGATTTGAGTGCCTTACTACTTTATTAGATCTTTTGGTATCATAGGTTTTTTCAAAAAAAGTGATTTTTTTGTAATATTTTATTGAATTATTTGGAGAGGACCTTTTTCATTTAAGCATTAATGTTACCTTTTGTATTGGTGTGTGTGTGAGCTTGTTCTTGTATATCTGTTATAGTCGCTGTGTTTGTTCTCTGAGCTGGAAATGGGGGCAGTGGGGCGGGGAAGCCCTTGGATACCACAGCCAATAACTGGAAGAAAATTACATGAATTTCAGATGAGATAGCCAGAGGAAATATGTACAAGATGCTGATTTTTCTCAGTATAGACATTCTTGCATTTGCCATACGATGGAGCATTAATCCAATTCCAGGTATTAACGAAATGGTGGTTGAAGATGTTCAAAGTTGGTTAAAGCCAAAACCAGGAAAGACAAAGAGCTTTCAACCTCATAACTTGTTTCCACTTTTCAGCATTAGAAATGGTAATCTAGTTACCATTTAAAGACATTCTTTCTGGCCATTGTGGACTGAGTACACAGAGAAGAGTTACATAGCAACTTAACCTATGGAAATTATGCACCCGCTGTTATATATGTTTGATTTGCTTCAATATATTATTATTATTATTATTATTTTATTATTATTTTATAAATTCATCAGTTTGCTAGTCTCTGCAGACAGCAGAAACGAATGGGCAATATTTGCCCGCGGAGATCTACAGTGCAGCTTGGATCCCCTGTTTAAGATTTCACCAACTCCCCTCTCATGTTGCAGCTCTTCTACTGTACTTAAATGGAACCCTTCCTCTGACTGGAGAATCAAATGGAGGCCAGCAAGTAATCATCACAAATGTACAGGGGAACATCTCACTAGTGATAGCATGGGTGTGTGTGGGGAGGGTCATGAAAGGACTCCCCTTCCCACCTTGAGTGCATGAAGAAGGCACTGCAAATTGCTTGGTTCCGATCACATGACATTTGTTACTAATGAGCAAAGTTATTTAGTCTTCCAGTTGAAAGAAAGCGAGAAAGAAATGCGAGCCTTACCGTGATCTTGCTACCGTCTTTTTCTAAAGCAGGAAAATACTACTGGTAATAAAACTACAAATATAAAACATGTTAAAAATAAATAAAATAAATTTAAAAAAAAATCTTTCTTCCTGAGGTTTTGGGGTTGATGCTTGAAGACTAGTGTGTGTTTCTAAATTTCATATTGATAGTTTAACCACTTTAATGCTGAGGGTTGGGATTTCTCCACAGGCCTTCTGTTGCCTACAACAGGAGATACTCCCAACCACTAGCATTTTACTGGGTTAAGCAAAATGTATCCTACTGTAGCTGTGCATTTTTAGGTATGCTCAGCATCCGTTGTTCTTGTTGTCCTTCAGTCATGATCTCTGGGACAGACAGAGCCATAGTATTGCCGGAGTCTCACTGTGCCGTTTCACCACTTCAGCTCCCTCACCCACACTGTGATCCTCCCGTCCCTTCCCATGCAAAATCACATGTCCTACTTTCATTAGACTCAGAAGAAGAGGGCCTTAAATCAATCTCTCTCTCTCTCTCTCTCTCTCTCTCTCTCTCTGTGATATATATATTTCTGGAGACTGAAATCCAACTCCCCAGAATTCAAAGGAAGAAAAATGTTCTCAAGTGATATTCTCGCATATAAAATAAGAAAAAAAATAGTTGAGGTATATGTGATTTTTTTATTAGGGATGTATGAACCAGTTTTGAAATAAGTTACTCCAAATTAATAAAACTCAGAACCAATGATTCCTTTAAAACTTTTCCAGGTGTGTTCTACTTAGTTTAAACCAGTTCACACATCCCTTAACTTTTTTATTACTATTATAATGATAATTATTATATTATTTTGGGTATTTTTGGTTTTTTTTTTGTTTGTTTTTAATTTTGGGGTTGGTTTTCTTTTGTTTTGTTTTTTTTGCAGCTCTCCACACTAAACTGCGCAATATTGTGGGGGAGAAGCCATTACTAAACTATATGCTGCAGAACAATGTAGCGAGTAATCAATTCCCAGCAGCCTGCCGGGACATCTGCTAGCAATAATCACTATTGATTTAAAGCTTTATTTAGCCTTTATCTATATCCTAGTAGATTATAAGGTCTTGCCACATTTTATTGACATTTTTATTAGTTGAGTTTGACTGAGAACTTTTTTGTTGTTGTTTTTTTCCCCAATATTAAACTGTGAAGTTTATAACATGTTTAAACTATGGGTGAATCTTAGGCTTAGTTTGCATGTTCAGCTAATTTGTCTCTCTCTTTTTTTTTTTGTTTGTTTTGAATCCTTTTATTTTTCCTTTCTCAGGGCTTTTACAAAAAAAAATGGATCTTCTGAAATCTTTTGTCAGAGTTGCAATGGACTTAACGATGAAATAATTCAATCACTACATTAAGCACTTGACTGTGAAAGCGCAAAAAGAAAAAGAGAACTTATGTTTCTGACTATTCTCAAAGGGCTTTTCGGAGCTATGTGACAGCCTGATTCCATTTTCAGAATGATTCGTAATCTTCTCTCCCCTTCTGTGTGTGTGTGTCTCTCTCTCTCACTCTCTCTATTCAAGAAGGAAATTTAATCTTAGTGATTTCAGCCCATGCAGGAAACAATAATAAATGTGTAGAATTCATATTTTTTCTAAAGGGAACTTTAACTGCTGCTACAAGTTGTGTACAAGACTGGTTTATGCCACATGAACAGAGAATCACACATTTGTTTTGGTACTTTTATTCCTCTCTTTATTCAGCTGTACAGTACTTCCAAATTCAAATTGAAAGTAAATCTGTTCTGTATCAAACCATCTAAGCAATAAAATGTTATATTTAAAAATTATAGGTTGCAAAATGGACACGGCTCTTCTTGTGGGTTTGTTGTAACTTGCTTTTAAGCCTATCTGTGAAGGATTATACACAAACCAGAGTCTGAGTTTATGTATAGGGATGGTTCTCCCTTGTTGGGCTGTGTTTGAACTAGAGATGGTCAAAAGATTTTGACCATTTTGTCCTGTATTCCAACCAGTTTGGGGCAGGTCACAGCTTTTGTAAATGGTGTTTTTTTGGGGGGAAGATTTTGGTTAAAATTTCAGTAAAAAGTTGGGGCAAAATTTTCATGCCAGTTTCCTTGAGCCACCTTTAGTTTGAACTTCTCTTTCCACTTTTAAACTGCAGCTTCATGATCACATAAGTAAATGGCTTTATCAGGGGATGGTGCTGTACTTAAGGAATACTATTCATATTTTTTTTATAAATGAAATAGGTGTCTAGTGGCGACTACCATCACAGTTGAATTTTTCACAGGGAATTTAGTAGAGCTGTGAAATCTTCAGGATGTAATAGACTGCTATGTGCAAAGTACCTGAGAATGTTGCTTTATTTTAGCTTGTCAGGTAAATATGCTCTTCCAACTTGCACTTTGTCTGCCATATAGAATGCCTTTCACAGGGTGGTGATGACCATCTGGATTGAGCTCAAGATTCTAGAGCCCAGGGAAATGTAGGGAGTTTTAGAATCTGCTTCTTTTTAAATCCCCTCCCTGTGGATGATAGTTCCTGACTTCCAAACCTGTGAAGTGATGTGTAAAGGAGTCTGTGCTGCTGTGATTTACACCTTTTTGTAGCCTCTTATATTTAAATCATACCAAATTAAGCTCCCCAGAAACCCTTTTGCTGACATGTACCTTACGCTACCTTCCATTCCATTTGAATTTGGCCCTGTGACTGCCATGATTTTTTCCTGTCCTGGTTCTGCAACAGTTTAGGAGAGAAACCAAATACTTCTACTGGGCACTACAGCTACCTACCAAAACAACCTTACTTTGCTCCTACTAGTCCCCCACCCCCCATTGCCACAGTGACACTTGGTTTCTGAAGACCATCTGTAGGGCTGTCAGCTGGTTGGCGGATGTGGGGGGGAAATGCCAAGACATTTGAGGCTATTGGTGTTACCTTTACATGCCAAAAATGCTACCTCTTTGTTCCCTCAGATGTGCGTTAAACGTGAAGTTTTACATAGATTATTTTTATTCTGTTGACATAATGTTTTAAGCAAAACTCCCACGGAGTGGGCAACAGAGCCATCCTGTTTTGGGAATAACCGTGGGGTTTTGCCTTGATTTTTGAGTGGCAACGACATTTATTGTTTTTCCAAGCATTGGGCTTGGGGAAAAAACTGAAGTTCCCCATTCACAGAGCACTGCAGGGAATCATTGCTGAGAGTTAAGGGTGCCTCTGCTGGGAAGGGAACCAGACCCCTATCTTCTTGCATGGTGGTGTAAAGCACGAAGTTGGCATCTGTAGCTGGGGGTGGGGAAATGGGAGGAGATTCTCAAAATGTAGGAGTTGGGTGAAAACCTGATAGTTGCCCCCAGACTGCAATGTTGACTTGGGTTGCTATTGGTAAAAGATGATGAAAAGTCAGCCTGGAAATTTCTGGTAAGGAGAAAGGAATAAAAATATTTTGTATTTGACATTATCTCCTTAGTCACATAATAGCAGTAGTTGGGATATGTGCACACAGTACTTACAGGGAGTGGGGAAAGAATAGGAAACAAGTAGTGACTGGGACAGATGGATGTGGCCCATTCTATTTCTTAAAGTTGTACTTCTCATCCCCACACTGAATTGAAATCCTCGCATACACTCTGTTCAGACTCAGCCTCTCAGGACGGAAAATAAGGAGGCAAAAGACCGGAAGAAACATCCTTTTGACTTCTGTAAAACCTCCCAGCTCAGATTAATTCGCTTGCTTTTGTGGAGATCTACGCTGGGGACTCAAAATTGCAGGCAACTTGCTAAGAAAAACAAGCCACTTATGGAAACTTTAAGAGATTCTGATAGTTGCAGCTACAACTGTCTGGATTCAGGTGAAAACCCAGGGACCTGCTGGACACTTTCCTGGAACTGGCCCTGTACCCACCCAGCAAGTGTAACTGTTGTACCCTCTTGAGGCAGTACCTTAGAACAGCGATGAGCTGCCAAAATCTTAACAAACCAGCAGGTCCTTCACTCGCCCCGGGTCTTCGACAGCACTTCAGTGGTGGGTCCTTCAGTGCCGCTGAAGACCCAGAGCAAGTGAAGGACCCACTGCCGAAGTGTCACTGAAGACTTGGAGCGCCACCCGGTGAGTATGAGCCCCACGTGTTTTTTTATGTGTTTTTTTTGTTTGTTTGTTTGTTTGTTTTTAGTCATCTCTGCTGGGGCCCTGTTGAAATCGGGCCCGCACTTCCTAAAGCTGGCCCTGTACATCGGGGTTGCAAAATTTGTATGAGACTGGGTAGGGAAGGCTATGCCTCCCAAAACAGCTTGTCCCCCCCATCCAACCCTCACCCACGTCCTGCCCCCCTCAGAACCCACAACCCATCAACCTCCCCCCGCTCCCTATCCCCTGGCCACCCCCTGCAGAGACCCCCGCACCTTAACTGCCCCCCAGGACCCCACCCCCTACCCAACTTGCCCCGCTCCCTGTCCCCTGACTGCCCTGACCCCATCCATCACCACCCCGACAGAGCCCCAGAACTCCCACCCTACCCAGCCCCCCTGTTCTCCATCACCTGACCGCCCCCTCCAACAGCTCCCTGCCCCTTATCTAGCTCCTCCTCTCAGCCCCGACCCGGCCCCCTTACCATGCTACTCAGAACAGCGTGTCTGGATGCTGCGCAGCCCGCTGGAGCTCACAGCCCCCCCCTTACCTTGCCGCTCAAAGCGGCAGGAGCTGCAGAACTGCTCAGAATGCTGGCGCCCGCGGCTCAGCACCTCGCGGCTCTGCGAGGGAAGGGGAAGTAGGGGAGAGGTCTGGGGAGCCTCCCCAGCTGGGAGCTCAGGTGGGCTGGAGACAGGACAGTCCCGCAGGCCGGATGTGGCCCACGGACTGGAGTTGTTTGCCCACCCACCCACTCGTTTAACAGCCGGTTCTACACTGGCTTCTAAATTTAACAACTGGTTCTTGCTAACCGGTGGGAACCAGCGCCAGCTCACCACTGCTTTAGACTGACTATCCCTGCTAATATCCAAGGAGAGGCATGTCTCACTGTGTGGTTTAAGGTGAAAGGAGCTTGATTAGAATTCCCCATAGCTTGATTGACTCTAGAAGCACAATGTTAAGAAAAAAGGTGTTAACCCTTAGTATTATAGCCTTGAGTATCCTAATGTGACCCAAGAAATTTTGGCCCATTCGCTTGCTGAGACTGAGGCTGGATAACGTGCTCCACCCTGGCAATAATCATAATTGTAACAGATTAATTTGCACTTAACAGCCATAGATCTCAGTGTGATTTGCAAAGTTAGTATCATTATCCCTATTGATAAAATGGGGATAAACGGAGTCATGGAGAGGTGTAGTGACTTGCCCAAAGCCACACGGCAAGTCTGTGGACAGAGCTAGGAATTGCACCCAGGCCTCCCTTCTTCAACCATGGGATGATGTCTCCTTTCAGTTAGAAAGGAGGAAAAGGGATGATCCAAAGCCAGGCTTTTGGGGTAGGAGAGGGAAGTCTGTACATGAAGAGACCTGGGCAGAGGGTAAGAAATCAGCATAAAATGCTGGAGAACCTGGTCCTAGAGCAGTGACAGAATCATGCATGGAGTACACAGGGATTCTATAGCCAGGAGAGAAAGCATGTGGAGAGAGGGTGAGAAATTGTCCAGTCTCCTCTAGGAAAGTGGTCCCCTATGCATGACTACCTAAAGTTGAGAGGCTCCCCTAGTGGTGAGGAAGCTACATAATAAGAATAGTTCAAAGAGCAATGTGCTGGGAAAAGGAGGCCTTGGTGGTGCCACCTCCACTCAATGTGGGACATCAATGTTGCTGCCCTGTAAATCTCAGGATCTTGGTGATTATAAAAAAGGCCAACGCTCCCCACAGGGCTTCAATAGTGAACCCCCACCAGGGCCTAGGAGATCATGAGAAGGTCTCCTCATTTCCCTTTTAAATCAAGATGAATTAGTGTTCCTTCTCCACATAATGCTAGCCCTGGAGAGACATACCACCTTTGCCCTCCTCTGCACCTCTTGCTAATTCTTCACTGCTTTTGCTGTCCTGTGATGTGGTGCCCACAACTGTGAACAATATGCAGAAGTGTTCGTGATCAGCATCACAACACATTGCCTTCTGTCGTGGGTGCTATTTGTCGTCTCATTGTAACCACTACCAGACACTGAGTTGCTGGCTAAGGATCTGTCCCCATCTGAACCCCACATCCTCTTCCATGTCAGTATCTCATAGTGCGTTTGTTTTATTAGGGATATTCCCTCTGCTCATTTTTGCCCAATCTATTTTTACATTTCCTGTCCACCTCTACTTACCCCACCTCACCACTATCTCCGTTAAATTGAATGAGCTGCTTTGAAGGCCTTGCCCTCTTTTTAGCAAACTTTCTTTTAGATCTAATGTCTCTCCCTCTGAGGTATTTACAAACCCTTCTAGTCTGGGGTCAGCTGTAGACTTGTAAAGGCTGCTGTGCATTCCTATGTCCAAGCCACTGATACTCCATGTAAGTAAAACCAGATGCTAATTCCTGCCAAACTCTGCTTATCACTTCCATCGTGGGAGAGGTGTTTTATGTACCACTACCTGAAATCTTGAGTCTTGATCCTGCAAGCACTGCTGTTTCATTAACTCCAATGGAACAAGGCCTAGTAGTATGCTCTACATCAGTAGCAAACATTTCCAGGACCAGGACCTATATCCT
This sequence comes from Gopherus flavomarginatus, assembly GCF_025201925.1. Classification (NCBI taxonomy): domain Eukaryota; kingdom Metazoa; phylum Chordata; order Testudines; family Testudinidae; genus Gopherus; species Gopherus flavomarginatus. Next base: position 180,417,923 of record NC_066618.1, read on the forward strand.
TTTTTAAATATGAGGTATGGGAGGATGTAGAAGGCAGTATGGCCTTCCTGTGAGCCAGAGGGGGAGGGACCACTCTCTGCACTCAGGTGGGCAGAGTCAGGCTGAGCTATCCCCTCCCACCAGAAGTGGAGAGGTGGAACAGGAAATACAAAAGGTGGATCCTCCAGCTCAATTGGAGCCAAGCCAGGGAAGAAGACCAATGTGCCTGACTTGCTGCAGGCCTCTTGACTCTGCTGCTGAACCAAGCAGTGCCCTGCCCCTGGAGGAGACCGAGTCCACAGAGGAACTTCTGGGACTGCCACTGTCTATCTGCGTCAGGGAGATGGAGGACACCCACGGAGCCAAGGTACCTAACAAAAGGGTAGCAGGAACTGTCCCAGGGACACTAAACTATAGTCTAGTTGGGTTGTGGCCTGAATCCATGTCAGCATGTTGCAGGTGAGTCCCTGCTGACCCCGTGGTGGAACATTCCACCACTGTTAAGCTCTGGGCTGGGACCTGGTGGAGTAGGGTGGGACCAAGTCCCCTTACTCCCTGTTGCCAACTCAAACCCCGGGGCAGCAGCCTCCCCACCATAGGCCAAAAGACCTGTGTTTGTCTGCCATCTGCCAGAGCTGGGAAGACAGGCTGTTTGAGGCTCTGCCCCACCTGAGGGTGTGGACCTATAGACTACTTGTTAGCTCAGCCCTACCTGAGGGCCAGAACATACAAATTGCTTATTTGCTTTGCCCTGCCTGAGGAGCTGAGCCTACAGACTGTCTGGTGCTCTGGCCCACCAGGATGGTCAAGGCACTAGCACCTGGATACCAGACAGCAATTCTGGTGACGTAGTAAGGCGGTGTGGCCTCTCTCTGACCCAAGGAGGAGGTGACCACACTACAAAGGGTATGGGCCACATTTACTTAAGTCCCTAAGTATCTCTTCAGTTGCCAGAGTCAAAGCTTTCCTCTTTGTTACTCTTAAAATTCTGGTGTGGTTCAACAGCATTAAGTGTTTGAACTACAAAAACAGAAAACAATCGAAATATCTTTCTCTTTCAACATAGAGACAGTCAATTTATCAAACTGGTGCATCAGGAACAACATTACATGTAAGTTACATATCTACCAGGTGTACAGAACTCTAGTGATCACTTCTCCCCAGACCACCAGTGCACTGAGCAACACCTGGGACCTGTTCGCCTCTTAGACACGAAGTCCAACATATGTTGCTCCAGCGCAGCACTGGGCCAGGCCTCAGGGGTGAGGTCCTCCTGTTATCCTGAAAGGACCACTGAGGTACACCTTTCCTCCCATCCCTCTGTTACCACAGGTTTTATGAAAGATTTATCACCATAAAGCTTGAGTCATTCTCACACCCAACTGATTCAGATAATTCTGGTTTCCGGACTGCATACAAATGCCAACTCTTCCTGCTATCAGCCTCTGTCCCTTCCTAGATCTGTTAACCCAGGAGAATGGCAAGATCAAATATCCCAGCCCGAACTCCCTGTATCTCACAGTCTGGTATTTGGATGAGCATGAGACCTAGAACGCTCATGTTTGAAGGCTTTTAAATCTGTTCTCATTCAAAGTAGAAACGATTCCACGAGAAAATGTTATCTGGCTAAATGGAGGCATTTTTCTAGTTTGGATGCAACAGAAACAGTTATCCCCAGAAGCAGCAGATATCCCTGATAGTTTAAACTATCTCTTGTACCTGAAGACTTTACGGCTTTCCATTAGTTTGCTGCTGAAGCACCTAGCAGCAATGTATGCCTCCATCCTCCAGTAAAACGCCACTCTCTCTTTACTCACCCAACAATAATTAGATTTCTCAGGGGTCTTGTTAGGATCTTCCCACCAGTGATGAAACCAGCACCACAATGTACACTCAGCATTTATCAGACCACCCTTCAAATTGCTGTCCATGTATTCCATGTCCCACATCTTAATGAAGGTTGCATTCCTAGTCACCATCCCTTGAGCCAGAAGGATGAATGAAATGGTTGTAGGGGACAACCTTGGTTCGAGTGATCATGAGCTAATTCAGTTCAAACTAGATGGAAGGATAAACAAAAATACATCTGGGACTAGGGTTTTTGATTTCAAAAGGGCTAACTTTAAAGAATTAAGGAAATTAGTTAGGGAAGTGGACTGGACTGAAGAACTTGTGGATCTAAATGCGGAAGAGGCCTGGAATTACTTTGTCGCAGCTGCAGAAACTGTCGGAAGCCTGCATCCCAAGAAAAGGGAAAAAAACCATAGGCAGGAGTTGTAGACCAAGCTGGATGAGCAAGCATCTTAGAGAGGTGATTAAGAAAAAGCAGAAAGCCTACAAGGAGTGGAAGATGGGAGGGATTAGCAAGAAAAGCTACTTTACTGAGGTCAGAACATGTAGAGATGAAGTGAGAAAGGCTAAAAGCCAAGTAGAGTTGAACCTTGCAAAGGGAATTAAAACCAAAGTAAAAGGTTCTATAGCCATATAAATAAGAAGAAAACAAAGGAAGAAGTGGGACCGCTACACACTGAGGATGGAAAGGAGGTTAAGGATAACCTAGGCATGGCCCAATATCTAAATAAGTACTTTGCCTCAGTACTGGCTAATGGGGAGCTTAGGGGTAATGGAAGGATGACAAATGGGAATGAGGATATGAAGGTGGATATTACCACATCTGAGGTAGAAGCCATACTTGAACAGCTTAATGGGACAAAATCAGAGGGCCCGGACAATCTTCATCCGAGAATATTAAAGGAACTGGCACATGAAATTGCAAGCCCGTTAGCGAGAATTTTTAATGAATCGGTAAACTCAGGGGTTGTACCGTACAACTGGAGAATTGCTAACGTAGTTCCTATCTTTAAGAAAGGGAGAAGGAGTGATCCGAGTAACTATAGGCCTGTTAGTTTGACATCTGTAGTAATGTAAGGTCTTGGAAAAAATTTTAAAGGAGAAAGTAGTTAAGGACATTGAGGTCAATGGTAATTGGGACAAAGTACAACATGGTTTTACTAAAGGTAGATCGTGCCAAACCAACCTGATCTTCTTTGAGAAGGTGACAGACTATTTAGACAAAGGAAATGCGGTAGACCTAATTTACCTCGATTTCAGTAAGGAATTTGACACGGTTCCACATGCGGAATTATTAGTCAAATTGGAAAAGATGGGGATAAATATGAGAATTGAAAGGTGGATAAGGAACTGGTTAAAGGGGAGACTACAACGGGTCGTACTGAAGGATGAACTGTCAGGCTGGAAGGAGGTTACTAGTGGAGTTCCTCAAGGATCAGTTCTGGGACCAATCTTATTTAACCTTTTTATTACTGACCTTGGCACAAAAAGCGGGAATGTGCTAATAAAGTTCGCGAATGACACAAAGCTGGGGGGTATTGCTAACACGGAGAAGGACTGGGATATCATACAGGAAGATCTGGACGACCTTGTAAACTGGAGTAATAGTAATAGGATGAAATTTAATAGTGAAAAGTGCAAGGTCATGCACTTAGGGATTAATAATAAGAACTTTAGATATAGATTGGGGACGCATCAGTTGGAAGCGACTGAGGAGGAGAAGGACCTTGGGGTATTGGTAGATCACAGGATGACTATGAGCCACCAATGTGATATGGCCGTTAAAAAAGCTAATGCGGTTTTAGGATGCATCAGGCGAGGTATTTCCAGCAAAGATAAGGAGGTGTTAGTACCGTTATATAAGGCGCTGGTGAGACCCCACCTGGAATACTGTGTGCAGTTCTGGTCTCCCATGTTTAAGAAGGATGAATTCAAACTGGAACAGGTTCAGAGACGGGCTACTAGGATGATCCGAGGAATGGAAAACCTGTCATATGAAAGGAGACTCAAAGAGCTTGGCTTGTTTAGTCTAGCCAAAAGAAGGCTGAGGGGGGATATGCTCACTCTTTATAAATATATTAGAGGGATTAATATTAGGGAGGGAGAGGAATTATTTAAGCTTAGTACCAATGTAGATACAAGAACGAATGGGTATAAACTGGACACTAGGAAGTTTAGACTTAAAATTAGACGAAGGTTTCTAACCATTAGAGGAGTGAAGTTCTGGAACAGCCTTCCAAGGGAAGTAGTGGGGGCAAAAGACATCTGGCTTTAAGATTAAGCTTGATAAGTTTATGGAAGGGATAGTATGATGGGAGAGCCTAATTTTGGCAATTGATCTTTGATTATCGCCAGATAAGTATGCCCAGTGGTTGGTGATGGGATGTTGGATGGGATGGGATCTGAGTTACTGCAGAGAATTCTTTTCTGAGTGCTGGCTGGTGAGTCTTGCCCACATGCTCAGGGTTTAGCTGATCGCCATATTTGGGGTCGGGAAGGAATTTTCCTCCGGGGCAGGTTGGCAGAGGCCCTGGAGGTTTTTCATCTTCCCCTGCAGCATGGGGCCTGGGTCACTTGCTGGTGGATTCTCTGCAGCTTGAGGTCTTCAAACCACAATTTGAAGACTTCAATAACTCAGGCATAGGTTAGGGGTTTGTTATAGAACTGGATGGGTAGGGTTCTGTGGCCTGCTTTGTGCAGGGGGTCGGACTAGATGATCACATTGGTCCCTTCTGACCCTAGAATCTATGAATCTATAAACTGAGGCTGACCTGCCGTACACCATGTTTCATAAGAAGGCTTCCCTTCGACTACACCCAAAATTCATCCCCAAGGTAATTTCTTTCCAAAACCTCATACTTCCAATAAGGGGGGGAGACTTCCTGATGCCAGATGAGCTTTGCATTTTTTGTCTACAAAGAACAAAAGTGATTAGGAGTCACCAAAGTTATTTGCCATTATAGTAGTGCTTGTCTTCACAATTGCTCCATCTACTCAGAGACTCTCTCAGGTGATCTCTTGGCTGCATTGTTCTTTATCTGCTGGCACCTATTCCTCCCCTGAGCAGGGTGAGAGCCCATTCCACTAGATCACAAGCAACCTCAAGTAAAAGTGCCTGTACTGGACATTTATAGAGCAGCTACCTGGAGCTCCATCTGTATCTTCACAGAACGTTATGCTTTAGTCCAGGCTCTTCAGCAGGCACAGCTGTGGGGACTGCAGTCATGCAGGCATCTATTCCAATTGCATCCTGGCACCCTCGTCCTGTTTGAATACTGCTTTCCCCCATCCATGTGAGAATACGCATAAAGGCCTGCACTTGAAGAAATTGAGATTATTTGTCTGTAACTGGAGGCTCTTTCAGATATGTGGCCCCTATCTATATTCCACTACTCACCCTCTTTCCCATCTGCTTTGGATCTTTCCTGATTTTGCAGTAAGAAGAGGAACTGAAGAGGGGTCAGCCCATGCCATCCGTTACACCCTCACTTTAGAGCACAAGAAGAGCACCTCCACAGGCAAAGACGAACAGACACTGCTTAATAGAAATCTCCAGTCTCAGGTACATGGAGTGCATGAGTACCCATGTGTAGAATTCAAATAGGGACCACATATCTTGACCCTCCAATTACGGGTAAGTAACGCCCATTTCCCCTCTTCCCCTCAGAAAACTCATCTTTGCTTCTGGCATGTCTCCCAGACTGTCTCCAGTAAGCTGAGGCAAGGAAACATCTCATTAATGTTTCTGGTTTCACACACATCATGCGAAATCTCACATTTGTCTTAATATCACGTAAAGGGGATGGAGCTAGGCTGTTCTCAGTGGTGGCAGAGGAAAGAACAAGAAGCAATGGTCTCAAGTTGCAGTGGAGGAGTGTGGCGCGGCTTTGCCACGGTTCGTCTCTCAGCGGGGCTGTGGGGTATCCCACTGCCTTGCTCTAGTCCACCAGCCGTCGGCTCTGTGGTCGGGGGGGATAACGCACACTTGGTTAGGGGCTCAGGCCCTTGGAGCAGGGGCTGAGTCAATAGTCAAATGGCGGCCCAGGCCCTAGGTCAGGGCGAGGCAGCAAACAAGCAATCAGAGACTCAGGCCTTTAAGCAGGGGCTGAGTCAGTAGGCAAAGCACAGCCCAGGCCCTAAGTCAGGGCGGGGCAGCAATCACACAGTCAAGGACTCAGGCCCTTAAGCAGGGGCTGAGTCAGTAGTTCCATAGCAGGAGGTCCTAGCCTCTCCAGGCCAGGGAGAAGGGGGAGTCTGCCACCCAAGGAGTGGGTGGCAGGGGGGACGCAGGCCCTCCCACTCCACTGCGTCCCAGCCCGGGGCCCTAGTAGCGGCAAAGACTCGCTGCTGTCAGTGGGGATCCTGGCCAAAACACACAGACATAGGTTCAGGCAGTGCTGCAGCCAGACTGAAGTCGGCTGCCCCCGGGCTACTTCCACACTCCCCCTCGTAGGGTACCTGGGTCATGCTAGCGTCCTCGGCTGTCTTGAACAGCATCGGCTCCTCCTCGGGGTAGCGGGCACGGGGCAGGCTCGGCCAGTCCTCCTCGGGGTAGCGGGCACGGGGCAGGCTCGGCCAGTCCTCCTCGGGGTAGCGGGCACGGGGCAGACACAGCCGGCCGGGTGTGAGCTCTGGCTGGCTGTGGCCTGCTGCTGTCTCCCAAGAGGGAGCTCGGTTGCAGACGTTTGGCCTCTGCAGTGGCTGGTTCTTCACTGAGCTCTGCAGGTGAGCTTTTATACTTCCGGGTCTGCGCCGTGACCTCTGAGGGGCTGGCGCAGGACCCAGTGGCTCCACCCACATTGGTGTTAGGGGAGGCTCGTCTCTCAGCAGGGCTGTGGGGTATCCCACTGCCTCACTACAAGGAGGTCTAGTTTGGATATTAGGAAACACTATTTCACTAGGAGGGTGGTGAAGCACTGGAATAGGTTACTTAGGGATGTGGTGGAATCTCCACCCTTAAAGGTTTTTAAGGCCTGGCTTAACAAAGCCCTGGCTAGGATGATTTAGTTGGTGTTGGTCCTGCTTTGAACAGGGGATTGGACTATATGACCTCCCAAGGTCTCTTCCAACCCTAATAGTCTATGAAATCCTCTTTGCACTTGCAATTTTTCTTGCTCTTATCTTCTTTGTTTTCTTTAATTGTCTACATTCTGAAACTATTGATGTGCCTTGTATGACCTTGACTGCTTTGCTCACAGGATTTTCCTGGTCATCCAAAATGTTTCATAGAACTTAGCAATGGAAAGTAAATATGCTTTGTCATGTTCATTCCCCTGACAATGCAAATATCACTTGAATTCCTTGTATGCAAAGTTTTTTGGTAATGATTTACTCTTTTGAATGTTCCTGTTTCCCCTCGTATTTCAGTTCCAATACTTCGTTTTTTCCCTCCCATTTCTTTCAGTAATTCACAGGGCCGCCCAGAGGATTCAGGGGGCCTGGGGTCTTCGGCGGCGGGGGGCCCTCGCTTCAGTGGTAATTCGGTGGTGGGGGGTCCTTCCGCTCCGGGAACCACCGCCGAAGTGCCCCGAAGACCCACAAATTACCACCGAAGACCTGGCACTTCAGTGGCGGGTCCCACTTTGGCAGTAATTCGGTGGGAGGGGTCGGGGAGGAAGGATCCCCCGCCGCCAAAGACCCGGCACGGAAGAAGCTCTGGGGACCCGGGCCCTGCGAGAGTTTTCCGGGCCCCCCGGAGTGAGTGAAGGACCTCGCTCCAGGGGCCCCGAAAAACTCTCATGGGGGCCCCTGTGGGGCCTGGGGCAAATTGCCCCACTTGCCCCCCACCCTTCTGGGCAGCCCTGGTAATTCATGCCCTTTTTTTTTTTTTTTTTTTATTTAAAGGATGCACATTGATGTTAATTTCAAAATTGACTTAGATTATGGTCCAAGAGACCACTCCCTTTTTCTTTCTCCCGGCGGTCATGCCTTTTGTGCTGGCAGCTCTTCTCTCTCTCAGCCTCCCTTGCAGGGGCTCCCACCAATGTGTATTAAGCTATGTCTTCAATGCATGTTAACCATGGGATAAATAATCATGGCTCAATTAACATGTGGTAGCCTAACTCACTGGACAAAAGTGTCTGCATCAGCAGGCTGCTGTCATGCCCTGTATCCTCACTGGTGCTATATCTGGCCGTGAGAGACAGTACAGCTGTCTTGGTGCATATTCTGTGGTTCATAGCACCACAACTTGCTGCGCTTTGCTTTTGACCAGGACAATAAGCAGAGAGCGGTGGGACTACATCGTGATGGAAACATGGGATGAATAGCAGTGGGTCCAGAACTTTTGCTTGAGGAAAGCCCAATTCTTGAAGGTTTGTGAGGAGCTCGCCTGGGCCTTTGAGTAGCCAAATGTCCAGATGAGGTGAATAACTTTTCAGAAGTGCATCACTATCCATCTATAGCATTTCAAAAACAAGACGCAAAGGGAAGGAGGATGGTGTCGCCAATACTATTTGTAAATGATGACCAAGAGAAACAGCTAGTAACATCTGAACAAGTGAAGGAGAGGAGAAAACAATACTTGGACAGTCTCTTACATGAGGCAAGCCCCCTTTTTCTGGTGGAGTTGCAAATCTGTGATCCTAATACGGTGTCTGAGTCTAACATGACAGAGGAGGAGGTGAGAAATGCAGTCCAGGGAATGAAGAATGTTAAGGCAGTAGGACCTGATGATGTGATGGCAGAAAGTCTTGGTCAAGAGATGCATAAAATGGATGAACAGTATGGTTAAAGCTGTACAGTGACATGAGAGAAATCCTGAAGATTGGTGCAAGTCTGTCTTAGTCCCAGTACGTAAGAAGGGAAGCCTCTATGACTATAGAAACCAATAAGAGATGAAGTTATTGGAAAGTATCTTGAATGCTAGGATTAGGAGAATGATGGAGCTACTCCTCAAACAAGAACCATTTGGCTTTAGGAAAATATAAGGAACCACAGATGCCACATTTTGTAATTCGGCAAGTGATAGAGAAACAGTTAGAGTATCCATAAGATGGCTTCTGTGCCTTTATAGACCTAGAAAAGGCATCTGATAAAATGGCCAGAAGGATTCTCACACCAGTGTTGAGAAAATATGGATTGTCTAATGATTTAATAGCTATGGTGAGTGATCCAAAACAGTGATCCAAACATATGTTGGAATGACAAGTCCCTTTGAAGTGAAAGTTGGGCTGCACTGGGGGTTGGCATTCAATCTGCTGCTTTTTATCACATTGATGGATTATGTCAACAGGAGGATCCCAATAGGAAAAGGTGAGAAGCTGCTATATGCAGATGACATTGAAATAAGGACAGCCTTTAAAAAAAAAAAAAAGAACAAAAAAACCTAGAGGAAATAGTAAATCAGTGGTATGACCAGATAAGCTGTCATGGGTTGAAAAGGAACATGGCCAATATAGGTGCCACAGGGAAACTGGGCATAGAGATTAACTGAGTGAGACTAAATCAGACTGACCAATTCAAGTATTTTGGTGGGTGAGTCACAGAAGATGGTGATCTAGAGTGTGAGATACAGTCTAAACTGGGGAGTGCTGGAAGAGTGTGGAATAACATCTCCCGTGTTGTATGCCACTGAGACTAAAAGCCCAATTGTATAGAACAATAGTGCACCCCACAATGCTGTATGGTGCAGAAGCATGGGTGGTAAAGAGATGGCAGGTTCAAGCCTTGTAGGTGTTTGAGATGAGATTTCTTTGTGCCATAAGAGGAGTTACATGAAGACAGAGATTTCAAAATGAAAGCATTAGGATGGAAGTCAGTCTATGATGTGGCTGACAAAATCTAGGAAGCATGACTTCACTGGATCAGACACAAACAGAGGATGAATGAAGAAGACATGGTGAAGATAGTCTGGCATGAAAAGGTGCTAGGAAAGAGTCCCCCCACCCCCGGAAAGCTGAGGAAGCGATGGATGGATTGCATCCAAGCAGATGGTAAGCAGGTGGACCTTAGTGCCACTTCAGACAGACAAAGATGCTGGATGTTTGCATGCCAGTGCTTGCAGATGATGGGATAAGGGGTGAGAGGAGAAGAAATGTGTGGCTTTCGCCCTGTGGAGGCTACCAACAGATTTGTAACAGTTGTGGATGCCAATCAGTTCCTGGTTGGTAAAGCCACAGTTGGCACAGTAGGCATGAAGGTTTGCAAGGTTGTTAATGCTGTTCTGGTCTCCAGGATTGTAATAGTTGGAAATATCCCTGAAATATTTGTGGGATTTGTGCAGATGGGGTTCTTCAACTGTACCAGTGCAATTTACATGAAACATATATCCACCCTAAGGCCACCATAGAAAGCAAGCAAGTACACTAACTGAAAAGGATACTGCTCTGTCTTTACGCAGGGCCTTGTGGATCACTATGGCTGTATCCTCCCTTGGTTCTTCTTTATGGTTCTTCTTCTTCTCCACCCCGCTGTGCTCATCCGGGTCTGGATCAACTAAGAGATACTGTAATTTGGGGCCAAGGTCCTCTCTCTCCCTAGGCTGGCCAGAAGGAGAGAGTTCCTTATCCTTGCATACATCCAAATTGCAACACACACCCTTCCCACTTCTACAGATGTTTCTCAACTGAAATGGAGCTCCATGCTCAGGATGCTACTGAGAACAGAGCATCATGCAATGGGTAGTTCATTAGAGCAGTACCAGACCTGGAAATTGTCTTCTGGTAGCTCACAGTGAGCGCTTTTATATTTTCCTTGCATTGCTGTCCACTTTGGTTGATCTTTTGCAGTGAGGGATCAGAGCATAGCTAAATGGCAAGTTAGTACACAGGATTGGGTGCTGAGGAGCTTGTGGGAAGGGACTGAAGGACCATCATCTATTGATTGTTGTGACTGGCTGGTAGTGGCCACCCAGTTTTCACTGAAGTTAACCTTGGTGTAGCTTATCCTGCTTATTGCTAACTAGGGTCTGTCTGATAGCTCAGGACATGGTGCCCCCCTCACTGTGCAGCACGACTAGCAGTGTATTGATGTGTGAATACAGAGTGTGTTAAGGGGAAAACTGTGTTAAATTTTCAGTGCAGACAAACCTGTCAATTGATTATCAGTTGTGCTATTCCTGTGGTAGGCCCTAGGGGGCAGAGCTTGCCCCCTTTGGAATCCACTCAGATCACCTTGCCCAATTAAAAAGCAAACAAAAAAAAAATCTTTAAACCTTTTTTTTGCCACCAAAGTTTAGTTGAGTAGCATCGTGGAGGCTTCACATTTATTTCCCTTTCCCACTTTCTCCTATATTCAATCCCTCAATTTGTTCTGTTTCAAATGTTAAGACTTTGTGAAACGTTACTGCTTGTATTGTGTGTTAGAAAATATTTATGATTTCGTAAAAGACCCTGGGTGATCCAAGATATGTGTGTGTGTGGGGGGGAGGGGCATTAGAAATAAAGCTAATGTACCATGGCTCCTTCCAGAAACCCTACAAGCTGGAACCACTCCAGAAAAGAAGGAATTTTTCTATCACAATCCTGTAGTAGGAGGATTTTTCAGAGTGCAGAGAACCCTTGAAACCCAGATAAATCATAGCACTTCTAGTATCCCCTGGAGAAAGGGAATCCTGCTGGCAAAACAGGCACTTTCTAGCACAGGGGTCGGCAACCTTTCAGAAGTGCTGTGCTGAGTCTTCATTTATTCACTCTAATTTAAGGTTTTGCGTGCCGGCAATACATTTTAACGTTTTTAGAAGTTCTCTTTCTATAAGTCTATAAAATATAACTAAACTATTGTTGTTTGTAAAGTAAACAAGGTTTTCAAAATGTTTAAGAAACTTCATTTAAAATGCTGATCTTACACCACCAGCCTGCTCAGCTCGTTGCCAGCCTGGGGTTCTGTTCACCTAGGCCGGCAGCGGACTGAGCGGGGCCTCAGGCCGGGATGCCGGTTGGCCAGGAGCCGGCAGCTTGGACCCCAGACCTGGGGGTGGGAGTCAGGGCAGAGGGCTAGGGGTGTGGGGGTGCAGGGCAGAAGGCTGGGTGTGGGAGGGGGGGGTCAGGGCAGAGGGCTGGGGAGTGGAGGGGGGTGCAGGGCAGAAGGCTGGGTGGGGGGGCTTCAGGGGTCAGGGCAGAAGGCTGGGGTGCTCAGCTTGTGGGGGTGCTCCCAGCCCCCTATCCTGAGCAGCTCATGGCAGGGGGCTGAATGGGTTATGCCCTGTTCCACCTGCTTCCCCAAGGCTCCGTCTCTACCTCTTCTCTGCCTCCTCTATGGAACAGTGAGCACGCTGCCACTCTTCCCTCTCCCCCTCGCAAGGGCCATCAGCTGATCGGCGCAGGGAAGGAGAGAAGGAGGGGCAGGAAAGCAGCATGCTGGGGGGAAGAAGCGGGGGAAGGGGGAAGCTTGGCTGCCACAGGACCAAGCTTCTGCCTCCTGCCCCTACAGGGGAGAGCGGCAGGCACGGGGGCTGAGTGGGGCTGGGACCATGGCAGGCAGCTGCGTGCCACTCAAAATCGTCTTGCGTGACGTATTTGGCATGCGTGCCGTAGGTTGCTGACCCCTGTTCTAGCTATTGATATGTAGCTGTAACAAAAGGCAGGTCTACACTTAAAACACTGCAGTGCTGTAGCGCTTTAATGAAGACGCTCTATGCCAATGGGAGAGAACTTCTTCCATTGGCTTAGCTAATCCACCTCTGCGAGAGGCAGTAGCTATGTTGGCAGGAGAGCTTCTCCCCCTGACGTAGCGCTATCACATCGGTGCTTAGGCCAGTATGACTACGTCACTCAAGGGTATGAATAATTCGTACTTATATTGAAGTAATTTAGTGGTGTGGACCAGGGCAATGTATGCTACATCTCCACAACCAGCTCAGAAAGTGGAGCAGTGGAAATTCTTACAGTGAAGAGAAAACTCTCCCCCTCTGATCCCTAAAGCAGTCTGTTTAGCCTCACTCCATGTTTTTCACTTGTTCTGCTCAGAGCACTGCCATTGACCCAAAGAGATGTTCTATATGCAGGAGAGGAGAATGTGTCATGGAGATAACTGCACTGGGGATAATAACCACATTTGAACTTCTCTAGTGCCTAGCATCAGAGAGCGGTAAAGCAGTTTACAAATATTAATTGGGCAACCCAGTAGCTAAGAGATAAGCAATACAGATTGAAAAGGAGAATTTTCCCTTTCAATATGAAAGGCCTGATCATTTCCATAATTTTATGACTGAAGATTAATGTGGTAAGTGCAAAATAATTTGCCTGGGGCTAGTTTTCAGGCAGTTATTCTCTTGTGCATACAACCCATGACAGAATATGGAACGTGACCAAGCTGCTGATAAAGATGTGTCCTGGCTAGTATAGCATGCCAGCCTGAACCCTGAGAGACAGTCTTATTATGATACATGATCTGAGCAGTAGAGGTAAGCAAGCGGCAACTCTTCTGTCAGCAGCACGTACACAGAGAACTATTCAAGTATGTTGAGCATTTATAGCCTCTCTTCTGAGGCTAGGGATGGGCAGAAGAACAGGCTCAGGAAGGTTCAGGTAAACAGAATTCATCAGGCGTACTCATGAAGCCCTTGCTAAGGGCCCAATAATGAGAGCAGCTTGAGTGCTCTCAAGCCTCTCTGAAGTCAATTAAAGTGAAAGCATCAAGTACCTTGCAGGAGGTGCTCAGCGCCTCAGAGAATCAGGTCTGAACTATGCAAAAGCCGTTCCGTTGATTAATACACCTTTATTATTATTGGATATGAGTTGTATTGCGGTAGAACCTAGGAGCGCCAGTAGGGGGACCACATGTCCCGATTTTGGGGTCTTTTTCTTATATAGGCTCCTATTACACCCCCCCCCACCCTTTCCTGATTTTTCACACATGCTGTCAGGTTGCCCTAAGCGCCAGCCATAGACCCAGGAACCCACTGTGCTAAGTGCTGTACAAATAGAGAATAAAAAGATAGTCCCTGTCCCAAAGAGCTTCTGATTTAAACAAACTCACTGCTATTCCTTTAGATGAACATGCTTTTCTAGGACTGGTATATGTACAGTAGGATTAAAAAGTATGGGGTGGGGGTTAGAATGTGTTAATTACCACATTCTAACATACATGTCGTATAACTCTAGTGTAGACTAGGTAAGTTGTACTGTAGCACATGTTAGCGTCAACTTGCCTCAAGTTACAGAACACGTGTTAGACTGGGCTAGTTAACACATGGTAAAAAACTATCTTCTGTCCTAATCTGGATGTATATCCATAGCGGTCTGCTCACCTTTCCTCTCATTAGCTCAAGCGTAGAGGATCTGCATATGCAGAAAGGGCTGCCGTCCGCTCAAAGGTGGCCTCAAATTTCAGTGTTATAACAAATAAAAACATCCAGGCTCTTTAAAAACCTACAATCTAAAGAAATGTTTTGGGGTGGGTTGTTTTGTTTTGTTTTGTTTTTTGGTTCTAATAGTGAGTTTGGGTTATTTTTATTCAACAGCAAACATTTTCATGCAGTGTTTGCAACCCAAACATTGTGCTAGGGGACTATGTCATGGGGAACCTAAGTGAAAGGGATTAGAAACTGACTGTAAACAAATACATATGAAATTAATGACTCTATTTTCCCTATCCATGCTGAGAGGAAAGCAACAATCAACAAGCATAGACAGTGGAAAGCCCAGTGTTTCTAAAGTTCTTCATACCTAAGGTAATGCAACTATATAAAGCATTTTTTCCTGTACATTATTTTTTAACTGTGTCCCTTTAAGTGTCTCCAGCTCCACTAACAACTGTACAATGTCTCACTATATAAGTAGTGGAGTTTGGGTTGAATGCCCTCTGGATTTTGAAACTCCTCCTTGTCCTTAAGAACTGCAATTTCTTTAATTTGCTTAGAATGTCAGCTCTTTGGGGCAGGAACTCCGTTCGTTCTATTTGTACAGCTCCTACCACAATGAAGCTCGTAGGTGTTACAGTTGTAGAAATAACAAATAATACTAAGCAATAACTTTCTTTCTATCTACACTTTTGAATTGGAAACTGCATTCTTCACTTCCTGTTCCAAATATTGCTGTGTGCCATGTACTTGAGAGAAATTTGCCCTGGCGTTGCTACACTTATTCATCACATGGGTGCCCCACCTTACACCAGTACTAAGCATCTACACTGGGGAGATTGCAGTAGTAAATTGGCATAGCAACACCAGTGCAAAAATCCCTAATGTGGACAAACCCCAAGTGTGCTCCATCCTGTCTGGGTTTCAGAGCTACATCCTCCTTCTCTTGGCCCTTACTCACATAATATTCAGTGGAAGGAAGTCATTAGAGAATGCAGTAGGGTCCTGGTTCATGACTGGGCCCCTGAGGCTCTATGGTAATAGGAATGATAATAATATTTTGCACATCTGCAGCATCATTGCCTCTGATGACCTCACAGGGCTTTATGGAACAAAGCCTCTGAACACCCCTGCAAAGTACATCGGTAGTATCATCCTCATTTCACAGAAGGGGAAACGAAGGCATGCTAAGTTGCCCAAGGTCACACAGCAAGTCTGTGGCAGAGCCAGCTCTATATCCCAAGAATTCAGACTCCTGCATCTAGACTGTTATCCCTCAAATCTTGTAGCATTAGCACCAGTCACGACTGAAACTGCCACTGGGTATGTCTACATTGCAATAAAACCCCACAGCAGCAAGTCTCAGAGCCCGCAGCAAGTGACTTCAGGCCAGTGGGGCTTGTGCTACAAGGCTAAAAATAGCAGTGTAGAGATTTGGGCTTGAGCCCAGACTCTGAAACTCAATGGGAGAGGAGGGTCTCAAAGCCTGGGCTCCAGCCCAAGCCTGAATATCTACACTGCCATTTTCAGCTCTTCGAGTGCAAGGCCCAGGCTCTGAGGCTTGCTGGTGCAGTTCTTTTATTGCAGTGTAGACCTATCCCATGAGGCCTGCTGGTGTGGCCGTGTCCCAGCCCTGGGCCCACCAGTGTTCAAATCCCAGAGTGCCCTTCCTGAGTCCTAGGAGAGAGAAAGGATTGCCTTTTGAAACTGATCAATGGGGTGACTAGAGGACAGGGGTGGTAGGTTTTGGCACTGAATGCCTACCTTGTTTTGGCTATTGGATTATGTCATCACTTGTGGATCTGGTAATGGTACCCAGAGTAGTGCTTGTCTTTCAATGTTCTCCAGACTCTCTTGGTATCGTTATAGTGCTTTTTTTCAGCTGGCATGTCCACTCCTGCCTGGCAAAAGTCATTGCCTGATGATGGAGGTACTCGCTTTAACCAACATACTTCTAATTAAAAGAGAGAGCAGCTATTCCCTTGCTGCCACTTCGGTTTTGCTTAGAAAGGCTCCTTGTGGCAGTACTTCAATGAACTATTGCAGCAGTGGGATGTTATGTGATTTGCTAACACTTCCTTGTTAGCAGCCTATTTTATTGCTAGCACAATGCATCTCCCAGACACCAGAGTCTGAATAGGATTCTGCAGAACTGACAAAAGAGTAATAAGGAGGGGAGGCACTTCCATATTGTCACTTTAAAGGAAAACTGCTGGGTAGTAGAAAAGAGATTTTAAACACTACATCAAACTACAAAAAAGAGTCAACTACTACAGGGCCAATCCTGTGAAGGGCCCTCCAGGAGAGTGGAGGGAGCTTGGTCCCTTGCAGGATTGAGCCTTTAGGGTCAGATTCTACCCTACCAATGCTGGTGTAAAACCAGAGTAACTCCACTGAAGTCAATGGGGCTGTTTGCATTTACACCAGTGTACTGATGGCAGAATTTTTGGCTCTTAGTTGTATGTATGTATTTATTGCCAAACACATATGGCTTAAACACAAGACAATGTCAATAAAATGGACAGCCGCCACTGGGACAAGCCTGAGGAGGTAAGTTAGGAAACTGGAAATGCATTAGAAAAGAAACTTCTCAGCTGGGGTAAACATAAAACTGGAAATGGAAATAGAAAGGGATTTACTCTAAAGCACCTGCTAGAAAGACGGTGCCTTTCCTATGCTGTCTAATTGGGAGATGCATTTCCTCTTCCTCACTTTGCTTTTCAGCAGGTGGATCCTGTCTGATGAAGTGTCAGCAAAATGTCAGCTCCACAGAAAGAGATACCTGCACCCTGCACAAGTGAAACATTGACAGGTATTTCCAAGCTACGTAAGGTGATGGAGATAATCACTCGTTAATGAGCCCAGGGCATTCACTTAGCACCTTTCTTATTCTATGTATATTGTAGTAATTGAATACTGACAAGAGCCAGGGAAGTTTTTATTAATTTTGAAATATATATAAATGAGTCTAGGGAGAACAAAGGACATTTCTGTTGTTGCTTGAGTTCTTAGGACATTTACAGACACATTTATATCTCTAATCTATATTATTTCTATGGCACTCATCTCCATAACATCTAGACAGCATGATGAGTGGCCTTCTACTTCAGCTGCTGCTTCTTTTTCTTCGAGGGCTTGCTCATGTCAATTCCAGTCTAGGTGTGTGCGCGCGCAGGAGCACAGTCGTCAGAGATTTTTGCCTTAGCTGTATCTGTAGGGCGGTTCTGGCACCCTCTGGAGTACTACGCTCATGCGTCAGTGTATTAGGCGCCGCCGACCCTACACCCTTTCAGTTCCTTCTTACCGCCAGTGACAGTTGGTCGGAGCGCCTTGTCTTGCATCACAAGAACGTTTGTGGTTCTTACAACCCATTTTTCTTCTTCGAGTGATTGCTCATATCCATTCCAGTTAGGTGTGTGCGCCGCGCATGCACATTCGTCGGAAAACTTTTACCCTAGCAACTCAGTGGGCCGGCAGGTCGCCCCCTAGAGTGGCGCCATCATGGCGCTTGATATATACCCCTGCCGGCCCGCCCGCTCCTCAGTTCCTTCTTACCGCCCGTGTCGGTCGTTGGAACAGTGGAGCGCGGCTTAGCTGACCTCCACTTCCCTAGCTACTCGTAGTTCTCGTATATAGTTATGCAGTTATAATCCTTTTATATATATATTTGTATAGTTATACGTTTTTTTTTCTTTGCTAACATAGTTAGTTTAGTAATTGTTAGTGGGGTTCAGGAAGTAGCCCCTTCCATGAACCCGGTGCCGGAGCCCATGCACGGCTCACCGGGTTTTAAAATGGGCTCGGCCTGCCAGAAGCCGATGCCGAAGGGAGATTCACACGACTCCTGTTTGAAGTGCACTTGACAGCTAAGTGCCCCATTTGCAAGGCTTTTAAGCCGAGAACAAAAAGGAGCGGGACTTTCACTTACCCCTCCACCTTTGGCGCCGAGCGATGATCAAGCGGCTGGCAGAAGCGCCTCCTCGGCACCGGACCCCGCCGGTACTGCCAAGGCCTTTCGGCACCGGCCATCGCCGGCACCGAAGTCGACTCGGCACCGCTCCCTTCCTCCGAGGTCGAGAGAGCCTACGATTCCTGCTGGTGCCTGACGGCTCCCCGGCACGCGCCGTGGTTGAGCCCCCTGCTCCTGCTGCTTCCGTGCCACCTGCATCGCAGCCAGAGAGCTCGTCTAAGTCGGATTGCCCGGCACCGACACCTGCAGAGGCACCGATGACATCGGCACTGTCGATTCCAGTCCCCCAGGGCCATTGAATCCGGTGCCTGACAGCTCCCCGGCACGCGCCGTGGTAGAGCTTACTGCTCCTGCTGCTTCCGTGCCAACTGCACCGCAGCCAGAGAGCTCGTCTAAGTCGGATCGCCCGGCACCGACACCTGCTGAGGCACCGACGACGTCGGCACCGTCGATCCCGGTCCCACAAGGGCCGTAGAATCCGGTGCCTGACGGCTCCCCGGCACGCGCCGTGGTTGAGCTACTGCTCCTGCTGCTTCTGTGCCAACGGCACCGCAGCCAGAGAGCTCGTCTAAGTCGGATTGCCCGGCACCGACACCTCTGAGGCACCGACAACGTCGGCACCGTCGATTCCAGTCCCACAAGGGCCGTAGAATCCGGTTCCTGATGGCTCCCCGGCGCGCGCCGTGGTTGAGCTTATTGCTCCTGCTGCTTCCATGCCGACGGCACCACAGCCAGACAGCTCATCTAACTCGGATCACCCGGCACCGACACCTACCGAAGCTCTGACGACCTCGGTACCGTCGATCCCGGTCCCACGAGGGCCGTCGAATCCGGTGCCTGACAGCTCCCCAGTATGCACTGTGGTTGAGCCTGCTGTTCCCTCCACGCTGGAGACATTACCAACGGCGAGGGATCTCATTGCCATGACAGAGTCGATGCTGCCTGACCCCGGCACCGCCGGTGCGGGTAATACAGTCTCTTCATGTGACTGTCCTCTGTCAGCACAGCAGAGCGGCACCGTTCATGATCACGGTCCCGCAGATACTCCAGATCCTGTCGGCACGCCCGACATCACTTGCAGTCCCGGTGCTGTTTTCCTCATCGGTACTGGTCGCACTCACTGCACCGGTCGGTATCCCATTCGCCGACCCGCTATCGGCACCGTTCCGACTCCCGGCACCGCGACAGGTACCTTGACTCCTGTAGCCTCTCCCCGAGCCTTGAGATCTTGGTCGACCTCCCGGCACCGTTCTGGTTGCGGGTCTTGATCTCGTTCCAGGTACCGGTACGCCTCCCGGTGCCGGTTCCCGGTGCCGAGTTGGGCAAGGTCCGATAGAGTCAGAGACTCTGCCTGTGCCTTCTTTTAGTACCTCCATGGCCATCCGGACACGCATCCATGTCATCCCACATGCGCAGATCTTATGCTCAGGACCACAATTCTGATACGATGGCCAGCGGGCGCCAGCCCCGAAACCGAAAGAGGCTTGGCGAATGAACCTGTTTGGCCGCCAGGTGTACTCTGCAGAGGCCCTGCAGCTCTGGGTAGCAAAGCAACAAGCCTTGCTTAGCTGCGATAATTATAGCACCTGGGTGAAGGTAGTTTAGTTTATGGAGTTTCTCCCTCAAAACTCCCGCCAGGAGTTCGCTGCCGTCTTGGAGGACGGGGGAAAAAAGGTACCCAGAGCGTCCCTCCAGGCCTCGTTGGACGCAGCAGACTCTGCAGCCAGGACTCTGGCCTTTGGTGTCGCCATGAGGTGCATCTCATGGCTTCAGGTTTCAAACCGCCGGCCGGAGCTGCAGTATGCCATTCAGGATTTACCCTTTGTTGGTAAAGGCCTTTTGCGGCAAAGACAGCCCCAGGCTGCCAAGCCTGATGGACAATAGGGTCCTAATGCGCTCTCTCAGCATGCATATGCCAGCGACCAAACGCAGGCCTTTCTGTCCCCAGCCGCCATACTCTGTGCCTAGCCAGAGACAGGACTTTGGCAAACGGCGAGGCCAAGGTGGTCGCAGACGAACGTCAGGACCCCTAAAGAGCCAAGGTCAAGGTCCCTCGCAATTACCACTGGGACCAAAGACGAACCTTCCAAGGTGCGCCTGAGGGCGGTGTACCAGTCACAGGCCGGGATCCCAATCCCGCTTTCTCCTGGCGTGGCCCCAGTTAATTTCAGATCGCTGGATCCTGCGCACGGTGGAGCATAGGTACCACCTCTAATTTGTTCCAGCCCTGTCCCCCTTCAGGGACCCCTCTCACGAGCAATTCCTCGTACAAGAGGTGCAGACACCGATGGACGAAAGGGGCAAGGGGTTTTACTCCCGTTATGCCCTAGTCCCCCACTCGAACGCAGGTCTCAGACCTTCCTAGTCCTGCACGGACTCAACCGGTTTAGGATAAGGTTGAAGTTCCGCACGGTATCCCTGGGAACCATTATTCCATCCTTGCCTCCTGGGGGCTACTATGCTGCCCTGGATATGAAGGACGCGTACTTTCGCAACGCCATCTTCCCTCCGCACAGGAGATACCTCCGCTTTCTAGCCAACTGTCAGTACTTCTGGTTTACGGCCATAGTCGCCGCCTACCTTCGCTGATGTCGGATATGCGTTTTTCCGTATCTGGATGATTCGCTTATCCGAGGAGACTCTGAGACACAAACCACTCAACGCGTGGGCATCGTCACGGTCTTATTCACAGGTCAAGGCCTGATGATTACTATAGAGCAATCCACTCTGGTTCCCACGCAGAGGTTGGACTTCCTAGGGGCTATCCTGGTCTCCTACCTAGCCGGAGCCTGCTTATCACAACTGCGGTTTTAGGCGATGGCAACAATCATCTGAGGTCTGCAGGCTTTCCCAACGACCTCGGCTCGTACTTGTCTCAGTCTCCTGGGTCCATGGTTGCCCGCAAGTTTGTAACCAAACACGCCAAGCTCCGCGTCCGTCCTCTCCAAGTCCGGCTCACCTCGGCGTACCACCCGGACAGGGAGCCAATGGTCATGGTAGTCACCGTTCCCTCGAGCACCTTAGGCTCCCTAGATTGGTGGCTAACTCCCTCCCTGGTGTGGGCAGGGATGCGGTTTCATCCGCCCCAGCCCTCACTGCCCCTGACGACGGACGCGTCATCTCTCTGCTCAAGTGCTCATGGTCACCTCCGAGCTTAAGGCCTTTGGTCTTCTCGGGAGCTGGCATTCCACATCAATGCCCCAAAAATGAGAGTAGTCCGCCTGGCGTGCCAGGGGTTCCAGCGGCAGCTGCGAGGCCGTTGTATCTCGGTGTTTACAGCCAACACAGCGGCCATGTGCTTCATAAATATCCAGGGAGGGACATGGTCCTCCCCCCTTTTGTCAGGAGGCCATCCATTTCCGGGACTTTTGCATGGCCCACTCAATGGAGCTGGTGACGTCCTTTCTCCCAGGCATTCGGAACGTCTTGGCGCTTTGACTCAACAGGTCTTTCCTGTCTTACGAGTGATCACTCTGCCCCATGTGAGGCGTTCTGCTTTCCAGAAGCAGAGATGTTTCCTCACATAGACCTGTTCGCTCACCGCGAGAGCAGAAAATGCCAGATGTTCTGCTCCTTCCAACGTCTCTCCTCGGGATCGATCTTGGACGCATTCCTGATGCCGTGGAAAGGCCAACTCCATTATGCCTTCCCACTGTTCCCACTGGTTCATTAGGTCCTGCTCAAACTCCGCAGGGGCGGAGCGCGCATCATCATGATCACTCCAGAGTGGTCCAGGCAGCACTGATATACCACGTTGCTCGGCCTGTCAATAACAGACCCAATTACCCTGCCACCCCACCCAGACCTCATCACTCAGGGCAATGACAGGCTTCATCACTCGGACCTGCAGCCTCTTCGCCTCACGGTGTGGCTGCTGCGTAACTGAGCCGGGGTGACAGGAAGCCCTCCACCTGGTCAACGTACCGGGCCAGGTGGAAGCGTGTCTTCTACAGCTGCAATACGCTCGATCTTGCTCCTGCTGAGGTCTCGATCCCCTCTATTTGGCCTGCCTCTGGCCTTCAGCGGCAGGACCTGGCGGTATCATCGCTGAGGATACACTCAGCAGCCATCTCTACCTTCCAGCCAGGCTAAGGTGGACGTTCCGTGTTCTCACGCTCTATGGGTTCGAGATCCCTCAAGGGCTTGGAGAGCTTGCACCCTCGGGTGCGCCGCCCAGCCCCGACCTGGGACCTCAACCTAGTTTTAACCAGACTTATGTCTCCCCCAGTCGAGCCGTTCATGACTGGCCCTCTGCTATACCTGTCTTGGACGACAACTTTCCTCGTAGCTGTTACATCGGCCAGACGGGTCTCCGAGCTCAGAGCTCTTACGGTGGTTCCGCCGTACACTAGGTTTCACAAAGACAAGGTGCAGTTATGACCGCACCCGGCTTTCCTCCCTAAGGTGGTTTCGGCCTTTCATGTTACCCACAGCTCAACGCAATGGGCACAACCATTGCACTCCTTGGACATCTGTGGAGTGCTCGCATTTATATTGCACTGCCAGAACCATTTCGTAAGGTGCCCCAGCTCTGTCACAGTAGCGGGCCAAAGGGAGGGCTTGCTTGTTTTCCTCTCAAAGGATCTCATCTTGGGTGATGGCGGACTTCCGCACTTGTTATGATTTGGCTCATATTTCCCCAAGCCACATCATCGTACAGTCTACCAGGGCTCAGGCTTCATCTGCCGCCTTGCTGGCTCGTGTTCCTACCCACGAGATCTGTCGCGCAGCTCCATTGGTCCTCGGTCCATACCTTTGCTTCGCAGTATGCCCTGGTTCAACAGTCAAGAGATGCTGTAGCCTCTGGCTCAGCAGTTTTCATTCTGCCACATTTCACTCTGACCCCACCGCCTACGTAAGGCTTGGGATTCACCTAACTGGAATGGATATGAGCAATCACTCGAAGAAGAAAAGACGGTTACTCACCTTTGTAACTGTTGTTCTTCGAGATGTGTTGCTCATATCCATTCCACACCCGCCCTCCTTCCCCACTGTCGGAGTAGCCGGCAAGAAGGAACTGAGGAGCGGGTGGGCCGGCAGGGGTATATATCAAGCGCCATGATGGCACCACTCTAGGGGGCGACCTGCCGGCCCACTGAGTTGCTAGGGTAAAAGTTTTCCGACGAATGTGCACGCGCGGCACACACACCTAACTGGAATGGATATGAGCAACACATCTCGAAGAACAACAGTTACAAAGGTGAGTAACCGTCTTTTCTGCCTCTTTTGTATTTATAGGTACTTAGTTAGACCATTAAGTGTAAGTGTAGTTTAGTAGTTAGAGTCCCGGCTGGGACTTCGCCTCGGAGTGGAGCATGCCCCTTTCCCCAGTCTTTAAGTCATGCTCATCGTGCAGCAGGCTGATGCCCATTAGTGACCCCCACAAGAGCTGTTTACAGTGTTTGGGGAAGTCCCATAGAACGGACAAATGCAGGATCCCCAAAAACATTCCCGCTTGGACTCAGCAGGAGCGGGATATCCGCTTGGGGATCCTCTTCAAGGAGGCTGCGCTTCATCCTGCCTCAGAGCCCTCTTGATCAGACTCCACACCTGGCACCTCTGCATCAGCACACAGCGCATCACCGACACTGGAACCCACCTGGCACTGTTCCACCTCCCCGGTGCCTAAGAAGTCAATGGGCCCGTCGGAACCCAGAGGGGAAGGGGGCTTCAGGCAAAGGACCTGTGTCAGGCAACATGCCCGCCCCGGAGCTTCATGAGTACCACTGTAGTTAGCCCTCCTAGTCCAGCTAGGGATCCAACTCCCAGGAGCAGCAGGGGACCCTGACTTCCCATAGGGCCTTCAATGCCCAAAGTGGCCCCGGTGGCCAAAGAACAAGTAGGCCGGCCAGCACCACAGACACCAAGCCAAACAATGGACCCGGCTAAGGCCCCAGCATCCAAGGGCAAGCCAGTTATGGGACCAATCTCTAAAACAGTGGAATGTCCCTGGTCCCCAGACTGCAGGTATTGGTCCCCATCGCCGCAGCCTCGGACTACAGCCTCGGTCTCTGGCTAGAAGGCCCAGGCCCCTCACACCTACGAGGCACAGGATACCTGAGTTGCGATGTCGATCCCCATACCCGTGGTACCATTGGACCTCCCACCAGAGATCACCACAGCGCAGGTCACCATCGCCTAGGCAGTCTCCCAGGTGTCGACCACCCCCGGTGCAGGATCATTCCCTCCAGTGAGGTCCCTGGTCGTGTCCACCATCAATGAGAGGGCCAGGCAGGGCCAGGCGAGTGGCACACTGAAAAATAAAGATGCCAAGAGGCTGGACTTGCTTGACAGAAAAGTGTATTCGACGGCCATCCTGCAACTTCAGGTGTCTAACCATCAGGCCCTGCTAGGCAGGTACAACTTCAACCTGTGGGACTCCATCAGCAAGTTCAAGGAGGCCTTCCACAGGACAGAGTCCAGGAGTTCGCCACCTTGGTGGAGGAACGCAGAGTGGTAGAGACAGACACACTCCAGATCAGGTCTGGGATGCTACGGACTTGGCAGCCAGGGTGGTCACCTTCGCAGTGGTCATGAGGCTTAGCTCCTGGCTGCGGTCCTTGGGCTGTCCCAGGAGATGCAGACCACTCTGCAGGATCCCCCATTTGAGGGAGCAGGGTTCTTCTCTGAGCTTACTGATGCACGGCTCCATAGCCTTAAAGACTCCCATGCTACCTTCTGTTCCTTGGGCCTGCACACTCCTCAGCAGGCTAGGAAGCCGTTCCATCCTCCACTGCCTCTGCTTCCTCAGGAGGAGAGAGAGCTCTCCTGCCGCCAAAATAAAACCTCCCCCAACGAGTGGCAGTGGCTTTCGTCAGTAGGAGAGCCTCTCCCACCAACAAAGCACTGACCATGCTGGTGCTTTTTGTCAGCAAAACTTTTGTCGGTCGGGGTGGGGTGGGGGTTTCACACCCCTGCCAGACAAAAGTTTTACCGACAAAAGTGCAGTGCAGACCTAGCCTTAGGCCTTGGCTACTGGCGCTTTACAGCGCTGCAACTTTTTCTCTGGGGGTGTGAAAAAAACACCCCCCTGAGCACAGCAAGTTACAGCGCTGTAAAGTGCCAGTGTAAACAGTGCCCCAGCGCTGGGAGCGCGGCTCCCAGCACTGTAAGTTAATCCCCTCGGGGAGGTGGAGTACCTGCAGTGCTGGGAGAGAGCTCTCTCCCAGTGCTGGCGCCGCGACCACACTCGCACTTCAAAGTGCTGCCACGGGAGCGCTTTGGAGTTTCGAGTGTAGCCAAGCCCTTAGTCACTTATGCTGACATAAACTGTAGTGTAGACATAGCCTAAGTAGCTGTGTTGACAGGTAGAAGGCTGTGTTATTTCCACAAAGCTAAGGAAAAAGCCCTGAAGCCCTGTGGGGAGCTGAAGAACAGGACTATAACTGAAAAGCCCTAACCACCTGCTGCACTCCTGCCTAGAGTTGCCATCCCTCCAGGATCAACCTGGAGTCTCCTGGAATTAAAGATTAATCTTTAATTAAAGATTGTCAGGTGATGAACCCTCCAGGAATACGCCCAACCAAAATTGGCAACCTTACCCCAGCCTGACCACTAGGTGACATTGGTGGTTAGTTTTCCCCTTTACAGGAGGTCAGCAAAAGTTTAGTCCTGATCTTCTGTCATGAAAGGCACACAACCTATTTCACATGTGCAGAGAAAAGCCGGAGAGGTGGGATTAGGGTGACCAGACAGCAAATGTGAGAAATTGGGATGGGGGTGGGGGTAATGGGAGCCTATATAAGAGAGAGACCCAAAAATTGGGACTGTCCCTATAAAATCGGGACCTTTGGTCACCCTAGGTGTGATGGGATGGACCTATAACTCTCACTGAGGGAGAGATGGGAGTGTAGGAGGCAGAGGGGATACCTGGAGCCCGCTGATCTGCTCTTGGGCATGCTCAGTCTGAGCCTGTAGACCAGATCACTGGGAGCAGGGGGGAATAAACTCAGAGGACTTACAGGAGAAAGGACACAATGCTCCCAAAAGAATCTGGGCAGGGCCCCCTTTCTCTCTCCTAAGTTTTATTTTCTTTCCTTTCTTCCCTCTGCTGCTGCCTAATTTGAAGCATGTGCGTTTTGATTCTTCCAAGGCTTCCTGTCTGTATACAGGGGATCAGATCTATTCCAGTGTCCCAGCAAAAGTGCAATATGGAATTCACCTGCAGAAAGTTCAAGGAATCAGCTCAGTTGAACTGAATAGGATGATAATCTATTGGACAAGGCCCTGGATGGGAATTGGAGAGCTGAGTTCTGTTCCTCCTTGTTCTGACACTGGGTGATCTTGGGTAAGTTGCTTCACCTTCCTGTGCCTCAGTCTCTCTCCAGCATGATACTGGTCACCCTTGTAAAGCCATTTAGATCTGCAGATGAGAAGTATCTAAGGGTCTAGGCATGCACTGGTTTTATTACCATCCTTCAGAACTGGCAGGCCAGCACAGAAAGTTTTCTAGAACTGGCAAATGTTGCAGTTGGTTGTCTGTGTGCCAGTCCTCTGAGCAAGTGCCGAAAGATCCTTTTTGGGTCATGCCCCACTGCTACATAGTAAACACAAGCTGTTAAAGCCATAGAACTTGTGTCTGAACAGGATGCTGCAGGAGAATGAACTCAACTGAACAAAGACTTTGATACAGTAGATGCTCTGGAACACCTGTGTTGATTTTACTGAAGTGTATCGTGTTTGAATGCCTTTATTCTTTTGATTCTTGGAATCTGTCACAGTACATTTTTGTTCTGTGAAAAGTGGCACTCCCACACCCTGCAGCCCATGTGGGTGAAAGGAATATACAGTCTTATTGACTGATTGATCTCTGAAAGGATCAGCTTCCTACACAGCCAAAAAGGACGTCAAGCAGCCTTTGGGAGAGGAGGAATGGGTGTGAACCTAGAAGGCTGCTTGCCGTCCCTCATTCCTCTAAGAACTAATAGCAGTAGAAATGATTAGCTGAATGTGAAATAGAGTGCTTACTCAGGTACCCACTGAGATTTTGATCCCTGTAAGCTTTGCTTCTGGGTTTCTGCAATAGCCGTTCTGGCTGCCTGCAAGACAAAGACTTATGGGCTTGTCTACACTAGAAAGTTTTAGTGTTTTAACTAGACTAGTGTAGTTAAAGTGGTACAACCTCCCGAGTGTGATGTAGTTAAACCAGTGTAAAGGTGTTTATGTTGTTATAACTATTCCCACACCGAAAGGGGAATAAACTATACGGTACCTTTTATAACAATATACCAGTACAACCCCTAGTGTGGATGCAGTCACAAGTATTTTGGTGTAAAAATTATCATTAACCAAAACAGGTACACCAGTAAAAAAAATTTGTGTCAACCAGGCTTAAAATATCTTACAGGTCCTTGCTGGGGATTCTGATAATTCTCCACTGTTCACTATATAGAGGTGACAGTGTTAAGTGTTTTGCTCAGCATGTTGGTTATTTGTCAGCTGCACTTTGAATGCTGCACGTGACACGCAGTAATTTTTAGATGAATTGGGCCAAATCCTTCTCTTAGACCTCACGAAAAACCACAGAAGTGAGGGCAGAACTTGGCCCATCTCCTCTAATGAATCATTAAGAATCTCACGGAGTGGCCAGGTGGCATAGAGAGTTAGAGGCTGGGATAGAAAGCCTGATTTAGGTCCCAAGTGAATGAAGCTGTTGGTCTCCTCCTCCAATAACAAAACCACCACACAGTTTGGCATAACTCACAGAGTACAGGTGATGAGGTTTGGAACCGAAGATGCACTGGCGGAGCAACATGGGTTAAACATGCATACAGTTTGTCATCCTGCGCCTGCTTCCAGTGGCCCCGGGGCCAAATTTGTGTTTATGTGCAACCATGATTTCAGGTGCAAACTGTCCACAAATCATCAAATCTTTCTCGCAAGAAAAAGAACAAGTGGAGTAATCCAGATTGAGGCTGGTGAGTTGTTTTTAATTGCTTAGTTGAATTACCAAGTATCTGCATATATGTATTTTGCCCAAACTCTTTAATATTACAGCAGTACTTTTTAATATTCCATGGTACTACTGCAACATTCGTATAAGAACAAAGTTCATATGTAAAGTTACATGCAGTAGATACCTGTAATCAAAACATGATCACTTCATATCATCTAACAAATATGCAACTGGAGATGAGAAAAAAAAAAGTCACCATGGGTGTTGGGGAATGATAAAAACCTAAACAAACTGGTCAGTTTAATCTGTGATCTTTCCATTCAGATTAATTCTGCTTTTTACAGAGTGAGCAGCTGAGAGAAGAAACTTTAGGTTTACCTTTTATGAACATGAACTGTAACTTGCTTTTGGAAATCCCCCAGCTGGCAGTTTGTGGTACTGCTGCCCGCATAATCTCCAGGCTATAGTAATGTGTGTGGTAAGCTTTTCACCATGATACTGTCTAATTAATGCTTAACTATTTCACCCAAGTGGTGCAGATTAACTGGTGGTTATACCATCTGCTCTCAAAAAGTTCAAAATCTTGGTCTCTGGGGAAGGAACTGGTGCAGATTCCAGCTCAGGAAAATGAGAATTGATTTTGCTCTTTTTTGCACTTGGAAATCTTGGCTCTTGAATGAGAAGCATGTCTGCTCTTTGACTTCCATACACATTTTTCTGTAAATGAAATTTGCAGGAACATATGCATATCTCATGGTCCTGGCACTTGTGCTGGATTATTGCCTTGTTTTTAAATCTTTGGGACAGGAAAACCTTGAAATGATGGCAGACTTGTAACAGATGACCCTAGTTTTCTTAAGACCTTTGAAGGCAAATGGATGTGCACAGAGCAGGTTGAGGCAGCAGTCAAGACACTTATTTTAAGTTATTAAAATCTGTACGCAGCAAGCATACAGATTCCTGCAGGATTTGGAAGCATCCCTATTGAGGAAGGGTGCATAAATCCTATAGACATTAGCTAGTTAAGGATGTGCTTAAGGACTGCCTTTAATAGGGACTGACTTAAGCATGTTTATGATCTTCCCAGAATTGGAACCACAGGGTCTGATTCTCCAGTGCCTCTGCACCTTGTCCAGTCACTTATATTTGTGCAAAGCTACAATTCTGATCTTGTAGTGTTTTAAATTCACATTGCAGCTATTTTGGAGGGAGGATAGCTCAGTGGTTTGAGCTGTGGCCTGCTAAACCCAGCATTGTGAGTTCAATCCTTGAGGGGGCCACTTAGGGATCTGGGGCAGAATCAGTACTTGATCCTGCTAGTGAAAGCAGGGGGCTTGACTCAATGACCTTTCAGGGTCCCTTCCAGCTCTATGAGATAGGTATACCTCTGTATTATATTATTATAAATGATAACACAAGTGCAGGGCAATGCAAAATCAAGTCAATAGGGAGCACGGAAATTGTGGTTACTTGCACCAATGTAAAACATTACCACAGCATCACAGTAGCATTTTGTATTCACTTTGCACTGGTATAAATGATTGCATAAGGTGCAGGGAAACAGAGGCTCAGACCCTAACTCACTTTTTATGTTTGGTTTCAGGTAGAGAGCTTTGTTTAAGTGAATGAATAGTAGGGACTGGTGTCAGATTGACAATGCTGGACAGGGAATCATTCTATCCTCACAACAAACATTTCATGGGCAATGGCCCAACAAGCATGTTTCAGAACCCAGTCTTGTTTCTATGACCATTCAGGGCCCTTTGAGATTGCAAACAAGACTGCTAAGTGGTTGTTCTGCTGCAGTGTGCTGTTGTGTATGTGACTTGCACTGAACCATGGATTTGTTCCATGCAGATCACCAAAAGAGGGAGTATAACCTGCTGACTCTCTATTCAATGTAGTATGGTCAAATATTTGTTAGCACCTGACTGTCCAAAAACAGTACAAGGCTTTCAAATTGCAGGTACGTGCCAAGGGAAGGACCTGGATTGCTGTGACTGAAAGCTAGAAAGCCTCACTCTCATTTGTAGTACATAGACTTGGATGTGAGGGAAGGTCCATTACTGCAGGCTCACTTTTTGAGCACATGGTGTTGCATGAGATTAATATTCAAATAGGGCTCTTCCTGACTTGAGTGTTTTTCTATTGCTGCAGATAGTTTAATCCCATGACTCCATGAGTTAAGATTATTTCCCCCCAAAACATGACAACAGGACATGCCACAACCACTTTATTTTTATGTAGAGCCATTTTTCTACATGTCTAGTCTGGCTTTGTTTCTCTTGCTTTCTAAGCTCCTCACCCCTTTCTCCTAACACAGGTTATTCAAGTTAGCGAACTGATCTATATGAATCCCTTTACACAATTCAGTCACGTTTATGACAGCACACAATGTATGCTGTAAAGAAGAAAACTTAACGTGGCTCTGTGATTTCGTGACAATCTTGAGATCCATTTTTGTGTCTCACTTGTCTAGTAAGTAGTTCACTCACAAATTACAGAGGGCAAGATGTAGGAACTACAGGAAGAATTTTTATGGAGAAGTTTTTCCTGGTGGTTGCTCCAAAGGTACCCATCTCCTGCCTATCTGAGGGATATGCCAGGAGGACCCTGATCACACCTAGCTTTCAGGATGAGGGGATCAGCACTTTCACGTTGACTGTGGAAGCCACTTCCCACTAGCTGTCTATATCATGTTTAGCATTGTGGACAGAGCTGCCCAGAACGAGTTGGGAGAGGTGCAGAAGACCTGATAAATAAGTAGTGTTCCAATATGTTGCTTCAGACATGGCGGAAGTGGTTTTGTCTCAGCTCTTGGATCTGCACAGCATGTGTTATTGACTTGCGGCACATTTTGATGTAGTTTTTGGGTACTTCATTCCTTTGCGAGTGTTTGCTGCTTAGCTGTCAGTTGGCTGGCTGGCTAAATTGGGTTAAAGGCTGGATAGTTTCTCACTTTTACATAGTGTGACATTAGGGTTGTCACTTTTTTTTTATACTAACTTTATATTATGTTTATTTTCAATTGTGTACTTTGAGCGGGGCTAATTTTTAACATACTTGACTGTACCTGACTCCTTTCTCTATTTTCTGGTGCTGCAATAGGGGATCCTGTTTCCAACTTAAACCTTGATGCTTCATGAAAGTATGTGCGGTACAGAAAGTAAAACAGATGTGATGTTTTCTGCACCCATTGAAAATAAATTATGGTGATTGGCTTAGCTCTTCCTGTCCCTTAAAACTGCCTTGTTATATATTGTCTGTTCAATCCAGTCTCTCAGTCCTGCTGTACTCCTCTGTAATTTACACAGTACCTTTCTGTAAGTTATGAGACTGAATGGAGTCTTCACTTTGTGTTAACAGGTAGTAAAAAATGACTTAGCAGCAGCCACTAACTTGGCTATTGCACCATGGATCCAATACCCAATTCTAATACTCTATTTGCATTTTATATTCAAGTGTAAAGGATTAGATCATGTGTTTGACTACATTTAGTTAATTCTGATTTTAGTTAATGCTGACAATGTAGTTGAATTAACTAAATCAGTCAAGTAGTTCTAGAAACCAAATTACATGTGTGCATTTTGTAGTGTCAAACCTTAAGGGACTGGCCAAACTCCAGCTACCTAATATTGTGGGTACTGGACAATGTGTGCTTTTGGATTGTCATTAGTGACTGCTATGCCAAGAGAGAGGCTCTGGTTGAGGGAGGTTGGAAGACTTGGCTACACTGACTCTCCAACTATTAGGAACTAGCAGAAGGAAGATGTAGATCATGCATGGAGATTAGTACTATGCAAAGAGTAGCATAGTAGGGTAGGCACATGGCGAAAGCACCAGCTAAGTGGTAAGAGCACTGTTATAAAGAGAATGAGCAAAATTGGTAACATAAGCGGGAAGGGAGGCCTAGCTTCTTCAAAGACTTAAGGGAACCTGGTCTGGTCTCAGTTAAACTAGAGGCTGCAGCTGGGGGTGAAAGATGTGTATGAAAGAATTTGACATTAGGACCCATTTCAGGACATTAAAAAAACAGAGCATGTATAAGAAAAACAAAAGGAGCATGTGAACTATACTTTCTAAGGCAACTACAGCTTACACCTTTAATAATAGTACCTTTCTAATTCCTTCAGTTTCAGCCTATAAACTGTACTAGTCTATTGCAGATTATTTTACTGCTATTCACCCTCTAACAGAGGTGGCCAAACTTACTGACCCACTGAGGAGCAGACTTTGATCTTCAGAAGTTTGAGAGCTGGGCACACATGCCAGGGCCTGGAGCTTCCACCCTGTACCACTACCCCACTGCAGGGCAGAAGCCTGGAGCTCCCCCGAGTCTGGTAGGTAGAGAATGAGGCAGGGGACATGAGGAGCTCCATGAGCTGCACTTTAAGAGAGCCGCATATACCTTGGGAGTGGCAGTTTGGCCACCTCGACCCTATACCTTTTAATGTACAAACTTGTATTCCAGCATTAGCTTATGTGAAGCTTTGTGCCAGGAATCCTAAGGCTAGTTTGCCACCTAAGAAATGTCATAACTAAATTGTAGGTGTGTGCCAAAGTTCCAGTTTTCTTTTAACAGGTAGCAGCACCAGAAACCAAAGATATGAGTTTTGGAAATTGCTTCTACTTCTGTTACTTGTTTCTTCACTGTTCCATAGCAACTTGAGCTTAACATGAAAGTTTGATTTTGTGAATTAGAGTGTGGGCAACTATCAACTATGAATTAACTACTTAAGCATTTTGTTTCAGTCTCTTCTAGGCGCAGAAATTCTTAGAGCCAATCATCCAGGAACCTGTACACCCTTTCAAGGTGGCAGGAAGTTAGAGGTAACTGAAAATTTTCCTAGTCATTGTAAATTTAACTGACCTTTTGAAGTGTTTCAAGAGGATAATAGAAGAATATAAATAAGTTATGTTCAGAACACGACCTGCTGCTGCTTTCCCCCTCCCTACCAATAGAGCACTTTATTGTTTTGGTTTGTGTACAACAGTTCAATATAGAGGTAGCTTTTAAAGTACAAGGTGTTTTAAGTCTGCTTAAATACATGTGCACAATTAAATTACTTGCAGTCACTTATCAGCAAAAATAATCTCAATACCAATCAAGCTTTTTAGTGCTATACCAGTACTTTATTTAACAAAACAAACTACAAAAAGCTAAGAATTTCAAGTTAGTTTTACCAAAAAAACCCCTAGAGATGTAGTTTCAAGAGTGATTTTGCTTTCTCTCAAACTGTTTAAGAATTTGCAGGTAAGAAAAGTAAAAATTCAATCTGTATTTCAGTTGTGGTATAACTTTAATAAGCTGAACCTCAGTTGTCCAGAACAGTTTGTCCCTTCACTTTCAAAAGGGTTCTCAAAGTGGGTCTGTAAACCATATCTGTAAAGAGCATGTTCCCTCCCATTGAAAATCATAATATTGCTGTAACTAAATTGTTTACATGGAAAAGTGATTAAGATGGTTAGTGTACTGCAACCAGAATGAGGAGAGTGAAGTCAGCTTCTGAACCTACTTTTACAGTGAAAGTTCCTTGTGGTTCTGTTCATATATTTAGCAAAATAGTATGGTATATAAAAAAAATCCAGATTCTTACGGCCCTGTAAGGCTGATGCACTCTTATTCAGTATGACCAGTGATCAAGTGAAGGGCATAAGTCTTCTATACAGCAATCACCACCTCTTCAAATCAGGGTAGGGCCAAGTCTTGCAGCACAATACTGAAAATCCTGACAAGTATTACATGAGCTACTTCTATGAATTTAGCATTTTTCATCTTCAAAGGAACTTAACATTAACTCCCTCACAGAGATTGGGACTTGTATTTGACCTTTTCCCCTAGCTGCCATAAATTCAGTGCTGTTCAATGTAAGTAATGGGTCTTGAGCACCAGCAAGGATTTCAAGAGTCCTTTATAAACAGAGCATAAAGACTGAAGTATTACTCCCTTTTCACAGATCTGTACAGCCATGTTAAATGTCTCCCAGGCATACTAAATCTGCAACAGGCCTATCACTAGAACCTTCTCCATCTAATTTCTTGGTCTATGCTTTAGCTACTTGGCCATGGTTCTTCAGGGTACTGCATACAAAATTCTATTTGCAAGTCTGGCTTTAGTCACTTCCTCTTGTATCAGATTTGCCTGGAAAGCAGTTTATTCAGATTTACTTCTGTGCTTATTTGTTTCTCCCAGGCTGAAATTTCAGCGAAAGAGCATTTGATAGTAAGATGAAGGAAAAAGGTGCATTGATAATCTGAACTGTTTAAGACACATACTCAAATTAATAGTCAGCATGCTACTGAGCACTAACAATGTGAAACTGATTTTTAATGCAAGCTTTCCTTTGGGAAAGTAATTAATAGCTTTTCCTTTTTAGACTAAAAGTTAGTGACCTGATGAAATACCCAATAGGTGCACAAAACAGGCTACCTACACCCCTTTAAAGTAATATGGGCAATCCTAAAAAGCTTTAATACTTAACTCGTAAGTGTGCAATTGCAGATGGTAAGATAGCCCATTATGGCATACAACCAAGTTGTATGTAGCTACTTAGAGACCTTAGTGTACTAGATTGATTATTTTAGCATCTCTTCTCAGCACATGGATCAATTATTGCTACAGGCTCAGCCATTTCACACAGAACTGCAGTATTGCTAAATTTTAACTATAGTATATTAAACGGGGACAAGAAATTGAAACCATGCTATTTCATACATGCAAAGTACTTAATGGAGAGTCAAAAGTAGGAAGATTCTCCTCAAGAAGCTGTTGGGGGTTGCTTACTACAATTTAGTGATATATAAGTCAATGGTGAGTTGCACTATAAGCATTTCATTTCAGTGGTGGAAGTAGTGCCTTAAAAAGAAATTAAATTAAGCAAACGTGATCACTACAGCTCAAGTCACTAAGTAAAATGAGCATACTGTAACCCCCCACCACAAAGTTTTCATCTTACATCTTACCCAGCCTCTACTGCAACACCCCATGCAAGCTTAGAAATGTGAAGACTGGCTCTATTTCCTTCTGTGCCACATACAGCCACCTTCTTCCTCCCTTTCCAACTGGCTAGGTGCCCATTAAGTGTAACCTTGATTACCTGATGTAATGGAGGTATTTAAACAATTGACTCTCCTTAAAAAAACCTGTTATATCACTAAGTTAGTAAAGTCAATTTATACAACTTATTTTTGAAAGTTCTTCCAGTGGTAATTATTCTTAGTTCTATTTTACATTAAATTGCTCCACTGCTGGGAAAGATCAAGAGTTCAGTTCAACTTAGATGGAAGTATCATATTTGACAGTTATTTCTAAACAGTACACTCACCTGAGTTCTGTGTAGTTTAAGAGCTGTATCTAATTACATCTCAAGTTGTACCATGTATCTGTTTCAGAAGTATTAAGAATGAGGGCCACTTTCTCATTTACACTAAGGTGAAAGAATGAAGTTGGATATTCTAAATTGCTAGCGTATGGAACCCCCATCACAGTAATTGTGATCTGATCCTTTGCTGTTGTACAGTGCAGAGGGTTTGCCTCCTGTGTGAAGACTGTTTCCAATGCAACTACTCACATCCAGAATTGTCCGTGGGAATGTGGATAGAGATAACACTATTTCCAGACTTCAAACTGACTCTAGGAGAGATGTTGAATTCACTAAGAATCTTTCCAGTATGTGATGATGGGCAACCATAAATTTAAGCACCAGGCATAATCCTGAGATTAAAATCCAAAGGGTTCAGTCAGTTTCTCCCCTGATGAATTAAATGCTTTGCTGAATCAGGGGAAGTATGACTATAACATGATAAACCATCCTCCATTTAGCTGAAGTGGCTTGTTGCTTGCATTAGCTGATGTACAAAGTTGTTGTTTTGAAGGAAGCATTGAACTGATTAAGTGTATTTGATTTACTATAGGGTGACCAAACAGCAAGCGTGAAAAATCAGGACAGAGGGTGGGAGGTAATAGGAGCCAATATAAGCAAAAGATAAAAAAATTGGGACTGTCCCTATAAAATCGGGACATCTGATCACCCTAATTTACTATGATCAGCCTGTACAAGATTTTTTTAATAATCTTTTAGATCCTGCAATGTGGTAATTAAATGTTCTTTACTGGCTAGTTATGCTAAGTTTGTAAGTCAAGCACTGTTAAAAACGGGAAACAGATGTTTCTAAAGTTACTTTCCACATCAAGACAAGAGAGTCAAAATACTTCACACTTCATTTACAGGGAAGTTTATAGTACAGTAGTGCCAGTAGAGGGAGTTTCAGACCTTAGACTCTGTTTCACACTGAGTGTGGTGAAGTGATTTGCAGGTATTGTTCATCTGTCATTGGCTCAGATGCTCAGTCCCTGCAGAACAAAGGCAGATCAAGAAATAAGCACCAGGAAAACTATAAAACTAAACTACAAGTCCCAAATCACTACCTTTCCCAAACTGAGCAAAGTTCAAAATGATGACTAGGGAATTTTTAAAAAAGATATTTAAGCACCTAATGATTCAGACAGGTTGGATTTTCAGAAATCATCTATCTATATTTTTAGATACCTAAATATCTGTATAAAAGATGACTATGTTCCTTCCTTTTACTGTCAGAGAATGCAGCACTGAAATCCAGTTGCCTATACCAAAACTTAGTCTCCTATACATTTTTAGTGACAGACCTGTACTTTAGTTTGATGATTACTATAAACTTGAATCTTCTACAAAACAAATCCTATTTGAGGGTGCATAGCACTGTATCTTTTAAATGTGTATGTTGAACTAGCATGTATTTAATAATGGGAATAAACTGGAATTATCAACCTGAAGAAGTTAAACAAAACTTGCATGAAGTACAATACAATTTAGGTATTTCCAATAGCTGTCATTTAACTACAACTCAGCTACTTTAAAAAACTGAGTATTTTACAACAAAATTTAAGTACTTCACTAAGTTCAAAACTTCACAAGAGAAAGGGTCAAAGTTAATTTCTTTTTTACTGTCATTTAAGAACTCAGATTTATACACCTGCAGGTTATATTTGAAATTAAAATTTGTTTACAAAAAGTCTCTTTACTGTACATTAACTAGAGTCTCTGCATAACATACAACTTCATAACACAGTTATCTTTTGCATCCAATATAATCTATGAAACTCAATACATTTTGCTACTTGTGATTCTTCTAGTTTTTGTAAGGATGGGGAAGTCACTGAACACTAATTGGGGCCTATTGATTACTTGAGCAAGCATTCCATGGTCCAATATCCCAGAACTGTTGGCAACAGTTAAATAAACTAACAATTTAAACAGATATAAACAGGGGGAGGGTGTAAAAAGAATCTTTTATATAGATTACATACCATTCCATGCTTCACAAATTTTGCTGCTGTAAAAATCCCTCTAACATTTATACAAATACATTTGGATTCTTAGGCCTCACAATGTGCGCATTATATCAAACAGCAGCAAAAAAATTCTGTACTGCTAAAAGCAGTTACACCTGTTTGTGCCTTTAGAATACTAACTACTTTTTTAAAAGTCCAGATAATCAGTGCATAATCACTGAAGTAGGAACATACAAAAAACCCTAACAAAAGTAGCTATGTGTGCAGCAAAGAATGAAGTTCATAGCTTTAGGATACTACAAAATAAAAATGCATGAAGACTCTTAAACAGGATACACTCTGAAGAGATTAGGCAACTACACATTTGGAAAAAAACACTTCAGAAAGGTTTGCAGATGACAAGCCAGCAGTACATAGGATTCTAAAGGCACATTTCATGTAGCACAATGATTCTGTTCAGATCAACTGTTTATACACACACACACACACACCTTAATGGTTAACTCTCATTCCCCCTGCCCCTAAAGCAATTTTGTTATCTTAAAGGGATGAGAAGTATGTTTTCAGCAATGTTAACACCAGTCAGATAAATTGATCAGTCCAAATAGTAAGTAGTATTTTCCTCATGTTGATATGGATTCTGTGCACTACTGCAATCCAGGAAAAAAAAGGGGGAGCAGGGGCAGGATTAGTAAAGGCTGAATTGTTGTATTAGTTAACATTTACTCATCAGATCCCACTGATCTCTTCTGTACCCTTTTGCGCGGCAACCGCCTTGGTGAAGCTTTATCTGAATGAGAAAAGGAGACAAGATTACCTAAACTGCTGCAAATAGTACATCAGATTAAAAGGGCACATTTTTCTCTTTTTTAAAAATATTCTTATGCTTTTCTTGAATAGAATGGAAATTGCTATTTGGCTTTCCAGTACACTGCCATGCAAGAGGCAGACTGAGATGAAAGAGAAACTTGATTGTTTTTGAACATGCTAATACCATAGTATTTAAAATCTATTTAACTTCAGGGCATATAAATGTTCATGTTCTTCGACATGTACCTCACAGGACTGACTATATTTAGTTGTTTGTAAAAAACAAACTAAAAATGCTAAAATACACCCTAATGAAAGGTGCTTTGCATTCAAAACATTAATCTGTACCCAGCTAAAAAGATTACACACTATCAGTTCCTTTAGAAGCTATGCCAAAAACCCTACACTTACCTTCCGTTAACTAAACACCTTCCACAGTTTGCATATTATCTTCTAGCATCATATCAACCTCTAGAGAGTAATGCTTTACCAGCTGACAGCTGGAATCAAGTATTCCTTTAATAGTTTGTGGTAAACTCATCAGAATTCAGCAGGGCAAAAGAGATTAGCCATAATGATTTTAAATCCCATGACTCTAGGAATCACTCAAGCTTCACAATACTATAACAATCATTTGATGTTTAATCCTGGGGTAGTTTACAAAACTCATTATGGCAGGTCTACAACTGTCCTTTGCTCTAGGGATGCTTTTTGTGCAAACAAAAACAGTAGATGAATTTTCAGTCCTTGTATAAGACAAGTGCAGCTATTCACGGGTGGGAGGAAAAATATCTAGATCATTGGTACCTTTATAGATCTGTTTTTACAAATGCTTGTTAGGATAAGACTTCAAATATGAGTCCTCAACAATCTCACTACTGAAGGTGTACAGAGATTCCCAGACAAACTTTACTCTACCTTTTGAAAGCTGTAAATATACAATTTTTTAAAAAGGGAGGAAAAAGTCTTAAATCTTCTACATAAACATCTGAAAGCCAGGAAGCTCAAGGCTATTTCAGCATCACATCGCTAATTAATGCAACCCAAAATATAAATCCATGCCTAAATTTGAACCCCTAGCTCCAGGGAGAGTATTTTATGCCTTGTTTAGACCCCTATCAATCTCTCCATTTTACTCTAAAGTCCTCTGGTGCTAATTTATGCACTTTCATAATTCTGATACACATTCCCTCTACAAACCTCCTTATTCCTTCTAGTGTCTTTTATACCATTACCTCCCAACCAAAAGACCTGTGGAAAGAAATAGGTAGGACACAGGAAGGGACCAAATAGTTTTATAGCATTTCACAATTATGATGCCGTGTGCAAACAGCCACTCCTCAGACCTTTATCGGTAAGAAAATACTACTCCAATTTTATTGATAGGGAAACAGGCACAGGAAGTTTAAGTAGTCTGCCCACAATCACAGCAACTCAGTGTCAGCCTGAAGATTATAAACTAGGTCTCAATAGCATTCATGCCTAATCCAGCAGACCAGTGTCCCAGACCAGTGTCCCTTACGAGTCATATAACTGTCAGTTTTCTAGTAGTTACTCTTACACTTCACATGCTACATTATCTAAGGCCACAGATCCATAGCCACTATCACTTCCATCAGCTTGCACAACTTATTTCATACAGTAGGTGCACACTGTGGTATTCTCCTGGATGCTGCTGCTGTACTCACCTACCTTTCTCCTTGTCCTGGTCATGAGTAGTTCCACATCATAATAAAGATTTGTAAAATTTCACAGATTTGACTGTGTGCAAAATTCTACATGCAAGAGATATTATTTGCATATGCAGTTACTTGTATTAAAAGTGAACTAACTGTGTTTA
The DNA here is from genome assembly GCF_025201925.1 of Gopherus flavomarginatus. Lineage (NCBI taxonomy): Eukaryota > Metazoa > Chordata > Testudines > Testudinidae > Gopherus > Gopherus flavomarginatus. Next base: position 180,457,840 of record NC_066618.1, read on the forward strand.
AAATGAGATCCATGACCTTGTTACATGTGCATGATTTTTGTTCTTTTCACTATAAGTTTCCTCACAATGGCAGCCTTCATCTGTGCAATACTATGAGGGGAATAAAATGCTGTGCAATTTAAACTAGACTACCAAAACAAGAGTCACAAGAATACTAAAACTAAAGGAGGATCTATATCTGTTAAATGTTGCAATATGTTTACCTGCAACACCTAAACTTCTGTTGTAATCTTACTAGGGCTGCTGATTAATTGCAGTTAACTCAAGCAATTAACTCAAAAAAAATTACTTGCGATTAAAAATATTAATCATGATTAATCGCAGTTTTAATCGCACTGTTAAACCATAGAATACCAATTGAAATGTATTAAATACTTTTTGAAGTTTTTCTACATTTTCAAATATATTGAACATAGAATACATGTATAGTGCTCGCTTTACATTTATTACAAACTTATTTTTACAGTGAAATATATATTTCCAGTCACGCCACAGAGATTGCATGACAGTACTTGTATCATGAAAGTGCAACTTACAAATGTAGATTTTTTGTGTTACATAACTGCACTCAAACACAAATGTAAAACTTCAGAGCGTACAAGTTCACTCAGTCCTACTTGTTCAACCAATCACAGTTGCTTACATTTATGGGAGATAGTACTGCCAGCTTCTTATTTACAATGTCACCTGAAAGTGAGAACAGGTGTTTGCATGGCACTTCTGTAGGCAGCACTGCAAGGTATTTACATGTCAGCTATGCTAAACATTAACATGCCCCTTTATGCTTCTGCATATGCTTCTGCTTTATGCATTCCAGAAGACATGCTTCCAAGCTGATGATGCTTGTTAAAAAATGTGTTAATTCAATTTTGACTGAACTACTTGGGGGTAGAATAGTATGTCTGTTACTCTGTTTTACCTGCATTCTGCCATATATTTCATGTTATAGCAGTCTTGGATGATGACCCAGCACATGTAGTTCGTTTTAAGAATACTTTCACTGCAGATCTGACAAAACCCAAAGAAGGTAGCAATGTGAGATTTCTAAAGATAGCTACACCACTCGATTCAAGGTTTAAGAATCTGAAATGCCGTCCAAATCTGAGCAGGACAAGCTGTAAAGCATGCTTTCAGAAGTCTTAGAAGAGCAACATTCTGGTGCAGAAACTACAGAACCAGAACCACTGAAACTAAAAATTAACTTTCTGCTGGTGGCATCTGACTCAGATGATGAAAATGAACATGCATTGGTCCGCACTGACCTGGATTGTTATTGAGCAGAATCCGTCATCAGCATGGACACATGTCCCCTGGAATGGTGGTTGAAGCATGAAGGGACATATGAATCTTTAGCGCATCTGGCATGTAAATATCTTGTGAAACTGGCTACAGCACTGCCAGGTGAATGCCTGTTCTCACTTTCTGGTGACATTGTCAACAAAAAGCAAGCAGCATTATCTCCCGCAAATGTAAACAAACTTGTTTGAGTGACTGGCTGAAAAAAAAGTATGACTGAGTGGACTTGGAGGCTCTAAAGTTTTACATTGTACAAAAAAACCAGCATTCAAAAGTAAAACACAATTCTACATTTGTAAGTTCAACTTTCATGATAAAAGGGATTGCATGACAGTACTTGTAGTATTAGGTGAATTGAAAAATACTATTTCTTTTGTTTTTTTACAGTGCAAATGTTTGTAATAAATATAAAGTGAGCACTGTACACTTTGTATTCTGTGTTGTAATTGAAATCAATATATTTGAAAATGTAGAAAACATCCAAAAGTATTTAAATGGTATTCGATTATTGTTCGTGCGATTATTTTTAAAATTGCTTGACAGCCCTAAATCTTACCAGTGCTTTCATGCTATTACAGACTCCCACATGCAGCGATGAATTAGAATTTTATCAGAGACCAGTTAATGTGGATGCATAGTAAAAACCCCTCAGTTACTATAAAGCACCAAAGTTTGAATGCCTCACCTTTTCTACTCTGCACTGAAGCCACAGGAAAGCAAAACAGAAGACAGCAAAAGAGAAGTTAGAAATATCCACAAGTATTCAAACAGCCTAAGAAAAATCAGATACTGAATTTGGGTTTAGCATTTTTAACAGAAGTAGTGATATTTAGGACTCCAATACAACTACACCACCTTAGTCTTAATGTTTTATGTTCGATAAATACAAGATCATACACTTTGATGATCATTTGATAGTCTTAAATGTGTTCATTTTACAGACTGAAAACCTGGGGGGGGAGGGAGGAAAGAATGAGAAAATATCTTATTCCACTAGGACTTCTCTGCAGGACCCCTTCAGAATTCTGTGATCAAAACTTTGGTTGGAAGGTGAGCAGTGCTGAAAGCCAGTCTATGAAAGCATAGGTAAGAAAGAAAAGGGTTTTTTTTTTGTTTTTAAAAAGCCTCTATAAAGATCACTTCTGCCATGTAACACCTATTTTGGACTTCGTTTCTAGCTAACCAGTGAAATGGAATCTAATGAAAAATGACTAGCAGGCAGGCAGGAAAAGTTTGTGGGGGCTGCCACTGTTAGCTCTACAAATGTCTGTTTAGAGTCTACCTTTAAAAACAGCTCACTATTTAAAAATAGCCAATTACTGTGTAATACGCAAAAGTTATTACAAAAAGGTGCCTATGCTTAAGATACTTCTAGACTGAACGTGTTTCATGAAGCAGATGGCTTAAGAATCTGGAAAAAAAAAGTTTAACAGTTTGATAAAAGAAGCGAATCATACCACAGTTGTGAAAGGCTTACTACTTACTGATCTGATTTAAAGTTTCTTGAGGAATCCAGCTCATGTCAACATCATTTTGATTTGACGTGCCCATCTCTACTTTCTGTGCTGGTCTCTTTCTCTGGAAGAGTTTGAGGCAAGAATATGTTTATCTCACACAGAGATGTGTAAAAATTTGCCTTCCATCAGAAAGCTTTATGTAGTACAAATGTCAGGGTATTAAACCTAAATAAGGAATTCCTGTATTTAGTAAAAGCCAACTGTCATTAAGCAAACAAAATAATACACCTTTAAGCTTGGAACTAGCTACAGTGTCAACCCCTCCTTGTAGCCTAACTTTAGCAAACTTGACACCTTAAGTAATTTGTCACAACTCTTATAAAGTATCAGATCTTACGCTTTTAAGTTCATATTATCCTCATTCCATGTTGTAGGAATTATATATAGATTCCCATACAACTCCATACATATCAGTGATGCAGTATTAAATAATTACCAAAAAAAGCACAAATCTACAAAACACTACCCTTATCTCCAGTGTACTTATGATCTACTGTTTTAAAAAAGTTAGGATTTTTCCCTAATAGCATTCTATTATTACTCTTTGAAAATCAACATCCTTGCGGTACCTGGAGTGTTGAGTTACACTTTCACTAGATGTACTACTTGGCCAAATCAGTATGACGACAACCATTAGTTGCAATATTATGATAGTGTTCAAGTCCCAGGCCTATCATGCTAAGCAAATATAAAACATGTAGGAAAACATGATCCCAGTCCCAAAGGGTACAATACAAGTTAAGCCAGGGCATTAACAGCTGACATAACAGCAGGAAATGAGGAAGGGAATGAGTTGTATGGGAATCTATTTCCCATACAACTCCATACATATCAGGAAATGAGGAAGGACTTAAATGAGGTTGTAAAGAGTAGGTGAAAATGTAGTTTTGTAGCTACATTTGGAAAACACCAGAGCCTTTTATGCCACAAGGCTGACCATTGCTATGGTGGAAGAAGGTAAGCAAAGGTACAGTGGTAGACAAGCAACTCATCAGCATAATTTTTTCAAGTTATAAAACAGCTCACAAGACACATTTCTGTTTAAAGGTTAGGAGGAATTATAGTATCAATCTGCTTCCCTTCAATTTCACTGATCGAAGTTAAATTTTCATGAGTTCTTTTGTGCCATAACAGACCATAAAAGGTGTATTGCTCTGAGTGGAAGCTAACACTTAATCATATACAGTATTCTGTTGATGCTGAAGAAGTGCATGTACATAATTGCTTACTTACTTTCCTAGATTCTAGCAGCTGATGTAGACCGACAATGACAAGTAGGCCAAGTCCTGCCAGGAACACGTACATGAAGATTCTTATTTGGTAAGAGAGAGGAAAAAAAAAAAGTAGGGTCATCTTCAGTTTGAAGTCTAATCAGTTGTTTAAAACAAAGAATGAGAAGTAATTGCAGAAATTTTATCGGGTCCTTGGAGTGCCTCTGCATATTGTGTGACATTTTTTTTAAAAAAAAAAGTGCTCGTAAAGCAAGTTTTGAGGTCTCTCTCCCATCTCTTTCAGGAGAAAGAATGGACGGACGGTGAGAAATAATGAAGTTTAATACAAAGTACTGTGAAATACAGAGTAAACAAAATTGAGTTGTTTGGCTCTGATAAGTTACAATAACCTTAACTTGGAAAAACAGGGCAAATTTTCATACAAAAGTGCCATTTGGCAGACTTCAACAAATATGTATTTAGCTACTGACATTTCACTAGGTTCACATTTGCTGAAGTTAACATGACATACCAAATTCTAAAATGGGGTGTGTGAGAGAGAGAGAGAATAAACAAATGTGACCACCAATTTACTAATCAGTTACAAAAGCTATAAGACCCCATTACATAATCACTTCTGTACTATACACCACCTCAATGTACATGTTATAAGAATACCCTGAAGTCTTTACTGATGACGGAGCATCCTAAGAAATGGGTACCTAAATTAGAACTTATGGAGAGAGTTTTCTACAGCTGAACTCTGAAACAGCCTGTACATTTCCTAGACTAAGTGGATAGCTGAATTCTTTTTCCATAGATTCCAATTATCGTTTAAGTCTCATTCAGTATTTAAGAGGTTAGGTTCCCTTATTCTTATGAACAGTAGATCATCCTCCAAGGTATTAAACTAACCAATTTTACAAGCCGAAGCTGACAAGAAGTTCTAAATCTATGAACCATAAAAATTATTGCGCCAAGTATCAGAGGGGTAGCTGTGTTAGTCTGTATCCACAAAAACAACAAGGAGTCCAATGATACCTTAAAGACTAACGGAGTTATTTGCATCTGAAGAATTGAGTTTTTTTATCCATGAAAACTTATGCCCAAATAAATCTCTTAATCTAAGGTGCCACCGGACTCCTCGTTTTCATAAAAATCATTGCAGAAAAGCTTTATCAGCTTAATTAAGGAGGGAGAAACAGGAAACTTGGAAATGGCAGAGATGCTTAATGACTTCTTTGTTTCAGTCTTCACTGAGAAGTCTGAAGGAATGTCTAATATAGTGAATGCTTATGGGAAGGGGGTAGGTTTAGAAGATAAAATAAAAAAAGAGCAAGTTAAAAATCACCTAGAGAAGTTAGATGCCTGCAGGTCACCAGGGCCTGATGAAATGCATCCTAGAATACTCAAGGCGTTAATAGAGGAGGTATCTGAGCCTCTAGCTATTATCTTTGGAAAGTCATGGGAGACGGGAGAGATTCCAGAAGACTGAAAAAGGGCCCATCTATAAAAAGGGAAATAAAAACAACCCAGGAAACTACAGACCAGTTAGTTTAACTTCTGTGCCAGGGAAGATAATGGAGCAAGTAATTAAAGAAATCATCTGCAAACACTTGGAAGGTGGTAAGGTGATAGGGAATAGCCAGCATGGATTTGTAAAGAACAAATCGTGTCAAACCAATCTGACAGCTCTCTTTGATAGGATAACAAGTCTTGTGGATAAGGGAGAAGCGGTGGATGTGGTGTACCTAGACTTTGTAAGGCATTTGATACGGTCTCGCATGATATCCTTATCGATAAACTAGGCAAATACAATTTAGATGGGGCTACTATAAGGTGAGTGCATAACTGGCTGGATAACCATACTCAGAGAGTAGTTATTAATGGCTCCCAATCCTGCTGGAAAGGTATAACAAGTGGGGTTCCACAGGGGTCTGTTTTGGGACCGGCTCTGTTCAATATCTTCATCAACGACTTAGATGCTGGCATAGAAAGTACGCTTATTAAGTTTGCAGATGATACAAAACTGGGAGGGATTGCAACTGCTTTGGAGGACAGGGTCAAAACTCAAAATGATCTGGGCAAATTGGAGAAATGGTCTGAGGTAAACCGGATTAAGTTCAATAAAGACAAATGCAAAGTGCTCCACTTAGGAAGGAACAATCCGTTTCACACATACAGAATGGGAAGAGACTGTCTAGGAAGGAGTATGGCAGAAAGATCTAGGGGTCATAGTGGACCACAAGCTAAATATGAGTCAACAGTGCGATACTGTTGCAAAAAAAGCAAACGTGATTCTGGGATGCATTAACAGGTGTGTTGTAAACAAGACACGAGAAGTCATTCTCCCGCTCTACTCTGCGCTGGTTAGGCCTCAGCTGGAGTATTGTGTCCAGTTCTGGGCACTGCATTTCAAGAAAGATGTGGAGAAATTGGAGAGAGTCCAGAGAAGAGCAACAAGAACGATTAAAGGTCTTGAGAACATGACCTATGAAGGAAGGCTGAAAGAATTGGGTTTGTTTAGTTTGGAAAAGAGAAGACAGAGAGAACATGATAGCAGTTTTCAGGTATCTAAAAGGGTGTCATCAGGAGGAGGGAGAGAACTTGTTCACCTTAGCTCTAATGATAGAACAAGAAGCAATGGGCTTAAACTGCAGCAAGGGAGATTTAGGTTGGACATTAGGAAAAAGTTCCTTACTGTCAGGGTAGTTAAACACTGGAATAAATTGCCTAGGGAGGTTGTGGAATCTCCATCTCTGGAGATATTTAAGAGTAGGTTAGATAAATGTCCATCAGGGATGGTCTAGACAGTATTTGGTCCTGCCATGAGGGCAGGGGACTGGACTCGATGACCTCTCGAGGTCCCTTCCAGTCCTAGAGTCTATGAATTATATGAATCTATGAATCAGAATCTTCATCAAAAGACAGATATTTTCAGTAAGTTTTGGAAACTGATTTGCTAAGCAGGCAAATTCTAGTACACAGCCACCTGTAAATGCTCGGTACTTCTTCAAAAGAGTGACAGAGGTGCTTTTGAAAATTCCACACACAATATTTTAGTGTATGTTTAACAAGTATGTACTGTGCCACATCCTTGCAAGAAGTAGTGAGAGTACCACATAATTTCTTTTTTTTCCAACAATTTAGTTGAATGCTCATAATGAATGCCTCTAATCCACAGATCAAGTAAAGCTGCTAAAAGTTTCCCCACAAGGAACTGCAAGCTACTTCCAGGGGCAAGTAATTCTGTTTTTAAAGCAATTCACCTTTAGCCTCTTTGCATTTCCCCAAAATTGTGAGAAGCGCATGTGTTAACTACAAATTAGACTAACAATTCACATGTTGCCACCTGAAAAGAACCCCTCAGATTGCAACTTAGACTAATTTCAAACAGTGACTCAGAAGTAAAATTGTATACCACAGGTACTTCAGCCTTCAAAATGTGGACATCTCAATATCCTGAGCCATCAGTGTCACCCTTCCTCCCTACAAATAATTTTATTTAGGAATACAGCCTCAGTTTGAGGCTATTCCTGCAATTACCAATAGGCCACACTTATGCTCTGGACTTGGCTCTCAGACAGAAAAGTAATGAAAACTATCCTATCTGAAATAGTAATATTATGACTATATTTTGAAATATGAATTAGGTACAGAATTTTTTTTTAAGTCTCAGAAGTGCACATCCAATCAGTTTTATTTCACATTGAACAAGAACGCACAGCCTCTCTTTCTGAGGTGTTGGGTTAACATTTCCTCTCCCCTCTTCTGAACGCTCTACCATCACCAGGCCATACAGGATTTCCAGCATTCCATGATATGAGGACAAAAGCATTTTTAAGTGGCCACATATAGCAGTACATTACGGCTGATGTACTACCAACAAAAACAAGTTCAAATTTCTCTTACGTTTCTCCATCCAATCCATCTTCTTTTTCAATAATTGTAACAGTTTGATTGAAGACAGCATCTTGGAACACGTTGCCCTGCAATAATGATGATTATTTTTTAAATCAATTTAACCTGTCATAATTGTAATGCCTTCCAAGGAAACGTGATGAGATTCTAAAACCTCTGCTGAGGACAAACTACTATGTGGAGAGCAGAGGAACTGATTCGCTCACAACAAAAAGGTTATAGCTATGGGAGAAAACACTACAAGAGGTTCTGAAACTGGAGCTAGCTGAAGACTTGCTGAGCAATACCTTTAGTAAGTACGTAGAATAAAAAAAATCTTACATAAAAACATGTGATACAGTGTCCATGGCTTTAGCACAAATACTATTACCAATTTCATGTCTTTCTGTACTGTGATAGAGATGTTCTATTGAGCACCAAGGATCTTATTACATTGTTCACTGGAGGGAACTTTCAAAGGTGCAAGAAGCTGTTAGAGGTTAAACTCCTTCTGAAAGTCAATGGGAGCCAAGCACCTTACTCCCATTAGTGCCTTTGATAAATCTTTTAAAAAGCTAATGACAACACCTGCCAGCATTTCTTACTCATTCAAATTCATGGGACTACACAAATCTCACCCAGTGAGTTTACGAGATCTCAGGAGAAAGTCAAGATTTTCCGTCAAGACAGAGCACCATTCACTATCCTTATCTACACAGACACTAAGTGCTTTTTAAAACACTACCAATTGGGTTAGCCTTTCCCTTCCTGCCCACAATTCCACTTTAATTTGAAGAGTAAAAGTAATTCCAAAACCGGGCTTACATTTAAGTCTTTGTAGTTCAGATTTATAACCAGTCCGAAGGGACGACCACCCATAGGCTCTGCAGGGATGAACGAGTACTCAAATGTGGCCTGTTTTTGTGGTGGAACCACTGTGTTCAGAGGAAGAGCTGTGAAATTCTGAATGAAAAACTGATAGTCCTGAGGGTACCGGAAAGAGGCATCAAGAGACTCAACAATAAAATCCTCTGTACCCTTGTTGGTGAAGCCTACCAGGAACTTTACAATGTTGTTTGCAGGAAAGTCTAGAACATAACAATATCTTAAAGTTAGAAAAGTTTTTATATGCCATGCCAGTGTTGAAGTGCACAAGAATCCCAGTTTAAACTCAGCCCCAACAAAACTGTACAGTGCTTTATTAGAGCTTCAATATTGTTTTATGCATGTGTAATGCCATTTAAAACTAGAGACCAGTCACCAACAGCCAAGCATTTGATAGACTGCTACATGACTTGTGCACATCTTACCTTCACCTTTCACAAACAAGATAGTTGTATCAGCGCTAGGTGAGGCTTTAGGTTCTCCTGATAAGTCTTCTTCCTCTCTTTCTTCTATCTAAGACAAGAGAATTTTTTAAAAACCTATAATAAACAGTGAAGCAAAGAATGTGCACATTTTATGAGAATCCTATACGTTAAGTATAACGGAAGTATTTTGTTGTGTGGCATTCTATAACAAAATTAGTGGGACAAAACATTACAGCTACTGCTGTTGCAGAACTATTCTGATGCCAACTCTCTGCTGTTTGCTTCTCTTTGACCCTGAGCTGCTAGTTCTCCAGCGCTGTAAATGGCCACTGAGAGTTAAATGCAGCATGATTACCATATTCATAGGCTCTAACGTACAAGAGGTGCTTAGAAGTTGGTAATCTAAAATTGTGGAGTCTTGTTTTCCCCGATTACATAGTTGTTCTCTATTTTTTTAGAACGAGCAAAGAGCTTGGTCTAAGCCAAGGGGTATTTCATCCTTCTGCATCTAGTTACTTTATAATAAAGTCGAAAACTGAGAACAAGGCATCCTTCTTGTAAATGATTGTCTATGCAATATAAAATTTGTTAAATGTAAATGTATTAAGAAGATTTAAGTAACAACTACTTAAATAGCCAAAATATAGTTCCCTGTTTACTAACCAAGATAGGTGGATATGTTTGTATAGTCTGTGTTATTAGATGACATGAGTAAATATTTAAAGCAGTGCAGTACTTTGACACTTTTTAGGAGTCAGAAGTCCTACAAGGAACTTACAAGGAAGATAATCTCAACTCACGTCTTGACAAACACCTTTCAATTCTACCTAAAGGATAAGGTTTCTGATCACAAAGGAACAGGAGAGTCATTGTTTAAATGAACAGTCTAAAAATAACTTCAAAAATTCAAGTAAGTTTCCATACCTACTCCAAGATGGCAAGTCGCTTATTAAAACAGACCTTACTTTTTATTGTCTACACTATATTCTGTAAGTTTTGCTGCAGACAAATCTTTGTTTAAAGACTATTTCCACTGAATTTTAAGATGTTAAGGGTAAAAAAGCTGTATTGTGTTTGAACTCAGTCCCTTTAATTGTTCTTTGAGTCCACATTCTGGACAGGTCTCATTTTCTCATGCCTATATTATAATAGTATACCAATTGCCTGTCCTTCCATCTCCAAATAAGAGGATAGACTCTTGAAACAAGGAATCCTATATCTTGTAAAAATTTGGGGAGTGATTTCCTATTCATCTAGGAATTCTTAAGGGCAGCAGCTATTTATAATAAAGATGTTTCTAGCCTGGTAAGGATATCACCAATGCTACAATCCTTGAAATGAGGTACACCTCATATTATAATATTGTTTTCTACTTGCAAAACTCTGTAGATATATTGAGGGAGATACTGTTAATCACATAAAGTTAGAGTGTGAAGGTTACTTTTAACCAAGCGCTGTTAACTTGATGATCAGGGTTAGGCTTCAATTAAGCTTACATTCTTATGTTTATTCCTGGACCAAATATTTTTTGAAGAAAATCTAGCACACAGGAAATGTTTAGAGTGTTCACTACTCTATTCATCCCTAGGACTTCAAAAATTTACCTCTATTCCCCTTTTAAACCCAAGAACTAAGCCTACTAACCAGAGAGAAAGATATCTCATGCCTCAATGCAAAGCCACATCTTGTGTCATTTCAAGATCAGTCCTATAATATTTGAACACTATATTTAACAATTTTCAACTTACTACTAGAGATGGTTAAATAGACAATGTACATTGAATGTATTCCATTAATACCACCAATATTTAATTCCTGCCTAATAGTATCTGGTTGGTCACGTACTATGGAAGGGCATCAAATAAATTTGATGAAAACCAGTAAAATGCATCAAATGTATTTATCAAGCAGTAATCTAGTAATTATTTGCTTTTATTATATATAAAAATCCACATACACCCTCCTCTTTTCATCTTCTCTCCATTTTCCTTTATTTTCCCATTCCCACACCCCAAGTTTTCATTTTAATTTCTTAGCATTAATGTGCATGAGTTGATGTCAAGAGATTAGCCTCTACCAGGTATTTAACAGCTGAATGTTAAATCTGCCAGAGGTGACTAGTAACACTAAATAAAATCATATCACATCAAGATTTTGAAATAGTTGCCTCAAAAAGGAAAGTGACATTTCTGGTGGCACAACAAATGTACTTTGGTAATTTTATTTCAGACTGCAGATGTAATTAATAGAAGCAAAAATATGCCTCAAAACTAGACTTCAAACATTATTGCAGGGCTTAAATAAGACTTCAAAGAGACAATATGACAAACCAAATTTACACTGAAGAAATACCATTATCTTTTTAAGGGGAATGTTGAAGTGGGAAAAAGCATGAACTGTGCAATTTCAGTTAGTGTTCTCTTTTTAAGATGCTGTTAGGCACAGCCAGTGTTCCAATTACTATTTAATTGTTCCTCGTATATCCTTCCTAGTTGCCCAAATTGAAAGTATTTCTAAGGTCCTTAATTATATTTTTCTTTAGCCACTTTAAAGAAATTAAATATGGTATACTAAAATTCATATTTCTAATCCATCTAACCTCTAACTTAAAGCTGTATAATCTAATGCTTTGAAACAAAATGTATGCACATCTACCAAGTCTGTGGGTTCATCTTCTTCAACTTCAGCTTCATCATCTTCATCTTCAACTACCGTATCTTCCACTGCTTCTTCATCCTCCGTAGCATCTTGGGCTGCAACTAGTAAACTTGAACCTAGTAACAAAACAAGATGGAAATACCAGAAGTCACTTTCTGTAAGTGTGGTTGACTAAGGGGACGTTGGGATCATATTTCGGTTTTCCAAGACTTACATTTACTGGTAGGAGATAAATAGCTTGAGGTTTTAGTTGCAAATTATGATGCAAAAGTTTTGGTCTGTATAAGGAGAAATCACTATCAGTTTAGAAACTGAAGTTTCTATTGAATAAGTTTAAAATTTAGTAATTTACGTACCAGCAATTTCAAAACAAATTAAAGCTTTGATGCACACAACTGCAGAGAAAAAAGTGAAAATAAGGTTTGTCAAGGTGTTTGCCTTAGGGTACTAGGAAGTAACCAAGCTGCTTCTTAGACTTCTGATTGTACCATGAATGCTCATTATTGTAAGATTGTAACATTAGATGTAGCGGATATGAAAAGTGTTCTTTATTTCTAACAGGTTTCAGAGTGTTAGTCTGTATCAGCAAAAAGAACGAGGAGTACTTGTGGCACCTTAGAGATTAACAAAATGTATTTGAGCACAAGCTTTTGTGGGCTAAAGCCCACTTCATCAGATGCAGGCAGTGGAAAATACAGTAGGAAGATTACACACACACAAACACACAGAACATGAAAAAAATGGATGTTGCCATGCCAATTCTAATGAGATGAATCAAATAAGGTGGGCTATTATCAGCAAGAGAAAACAAAACGTTTGTAGTGATAATTAGAATGACCCATTTCAAACAGTTGACAAGAAGGTGTGAGTAAAAGCAGCGGGAAAATTAGCATGGGGAAATAGGTTAGTTTGTGTAGTGACTCCTCCACTCCCAGTCTTTATTCAAGCCTAATTTAATGGTGTCCAGTTGCAAATTAATTCCAGTTCTGCAGTTTCTCACTGGAGTCTGTTTTTGAACTTTTGCTGTTGAATAATTGCGACTTTGAGGTCTGTAATCGACTGACCAGAGAGGCTGAAGTATTCGCCGACTAGTTTTTGAATGTTATAATTCTTGATGTCTGATTTGTGTCCATTTATTCTTTTGCGCAGAGACTGTCCAGTTTGGCCAGTGTACATGGCAGAGGGGCATTGCTGCCACATGATGGCATATCACATTGACAGATGTGCAGATGAACGCGCCTCTGATAGTATGGCTGATGTGATTAGGTCCTATGATGGTGTCCCCTGAATAGATATGTAGACAAAGTTGGCAACAGGCTTTGTTGCAAGGATAGGTTCCTGGGTTAGTGTTTTTGTTGTGTGGTGTCTGGTGAGTATTTGCTTCAGGTTAGGGGGCTGTCTGTAAGCTAGGACTGGCCTGTCTCCCAAGATCTGAGAGATCATCCTTCAGGATAGGTTGTAGATCCTTGATGATGCGCTGGAGAGTTACACAAACTAACCTATTTCCCCATGCTAGTTTTCCCCCTACTGTTACTCACACCTTCTTGTCATCAGATCGAGGGACATGATCATTCCCTTCTATTAGACATTGGTGAGGCCTCATCTAGAGTACTGTGTCTAGTTTTCGGCCCCACACTACAAGGAGGATGTGGAAAAATTGGAAAGAGTCCAGCAGCGGAGGGCAACAAAAAGGATTAGGAGGCTGGACTTATGAGGAGAGGCTGAGGGAAATGGGATTGTTTAGTCTGCAGAAGAGAAGAATGAGGGGGGATTTTATAGCAGCTTTCAACTACCTGAAAGGGGGTTCCAAAGAGGATAGATCTAGACTGTTCTCAGTGGTACCAGATGATAGAACAAGGAGTAATGGTCTCATGTTGCAGTGGGGGAGGCTTAGGCTGGATATTAGGAAAAAACTTTTTCACTAGGAGGGTGCTGAAGCACTGGAATGGTTACCTAGGGAAGTGGTGGAATCTCCTTCCTTAGAGGTTTTTAAGGTCATGCTTGACAAAGCCCTGGCTGGGATGATTTAGTTGGGAACTGGTCCTGCTTTGAACAGGGCATTGGACTAGATGACCTCCTGAGGTCCCTTCCAACCCTGATATTCTATGATTCTAACTGTTTGAAATAGGCCATCCTGATTATCACTACAAAAGTTTTTTCTCCTGCTGATAATAGCCCACCTTATTTGATTAGTCTCAGAGTTGGTATGGCAACACCCTTTTTTCATGTTTTGTGTGTATCTATCTCTCTTCCTACTGTATTTTCCACTGCATGCATCTGATGAAGTTGGCTTGAGCCCACGAAAGCTTATGCTCAAATAAATTTGTTAGGCTCTACAGTGGTGGCCCCCAACCTTTTTTGTCTGGTGGGTGCCAGACGACGAGCCGCCGAAGACCGTTGCCGGTGGACAAGCATCTGCCGAAATGCCGCCGAGAAGCGGCAACGTCAACAGGTGTCACTGCCGAAATGTCACCGACAAGCAGCATCAGCCAGAGGTGTCACCGTCGAAAAACAGTGGCATTTCGGCGGCGACGTCTCTGGATGCTGTTGCTTCTTGGCGGCATTTCAGCGGCAACGCCTCTGGAGGACACTGCTTCTTGGCGGCATTTCAGTGGATGCTCATCGGCCAGACAATACGCAGGCGCACATAAATTAATTCAGGCAAGTGAATCTAACTGTTAGTGTTACACCTAAAATTACCTTAACTGAAAAGGAGAAAGAGAAAATCCCTATTTACTTCATGCATTTGACAGTATTTCATGTGCAATCAGTTTTATTATTTCCCTTTTGGGCCCAAAACCTGCGCGAGGCCTGGCGGCATTAACCTACCTACAAATAAGTAGGAAAGGTACTGTTTTAAAATATAGTAGAATAGGACAGTAAATGCAAAAAAATTGTCAGGGAGGTCAAGGGTAGATACAGGACCTGGAGCTATTCAACTCATTTTAGATTAACAGATTTCAAGTTCATAGTGACTTTTCATTGTTACAGAAACAAAATTAATTCACCTGCTTTGGAAAAATCCAAAGTTATTAAGTTTAAGTAACTTGTAAGCAAAACAGCAGCTATGCAGGGCACTTACTCCCAAACAGGCCAGGAGCAATACTCCTGGACCAGAGAAAAATTTGGATTTAGTGTGGCACTAAAACAGTCTCATACAGATTGCTTATTATACCCCTCTGGTTGGCATCTCTCATTGGTTAGTTTAGGCAGTTCCCTGCCTATCCTGCTGGCTTAGTGGATTGCAGTCTATGGGTACGTGTATACTATCCGCTGGATCAACAGGTAGTATTCAATGTATCAGGGGTCGATTTATCATGTCTTGCCTAGATGCGATAAATTGATCCCCAAATTGACGCCTGTACTCCATGTCGGCAGGAGGAGTAAACTGAGTTGACAGGGGGAGCCACGGCGGTCAACTCACTGCCGTAAGGATGGCCAGATAAGTGGAACTAAAATACTTCAACTTCAGCTACGCAAATAGCATAGCTGAAGTTGCGTATCTTAATTCAAACACCCCCCTGCCTCCCTCAGTGTAGCCCCAACTCTCAACTCTCCCAAACCTTAATATAGAAGCCTAGGCGCCTAATTCAGGTTTCTTAGATTAAAGTACCATTCTTGTGATTTTCTAGGTGCCTAAAAATTAGGTGTCACAAGGTTCAGCATCACAATTACTAAATTCTTTTGTGGATCTAGGCCCAAATCGTCAGAGGATTAGCACATCAGTAGAATTCAAATGTTATGTTTAGCAATTTGTAGAAAAAGACTTTCAGAAACTTTTCAAGTTTACTGCTTAGCCACAACTAATTGAAATAATTTCAGCCCTAGAAGGTTTCAGAAAAAGTAAAGCGTTCGCGAATACTGGATTTGTAATTAAAGTTCTGACATAACCTTAACTATAGCCAGTGCCTGCTATGTTATTTTATATATCATTACATAAAAGTGCTTCCTAAACCACACACTAATCTGTGCTCCCTTCAATGGATTTCAGAAGGGATGATGATGTGGCAATAGTAGAAAAAGAGAGCTGCTTTTTTGTGGGAAGAGGAACACATGATATATGCTGCAGTACCCAGGCAGAAGAGCGTGCAAGTACAGCATTGCCCTTCAGCCCTCTTTCAACTTATTATCAGCAATTTTCAAGGTATAAATCAGATACAATTACAGTGTAAACAGACGAGTGTGTTTTATTATTTGAAGGACACTTTGGGGCAGGGAAGAAGAGAAGACTGGCTGCCAAGGCATTTTCTTGCAGTTTTAAAGTAGGCACTCATCAATTTATATAGCAAGTCCAGAAAAACGACCCTTACAGCCATTTCAAGCATTACAGCCTTCTGTAATTTAGCAGCCGCTCTGCATAGTCACACAGTCCTTACTAGCTGCCTTGAAATGATGCCTCCCCGCCCCCACCCCCGGGGGCCGAAGGTGCCTGCTATAAAGTTACTGCTCACTGCAACAACAGGACAGTCCCTGCCCCGAGGCTGGCAATCTGGGCGCGCTGTGGCTTGTGACACCTGCCAACGGTGTGTGACCGATCGCGGGAAACCTCTCGGCCGCCAGAGACACCACCTAACCCCGAGTACGGGCGCGGGCCGGCCCGGCTGCCAGCCCTGAGGCGCTTTGGGTGTCCAGGAGTCACTGGGGAGCGCAGCACATGTCCAGGAGGAAGCCACCGACCCGGGGCCGTTTGGTCGGGGTAGCCGCGTGCGAGGACCGGTAGCCGGAGTGGGGAGACCAGTGACACGTCAGCCTCGCGGCCAGCGAGCAGCTCAACCTCTCCGCGCCGCCCGGCTCGCCCCAGCTGAGCGCTGGGGAAGGCGCCTGCCTTTACCGCCGGCATGTCCAGCGCGCCCAGCAGTGCCAGGCACCAGGAAGGCAGGACCTGGCCGCCTCCAAACTGGACAGGGGGATCCCGGGCCAACCCCCCCGCCCGACACTCCGTGCCCAGGATCTTGGTCTCTCCACCCACCCGGGGAAGCCCAGGCCCGGCCCCTCACGCGCTCGCCTGTTCCAGGAAGCGGTTGTTTCCCGTTCGAATTTCAAATATCAACGTCTCCCCGAACACGAGCGCGCGCGTTCTCACCCGGGCCGCCGCGAACTCCGCCGAGCAGCAGCGCGGCGGGAAAGGCCAACAGCACGAGCAGCAGCAGCTGGGTCGGGGATCTCATAGTGGCAGCTACCTAGCGCCCTCCGCGCCTGCTGCTCTTGCCCAAATGGCGATCACCATCGCCTCCATCCGGGAACCTGGCGCCCTCACGCCACGCACGCTCTCCACCCCCGCCCCGCAGAGGACGTGGCTCCGCCGGGGAAGCGGGAGGGGATCACGTGACTTAAACAACACGTACGCTTTCTTCTGGCCCTTAGGGCGCATGCCCAGAACCTCAAATGCACATGTGCGGGACGGACTGTCTCGTTTTCCAGGCCCCTAGGGCGCACAAGCAAGGGGCTTTGTAAGGTTCACGTTGCGCATGTGCGAAGTTGTTTTTCTGTCAGCTTTATGACAGGCGAACCTTTTCTCCCGCGCTTATGCGAAGGAGCGCGGGGAGTCAGCGCCAAACCGGGGGAGCGGGGTTGTCCCAATGCAGGCAGCTGTGGGGCGGCGGGGGTCATGCTGCCTCTTGGCTGTCACTGTCCCCAGTAGCTTTGTGCCGTGACTACGTTTTGTCCATTTTAATAAAGTGATTTAACCCCCCAGCACCTCCTGCATTTATTTTTTGTGCCCTACTTTTTTCGTGCACGTGTGGGAGGGGAGAGAACTAACCCCACCCTAACACTCATGTTCTAGCTCACCAAGACTCTCATACTGCTGGCTGGCAGCTCACTCTCATTGGGGTTAAATCAGTGGTTCTTCGTACTGGTGACCCCGTTCACATAGCAAGCTGCTGAGTCCAACCTCCTTCCCCCATAAATTAAAAATACTTTTTAATCTATTTAACACCATTATAAATGCTGGAGGCAAAGCGGGAGTTGGGGTGGAGGCTGACAGTTTATGACCCCCAGGTAATAACCTGGTGACCCCGAGGGGTCCTGACCTCCAGTTTGAGAACCCCTGGGTTAAATCAAGGCAGGACAGTGCAACGCGCCCCCCCCCCCCACATCCACTCTCAGGCACTGGCTTCTCCATCTAAGATGGTCCATGTTCCATGGTGGCACCCCACATCTCTTCAGGGCAAGATACAGATAGATGAAATGGAGATGTCAGGCACTGGGTCTTTCCATGGTGTGTTGTTCACCACAATCTGACATCTCCAGAAGCTCAGATTAGGGTTTTGTTCAGTGTTGCTAATTCTCATGATTGTGTTGCAAAACTTGTGGTATTTGGTGGCTTTTTTTCTTAAACCATGGGATCAATATGAGTTGTGTGTGCACGTGCTGTGCACTTGCCAGGAACAAATGCAAAATGTGCTTACATCTTATCACAGTTAAGCAGGTGCCTATGTACTTTTCAACTGGGGCCTATAAGCCTGTTTCAATATCCTTTGAAGTCAATGGAAAGATGGCTGTTGACTTTTGTGAGCATTGGGTCAGGGCCCATATGTGTTAGAGTACTCTTGCATATAAAAGTGCTGTAATTTCAAACAGGCAACCATCTAGAAAAACTATTGGGCCTGATTTTGTGCAAACTAGTAAAAACCAGAGATGCCAAATTTTCTATTTAGTACTGTATTTCAAAACAATTCCTAATTTCTCTGAAGACTGTTGTTGAGAATTAAACTTTCTTAAAATTATATTGAGTGAATTGTTTAATTAAACAAACTATGTCAAACGAACACTAATAAAGTTGCAAAGTCAATTACTCAAAAGTTAAAAATTTAACTTTAATTGGTTCTCCTTGCACATATTCATTATGATACAGTATTTAACTGCATGACCACATACTATTTTTTGCTTCATTCAGTGCTCAGGATTGATGGTGCTTACTTAACAAGCAGCTATTCAACATTTTGTTTTCTCTTAATAATTCAGTGCATGGCCCCAGGTCTTATTGCACAGTATCCAAATCTTGCTCTGAAGACAGAATTATTAATTTCCTCCAGAAGGCACTGCATAATTGAGCCTTAAACCTGCAGCTGCTTATTACATTATTCCATGCAGACTCTTTTGTATAATCTGCAGTGTTTCATATGCTCCCAGTTTAAAGTTGGAGTTTATTTTTAAATCCCCCACCACAGATAGGCTAGGCATAGAATGAGATACCCGCATTGGCTTCTCAACATAAATAATCCCAGGCTTGTCAACTACCAGGATCTCCAACATCAAACTGGTAGGAATTTTTTACTATTAATCAAAATGCAATATATATTTTGAGTTTGAAACTGGGAAAAGCCTTCGCCAGTCCAGTATGCAAAGCACTCAGGAAAGAATCCACTGCATCCAAAAGCTGCCCTCAAACTTTCAGTTTCCTTCCATTGTTAATTCAGTAATTTATATACAAAGGAACGGTGTAAAATGAATAGTGTTTTGTCCATGGTAATACATCACTTGAACACATGCAATTTGCTGCCCTGACAGTGATACAGAGAATATTTCATCTTCTGTTCTTTAGTATCTATATTGTTTCCATTTGATTTTTGAACATCTTGACCCTGTAAATTATAGTAAAAAACATAAATCACAGTCTGAAGATTTCTCTAGTTTTTTTTAACTTCTTATTCTTAATGTATTGAAATACTCTTATGCATTGATTCACAATAAAGTCTAATCTGAAACTGAATACGACCCTCTAAATCAGTGGTTCTCAAACTTTTGTACTGGTGACCCCTTTCACACAGCAAGCCTTTGAGTGCAACCCTCCTTACAAATTAAGAACACTTTTTTATATATTTAACACCATTATGAATGCTGGATGCAAAGCGGGGTTTGGGGTGGGGGTTGATGGCTCGCAACCCCCCATGTAATACCTCGTGACCCCCGAGAGGTCCTGACCCCCAGTTTGAGAACCCCTGCTCTAAATCCTGGTTATTGGGGCAAGTATCTCTCAGCAAATATCCAAACAGATACATTATGCCAGCTTTTCTGAAAATAAAGTCACTTTTGATTATGAGCAATTGTTGGCGACATTCTTTGACTTACCTCAGTCATGGCTTTTGGAAAAGCAGACCAACATCTTTGTCTGTGGAAATTACAAAGATAGGTTGTTTCTGTGACATAGGAAGTTTCTTGTTTGATGGGCTAGAACCTGGAATCATATCCTAACATCTTCTAGGCAACAAAGATGAAAATTCTTTTCTAACTGAATTAACTGACCGCTGCCCCACATCAATTTATAAATGAACACTAAATTGTGTGGTGCTGCTACTGAAATTGCTAGAGATGTATTCTAACTCATGGGGGGTGGAAGGCGTGTTTGAGAAGAGCTGGGATAGCCTGTATAGCCCTAGGGAAAGGTTGATTATTGTTATTTATAGTGTTGTAGCACTTGAAGGCCTCAGTTAGGCTGGGGCCACATTGTGCTAGGCACTGTATAAACATATAGTAAATGACAGACCCTGTAACAAAGACCTCACAGTCTAAAAGAAAACATAACAAATGTGTGAAACAAGCAAGCAGGTAAGGGGACATTGATAGGAAACACCAGTAATAGAATGTTTTAGCATAGACTAGCTGTGTGCTCAGTTCACAGGTGTAATAAGCTAATCAGCAGCAGTAATCACTATTATTGCAACGTGATTATATGATACAACTCCCCTCTGATACTATTTCTGTGAATCAAAGGAGCATTGGGAATTCCCTGTCAAGAAACCTACAGAAGAACTGATTGTTTATCCAAGAGATATGGGCAAACATCTTTGTATTAGGATTACCAACCCTACAGGTTTGTCCTGGAGTCTCCAGGAATTAAAGATTAATCTTTAATTAAGATTTTTATGTCTTGATGAAACCTCCATGAATACATACAACCAAAATCGGTAATGCTACTTTGTATTAAAAAGAGTTATTTTCAGCTAGAAGGGGCTGACCATGACTGTTCAGTTGCATAGATTTTTTTTTCCTGCAAAAAGGGCCCTTAGTTGATAGTATCTATTATAAAAAGAGTTGATTTTTTTTAAAACCTGTTGTTCCGGCATTTGATGTTTACCTCAGCTTTCTTGCTTTCATTTTGAACTTCTTTACTAAGTCTTCCAGATGCTTGTTTCTTTTCTCTAAACTGTCAATAAGAGACAATGTAACTGTTATATACACACACACACACACACACACACACACACACACAGAGTCTCCTTATTTTTCAGTATAAATATTTTTGTTAGGTGCAGTACAGAAATTAAGACAATCAAACAGTCTCTTTTGCATGTACTGTATGTGAAGCCATCACTCAACTCAGGAAGATGCTTGCCATTGCTGAACCAAGAGACCCCCAGTATGTTGACCTTTAAGACACATTGCCTAAGTGGTGGTGGAAGTGCATGTGTGAGGAGTTGGTGAGTTGATATTTAAGTTCGTTTTGGGGAAAATCTCTTCCTTTAAAAATTGTATAACATTTTTATACATGCACCTTGATTTTGTAATTAGATGCATTTTATTAATTAAATATAGCTCTTATAGAGAAGGCCTACAGAATTTGAGAGACAATTTTAACCTGTCTATAGAATTTTTAACCAGGCTAGGAAATCTACGAGACAGGGTGCTGGACCAGGAATCAGGACATCTGGGTTCTACTGATCTGTTGTGTGAACTTGGGCAAGTCACTTTATCTCTCTGTGCCTCAATTTCTCCTGTCACCCTTTTTCTATCTTATTTATTTACAATGTAAGGCCCAGTCCCTCAAAGGTATTTAGGCATCTAACTCTCACTGATTTCAGTGGGAGTTAGGTGACCCCAGACCATTGAAGATCTAGGTGTAAGGTCCTTGGGGTTAAAACTGTGTCTTATTATGTGACTGTGTCTTATTATGTGACTACACAGTGCCTATCACAATGGGTCCCAAATCTCAGTTGAGGTCTTTAAATAATAATAATAAATACATATCTGATCAACCCATGCAATTCATTAGCAGCGATATAATTCTCTATTAAATTCTATAGTTTTCTAGAGTAATTCTATAGAACCATATAATTTCTATGGAATCCTGTCAGTTTCAGCCCTATTATACACCACAATATAACGCCATCTGATATAACACAAATTTAGATATAATGCGGTAAAGCAGAGCTCCGGGGTTGGGGGCCTGCGCACCTATAACGTGGTAAGATTTTTTGGCTCCCAAGGACAGCGTTATATTGAGGTAGAGGTGTACTTCTATAGGACTTTTCTAAAAGGTAAATGACTATTGTATATAATCATTATAACTAATAATAGGTCTCATTGGAAAACATTACAATAGGATTTTCCCAATAAAGCATATACTTTACAGAGCACACATTTTACTATTTATTACTTCACTACATGTATTACTATACTATTAGGTCAAAGTTTTCAAAATTGCCCTTTTGTTTTTGTTGTCAAAATTTTTGGATTCCAAAATTGAGATACCCTGGGCC
This sequence comes from Gopherus flavomarginatus, assembly GCF_025201925.1. Taxonomy (NCBI): domain Eukaryota; kingdom Metazoa; phylum Chordata; order Testudines; family Testudinidae; genus Gopherus; species Gopherus flavomarginatus. The sequence continues at coordinate 180,480,213 of NC_066618.1, forward strand.
TCATTTTTAAAGTCATGAGATCCCACAATTCTAATTGAAGTCAATGGGATTTGCAAATCTTTAGCATCTCTGAAAACCAGGCCCAAGGCATCTCAGGCTGGGCATTCAAAATCTGAGGCCAGTTTCGAAAATGTTGGTTTTAGTCAATAAGCCTCTGAGTCAAGTGTTTGACAGAGGCTTTTTAGTCTTCCCCATCTTGTGTTGGATTTCTCAAATTAGAAAACAATAACAGGAAAATAAAGCATGTTTTAAAATTGTAGTAGGCCCAGAAATAGAGATTGAATGTCCCTACTAGCCAGATAATGGGAGACTTCACTAGAAAAATAAGTTTCAACTTGCGTTTTTAGTTCTCCCCCGCCCCCTGTGAAATCCTCTGACACTTACTGGATTGATAAAGATAGTCCATAATACATATTTCTGTGATATAACTGACACCACTAGTCCCATGCAATCTATATGGGATATATCTTAGCCTTTGGAAATAGCTTTGGATTACATAATCTTATCATCTCTTATATATTTAAACAACGACATGCTTTTACAAATTCAGGCCCTGGTTCAGGGCAGCAGTCCAGCTCATGTTTAACATTAAAAGCATGTGCTGAAGTACTGCCCTAAATCAGAGCTTCAGTGACCAGTCCCGCAGAACCTTATTTACAGAGTTTAGTGTTTACTACCTTAACAGACCTGCTGATGTACTTTATACTACTCATGGTAATAAGTACTGTGCATAGTGCAGGATTGGGCCTTGTCATTGTTACCATGTAATTTCCTGTCCTGTAATAGTAAAATAAATTTGTTACAGGATATGGTGTCATATTCATGTGCAGTCTGATTCTGCAAGGTGCCGAATGCTCTCTGCTCCCATTTACTTTATTATCGGGTACCTCATTTGAGATCTGAAAATCAATGGGAGTAGAGAGCACTCAGCACCTCAAAGAACTGGGTCCTAGGAGTCCATGCCTGCTCCTAATGAAATCCAATGGCAAATCTCCCATTGACTTCAATGGTGTTATGATTAGGCGTTTAGGCTGGGATTTTCAAAAGCACTTTAAGAGGTTTAAACTTTGAGCTCCCATAAAAGTCATTAGGATCTCAGGCAATTAACTGCCATGTCTTCCTTTGAGAATCACAGCCTTCAGAGTTTTAGTTTCCAGAAAGGAATTGTTGCTGTTATACTACAACAACATTTTCTCAAAAACACCCAGATTTTTATTCTGTCTAAAGAACAGTGATAACTGTTTGAAGATCAAACAAATAAAAAGAAGTTGAGAAATAAGATGTGCTGTCAGCTTGACCACTTTCGATGTACTTGTCAGACACAGAAGAAACAGAAACAGAAGATAGCTGTTGAAAGTGATCTAGAAAATTTTCTTGTTGTTAAGGAGAAAGATGGAACTCATCATGACTCTTTCAAGTACATTAGGAAGTGTACCACAATGGTTGAAGCACTACAAATAGCCACACTTAAAAAAATCTCCAACTTCCATTTAGTGTTGGTGGGTTTGTTTCTGCTTGTTGGTTTTGGGGAGAAGATTGATACCAAAAAGTGTTATAAATAATATACAAGTCCCAAGCTGTATATATTGCAAAGCTCTTATCCCAGTTCTCAACTGGAATGGTGCAAGTTGGCCCTAAATTAGGCATAGCCAGGCCTGGGAAAGGCTCCTATTTTAATGGGATGCTCGGCTAATGTAAGGCAGCCGTAACAGCTTCTATGTCCCTCTCCCATTGCCACTGTAGGGATCATGGCCAAAGCCAACAGAGGAGGCTCCTCTGCACTCTGACAATCCGCAGATGTCATATCAACTCTTTGGGACACATGTAAGCCAATAAATTGTAAATTGGTCCACTTCAGCTAGTGTAAGTGGGACCAACCCTTAGGCTACTCTAACATACATTGGGTGAATGCTCCATGACACATCTTTACCAAGATAAGACCATGTTTGCAATCCCTTTCCAAAGATTCACTGTTTACTTCAACCTCTGCTGCAGTCATGGAGGCCTACCCTTTTAGTTTTGGTGAAATGTACTGTACAAAACAACTGATCTTTGTTCTCATGTTTTATGTTGTACAGTATCTAGCACATTTCAGTAAATATAAAATATAAAAACACTGTCATATCAAGGAGCATCATTTATTCATTGTCTCCCTGAATTAGGGAAGCAAGAGAAAATCTCTCTCTCACACACACACACACACCTCCCTCTGCAAAGTAAAGGAAATCAAGTAATTACTTCAGTCAACCTACTATGATATCTGGGAACTTGCTATCTCAAGCCTTTGGTCAGCACATTCAATAATTTCCTCATATGATGTTACCTTTCAAAATAAAATCATCAAGCGATTAGCTGCTGTATAATATCTAAAACAGCAAAAGAAGGTTTCCACAAGGCAATACATTCTCATCTCGATAGGCCCTGCATTTGTATGTGTTACTCCCACTGGCCCTAATGAGCATTCCAGAGCTATATCCTATTCGTCCTGCTCATGCAGATAATCCCACTGACTTTAGAGGGACTAACCATGTGAATAAAGTAAGCAGGATTTGGCTCATATGCTAAATTTCTACACACACCGAGTTTAGCTTGCTTTTCTGTCAAAGTATATCAAACCCAGCTATCTGTTCTTTAGAGGTTTCCCATCCAGGTACTGACCTGGCCTGACTCTGCTTACTTTGTGAGATCTGACAAAGAGTTCACAAGTCTAAGATGACAATTAACATAAAATAGGTTGGAAGAGGGGGAAAAAACATACAGTTTAAACAAATTCCTGAAAATGTCAGCTTTCCATTGTGTCAGATTAACATGTAGAGTTTCTGCTATACAATCACACTTGTACCTTGCATGTCAAGCTACCCAAATCTCCTTGAAGCTTCTCATTTTCTCCTGTGAGTCTCTTGCATTCTTCTTCCTTTAGCGCCAGATGGTTTTCTAGTTTTGTAATCTCAGAAAAACAACAAAAATGTTTCATTGACAGTTACTGTCTTAAACATGTCCTGTTAAATATCAGAAATAAAGAGCTACCACTCAGAGTGGAAGAGTGGAAGATAGAGGGCAGCCATGATTTCCTGAAAAAGGATAGTGGTCTTTGCAAGCCTTTATTTGTCACTTGTCTCAGATCCCAAACTGTAAAGTGAGGATAACACTGCTTGTACTTACTAGGGGTATTGTGAGGCATAAATCAATATTTGTAAAGTATTTTGAGGCTCCGAGGTGGCAAGCACTATAAATAGAAAATGCCATTACTTATCACCACCAGAATGTATTTACGTTTGTGTGTGTATGTACATATATCCATAGGAGTATATAAGGTTCACCAGACTTAGGAAGGGAACTAGAATTCAGTGTGACAAAGCAGTATTGTACACTGATTTCCAACAAAAATAACTTCCAAGGCCTTATTCTGTCAGATATCAGTTTCCTCACATGGCAATGGAGGTCATCACTTTGCTTATGGTATTCACCCATTTTTGTTCTCAGCAAATCAAGCAGTTCTGTGCCACTCCCAGTTTCCTCCTGACCAGCACTTGCATCGTATGGATAAATGTGCTATTAAGGAAAATTGGGTCGAATCCAGTAATAGTCATTAGACTCGTTTCCTTTTCTATAATAATGGATTTCAAGTTCCATAATGTAATTAGTCTATTTTTACAACTATTATCCAGACCACACAATCTACCAAAAAGACTAGTTTAGTCTTCAAGGTTTCCAACACACTCAATTTTTGAAAAATTTGCTTGTCAAAATCAGGACAATATAGTCTCTGGGCTTGATTCGCTACTTGTTAATCCAGGTTTAAACTGGTGTAATTTGCTGATTAAAGAAGTGTTACACTTACCTAAAATTGGAGTAATGCACTAATAACTCAAACTCTCTATTTAGTATGTTTAAGTTTTCCTAAAGACTACAGCCCATAATTTAAAATGTTTGGTAAAAGTGACTCATCCACAGAGCTCTATTCATTCTGCTATAACTTTTTGAAGCGTAAAATGTAAAAAGATTACACTCCAATCTCACAAAATCCAATTACACAAAATCTCACTCCAATTCCACTCCCTTTGTGACTCTCAGACAATTTAAAGGAAGCTGAGACTCACTTAATTAAAGCTAAGTTTTTGTCATGGTTATTTTTAGTAAAAGTCACAGACAGGTCACGGGCAATAAACAAAAGTTCACGGAAGCCATGACCTATCTGTTACTTTTGCTGCTGCTGCGGCTCCAAGGTTTCCCCCGCCAGTGTGGTGTCTGGGAGCTGTGGGGTTTCCCCTCCACCCACAGTAGCTAGAAGCTGCAGGGGGGCCCCCTCCATCCGCATGACTGGGAGATGCAGAGTGACCATATTTCCTAAAGAGAAAATGGGACAACCCCAGCCGCTTGCCTGAGACGCCCCCGTCCCCATCCCCCTGTTACTGGAACCCCGAGGAGGGCCCCCTCAGGAGACTGTCACCTGTTGCTGGAACCTTGCAGGGGGCCCCGTCACTGGAACCCTGCCAGGGCCCTGCTGACTGCCAGCTCCAGAGTCCCGCAGCCCTTGGGGCTGAAGCAAAGAATGTCATGGAGGTCTCTGGAAGTCGGATTCCGTGAATTCCATTACCTCCATGATATAAACTTAGCCTTAATTATAATTCCCATGCAAGGAATTCCCCCAGCACTGGTTGTCCCCAGATGGCACACAGATGTCAGACACGGTGCTAGGCTGCCTTCTCTGCAGGCCCTGGTGCCAGAGGTATATCGGGACTGGGAGTGGAGAGCAAATGACTAAAGTTTGAATCCCTCAAGCAATCCTCAACTGGACCATAGGCAGCTGGGAGAGGTGAGGCATGTGGCAATGGAGTATGGGTGCTGGGAAGCAAACATATCCAATTCTGAATCCTGACTTACCTGCACCTTGTCTTCTTGACAGTCAATAAAAATATAACATCTCTTTTACAGATAAGGCATGAAATTTGGAAACGGAGAGGAACAATGAAACAGGAGGCCTGTCTACACTAGGTAAGTCACTATGTTAATGAATGGGGTAGCACTGCTAGTGCTGTCTTGCCCTGCAATAGACCAGTGTGACTTCATTAGACAGTTTGGTTTATATGTGTTAATGCAGTGCATCCAAACACGCCCAACTGTTATTGTACCTATACACTGATACTCCTTCCCCAAAGTTCCCTGCATATGTGTCCTCAATAGGGGCACCTCAGCAGGTGCAAAGCTGGCAGCACTCGGATACATACATCTTGTTTTTATTGTATCATTAGTAGTATTCTTCTTAGCACCCAGGGCCCTAATCAGGACTGAGACCCTGTTGTATTAGGCTCTATGCAAACACAAAGGGTATGTCTAGGAACAATCACAATATGTGCAGTTCAAATAGACTTTCGTGAGCTAACTTTAATTTAGCTAGCTCAGATCCTCGAGTAGTGAAGTTGCAGCAGCGCCTGCTTACCATAGGCTAGCCCTTAAAGTAATTATCCAGGGTTCTGGGTGGGCCTGTGCATCCTGTGCTGCCGCAGCTTCACTCCAGGACCCAAGCCAGCTAGATTAAAGCCAGTTTGGGTTCATCTGCTTAAACTGCAATCACACTCTCTAGACACACCCACAGTATGAGACAATCCTGCCCCTGGGGAAATAAGTCATATTCTATTTTAATATCACTGTATATTAATACTGATCAAAAAACAACCTGCTACCTCTAATTTTTGTAACTGTTGATAATGTTGAACTCACCTCAGTCACTTGATCTTGGGAAGCTTTCTCATGGATAATTAACTCTCTCATGGCTGCTATGCTTTCCCTGTGTTTCTGTAACTAAACAGTTACAGTGATTAAAGTGTACATGAGAGAGAGAGAATATATGCCGCTCAAGTATAATTTATTATTAACACAAACATCCTAGAAAAACTATCAATCACACAAGCAAATCTTGAGTGGAGAGACTCACAACCAAAAAAATACTGCTTTATAAATGATGCACAGAGCCTGGGTGTAGTACATTATTTATATCACTTGAGTATCCCCAGAAGGAAGCACAGCTACCAAATGTATCCAATTTATTTTGTTCAGATTTTTGTATCATGCCCATCACTGTGTTCATCCAACAATTTTTATCACTTCTCATCTTAGACCCCAGTCCATGCACCGATGCAGGGGTACAGCTGCATGGAGATAATTGCAGGATCTGGGCCTTGAGAAGCAAGCGTGCCTGTTAGACTTAGAATGATAAAAAAAAATCATGAAATTATAGGAGATGCCTCTTATTGGAATAATTCAGAATTAAATGGGTAAGATTCTGAGGATTGCACCTTCTTCATCAGGGACCAAACAGAGATTCAGACCTTGATGAGGACAGTTTGAGTCTCAGAAATCATTTTCATAGTCATTACCATAGAAAACATCACCTAACGTTGTGTTGTTGTTTTATTGAATCTGTCTTTCTTCTCGGGACAGTCTGGGTTGGAAGGAGCCTCACTTCTACCTTCACCAAGAATGAGGGAAGATTTACCTCTTTCTCCAAGGTTTTCTTTTTAAGGGTGAAGTTCTTCATTTTTTCTCCCAATTCAGTAATCATTTCACTCTTCTTGGAATATTCAATAGTAGAATCCATGTCCTAGTAAGCATAACAATGGGACAGCATTAACAATGTTTAAACAATCAGACTAATGAGATTTACCAGGCCTAACTGAGGTCTGTTCAGAACCATCAGGTTCTGAACTTGTTCTCTAGGCCAGATATTGCTAGGAAAAGTAGTGACTTTAAGGGGAAAGAACACCTAATATTGTTGTTCAGTGACATCCCGATGACCTGACCAGAGATAGTTCAGATTGATTTTGGAGGAAACCACATCTAGAGGTTCTTTGCTGGAAGTCCAACCACCAGGCTTTTAATCATGTAACAGCAGGACCCTGTGATCTGCACTGGCTGCTTGTTAGTTTCCAGGTGGAGTTTAAGTTGTCTGTTTTAACTTACATTGTCCCAAATGGTTTGGAACCACCTGCCTACTGAGAGACTGGCTCCCTCACCTTGAGGCACAACCTCATTTGTGACCAATGGAGGTTTTTGTAGCTGGAGAGCCCTGGCTTAAACAGGAAGGGCCTGCTGATAGGACATTTTCCATGAGGGATCTGTGACTCTGGAACTTACTTCCCTGTTGGTTTACCAGAGCACAAATTTGTGAACCTTCCCAACATGCTGTAAAGGACCATCTTTCTTCTCTTCCTGTTTGGAAAGCATGACTTGAAGGACATGGATTGAATAATGTAGGGAAGGGAAGGTTAGCTAGCATTACTGTGGTGGGAAAACATAACTATGCCAGTGGTGGGAGATTTAGTTTATTACATATAATGATTTCAGTGTTACCTTATCTATTATAAAAATTCCTAGAGCAATAGGTGGACACTTGTAATAAGTAAAAAATTAATGACAGAAAGGAAGGATTGAGGGGAATAAAAATAATTCTCTCTCCCTCCCAAAAACTCCCCAAGGATTTGCCTGTTATTAAAATTGAAGGGTAGGCTTGGGAGCTGTTTTTGTGTGCATTATGTATTTTTATTAGAATAGCAACTACAGGCCCACTATGCTAGCCACTGTACATACACTTAGCAAGACACATCCTCTGTCTCAAAAAGCTTACCATCCAATTAGACTAGACAGACTAAGCGATAGGAAAAATGGAATCTTATTCCCCTTTGATAGATGGGAACTGAGGCATAGAGAGAGTAAAACTCTGGCCTCACAACTGATGCTGTGCGATTGCAGCAGACAATCATAAATAGATCAGTTCTCTTCACTGGGGCTCCACATGGGCTCACTGCCACTACATACAGTTAGTTGAAGGACCAGAACTCAGTGACTTGACCAATGTCATACAGGATGTCTGTGACAGAAATTGAACCCTGATCTCCTGAATCTCAGTTCAGTTGTTAGGATTTGACCCCTGGTTTCAATTTTGTCCTTTGTTCTGCTCTGAATTTGTCAAAGAGGGCTTAAATAAACACTCAAAATATAGAATAAAATATAGACATATTAAGAAATTAAATGATTAAATAACAAATATATCCCATATAGGAATAGCCAGTAATGCTGTTGTGCGTCATGAAACAGCCATACAACTGAGGAAGAATTCACCACTTCACTGATCCTTGGGTTTTGAAAATTCTTTACTCTTTTCAAACACTGAACTAAAATTAGTCCAATATGAGTTTTACATTGTCCATTTCTATTTCTTCTCTTCTTCCATGGGGCTTGTAGCTGTTCTGCCATGCAAGGAGTCCATACAACTTTAAAGATCTTCCGAATGGTTTGAATAGAATAGGCCAGTGCTCCATTTCCTGTACATGCCACATACTGTATTACCAGTCATATTAGCTTGTTTCCCATTGACTTCAGTGGACACTGAGTCAGGTCCTAGATGAGAGGGGAGACTTAGGCTTCCAAGCTCTCTCTATAGTACTGAAATAGGAAAATTACTGATATATTTTAAAAAAGTTTATCACAAGGAATGTCATACAGACTCCTGTTACCTCTAGCAAGATTCAAACGGAGTATGTCAGCGCACACTATGGAACTTTTAGTGCATGGTAGCAGGGTCCACTCAGCAAGTTAATGCATGGCAGGTCAGTGTGCTGTAATTCACACCCTGGCTTGCTCCATACTAACTCACCATGTAGGCAAGCCCCGCTTTTACAAACATAGGCCCTGCTCCTGCAGTGTGAACTGCACCCATCTGGATCCCTGTGGGCTCTGCCCACATGCTGCTCAATGCAGGATTGGAGCCTTAGGGAGACAATGGAAGGAAGAAGCTATTTTATACCATTGCATCTAGGGAAGGAGTCCACATTTTTGAAAGGTGTTATTATTTCACAGTCTATGTAGCAGGGATGAAATCCTGGCCCCATTGAAATCAATGAGAGTTATGTTATTGATTTCAAAGGGGCCAGGATTTCACCCCAGTTCTTGGAACACTGTGAAACTTCACATATCCAGTTGTGTACTGGCAAGACCTTTTCTCATTTCCATGGCTATGAAACATTAACATTGCAAAAGAAAACAGGAATATTCAGAAATTTTCTATTTGCACGGTGAAATAGTCACCTTCGTGAGGGATACAAGCGAGAACCATCCTTGGATCCAATGGAGAATTCTCATCCTGTTCCAACAGTTCATTTGTCATTTATTGTAAATTCTCCCAACGTGTTTGTAGTTTTATACAATTCCATAGTATCTATGTGAAGTCAGCATTTTCTGTACTACAGACCAGATTCTTTGCTACATCTGGTCAATGCAAAGTACAGCAGGGATGACACAAATGAGCCTTGCTGCAGCTCCCTGACTTTCGGACTGGTTCTGTCCCAGTCCTAGCCCTGCTGTAATTTACAGCAGCCTGGTAAGTGCTTGAAATCTGTGTGTCGTGAGACGGGTTTAGGAGTGTTGCAGGTGCAGGGTTGGTGTTAGGGGGTGGCAAACAGGGTAACCTCCTGGGGCTCCATGCCACAAGGGGCCCTGTGAAGCTGAGTTACATGCTTCAGCCCGAGCCCTGCTGTGCAGGGCTGAAGCTCAAGCCCAAGCCCCACCGCCCGGGCTGAAGCTGGAGCCTGAGCCGCTGCTTGAGGCGGAAGGCTGAGCCCAAGCTTAAGGTAGGGGGTAAGAAAATTTTTTATTTAAGTCCAAAGGTGGTTGCCAGGACAAGAAGGTTGAAAACACTTCTCTAAACTATGCCTAAGAGTACGTCTACACTGCAATAAAAGACACATGCGGTATGGCTGCTGTTGGCCTGGGTCAGCTGGCTAAAAATTGCAGAGTAGATGTTTGGGCTCAGGCTGAAGTGGAGCTCTGAAACCCTGTGCGGCAGGTGGGTCTCAGAGCCTGGGCTCCAGCCCGAGGCCAAATGTCTACACACACTGCAATTTCTAGCCCCGTGGTCCAAGCCCTGCAAGCCTGAGTCAGTTGATCAAGGCTCTGAGAGTTGATGCTGCAGGTTGTTTTTTATTGCTGTGTAAATGTACCTTTGTGACCAGCTAAGACAAACCAGAGCACAGTAGCACTCTGGCCACACCTTCAACACACCTCCTCTGCCAAGCCATGGAGGAGAGTAGCAGCCAGTAATGCCAGCTCTACTCCAGCGGAGGACACCCCATGCTGGAGGAATTTTCACCTGAGATCCCATTTTGGCCCCTTAGTGCTGCCAGCATGGCACAAGTGGGTTGAAGAGGCTAAAGAATTTGGTCCTACACCTCCAACACTGTTTATCTCCAACACATTCTTCTGTTTCCAGTAGACATTGTCTATAAAGAAACAATGTGATATTAATGCACAAGAATGTTCACATTCTTTTTTATACAATTGCTCAGGAGTCACATGGAAATCTTAATGGCCCCACTCTTAATGGCAGCCATCTGTTCCAGAGATAGAGGACACTTCATAGCTACCAAATCAGCTCCCCAGGGAATTAAATAAAAGGAGCCAGAAGCAACCACTGAAAATGTTTCTTCCCTGGTTTGACACCTGTGGCTAAGCCAAGGATACTATGAAGGTAGGTATGGCCTACACCAGGAGCATTGCTCAAAATGCAACCTTGTTGCTAACCCTACTTCAGGTCCACCAGTGTTAGTAACTCACCAGCACTCACACACCAGAAGCCTTTCTTAAGCAGCAGATCTTAGACACACATTTGGTCTAACACACAGTGCTTAAAATGCTGGCAGCAACATAGAGCCTAGTTTACACCCCGGCTTTCAGCATTGTTACATTGGTGGAGCTGAACCGGTGTTAGCAAAAATGTCTCTATTGTAGTCAAGATCAAGAGGCTTACAGATAAGAGGGGAGCAATAATTTGATATTTTTTCATTAACCTCAGTCAGAGTTATTTTTCTTTTAACACGTTGTATGTGTGTGTGAATTTAATGCTCATGAAAGGTGCAGGACTGACAGTCCTGAACAACAATGAAAGCAGCGTTAAAACATTTATTCCACCCATTTGTCAATGGAAGGGAGTAGTCTGAGTGGGGTTTTGGCAAGTAGGCAATGCTAGAAGGTGTTTCAGGTACATCTCCATCTTTTTTCTTTTTCTTGCCCTTCCATACATGGACAGAAAATGTTGCCTTGGAACCAGCAACCTAAAATTGCTTCTCAACTTAACAAGGGAACGGGAGCGCAACCGCGTGACTGTGACTGGTTAAAGTTGCAGGGAGGAGTTAAAATAATAGGGTTTTCTTTGTGTTTGTTTTCAAGACATGTCTGAAATTCCTTTATTTTAAATTATTGGAAAAATACAACAAGAGTGAATACCAGGTGACTAGCTCCGAATGGATCTGAAATCAGTGCCTAGGACTTGTGTAGGTAGGCACTGACAGGGCTGTTTTGCATTACCTGGCAGCTAAGTAGGCCCTCTGTGAGGGACAGAAGGCTGCGAATTTTAGATAGAAGCTGGGATGCTCGCTGCACATATGGCGAACTGAAACGGTCTTCTTCGCTGTGGAGGTTTTTCTGGATTAAATCAGAATGCATCGACTTCATATCCTGTATGGACACATTGGGGTCTGTCAGACAAAGGCTGCCTCCCAAATGAAAACACAAGTAGTGTGCATAACTAGTGTTACCAAAGAAAAGCTACATGCAACACAGGATTCTCACCAACTATAGTTACCATTCATAAGGGAAGCTTCAGAGTGAAATCTGGGGACTGAACATGAGTACATGACGCTGTGCTCTTAGTTTTTACAATGATGCTTGTATACTTCAGATTCTGACAAAGATCTCCTACATTGAGGGCATATTCCTATTTACCAGAATTCCCTCCCTAGGGAAGGGACCGTGCCTTCTTTTATATTTGGAAAGTACCTAGCACACCATGAGTGTTGGGGAACCTTAGGGAAGTGGAGCTTTTAGTTCTCACCGAACAAGCAGTGTGTCTCTCCTACCCAAGATACATCCAGAGATCTGTAGGTCCACCCTGCTGGTCTCACACATCGACAGAAGGGTGACACATTCATGCAAAAGTCCAGTGGTTCCTCACTATTCCTGGTTCTCCCTGACTTTCTTAGTAACTGCTCCTACTAGCTCCCCACTGGATCTGTACCCGTTCTGAGAGTTTAACAACACAGAGCTGGAGTCTGTATAAGATAGTACATGGAAATCCTGGAGGTGATGGGAGAGGGAAGTAGGAGGATGACCCAGTCATGCCAAAATCATGTACAGAGGTTTCTGCAGTGCTGGAGGAAAAAGGTACGATGCCACATTAGCTGAATCCCCCTCCCTCTGACATAATTTGGTATGCAATTCCATTCTTTCATCTGCTCCATTGGGGGAGGCGCGGGTGGATGTGGACATATCTATTTTTCCACTTTAATTTACTGTACACTTCAAATTAAAAACTGTAAAACTTATCTCCATTCTACATAATCCAATGTTTGTGTGAGCCACTGTATAAGACATATTTCCCAGCTTAGACCCCTATCCGGCAAAGCACTTAAACATATGCGTATCTTTTAATTGCAGGAGTAGTCCCATGTACTTAAAGATAAGCACATGCTTAAGTACTTTTTTTGGATAGAAGTCTTAGTACTTAGTCCTGTTCCTTAGTACTCACTCAGAATTCCCACTGGAGTCAATGGGAGTTTTGCATAAGTAAGGAAGAAAGGATTGTCATCTGTATACATGAAAGTGTAACTGCTATTTCTATAATAAAGCATTCTTCTAAGAAAGGACAGCACATGTCCTAACATACCAGAAGAAACCTTCCCAGAATGTGCATCTTCCACTCTATTTCTTCTTCTTTCTTCCTTAGTTCTTCCTTCTGTATTCCAGTTTTATGTCTGAGTGTTTGGATCATTTGATACTGCATTTGCTCCTAGCATGTAGACAGGGAAATTAAAGAAGAAATCAACATATGCTGATTATGTCTTTGCTCAATACAAAGGCTCATTTACTCAGACCAGAGGTGGGCAAATTTTTTGGCCTGAGGACCACAATGGGGAATAGAAATTGTATGGTGGGCCATGAATGCTCAGAAAATTGGGGTTGGAGTGCAAGAGGGGGTGAAGGCTCTGGTTGGGGTGAGGGCTGGGGATGAGGAGTTTGGGGTGTAGGAGGGTGCTCTGGGCTGGGACTGAGGGGTTCAGAGGGCAGTAGGGGGAACAGGCCTGGGGCACGGGTTCAGGAAGGGGTGCAGGTTCTGGCTGGGGGTGCAGGCTCTGGGGTGGGGCTGGGGATGAGAGGTTTGAGGTGCAGGAGGGTGCTCCATGCTGGGATTGAGGGGATTGGAGAGCGGTAGAGGGACCAGGGCTGGGGCAGAGGGTTGGCGCGTGGGGAGAAGCTCAGGAGTGTGGGCTCCGAGCAGTGCTTACTTCAAGCAGCTCCCCAAAGCAGTGGCATGTCCCTTCCCTGGCTCCTGCATGTGGAGTGGCCCCTGACACTGTTAAGAGTGCCGGAGCGGGGCCATGCCACATGGTGCGGCCCCCGACCCGGCACCCCGGCTGGAGCAGGGCCGAGACCCATGGTGTGGCCCTCAACCTGGCGCCCCAGCTACAGCACCGGAGCAGGACAAGCCTCAGACCCCTCTCCCCAGCGGGAGCTGGAGGACGGCTTAAATGGCTCACCAGCCAGATCCGGCCCATGGAACGTAGTTTCCCCACCCCTGACTCAGACCCATACTCCCACCTTTCACTGAGAAAAGGGGCAAAAAAGATAGAAAAATACTATTTTTAGGGGACCAAAATTCTTTCCCTCCTCTCCCCAAACACACACATTTTGAGCACCATATTTATTTCAGTGAGGGATTTTAAATACATAATCAGAGCTCACAACCACAATATTCAGACTGTAAAAGTTGCATTTAGTAGCTACGTGTGACTTGCATTTTATGCAAGTGTGTGTGTTTGCTACGTGCGCTTCGGGTGAAATTCACCTCTGTATACAGAGGCAGATCAAGGCCTATGCACCACTGAAGCCTTCAAAGTAGGTCTTAAATGGGGCACAAGCCTTGTGCTGAGCTTCTGTGGAGAGGTGAATTTCACCACTTCTAAAAAAGTGAAGGAAAGGCACATGGTAGTCACTGAGTGTGTAAGATAGCTGGGCTTTCTATTCTATTCTAAATGACATAGGTTCTTTTACTTTTAACAGTAATACAGTATGTCAAGGATCCAAAGTGAATACTAATACCTTTACTATTTGTGACTCCCTGATTTTGTCATACTGTTCTTTCCACCTGGCAGTTTCAAGCTGGAGAAAATGATTTTGCTCTCTGTCTTTCACTATCTGTTGCTGAAGCTCTTGGTTCTCTATTCTGAATGCACTGATCCGCTGTTGCATTTTCTCTGTCTCAGCCCGTTCATTTTCAGATTCTGTTTGCAAGATTTTAATCTGAACAACCAGGTTGTTATATCTGGACTCCAACTGCTGCCTTTCTGCCAGCCTGTCATCTTTCTGTCTCTGAAGTTCTGCCTGAAGGGACAGGAGTTGTTTCTCGGCATTCTCCTTTTCTTCCCTTAGTCTGTGCAGGACGGAAGTGGCAGTCTTGACTTCATGCTCCAATTTTTGTTTAAAATGCTGCAGCTCTTGTATTTCTTGCTCTTTTCTGCGTACAGTCTCATCCATCTGTAAGCACTGGGTCGTAGACTTGATCTTCTGCTCCATCTCTGCTTCATGCTTTTCCTGAAGGAGACTATAATTGGTTTTAAGTTTTTCCAGCTGCAGCAGAAGGGCATTTCTTTCAGCCCCAGCTTCCTCAAGATGGTCCCTGGCACTGGATAAAGCCTCCTGCACATTCTTCAGGCAGCTGTCTGTCTCAGACTTCTCCACAGAGATCTTGTCCTTTTCTTCAATTAGATCTTCGATGTTCTTCTTCAGCTGGTTTATGGTGTCTATAAAATGCAGCTGCTGGACAATTTCCACCTGTAGCTGTTTAATCTTGGTCTCCAAAGAAATGTTATCATAGTAAAGATCCATGATTTGGGTCTGCTGTTTCTTTTGGTCCTGTTCTATCTTCTTCATGACCTCGCCCAAGTCTACACATCCCACTTCAAGCAGCAGCTTCTCTATTTCTTTAATCTTCTTCTCCAAAAAAATATTATCATACTGAAGATCCATGATTTGGGTTTGCTGCGTTTGCTGGTCCTGTTCTAATCCCTTGATGACCTCATTCAAGTCCACATCCCGCTCCTGAAATTGCCACTTCTCTGGGTCAAGCTCTGAATTTTTTGTCTCATACACATTGAAGGATTCTTCATAGGGACTCAGGCAGTAGCTTCTAGTACTATGAGATGGGAGAATTCCTTTACTACCTGTGTCCCCTTGCTTGCATTCTTCTTGAACATTGAGTGACTTCTCAGAAGGATGGAATAAAGACTTGTCAGATATACATGCTCCCTGGGGGACAACCACAACCTATTGTCAACTTATTAGAAAAACAAAAGCATACATGACTTGATTGGCTGTGACTGTCTGCCTTACCTGACTAGTTCACCTGAGGATAATTTGAATGAGTTCCATTTACTGTAAGAGAACCAATATTGTTGCAATTTTACCATTACAAACAGAAGGTCATAGCCTTCCCTCTTTAGTCAGTTCTCCTTACTCACACTGCATTTCCATTAACTTAAATGGAAGTATTACTTATCTGAGAACTGAATCAATCTGGCTCAGGCATTACAAAGCAAACCAAAACAAGGTTAATAAATATAATTTTTCAAACACTTTTTATAATATTTTTTTCTTTTGAAATTATTAACAGCTCATTTTTGTAATGGCAAAAAATAAAATTGCAATAAATTCAAGACACAGAATCTTTCCCAACCAGAAACAGGATGCTGTGTATTTTCCTGGACTGACAATGAATAAAAAACAGCATCTCTCTAGGGCCCCAGTCCTGCAGTGGCACCCATGGCCACTGTGTCTGTGCGAGCCCCAGGGAAATGAATGGGGCTCACAAGGATGCCATTGTAGGTTTGGGTTCTAAATTGTGTTGAGTGACAATCTTACAACAGGAATTTAAGAAACGCAAGCTATCAGGCGCGGCTATTGCACAGGATAGCATGAAAGTGGAGACAGAGAGCAGAGCATTTAAGTTGAAAGGGCAAACAAGACCACAGATAAAATTGACTTTCACTGATCCATGCAACAATATATGTGCTGAAATTCTGTATGCCCTACATAAGGGAGATTTCACTCAGTGATGGTACAACTCAACCAAAAGAGAGATAAAGGGCCAGATTCTGCTTTCCACTCTATTGGGCAACTCCACTGATTTCAGTGGGACAGAACTGGGTATCAGTGATGCCTAACACAAGAAGGCCCTGATTTTTGATTGAGGGTTCTCAGAGGCTATCATAAAACTAATAGTAAATTGGAGCAGAATTTGGCCCACATATTTTTATGCAGTTTTCAACTCATTTAAACTAAAAATTTCTTCCCTTTGTTGCATATCTGTGGCTAAAAGAATAGAAAAATTATAAATAAAAGGCATCTCACAGACGCAGACAGCAGGCTGCCACCAACACTTTCCTCTTTGTTGCAACAATGTAATAAGTTGCTCTTGATATTTTCTTTCATGAGTCTATTTGATTTCATCAGAGCTTGAATATATTCTATGTTTTCATCCAAAGAGACTGGAGAAATATCCTTCAAGTTCTCAGCACCGTCAACGAGTTGTTCAGTGGCTGTCTGCCAAAAGAAGGTAAGTGTTTGTGAACTGAATCCGTATGTCAGTGAAAATATGCTCTCTCATAAAATCCAGAGCTCAGTTAATTCAATAAGCATTTCAGTTGCACCCAACTTTAGTATCAAGGGGGGGATTTAGAATACATCTACTCTCTTATTAATAACATCATACATCAAGGAGGTGCACTACTCTCCCACAGAGTATGACTAGGTAGACACATAATTTCACATATCACCACTAGCTATAATAGGGAACGTCATTTTCATTAACATGCTTCCACTTTCTTGTGGATTGCAGTTTGAAATCTTACCATATTTCCTTCATGACTGGCTGCTTTGCCAGTCAAGTTAAAGTTGTCCCCTCTGAAAAATAATTCTTCTGTAACAAAACATGGATTTTTCTTAATTAAAGAGCCTGTGGGTTGAGTGAGAAAATAGGACACTTCTTTTATGGGGGATTCCTTAACAATGCACTCCAGCAATGACTCCCCCATTATCACAAATGGATCATCTTCCAAAGGTAACAATTCTTTTGCCAGTGAAACTTCCTCATTCTCAGTTTCCCATGATGCTTTTTTAATCAAGTCTTTTCCAGTAATGGAGCTTTCCTTTGACCAGTCCAGCATTTTGCTGCATTGGGTTGATTCTCCTTTGGATAACAATTCTTTCCTAGGGAAGAATATTCTTTCATTATCTGAGGATTCCTTCCAGTCTGCTACATACAGAGAGTCCTTGTTGCTAAGGCATGTTCTTGTATCACCTAATGGTGTCAAAACTTTCTGTGAAGAATCTTCAAAATCTGCACATAGTCAGGATGAGATTGAGTAAATACATTGGAACTGGTTCATAGAACATTAATAGAAATATCACACTGTAACTGGGGAGAGGTATGCTGTTCTGCTTCAGGTTAGCATAACAGGTGTATGATTTCCTTTCAGTTTACACGGCCTTCTGATCAGAAATAACTTAATCTGAACATGAGGCAACTGCATGGACACTCACGCCAGGGATTATGTTAGCACACTCAAATTTCAGCTCTCAGATACATGTGCACAACATCCACTGAAATCAATGTACATGTGAGGGCAGAATTTAGACTACAATGTTAGGGAATAGTGAATGATGCAAAAGAATTAGCATGCTATGGACTGGATCCTGGCCTCTATTGTGCTGGCATGTAAAGGGAAACAGGTTATAGGGAGCCTTTTATACTGGAGCAAGCAGCAAAGCAGAATCAATCCTAATGCTCAAAGCAATACTAGGAGGTACTTATGACTAGCATGCTGGCTTGCATGCTATGGGCCAGATCCTTAGCTGGTGTAAATCAATGTAATTCCATTGACTTCAGTGGAGCTATGCTGATTTTCACCAGCTGGGGATCTGGGCCTCTAGAGGAGGTAATCTGCCAGCTACTGGGTGTGTGCAGCCCCCGCAGCCAGCTGAGCACATATGCTGCTGTCAGCAGCAAGTGCTAGTTGGGTGTTCATTCTGCTCCTGCTCACAGGAGTAGGCAGCAGCGTGTTGTGGCAGCCTATTCTGAGTCATCAGTGAGCCTGCACGGAATGAAGGTCTGACAAGTCAGGAACAGCTGCGAGGACCAAATTATCTCATTTAGGTGTCACTGTGGGCAAAGTGGAAGGGAATTTATTATTCACTGCAATTTACAAGTGAAATTTGTTTGTTGGTGAATTGAATATGAACCTCATGTTTCTTCTCTAGGTTATTTTCTGTCCTGTTGACATAGTTGTGTTTTTATGTAAATAAATACACCTTTGCTTAAACAGTATCTTGACTATATTCCTACTGTTTCCAGACCTCCTTGCTCCATCCTCTCTCTACTGCTTATCTCCCTTACTAACGTCACATTTGAAAGTTAGATGGTAAGTGCTCGATCTAAAACCTACTGAAATCAAAAGGAGCTTTTTACTGATATCAATAGACTCTGGACTAGGCCCAGTGTGCTTTGGGGAAGGGAGTGAGTCTTTCTATACCTTCTGTGAAGGGCCACGGTAGCACACTTAGGGGACTATACAAGAAAGACAGTTAAAGTTCTTTCTATTTCCTGATTCATTGCCAAAGAGGAACATACTGTATATCAAATTTTCCAATCCTGGCTCAAAAAGATGATCTCCTTTGTAGAGTCTGCAGCCAGAATCCCCTTTCTGCCTCGCATTCTGTATTTCATCCTGCAAACACAAAAAGGGGACTCCTTAATTATCCTCATCACTTGGATCTTCAGCTGGTAGCAAGGCCTCACTCATCACAAAAAGAGTCACTACACACAGACAATTTTTCTGTTTATTTTCTCCAATAAGTGTGAATCACAGTCAGGGGCAGCTCTAGCTTTTTTGCCACCCCAAGCACGGCAGGCAGGCTGCCTTCGGCGGCGTGCCTGTGGGAGGTCCCTGGTCCCGCAGATTTGGCGGCTTCCCTGCGGGAAGTCCACCAGTCCTGCGGCTTTGGCGTACCCACCGCTGAATTGCCGCCGAATCTGCGAGACCAGCAGACCTCCTGTAGGCAAGACGCCGAAGGCTGCCGGACTGCCGACCTTGCAGGGACCTGCAGGGTGCTTGGACTGCTGGTGCCTGGAGCTGCTGCTGGCACCCATTATTTGGCCTAGAATGGATTTTGCTTTCTCTACAGTACACCTTTAAATCACTCAAGGCTTATGCTATCTGCAGATCAAGGCACCATTTTGTGTTGTGTTCTGTGCAAGGCTGGCTCCAGGGTTTTTGCTGCCCCAAGCAGCAGTAAAAAAAAAACAAACAACCCACGATCGCAGTTGGCAGCAACTCCACTGCACCGCTTTCTTCTTCGGCAGCAATTCAGCGGCAGGTCCTTCCCTCTGAGAGGGACCCACTGCTGAATTGCTGCTGAAAAGCCCAAGGTGCTGCCCCTTCCCTTTGGCCGCCCCAAGCACCTGCTTGCTGGGCTGGTGCCAAGAGCCGGCCCTGATCACAGTGTATTTGCTCTTCCTAGCCAAAGATGAGCAAGTGTCATCAATCAGGGTTAGACAGAGCTTTTAGGCACCACCCTGTGTATGGAGCAGTCCATAGCTACAATTTCTTGTTCCTGGAGGTTAGTAAAAACCTAATACTGACTGTGATCAGTAGTAGATTACAGTTCACCCCATGCCAGCTCACTTATGCCAGGTGGCACGTTGAACAGAGGTCAGGGCTGGCTCTAGGCACCAGCGTTCCAAGCATGTGCTTGGGGTGGCACTTCTCAAGGGGCAGCATTCCAGCCCTTTGGGGGTGGCTCTTTTCAAGGGGCGGCACTCCTTTGAATTTTTTTTTTTTTTTAACTTCGGTGGTGGCACTCTGCCTTTTTTATTTATTTATTTATTTTTGCTTTGGCAGCAGCACTCTGGCTTTTTTTTTTCCCTTGGGGCAGCAAAAAACCTGGAGCTGGCCCTGGTGGGGGTGGAGCTGCAAGTTAGTCCTCTCTGTCCACTCCCTGCTGACCTGTATGGAGGTGGGGAAAAAATTCTGAGCATGCAGCCTCTGCTTCCTCCCACCTCTGCTTGAGACCAGCGAGACATGGGGAGGCTGCACAGAGGTGGTGGTGGTGTGGGGGTTGTCTCACAGCCCTGCACAGCTATGTAAGTCAAGTCACACCACAAGAAAATAGCAGAGCAGAAATTAGAATCCTGATCTCTGAACTCAAGCCCTCTGTTCAGTCCAATAAATTACAGCTTCCCCTCTGTTTCGTTGGCTATCTAGATATCAGTGGGATATCCATCAACATACTATCTGTGAAGTAAGGAATTGTTATCTTCCCCATTTCACAGCTAGGGAACTGAGTCACAGAGATATTAAAAGCAGCAAAGAGTCCTGTGGCACTTTATAGACTAACAGATGTATTGGAGCATGAGCTTTCGTGGGTGAACACCCACTTCGTCGGATGCATGTCAAATGCATCTGACGAAGTGGGTATTCACCCACGAAAGCTCATGCTCCAATACGTCTGTTAGTCTATAAGGTGCCACAGGACTCTTAGCTGCTTTTACAGATCCAGACTAACACGGCTAGCCCTCTGATACCAGAGATATTAAGTGATTTGTGCCAGGTCACACAAGAAGTCTGTGGCAGAGCCAGGAATCAAATCTGATCTCCTGAGACCCAGCACAGTACTTTAAATATAAGATCATCCTCCTGAGGGCATGGTACTTTTGCTAGCTACTTGCAGAAGCAGGAGCTTCACTGAAATCAACCCCCTCACAGGTGTCACATATTCCCTAGGGAGTCACTTCTTGCGTCACCTTCTATGACTGTTTCAGAATGAGCATTGTTGGCCTCCTAAAGGAGCAATATCCAGCCCACCTTGGCTAGAGAGATGTTCACCCACATGGAGGCCTTGAGGAAAGAAGGGAATAAAAGCAAATCTGAGAAAGTATCTCTAGAGTAGGAAATAAATAATAATTAATGTTATAAGCAACCTAATTCCCAATCAGTCAACTGAATCACCATGTTTACTTGCAGAGTTCCTTATTAAATATATAATGGAATAAACCTGCAAGTCTCTACGTCAAACCTATCCCAGGTGATCAGTAGTAGCTGAAACCATGTGATAGTTGATCCTAAAAGAAATGAGAGGGTGATCTCAGCTCAGCTCCTAGTTTTCCCTGGCAGCATTGGCAAAGACTGACTGGGCACAGCGAATGACCTATACTCTCACTGCTGGTCCCCTCTAGGTCAGGGTCACCAGCATGCTGACAGGACAGCATGAGGAAGCTTACGCTGCTGCTACTCACGCTTCACTTATTTTGTTGACACATAAAGAACTTCAGCCTCCAGGACCATCAACACTTCATAAGCATTAGATTCACTTTAAGCAAAAATATATACAGAATGCCTAGACGGTGAGCCCTTTGGGGGTAGGGAGTCCCTTTTTTGTTACTTGTCTGTACAGTGCCAAGCATAATAGGGCCCTGATTCTGGACTGGGTTTCTTAGATACTACAGTATAATAATAAGTAAGAATACAGTTTGTTTTCAGATACTGCCTTTCATACTCAAGGCATTACAAATCACATTGCTCAAAACGATGTACACATGCTGATAGAATGTTAAGGTTGGAAGAAATGTTGCAGCTCTCTGCAGTGTACAGGTACTGGGCAGTAGTGTTTTAAATAGTTTGGGAGCCCTCTAGTGGGCATTCCTCTCTTCTAGTTTTGATGCCAACAGAACCCTAACAGAGCAATGGTGTATATATGGAACTAGGTCTCGTATACTTATATATTTAGTAAATACAGTTATTTGGAACGCAACTGTGTCTATTTAGTTTCCTCATATTCCTAAAGATGTGTAGAGAGCAGAGACACACCACTGTCTTAACAACAGCTCACACAAAACCATGAGAACCTGCCTTACTGGAGGAGAATATCAGTTCGGATACCAGCATGTAATTCCCCTACTCCTTTGATAAAAATATTCACGGGATATTTAATTTCCATGTGAACCAGAGACTGGCATGGGAGAATTTAGAGATATCCCAATTTAGAGATATCCCAAAGTAGCTCTATGACGTACATACCTGAGAGATCTCTGAAGCTGTACTGCTGCTTTCAACATTAAGAGAATCTCGGTGGGTCACCTGCAGAGAAGCATTGCTGAGGGAAATGGCATCTCCTTCACTCATTGTATTTAAAGGCTGCTGAGTAAAAGCATTGACCTCTGCTTTACTGATTACTGCCAAAGTCAAAAACTTTTGATAGCCTTCATCTTTACATAGTGGATGGTGGGGAAACATCTGCAAATAAAAGATTGTAACCCTTTTAATTTCACCTAGCATAAACCACAAACAATGATAGCAAAAGGCAGGCCTCCACCTTCATTTTTCTAACACACCAACAAACAAGCAAGCAAGCAGCGATCAAACTGTCTGTGTATTGGTTATTAACAGTGTTGTGACAGCCATGTTGGTCCCAGTATATGAGCAAGACAAGGTTGGTGAGGTTGTATCTTTTATTGGACCAACTTCTCTTGGTGAAGCTTGAAAGCTTGTCTCTTCCAACAACATACATTGGTCCAATAAAAGATATTACCTCACCCACCTTGTCTTTTGTATTGAATATTAAGACATTATTATGACATATGTAGAGAAATGTGATCTAGTGAGGACTGAAAATTGGGAATTCCATTGAGTTCAGCTGGAGTTTTGTCAGAGTAAAGAAAGATTTTATAGTATATTATATACACCTATATATATAACACAGAGACCACACAATTTACATTACATACTACATAATGGGTATATGAGTGTGTACTCTCTATATATCTGCCTTCATAGAGTAACAATCTTTACTCAGAGAAAGCTTCAATTAAACGCTTCTTGAAAGTAGTGAGCCGTTATTCCTAGTAAGGGAGGGTAAAAGGACTTCTGGGAGTGATAGTTCTACTGATTTATGTAACCTATACATGAGAATTCTGTAATTCAGACCTGCCATGGCCTCCAGAATAGAAGGCCTGTGCTTGTCCATCTATCATGGTGACTGGGGTATCAGTTTAGAATAAGGGACAAGCAGAAGAGCATATGGAGCCACAGTGGTGGTATTAGTCAAGAGTCTTCTGCCATAGACAGGACTGTGTGCTCACTATGTTCACAGTGGAGAAGTAAGGGCCTGATCCAACTCTTATTACAAGATTTTCAGATCTAAGGCAGAATCCACTGATCCAGGTCTCCTACTCTGAGGAAGCCCTAGTATTTTTGATTGCATGACATAACATGACATGACAAAGTATGCTTTCAATTTAGAATAAACTGTAACAAAATAAGGATGACTTTATAAATATTTTTATTCATCTTTTTTTTAAATCACCAGCATTTAGTAGAGAAAGATGAATTGGATTGAATTAAAAAGGCCCAGGATTAAATCCTGGCCTTATTGAAGTCAATGGAAGTTTTGCCTTCGATTTCAATGGAGCCAGGATTTCACACAGTTCTTAGCCCAAACCTCTCCCTGACTCAATTTTCACGCACCTTTACACTTGCTGGTCCAGGTTGGATCAGAGACATATAAGCCAAAATAACATAAGAAAATGCAATTCTCATGGTATTTCTAGAAAGACTGAAAATACACTTATCAGAATTTTTGAGTCTGATTTTTGCAAACCAAAATAGTTCAAATATTTCAGAAAAGCATCTTAACTTTGACCTCCTTAAGGTTAATAGTTCGTACCATAATATGGGATGCTTAGCAGTTTTTCTCTTAGAAAAAAAATTTCCTAGGGAAATACCTATCATGGTAATGATAATAACCTCCCTCCCTTTGTATTTTAGGAACTGTATTTAACCCAGTTTAATCTTACAGTTCTATTTGGGATTTTTTTTATAAGTGAGGGAGAAATTTATCACTGGGCAGCACCTCTTTTCACTTCTCATAATTAGTTTTTGCTCGGTTTTAAATTCTAATGGACTCACTTCTTGGATCCATGGAAACTTCTGAATTTAGGCCAGGTGCGTCCTATTCCCTCCTGGACCATCTGCGTATGAGGTGGGTTGGGGTCTGGCTGGTCTTAGAAGTCCAGTTGGCTAGGACTGCGGTGACGTCACAAAGACCCCCTGTGACATGACAAACCCACAACCAATCCCGCTACCTGAACTGGGGGAGAGGGGCGGGGATGAGAGCATTGAAGCAGAAAGTTGGATTTGTCTCACGTGCACGTGTAAACGGAACTGGTGCCGAGGATTTGTAACAACCACTCATGGGCGCGCGGCTCAAGTTCAGCCTCGACTTGTCACTTATCTTATTATCCCCGCAACCTTACACCGCATTAAGCGCTATTGGTTTTGACAGCCAGCTCCTCACCGTGTTCGAGAAGCCTGATTTCAGCGTTCACAAAATAACACCTGTACACACACACATTAACGTGTGCGAACACGATATACATATTGCGTTTATTTATAAATATACCGATGTATATAAATATTGGCCATATAACTATTGTACGTGTGTGTCTATGGGTGGGTCTGTACCCCAACCACCTACTGTGTTTCTGTAGCTGAAAGATGTACCGGTTATGCACGGACTTGGCTTCCGTGCCATATTATGTGTATATACTGCTGCGTCTAGGTACTTGGGATACATGCACACTGTGGTGCGGCTGGGATTTACACACTTTGCACGGAGGAGGCGTGCAGTCCTGGCGCCTCGGCATTGGTTTAAATGAGACCGGCACTCGGGTGGGTGCGGCTTCTCAGAGCAAGCGGTCGCATTCGTGGCATTTTTGAGCCTCTGGCTGTGCCGTAGAGGGTGGTTCCTGGCTGGTGCTAGCGGCGGCGCGTATCCGAGTCCCGGGACGCGGAGGAGGCCGCGCGCCGCACGCGGGGAGCTGCAGCCCCAGCGTAGGGGCCGCACGCACATAGCCTGGGACCCGCGCGCAGCGGGGAGCCTGCGCACCACCCAGTAGGCTACGCAACACGTGTGTATGTGTGTCACACACGGTACATAGCACGCTGCATGTGCGTACGGTAACACACAACACGGCCTATCGAGTGTTTGTGTATAACACACACGTGTAGTGTATTCACTGTAACGTGCACAGAACGCCTAACCTGCATGGTATAGTATACACTGGAGTGTCCTGAGCATACACTGTGTGTATATATACATCTAACACACGTAGTTTTCACATCAGACATAGCTTCGGTGTAAGGTGTAGAGCTAAGAGACTGCACATAGAATTTAGTTTATAGCTCATAAACACAGTACATAACCTATCGAACACATTGTGTATATGACACAGATTGCAGTCCTCGGTACGTGGTGTGGTGACCTACTGCAACAATGAATTACAGGAAGGAGATGATGTGCCGAACAGTCCCAGGACAATTCGATGATGCAGACGCCTCAGACAGGTAAGGAGAAAACAGGCTGCCAAGATTATTTTCAAATCATGTGAAAAGTTAGAACAGAGTTTGTTTTTCCCCTTACTGACCGCCTTCTTGTATTTTTAAGATAGTGTCGAAGAATTGGGGCAGTGTTGGTGGTTTGGTGGGGAACAAGATTTTTTTTTTAATACATTGAGGAACAATTTGTTAATGATATTTCCTCCTCTGCTGTTTTGGCCCCTAAGACTTCTGCATGGGTACAGGGGGCCTCTTCGTAGAGCTCTGTGCAGGATCAGGGCCTGCATAGTTTTGCAAACATTACTTATGAGGTGTGGTGCTTACTGTTAGGAATAGTCTTGCTGACTTAAGTGGAACCACTCACTTGAACAATTATATGTGTATGTGTTGCAGGATTGGATGCTTGATGATTAAAGATACTTTTTCCCATCAGGTCCTACTTCTTCACAGCATGGCTATTGCTTCTTGGTCCTGCAATGACATTGTAATCCAATGTGTTTTACTCCAGATTCTTTTGCCAAGGGAATAATTTTGGTGTCAGGCAGTTACTATTGTAAATTACATCCAGGAGCAAATAGGGACAGAGGACTATGAGGAAAGAGACATTTTGGATGATTATCAAAGGAAAGAAAAATCTATGAAACATGCAAAATATGACTAGATTTAAAGGAATGCTGTCAGGTTAGAAATTGTATGTAAGACTATATATAAAGTCTATTTATTTTTTACGCTCTCTGCTTAGGCAATAAAAATAGATTGGTTTGTAGCAAATTTGTTTATCCGGAGTTTCCAGGCTGTTTCACTCTGTGATTCTCCTGAATTGTTTCAAAGCATGGAGGAGAATGTTTTTGTTTAAAAATAAAATTGTTTAAATAAAATCATGGAAATATTTCCATTATGTGTAAAATTTGTAAAAGGTTGATTTGAGTGTGGAAAAGTTTTTTTTCTTTTTGTTTTTTGTCTTTGTTTAACAAAACCTGTGTTCAGCACATTTGACATTCCACAGTCAACCTATAAAACTTATTGCCAGGGGATATTTGGAGGACAAAAGTATAACTGGTTCAAATAAGAAATTAGGTAAGTTCATGGAGGATAGGTCCATTAATGGCTGTTAACTAAGATGATCAGGAATGTAACCCCATGCTGTGGGTGTCCCTTAAACTCTCCATACCAGAAGCTGGAACTGAACTCAATACTTGTCCTGTTCTGTTCACTCTCTCTGAAGCATCTGACGCTGACTACTATTGGAAGACAGGATACTGGGCTAAATGGACCATTGTCCTGACCCAGTCTATGACTGTTCTTATGATCTGGCAGGATCCTCGTTCTAAATTGTATAGTAAAGTTTAGCAAAGGATGGAGAAGTGCAGTGGGGAAGGGTTGATAAATTCTTAGGCTGAAATTCACCCCTCCCCATCCCATATTGGGTCCATGTGAGACATTCCGCCCTACTTGAACCCTACAAATCTACAGCTGTCGCATGTGAGAGCATAATGGATACACACAGAGGCCTCCTCACTTCTTTGCTTATCGTGTAAGAAGGCTCTGAATTTATGCTGATGCAGTGGCTCAAAACCCCAGTGTAGGAGGTACAGGTCTGTCGCAACTTACACGCATTTAACATGCACGATTTCAGCCTTATGTTGTAGGGCCAGAGTCCGGGGGGTGTGGCCTCAAGATTTAAAGGTCCTGGGGCACCAGCTGTGGCTGGGAGTCCCAGGGCCTTTAAATCACCCAGGGGGCTCCCAGCTGCAGAGGTGGCTGGTAGCCTCTGGGGCGAATTAAAGGGCCTGAGGCTCCAGCCACTTCAGAGCTCCGAGCCCTTTAAATGCCAGCCCCGGCCCGGCTGCCAAAGCTGCAGGTGGAATTTAAAGGGCTCCTTCGCGGCAGGAAGCCCGGTGGAGCCCTTTAAATCCCACCTGCAGCTTTGGCAGCCGGGCCGGGGCCAGCACTTAAAGGGCTCCACCGGGCTCCCCGCCGCGGCAGGAAGCCCGGAGGATCCCTTTAAAATCCACCCACAGCTCCAGTGGCTGGGCCGGGGCGGCATTAAAAGGGCTCCTCCGGGCTCCCGCGGCAGGGAGCCCGGAGGAGCCCTTTAAATGCCTCCCCGGCATGACGGCCGGAGCTGCGGGTGGGATTTAAAGGGCTTGGGGATGTAATTTTGAGTATACGTGGTTTTCGCTTTACGCGCTAACTGCGGAATGGAACCCTCGCATAAGATAAGACTTGCCTGTACTGAGGGGCTAGAATAGCAACCTTGGAAGGGCTGTGGTGAATCTGTGGCTTTCCTGGATGTTGGAGGTAAAATCCATCTCCCAAATTATCCTTAAACTTCTTCCAAAAACCCATTTTCATAGATTTTGTGTCAGGGAGAAGTAAATTTCACCTCTATAGCCTATGGTCTCATTTTTCTATTGCATTTGCTGAAAAGATCTTCTGGACTGCATATGCTTAGGATAAATTGATCTGGAATCTAGAATTGCTATGTTTCAGGCTAAGGTGATATTCAGTTTATTTTTGATGTGGGAGGGAACCTTACAAATATCTGAGGGTATGTTTATATTGCAATTAAAAACCCTGCAGCGCCGAGTGTCAGAGTGTGGGTCAGCTGAGTTGAGCTTGCAAGGCTCATGCTGCGAGGTTAAAAATAGAAGAGTAGACATTTGGGTTCAGGCTGGAGCCCAGGCACCACTGTGAGCCCAAATGTCTACACTGCAATTTTACAGCCCTGCACCCTGAGCCCAAGTCAGCTGGCCTGGGCCAGTTGCATCCATGCTGCTTGTTTTTTATTGCAGTGTAGACATACCCTGAGGCAACTAAGGAGAAATTAGAGGTACATGGGAAGAATATGAAGAGACCTGACACACCATAGGGACCAGGATTAGGATGGATCATAAGCGCTCATAACAACTAAATGTTCATTTCTAGGTCATCAGTTTTAGTGCTGGATCTGGTGATCTCTCAGACCGGGGTATTTGTTGAGCTTTCTGCAGCTCAGCGGTAAGGTCCAATTTGGGAACATCTCAGCTAGAATCCTTGCCTAGCCTAGTTTGCTAGGACAGTGGAGTGTGTCTGCCTCTGAAGAGCGAACAGGATGGTCTTTTCTAGTGTAGGTGTTCAGTAGGAGTTGCAGAGCGTGCCAGATATCTGTGATTCACTGAACAGAGTAGTTGAACAAATTACAAAACAGCATTTAAGCAAAGGAAGAAGATACTTTAAAGTGCTATAGTAAAAGTGAGCCACCATGCAGAAGAGCTCTTCAGGGCAGGTGAAATAATAAAATATTGAGCAGAGAGGTACCCTTGCTATTTCATTCTTCTGGATGACTGTACTTTAATTTCACAATGATTCTGTACAGGGTTTATTTATTTATATGTGGGGTTTATTTATATAGATGATTTTTTTTTAAAGTGAATTGACCCAGGGCACAGAAACAGTTAAAGAGGAAGAGGTAACAGTTAAACATCAGCCGTCATGTTTATCTGAGGAAGTGGACACTGATGAAATTGAATATGACGACGATGATGAGGATGAAGAGTGGGACTGGGATGATTCAGTTGGAAGACTCACCAAGTGTCATACTGCAACTGGAGGCTGCAATCCACAGGTACATTAAAGACACTTCCAGGAAACTTTTCAGAGTTTCTAATTGCAAACGGGACTAAAGCAGGGCACAGTGATATGTGAATGTGACCCCAACCATAAATTCAAGTTGGGACTTGTCACTGCACTCTCAGCTTAGGAGCATCCTCATGCCTCTTGTCTCTCCTCTTCTCACACACACCCACTGCATACCTCCTAACCAATGCCACCCTCTTCTCATGCCCCGGTGGTTCTCCTTCCTCAACTCATCGACTCATAGACTGGAAGGGACCTCGAGAGGTCATCGAGTCCAGTCCCCTGCCCTCATGGCAGGACCAAATACTGTCTAGACCATCCCTAATAGACATTTATCTAACCTACTCTTAAATATCTCCAGAGATGGAGATTCCACAACTTCCCTAGGCAATCTATTCCAGTGTTTAACTACCCTGACAGTAAGGAACTTTTTCCTAATGTCCAACCTAAATCTCCCTTGCTGCAGTTTAAGCCCATTGCTTCTTGTTCTATCATTGGAGGCTAAGGTGAACAAGTTTTCTCCCTCCTCCTGATGACACCCTTTTAGATACCTCAAAACTGCTATCATGTCCCCTCTCAGTCTTCTCTTTTCCAAACTAAACATACCCAATTCCTTCAGCCTTCCTTCATAGGTCATGTTCTCAAGACCTTTAATCATTCTTGTTGCTCTTCTCTGGACCCTCTCCAGTTTCTCCACATCTTTCTTGAAATGCGGTGCCCAGAACTGGACACAATACTCCAGTTGAGGCCTAACCAGCGCAGAGTAAAGCGGAAGAATGACTTCTCATGTCTTGTTTACAACACACCTGTTAATGCATCCCAGAATCACATTTGCTTTTTTTGCAACAGTATCACACTGTTGACTCATATTAAGCATGTGGTCCACTATGACCCCTAGATCTCTTTCTGCCATACTCCTTCCTAGACAGTCTCCTCCCATTCTGTATGTGTGAAACTGATTGTTACTTCCCAAGTGGAGCACTTTGCATTTATCTTTATTGAACTTCATCCTGTTTACCTCAGGCCATTTCTCCAATTTGTCCAGATCGTTTTGAATTTTGACCCTGTCCTCCAAAGCAGTTGCAATCCCTCCCAGTTTGGTATCGTCCGCAAACTTAATAAGCGTACTTTCTATGCCAACATCTAAGCCGTTGATGAAGATATTGAACAGAGCCGGTCCCAAAACAGACCCCATGCGGAACCCCACTTGTTATACCTTTCCAGCAGGATTGGGAGCCATTAATAACTACTCTCTGAGTACAGTTATCCAGCCAGTTACGTACCCACCTTATAGTAGCCCCATCTAAATTGTACTTTCCTAGTTTATCTATAAGAATATCATGTGAGACTGTATCAAATGCCTTACTAAAGTCTAGGTATATCACATCCACCGCAAACTCTTATTGCTTGGTTTCGCCTGTGGCTGCAACTCTGTTCCATTCCTTTGGGGTCTCAACCTATCTCCCAACCCTGATATCACTGTGATGTCCTCCTTTTCAATATCCTCCTTCTGTATTCCTGGGTTTCTATCCTTTCCTTCTCACCAGTTCATGAGACGACTTGCTTGATGTGACTGGAGAGTGTGAGGGCAAGCATACATTTTGTATCATTAGTAAAGGAGGCAAGTAAACCTATGGAAAACACCAAAGGTGAATGGGTATAGAAGGGATGCTATCAGGTTAGAAATCTTGTCTGAATTACTAGCTTAAATAATTAACCCACAGAATTTGAAAACTAATTTACTTTTCACTATGCTTTCAGCTTGGGCAGCGGAAGGAGAACATTTCTCCTTTTCTCTTTGACATAGGGACATCAGAGTATCTCTGGGAAACTGAAGGGGAGCAGTTACAGAATGTTGTGGCTGGCACAAAACATATTTCGTGGGCTACCTGTTTCTGTCTTATGGACTTCAGAAGGAGACCTGGGGAGGAGGGAGTTATGTGTGGTGTGTGCTATTTAGGGGTTTATGATGGGGATCTGGCTGGGGCAGACATTGATTGGGTCTGGAGAAGAGTGCCTGTGGGAACTGATGCCTCTTTGGCAAGCCATGCACACCCTTTCTTTGTTCTCTCTTTTTGCTCTGACTCTTTCCCCTCTCAGTTTTTCTCCCCATCTCTCTCTTGGTGTTTTTTCTCCTTGTTTTCCCCACCACTGGTATTCTTGTTCCTTCTTGGGAGCTAACATTCACTAGTTGACTGACAGTCAATCCCCTGGTTAACAAGCACCTTCTCCTTGAGCTCTTAGCTAATAGCATTTTGAACCCACACATGTTTTTTGTTTTTTCTTAACTGAAATCATTTCCAGTTCTAAGCTATGTCCGTAGTCTGACAAATTCTGATTTTCTAAATGTAGATAAGCTTGTACAGGTGTTTAGAGACATGAGCAGATCAAACTAGATAAATTGATTTCCCCCCCCCCCCAAGGTACTGTGTGTATTTAGAAGGACTACTTAGGGAAGGCAAATTATGTAACAAATCCTTTGTTTCAGGCAAATAGACAGACCCCTAGTTGCAATTCAGCAAAAATGTCCACTCCTACAGACAAGGCCCTGAGAAAATTTGAGCATAAAATTAATCTAGGTAAGTATAATCCTATCGTCATCTTTTATGGTAATAGGTACACCTTGGTGACATTCAGTGACTCATTCTAATTACAGTGAGGGCGTGGCTACACTGGAGAGTTGCAGCACTGGTGGTGGGTTTACAACGCTGCAACTTAGTAACTGTCCACACCTGCAAGGCACATCCAGCGCTGCATCTCCCTGGCTGCAGCACTGGCTGTACACCTGGTCTGCTTGGGGTGTAACGATTGCAGCGCTGGTGATGCAGCGCTGGGGTTTGTTATAGAAGTGGATGGGTAGGGTTCTGTGGCCTGCTTTGTGCAGGGGGTCGGACTAGATGATCACATTGGTCCCTTCTGACCCTAGAATCTATGAATCTAAGTGTGACCACCAAAAGCGCTGTTATTGGCCTCCAGGTTATTAGGAGGTATCCCAGAATGCCTGCTCACAACAAACTGGAAGAATGGCTGAACTCCGAGCTCCCCCAAGCTGCTTTTCTAAAAAACAAAAACAGCTCCTGTTTGCTTGATGGAGCGGAGACAGGCAGGGGAATTGCTTTGGAAGGTTCACAGCTGTTTGCTTGAAGAGAGAAGTCACACGGCAGAGGGGGAGGGAGGAGTCCGTGTTGAGCAGCTGCTTATGTGGTCTGAAGGCTATTTAGGAGTGCATAATTTGCATTTAGTGGATAAGAGAGGGATGGGGGAAGGGCTTGAAACTTTTAAATTGATTGCAGGTTGGTGCTGTGTATCTTCCAGTCCTTAGAACTTGCAAGGCAGGGAGCTGAGAACAGTGTCACCTCCAAAAATCCACTCACTCTGTCTCCCCCACGCTCCCTGTCACACTCCATCCCACTCCCCTCTTTTGAAAAGCATGTTGCAGCCACTTGAACGCTGGGATAGCTGCCCATAAGGCACCACTCCCAACAGCGCTGCAAATGCTGCAAATGTGGCCACACTGCAGCGCTGGTAGCTGTCAGTGTGGCCACACTGCAGCGCTTTCCCCACACAGCTGTACGAAGACAGCTGTAACTCCCAGCGCTGTACAACTGTAAGTGTAGCCATACCCTGAGTGAGAGCTTTTAAGCATTATAACTAGCCAGCTGTTACCGAACAGTTAAAAGGGTTAATATTGGATGTCACTTTCAGACATCATGTTTGTCTTTAGATACCATTCCTGGAGTCTCCTTCTCCCCCAGAGAGCTGTCAGTCTCTCTTCCCTCTGCCTCCTTCTGATTACACAAAATAACTCTTCTGTAATTTCACCCCAGAAACAGTCTGATTAGCTGGGATGGAGGGACCCAGCTGTCCATCAGACCATCATCTGATCACTCTCACAGCTGCAGCACTTCAGCTTTTTTGGTTTTACAATATTCTGTCTAGTCAGTATGCGGTGAAGTTGCTGTGTGACATACAATATCTTGTGATATCAAATTTATACTAGGATACAGTGATTTTGTCTAGTATCTTTCATACCAAAAGATTTCCAAAATGATGAGATAAGTGAGTAGGGCAGTGATTTATAGACATAAACAGCAGCAGTATACTTGGCATTAAGTCACATGCTACCGTAAACATCAGAATTAGCGATATTGAGGGGATATTGGCTTGGACACTGAGGGCTATTGCTTACTCTATTGGAAAATGGCATGGGATTTTTTAAGTTCCTTGAGAGAGGGGCAGATAGACTTCTGTTTAACATTCCATCTGAAGGAAAGCATCTCTAGGCACTGTCTCATCTCCAGGGCAGTAGCCCGGTTGCCCCTCCATAATCCTGGAGTGGGTCTCAGACCCATAGAGGAGAATGCTAAGTTAACACATGCCTCTAGTACATATGTTTTGAAAACCTGATCATCTTGTTACAAATATTTCTTTATGTGCCTTGAATGTGTGTGATGTGTGATATGTCTATGTCTATTGGCAGCAAAAGTGTAGCTACAGTTTTGTTTGTGGAAAACCTCTTTGATCTTCACTTCTTTTTTTTTTTATGTATTTTTCAGATAGGTTAAATCTTGCTGACTCTGTTATAAACAAAGTCACAGAAAAGTCTAGGCAAAAGGAATCAGATATGTAAGTACTTTGGATGGCTGTATTTCTGTTGATTTACTGAAAGCTCTTATACCCTCAAATTGTTTTCTACTATGAGCTGCAACTTGAGCTGTGATGCTGAATAAACTAGAAATTTAGAGAATGTAAATGTTCTGTATGCTGTTTGTATTTTGGATAGGGTTGTCAAGGGATTTAAAAAATTAATCGCGATTAATTGTGCAATTAATCAAACTGTTAAACAATAGAATACCATTTATTTAAATATTTTTGGGTGTTTTCTACATTTTAAAATATATTGATTTCAATTTTAACACAGAATACAAAGTGTACAGTGCTCACTTTATACTTATTTTTGATTACAAGTATTTGCACTGTAAAAAAGCCAAAAGAAATAGTATTTTTAAATTCATCTAATACAAGTACTGTAGTACAATCTCTTTATCATTAAAGTTGAACTTACAAATATAGAATTATGTAAAAAAAAAACTGCATTAAAAAATAAAATAATGTAAAATTTTAGAGCCTGCACGTCCACTTAGTCCTACTTCTTGTTCAGCCAATCATTCAGACAGACAAATTTGTTTACGTTTGCAGGAGATAATGCTGCCCGCTTGTTTACAATGTCACCTGAAAGTGAGAACAGGCTTCTCGTGGCACTGTTGTAGCTGGCATCGCAAGATATTTACGTGCCAGATGCGCTAAAGATTCATATGTCCCTTCATGCTTCAATCACCATTCCAGGGGACATACGTCCATTCTGATGACGGGTTTTGTTCGATAACAATCCAAATCATTGTGGACCAACACATGTTCATTTTCATCATCTGAGTCAGATGCCACCAGCAGGAAGTTGATTTTCTTTTTTGGTGATTCGGGTTCTGTAGTTTCCGCATTGCAGTGTTGTTCTTTTAAGATGTCTGAAAGAATGCTCTACACCTCCTCCCTCTCAGATTTTGGAAGGCACTTCAGATTCTTAAACCTTGGGTTGAGTGCTGCAGCTGTCTTTAGAATTCTCACATTGGTATCTTCTTTGCGTTTTGTCAACTCTGTAGTGAAAATGTTCTTACAATGAACAACATGTGCTGGGTCATCATTTGAGACTTCTATAGTATGAAATATATGGCAGAATGTAGGTAAAACAGAGCAGGGGACATACAATTCTCCCCCAAGGAGTTCAGTCACAAATTTAACTGATGCTTTTTTTTTTTTAATGAGCATCATCAGCACATAAGCATGTTCTTTGGAATGGTGGCCGAAGCAGGAAGGGGGATATAAATGTTTAGCATATCTTGCATGTAAATACCTTGCAATGCCACCTAAAAAAGTGCCATGCAAATGCCTGTTCTCACTTTCTGGTTACACTGTAAATAAGAAGGGGGCAGCATTATCTCCTGTAAATGTAAACAAACTTGTTTGCCTTAGCGACTGGGTGAACAAGAAGTAGGACTGAGTGGAATTGTAGGCACTGAAGTTCTACACTGTTTTGTTTTTAATGCAGTTGTGTAACAAACAAAACCCTACATTTTTAAGTTGCACTTTCACAACAAAGAGATTGCATTATAGTACTTGTATGAGGTGAATTGAAAAATACTATTTCTTTTGTTTATAATTTTTACAGTGCAAATTTTGGAATTAAATTTTTTTCCTATAAAATGGGATGATTTGCTGAGCCAGTCACTAAAGTCATTGCCAGGTCTTGATCCTGCTTTCTTTGAAGTCAGGGGCAAATCTAATTCATTTCAGTGGCTGTGGGATTAGTCAATAAGGCAGAAAATGCTGGTGGTACTTTGCCAGCAAAGGAATCCCATTCTAATGTAATGATGCAGTCATAACATTTCTTCCCAGATCTGGACTTTAGCATCCAAAATATGGGTGTTAGCATGAAAACCTCCAAGCTTAGTTACCAGCTTGGACCTGGTATCGCTGCCACCAGCTAAGAATTATGCAGTGCCTAGCTCACTGTGGTCTCCCCAAAACCTTCCCTGCGGGACCCCCAGACTCAGATGCCTTGAGTCTTACAACAAAGGGAAATAACCCCCTCCCCTTGTTTCCTTGTTACTTCCTCCCAGGCTCCCCTCCCTGGACGACCCTAGGAGATTCCCTGCTTCCAGTCCTGGAAACACAAGTACCGAGAGATCTAATCTCTCCCCCTCACCCAGAGGGTATGCAAAGTCAGGCTTAGTAAATCTAACACAAAGAGATTTTCCCCTTGACTTTTTCCTTCCACCAATTCCCTGGTGAGCTGCAGACTCAATTCCCTGGAGTCCCCACTAACGAAAAACTCCAACAGGTCTTAAAAAGAAAGCTTTATATAAAAAAAGAAAGAAAAAGACATTAAAAATAGTCTCTGTAATAGATGACAATATACAGGGTCAATTGCTTAAAGGAAAAAAAATGAATAAACAGCCTTATCCAAAAAGAATACAATTTAACACATTCCAGCAACTACACACATGTAAATACAAAAGAAAACAATATAAACCTATTGTCTTACTATCCTTGTACTTACAACTTGGAAACAGAAGATTAGAAAGGCAGGAGATAGAAAAATCACTCTCAGAGCCGAGAGGGCACAGACACAAGACAAAGAACAACGAACTCACCCCCAAAACTTCCCTCCACCCAGATTTGAAAAAGTCTTGTTTCCTGATTGGTCCTCTGGTCAGGTGTTTGGTTCCCTGTGTTAACCCTTTACAGGTAAAAGAACATTAACCTTTAGCTATCTGTTTATGACCTCTTTTCTCTCCCTTCCTTGCCTAATTTTCTTCTTGAGCAATCATTCTGGAAAAATCTGTTGTCTGAGCTATGGCTATTTCTCTTGAGTAGATCATGTCATGCTGTTATATTTTAATTTCCACTAGGTATCGAGTCAAAGATAAATCTGACAGAGCAACAGTGGAACAGGTAAGTCTTATATGTAGCAAACTGTTTGTTAAAAGGCTTCTTTTCATTTGAATCAATAACCAGAGGTAAAATCCTAGCTTCGTTGGCGTTGATGGCAAAACACTCATTGACTTCAGTGGGAT
Source organism: Gopherus flavomarginatus (assembly GCF_025201925.1). Taxonomy (NCBI): domain Eukaryota; kingdom Metazoa; phylum Chordata; order Testudines; family Testudinidae; genus Gopherus; species Gopherus flavomarginatus. The sequence goes on from NC_066618.1 coordinate 180,516,955, forward strand.
CAGGGTTTCACCCCAGGTTTTTCTTGTCTTTCTGAACAAGACTGCTTTATAAAAATTGTGTCTGCTTTCACAGCTGGTTTGGAGAATATTGTGGTGCTTAGTATTATGATTTGCTGTTGTATTCAACTGGGATTTTGTTGATAAGCATAGAATTTCATCTTAGCTTTACTCAAAAGTGGAATTTTCCATGGAAAAGATGAAATGGTCTCTTTTTTTTTTTTTCTTTTTTTTCAATCCACACATTTTTGCTTCTAAACCTAGTATGATACATTAAAGGCCTGTATACCACGAAGACCACCGTCTGCTGTTGTGAATGCCTGGCACATTTTAGGGTAGCTGTGTTCTAATGCACTTTTTTCTTGGTACTGTGGATGGGAAATCACTCCTCTATTAGCATTAGCCTAAGGATGCATTTCATATATTATAAACCACGGATTAGGAGTTGCATACAAGTCACAAACACATTTTTTCCTAATATTGTAAAGATAATTCCAAAATTATAGAAGAAACAGAGTACTATCCAGATAGAATTTTGAATGGCTTAGTCCACTAAGATGCTGTGGTTCTGTGGGTTCTTCAATTCAGGATGGATTAGTTTAATAATAATTTCAGTAAACTGGATAAAGTGATTTTGCTTATTTATTTTTTTTCCAATTTCCCATGAGGTATTAGATCCAAGAACACGAATGATCCTGTTCAAGATGCTAACTAGAGGTGTCATATCAGAGATAAATGGCTGCATCAGCACAGGAAAAGAAGTGAGTTTCATTCCAACTGGCATGCTACAGTCTTCTTTGCAAACTGAAAGGAAGTTGACTGTGCTGAAAGGGAAATAGTAAAATACTTATCTCCTGCATTAAATTAATTTTCTTGTGTTTATCAAGAAGTTAATTTATTTACTGTAAAGTGAGACATCTGTTACTTTGAATTTTATCACATATCAGTAATGAAGCTACCAAACTCTGTTTAATAATCAAAATATGGAGCACTATTTAAATTCCACTTAGACCATAAGTGGTCATGAGGACTTGAGTGGTACATAGGCCTCGTGCTGGCACTCGGCACGGAGGCTAGTTTCATTCTTACAGCCAAAGGCTGGTCTCGTTGAAGTAACAGGCAAAATGCCATTGACTTCAGTGGAACCAGTATTTGGCTCTGAAGATCTGACCCTGCAGATCCCTGCTTATCGTGTGTAGTCCTCACTCATGCAGGTAGTTCCGTTGAAGTCAGTGTGACCACTCTCAGGAGTGCAGAGTGTAAGTAAGAGTTGAGGGTGCCTGGCACCTCTTTGGATCAGGCTCCTCTCTAGTTATCTCTAATGGACATCCCAGCCATTATTGTGAAGTTCTACTGCATGTACGCATTTTAGAGCTTTATACATATGCTAACATCTATATATAGTTTTAGATCCCAATCCTGCAAGCTAGTCCCTGTGGTTAGATCCCTAGACCCATGCAAAATCCTGTTGACTTCAGTTGGGGCACCCTTGTTGAGTCCAGGGGTCTCTAGGATTGAGGCCTGTAACAGCATTGCCACCACCTTATATCTTGGGGTGTCCTTGCAGCACTCTTGCCTCAGTTTCCCTCGTCTGAGGGCTCCTTAAAAAATTCCACACAGTCCAAGATACTCAAAAACAAGGTTCCCCTTCCTCATACAGTTTCCAATAGTTTCTCTCTCTCTCTCTCCCCTTCTTCCCCTCGATTACACTCATTTAGTTCTATCTGGACTGGCAATAAAGTTTGTCAAAACAAATGCAACTCAGAACAGAACTATCTTAACAGTCCTTCGTCCAGGGCATTTCTGCTGGAGTGCAGTCTTCCCACCTTTCTCCAGGGCTTGGAGGCCAGGACATATTCCAGGAAGCATGCAAACAGCCTTCCCCTGCTGTCTCAGAGTCTCCAGCAGGAGCCTTCTTGCTTTCTGCAACTGTGCAGGCTCAGATCTCTGCCTTATCCAAAGTCTCTCCCCTATCTACACCAGAGGCCTGATTGGGTCACCCCTCTGTGAAGGAGAGTTAGCTGTGTCACAGGTGGGATTCAGACCCATTTCTCTTTAAAGGGGCAGCCTCCCTGTGACAGAGCCCAAGATTTAATTTCTCTCCTAAAAAGTGGTGTTCTTGACAGTATTTGATACATGAGCAAACTTCTCAATACTTAAAGTATTCCCAGGACGTTAATATTGTTTCTCTTACATTCTTACTTATAGGCTAATGTCTATCATGCCAGTACAATGAATGGAGAGAACAGAGCAATAAAGATTTATAAAACCTCTATTTTGATGTTTAAAGATCGGGATAAGTATGTGAGTGGGGAATTTAGGTGAGTTGGAGTTCTTTTCTTTAATGACAGCAAACCTCTCCAGGGCTAACTGTGTGTTTACCTACAGATTGTTCTTAATTTTTGTCACAGATATTGTATAACTGTTTGTCGCTGTGGTGTGCTTGTTTTTAAGATTTCGTCATGGATATTGTAAAGGAAACCCGAGGAAAATGGTGAAGACATGGGCAGAAAAAGAGATGAGGAATTTAATAAGGTGATTTTTATGTTTAACTTTGGTGCAGATGTGACTTGTGCATTCCATTGCTGGTGGGAATGAGGGTAAGTCTGAGCTGGCTGCTGCTCAATGTCCCCTGTGTGGTATCTGTGTGGAAAATTGGTGTGATGAGATGTCACGGCCTTCAAGGCTGTCACCAATTCCCCACCTGTTTATTTGGAAGCACCATTCATTCATTTAATAAGGGAAGTTGAAAAGATTTCCCCAATATTCTAAGTGGCTTGGCAAGATTCCCAGCCTGATGTGTCTAAGGTGTTTCTTCTGCATTAACAGTACTTGGGCAGACTGCTGCACGCACACACAGCCTCAGTGATCTGAGTGGGCTCCACACAAACACAGCTGTCCCCCCATCCACTGTCAAAGCAGGATGAGGGCCTACATCGCACTAGCTGTTGTGTTGTCTCTGTTTCTAAAACTTTACTTTACTTTTTCTATGTTAGGCTAAATATTTCCATTAACATTTAAGTTCCCCATCTTAGTGTGCATGGATTGTACGATGGGCCAAATCCTGCAATCCTTATTCAGACGAGATTCCCAATGGAATCAGACAATCAGGATCTGGCACGTGACATTAAGCTTTGAAATCCACCGTGTCTTTCTGTCATGCTGCGACTAGCTCATTCATACTGTAGCCATGTTAGACTTTTAGGAAACTCAGTTTAGGGCTTTTCAACTAACAAACTTGTTTTTAACACACAGCTCTCTTGTGATGTTTTTATGTGTCAGGGAGGCAGTGACATCACTACAGAGCTCACTGTGTCACCTCATTCCCTCACAAATACGGTGAACAGGAGAGGTGGCAGAACCACGTTTTGTGGCATTTCACACAAGAGCCCTCAGGGCAGAGGAGCAATTGTTCATCACTGCAGTCTGGTCCTCTAGCAGAAGAAAGAGCAGAGATGCTTCAGGGTGACTCAGTCTATCCTTGCCAAGGTCTGCAGAAGTGTGAGACCCTCATAGTCACTGGGATCAGAGGCAGCTAATGCATTTAAGGGTTTGATCCAAAGCCTGTGAAGGTGAATGGAAAGACTCCTGTTGGCTTTAATGGATTTTGGGTCAGGCCTCAAAAGAATCAGCATGGATGTGATTGTTGTTCATCACCATGTTGACATCAATGAAGACCAGCGTTGGTCCCATAAACGGAGCAGAAACCAGACTGCCTGTGAGCCAGGGAATCTGAGTGTTGCCAAGGCTGTTTGGTTAAAACCTTCCCCAGAATAGTAGAGTGAGAAGCAAAGTGATCATAGGAGATATTGTCAGGTCAAGAGTGATTCTCCTGCAAGGGTCAAACAATTACTCTTTTGAGTGATTCTGGCACCCTGCCCTCCCCGGGGAGGCATCAGTCACCTCTTCCTTTTACAGACCCAGTGTCTTCCTGCTAGATTTAATGTGGGATTTTCAAAAGTGTCTAAGTGAGTTAGGAGCACAAGTCTCATTCACTTTCAATAGGCCTTGTTCTCCTAACTCACACATTTTTGAAAAACCCTAGCAAGGAGGGATATGGATCTAAATCTCCAGTATTTCCATACCTGCACAGAGTGAAACCTGCTGAAACTCAAGGAGAGATGACTTTGTGGCCTCCTTCCACTAGGATCAGTGGTTTGTGTGTGTGTAGTGGGGTCTCAGGGAGGAGGGAATCAGGCAAGCTAGAGAGCTAGTCAATAAACCGATGCCAACAGGGGGTGGATCATTTGATGGTAGCTGTTCTGTTGAGCTCCTGCTTGTCCCAGATGCCCTGCAGGCTTAAAAGGTGAGTTCTGATTTTAATCTGCCTCAGATCCTGTCCTCGGTTTTGGAGGAACGAGATGTTTTGGAACCTGATCTCCCACATAATCCCCCATTACCCATAGTAAGCAGAAGAATACTTGTGGCACCTTAGAGACTAACAAATTTATTTCAGCATGAGCTTTCTCAAGTCTCTAAGGTGCCACAAGTACTCTTGTTCTTTTTGCGGATACAGACTAACACGGCTGCTACTCTGAAACCTGTCATTACCCATTGTGTCACTCACAAAGCCGCGATAGAGGGTGGGAGTCTTTAGTGCTGTCTGTTTCAGGAGCGAAACAGGAGATAATCCCAGCCACTGCACCACGATATCTCCCAGGACTGGGGAGCAACCCACAGGAGACAGCCCTCCAACACACACACAAGGGATCTTTATTATCCCCTCTCTCAACCTGTGACAGCCATGACAGGGAATAATCATAAGGCTCTGCCTGCATGCTGATCCTTTTTCCTCTAAAAGTCCCCTCTTCCTCCTTGGCATGATTCCATGGCATAGTCTCTTAGGTCCTCCTTCCTTGCACTGCTTGGTGTATTCCCTTGGGGTCCTTCCTCCTCATCCTGCCCAAGCCCCAGCTCTGGGATTCCATTCCATGTGTTCTCAGCTGGATACAGTCTTCCTCATTCGTTGCCCTCTGAAACAGCTGCTGTGTCCCAGATCCTGGGTGAGGGAACGGATCCCCTTATGTCCCAAAACCAGCATTGAAAATGATGTCAGAATATGGTCAGTTTCCCCATGTAGATGGGAGCCAGAAGTGCAAAGTATTATTTATTCCCTGTTGAAACACTGTGACCTGTGCTGACCTGACCCCATCATGCTCCATGATAGAACACTGACTGATGGGCACACAGCTTTCCACTAATGGGCCGTGTTGGTCCCCACTGCACAGACCCTCCTAACATCCCGTCCCTTCCATCAGGGAAGAGAGTGGAGCTGCAGAGGACACCTGGGACAGGGGAGACTGTTGCCTTTGCAGAGTATCAGTTACCTAGGCACCACCTCAAGGAATCTCTTTTTATTTCATCTTTTTGTGGGGAGAAAAATCACAGCAATGTCAACAACTCGTGACCAATTGTTGCTAATGGAGGCATCTATCTGGGGAGGGCAGGGTGGGATAAGGATGAAACACTTGGTCAGCAACAGAGAGACAGACTGACTGATGCAGCTGGATAGTTGGGTGTATGGGGCAACTTAGTTTAACAAAATATATATAACTAAGGGTATATAGTGTGCAGCAGTGTGATTTCTAAAGCACACCACTGTGTTGCACACTAATTGCTCCATATAGAGCCTGCTGGTGCACACTAAAAGTTCTCTAGTGTGCTTTAATGTATCTGTGTTTAAAGTGTGCTATGGAACTTTTAGTCTATACGGGCCAATTTGTGTGCAATATGATCGTGCGCTTCAGAAATCGCAGCCCCATAGCATGCATTACCAGTGTGGACAACACTGGACATTTGTGGCATACCTTCTCACATTCCAGGTGGTTAATGCAGGACTCAGCGCCACTCAGTTTGGGGGCCCGGGCCCTCTCAAACAGTGGGCCAAGGCAAACTGCCCTTCAACCTGGACAAGGGGCTTACTGGGTCAAAGCGCGACAATCCCACAAAACCCAGGACTGTTAGGACGTCTGATTTATAGTCTTATGATTAAGACATCAGACTGGGACTCAGGAGGAGTGGGTTCACTTTTCAGGTTTGCCACAGACTTCCTGTCCAACCTTAGACCTTCTCTCTGTGTGTCCATTTCCCATCTGTAAAATGGGGATAATGATACTTCCCTTTGAATATTTAGAATGTAAGCTCTTTGGGACAGGGACTGTCAGTTACTCTGTACAGCACCTACAACCAGGGTGACCAGACAGCAAGTGTGAAAAATCAGGACGGGTTAGGGGATATAGGAGCCTATATTTGAAAAAGATCCAAAAATCAGGACTGTCCCTATAAAATCAGGACATCTGGTCACCTTGCCTACAACAGAGGAGTTCCAAACTTAATTGGTGCCCCTCGGCACTACTCTAATACAAATTATAAGTACTATGCATTGCATTTGTTTTTAATAGGTAGTTATGGGTTTTTTGTTGTAATGTTACAGGTTGAATACAGCACAAATACCTTGTCCAGAGCCAATTATGCTAAGAAGTCATGTACTTGTCATGAGTTTTATTGGTAAAGATGACATGTAAGTATCTATCTTGAGAAAATCAATGAGAACTTCTTTATTGATAGGTTTGAACAAAGTCTGTTGAATTTGCGTAGTTTATGGCATAGGCTGGTGATTAATTGAGTACATTGCTCTGGTGTATAAATGAGATGTAAAATATCAAGATCCCTCCCAGCTCCTGTGACAGAGAGTCTGCCTGATTCCAAAGCTTTATCCATGCAAGGTGTGAGCAAATAGTCTGCATTAGCTAGAAATTAAGGCCCTGGTTCTGTAAATGGATCTGCATGGGCCTTTTTATACTTCATAGAATACGGATGGTGAGGATTCTGTGTTCTAGAAATGTAAAATAAACTTCAAAGCTCAGATTGTGATGTGTTAATGCTTTAGTTGGAAAATTCATTAGTGGTGCACACAGAAATGTTAACTCAGCATTTTGTAATGTAAATATTTAATATTTATAATGTTATGCTCTAGTTCTTCAGCTGGTGTAAACCATTGTAGTTCCACTTTCTTCAGTGGAGCGATGAATATTTTTATATTAGCTGTGGAGCTGGCCAAGTGTTTGAGTAAATCACTGAGGACTTTTCATTTACTGAATTAAAATGGATCAAGTATTGTGGTGAAGGGACTATACAGCTGGTGTAAAATGGGAGAATTTATTCTGTTTTTTTGTTGTTGTTGTGTTTTTTAAATCCAAGGCCTGCTCCTCTATTGAAAAATGCTCAATTATCTGACTCAAAAGCCCGGGAGTTGTATCTACAGATCATACAGTACATGAGAAGGATGTACCAGGACGCCAAACTTGTTCATGCAGATCTCAGTGAATTTAATATGCTGTATGTTTTTAAACCTTGCTCTGTATTTTAACATTTAAAATGTAGGCATTGGTGGCTTTTCACGTAATATGTAGAGTTGTGCAGTACTAATATGCTCCTGTGGGAAGATGGTATCTTCCTTTCAGCTCTGCTTTGTAATTTACCTGATTATTATACAGATTTCATCCCAAATCTATCTCAGATAATTTAGCTTGCAAAATACTTCCCTGAATAGGTTATTCAGTGAATTTTTTTCTATCAGCTGATGAATAAACAAGTAAGCTATTTTAATTCATTGTTCTAAAATTGCTTTCTGTGTTCACTAGGATTGTTCTGTCAAATAATGTACAATAGTATAACTGAAAACAACTATTATATGGAACGTGTCCATAGCAAAACTTTAGTGTCAGGCCGCCAAAACTTGAACCATTTTTTTCAAATAGTGGGATTTAAAAACATTTTTTTTTCTGCTTTTCCCTTGCTGCATCTCCAGATACCACAGCGGAGAGGTGTACATCATTGATGTGTCTCAGTCAGTGGAGCATGACCACCCACATGCATTAGAATTCCTGCGGAAGGACTGTGCCAATATCAATGGTGAGTGGGCAGTAGTTCAGCTCCACTTCTAATAGGTCATTCCTCTAGAAAGATTAACTGTGTAATTCCTTTTATTCTTCACACTGATACTGCATGTAGAACAGGATGGAGTTAGTTAAAATGCGCCTCATCTTAGGATGTGTATAAGTTTTGTTAGGAAACCAACAAGTTACGCTACGCTAAGACAGCCAAGGTAGAGTACGTCATACTAATTCAATTACATCTGAGCTTATGTTTTAGGCTAGCCTAAGGAAAGCAGAGTACACACAATTTCTTACATTACAACAAAGGAAATATCTACCTGCTGTTACGGCAGAGAACATACAGACTACAGATCTGCTTTGTTTAGTGATTACAAATCAAGTGCAGAACTTCTTTGTCAACAAGAAGTTACTCTTGGTTTGATCACGTTAGTCCTTGCACCTGTGCAGAGCAGGTTACAGGTTTGGGGCCGTTGGTGATCTATTGTTAAAGGGCTATGCTAATATTTTATGTCAAGTTCATCAAGATGCAGTGAGCACCCTCAAACAGTATTTTATTTAAAAATATTGAAATTATTGTCTTCATAGTAGAAGTATAGACTTTAAGGTCAGAAGGGACCATTATGATCATCTAGTCTGACCTCCTGCATAATGCAGGCCACAGTATCGACAACTCTGGTCTGCATTTTGCTCTGGGCAGCAAGAAATGGGTGTGTCTTTGTAAACATTGGCTTCCTTACTGAAATCTTTATTTAAGAAAAAGGAAAAATCCATAAGACAGAACTTCTTACATTTTGATGTCACATATTGCTTGAGAGCCAGTGAACTAGTAATGTTTTATCCCTCTTGTGTTCCATGGACTTGTGAATGTTTCCTTCTATTATCTGTAATCTTTCTTCTCCACGTTCAGCTTGTCTTCTGTAAGTGCCACGTGACTTTGGAAGTTTCTTTGGCTGCTCTTTGTCATCCCAGTTCTCTGCTCTATCACTTCCACACTGGTGTTTACTTTGTCTGCTATAGAACTTGCAAGAGTATTTCTCCATGAGCATGACAGTGATCTTAGTTGCCATGTTTTCTGTCACTGGGCTGCGAGAGCCACCTGGGTTGCTTCCAGGCTTACCTTTTGTTCTGTCTTTCTAATTCATTTCTCAGGGATGCTATGTTGGTTTATCCACAGTGAGCATTAGCATTAGAGAATATTCAGCTAAATACCCCATGGAGTGCCTTTGGTTTTTACTTGGCTATGGAACCGTATTTTCTCTGTCAACCCTTAGATTTAGTTAGGATTGGTATCTTAAGCCAGCTGGGTGTGAGTATCAAAGAATGGTCGTTAGCCTAAGATGTGCACCATATTGTCCCCCCCGTGAATGAAATTTAAATAGATCTTAACTGTACCTCAGGGCACACCTTTGATTCTCATCTGTAGAAATTCCAGATCTGCAAATTTCACTGTTTGACATCTACGAAGTTTAATCTTAATATACTGCAACTGCTTGATCCTTTATGAAGCTTTCCCTTCCACCCTCCTGCTTTTCGCTTGTTTTCTGGTCGCATTTGGCTTTCACTGAAGTCTATTTGACTTTTGCCCTTAACTTCAATAGGAAGGGGATTGGACTTCGGATTTGCATGCTTCATTCAGCATTTGTTGTATCTGAAAGATGGACAACTTGGGCTTTGGGTGTCTAAGAGTTTTCTGATAACCACACCCAGTGGGATTCTACAAATCTTGTAGGGAATTTCCCCAATTCATAGAACCATTATTCTGTATTTACCATCACTTTGATGGTATAGAAGCATAAAGTGAACTTGAATCATACTAACTTTGTTGTTTTTCCCTGCTTCGTGGCAGACTTTTTCTGGAAGTACGGTGTTGCAGTGATGACTGTCAGAGAGCTCTTTGAGTTTATTACAGATCCTTCTATCACAAGCGACAACTTGGATGCTTATCTCTCAAAGGTCAGACGTGAAGTTCCCGCTTGTGTAGGAAGATTTAAGTAGTAAAATAAGATCTGATTCAAGCTCATCTATCCCGTTTATACCACAACGATGCTTCTGCAGTAAAGATTGTGCATTGTATAATGAGACAGCAACTTAAAAAAAATAAAGAAATGTGTTAACATCGGTACATGTAAGCTGTGGGAACTTATCCACACCTCCCCACCATGTTTGTGTGGGGTGGGGTGTATGAGCAGGATGAGTGAGGCGGACTTGGGGTAAATGGGTTTGAGTGGAACGAGGGAGGCTTGCACCCCACGCTAAAATACCCAGCATCACCAGCTAAATGCTGATTAGTCCTGTAGGTGAAAGGAACTTGCCTGTTCTAGGAGGAAGGGGTGTATTCTGGCTCTAAGCCCCACACCTGGAATGCCTCAGGCTGGTTTTAGTTACTCACCATTGCTCTCTTCCCCTTCCCTCTATCTGTTTAATCATGTTCTGTCTCAAGCAGAGGTCGGTGTAAATTCAGCTGAGGTTCAGTTGTTGCTAGTGAATAGATGATCACTTTCCAGCCCCCTAGCTCTAGCAGCCATGTTGGGTTCTCCTTTACCAATTAGCTGTTGCGGTAAATCCAAGCTCGGGTAGTCAAAGCAACAAAGATGGTGAAGGGTCAAATTCAGACCCCCATATCTTGACCTCACCCGTGTTGGGAATGGGATGTCAGGAGACATTATTCCTACCCCAACCTGGAATGCTGGGTAGGAGGCGAGTGCTTCCAAGCAGCCCATAAACGCTTGTACATCACGCACAGCTTTTGGGTACTCACCAGTGCACTGGGCTGGAGGGAGTAGAACTGTGGCTACAGTATTCCCATCTTACTCACACATGCTCCTCCGGCTATTCAGTGCTGTTGGCAGCAATAGCAGCAACTCTCTGCATCTGGGTGGTGTAGGCAGCCTCCTGTGTGAGAGCATGAGCAGCAGACAGAGGCTCCCTGTGCCCTGTTATCCCACGCTGGTGTAAGGACAGCCATAATTTGGCGCTGTGTTTGGATTGGCGGGAGTGGAGGGAAAGTTTTTTTGCTCTCATTAAGTAGATCAGTAGCGGGATTTAAGTGGGTGTGCCCTGCAGAAATGTTCAGCACCGCTAGGTGTCACTAAAGGCATTGTGGAATGAACAGCTGGAGTGTTTTACATGAGCGGGAGAGAACAGTTTCCCAGCAAATGGAGTGGAGGTGGGGAAATATAGGTAGGAACAGCTACATGAATTATTATCCAGCGTGAGGGACTGGATTGTGAAGAGTGATGATTTTGTATTGCATTTCATATTGCTGTAGGCGATGGAAATAGCAACCCAAAGAACAGAGGAAGAGAGGTCCAGTCAAGATAATGTGGATGAGGAGGTGAGGATTTTTGACTCTGCCAGGAGGGAATCTTTGCAGTATCCCTTTCTGAAGACTTTTTGAAATGTTCTCTTTGATACCCTGATCCACAGAATGTTACATTTAATACATTGATACATCCTGAGATAAGTGGAGAGGTTTTCAGATAGTAAATGGTTCTTTATATGCTATCTAAACGCTTCTCACGATATCTTCTTTGCAATCTCTGGTCAGCATCACCTGTGTCATTAGGATGTTTCCTAGACCAACGTGCTTGGTTATAACTGGTCTTGAACTTAGACATTACAAGGGACCTAGCTCGCAATGAAGGGGAAATCTTTGAGATTCTGCAAATAATGTGCTAAAATGAGGATTTATACAGTGTTAAGATATGAATAGTTTTTGCCCCCCTCGGTTACTCATGTTGACTGAAAAACAATTCCTGCTCCCTCTCCCAGATTCTGATTTGGGTCTTCTAGTTATGGTAATAGTGTTTCTCTCTGCTTATTTCTGATGCAGCAGTAGCCAACGTAGGTCTATTTTCTTTACATCATTGAGGATGTGTGGTGCACTGGCAGTATTGTTTAGCATGGGAGCAAAAGACAAAATCACTATCCTGATTTGATTCTTTTAACTTGTCAGCAGCAAAGTGCTGGATTGCAATAAAACCTGAATTTAGTGTATTGAGGGGCATTTTGTACCAGATAAGAACTTTTTAAAAACAGGTCACTCTTTGTCCCTTAGTTAACTGCTGGTGTGTTTATAAACCAAAGGCCCAGTCTGTGAGGTTTACCATGCCTTCTTCGAGGTGCTGAGCACCCTCAGCTCCCATTGAAGCCAATAGAACTTCATGTTTGTCCATCTGTGTTGTTGACTTCGGTGGGTGCTCAGCACCTCAGAGAAGAGGGCCTCATTACATACTCTATATTGTTGCAAGCTCATCTTGTGTAAGGAGATCCACTATTGTAACTAACATGAAGTTTTTGTTTATATATAATTTAAGTGGATCTGTACTGTGAGAGGAAGGATGATATAGTAGTTAAGGCACTGACCTGGGACTCAGGACATCTGGGTTCAATTCCCTACTCTGCCACAAGCTCCCTGTGTGACCTTTTAAGTACACCCCTTAAAATTCAAACAAATTAATGGTGAGGATGGGGCAATGTATGGAGGTGTTCATAAAGAGATGGTCAGTAGCAGTCATGCTAGCAAGACCTTAATTACAAAATCTTAAGATGTTGTCACGGGTGAGCTCCATACTGTAGGACCCACCACAACAAAGAGATGATCTCCTGCTGGCCAAAGACAGTGAGATAGGATCTCTAAATTATGGGTGTCACGTGATCGTAGACACCCATCCGGATGATTTTTAAGGACAAGGCCTTAATCAGACTGATATATAAATCAATAAATCTGCTGCATGTTTCATTTCACTCTGTTAGGTGTTTAAGAAAGCTTACATCCCTCGAACCCTGACCGAAGTTAAAAACTATGAGAGGGATGTAGATGTAATGATGAAATTGAAGGAAGAGGACATGGCATTAAACGTGCAACAGGATAATGTAAGTAGACTTCCCGAAACATTACAAACAACTTGAGTTGGCAGAAAGAGACAATTCAAGGCAGTGCCATTAGCTGTGGATTCTCATGGAAGAACCACCAACGGGGTTTGTTTGAAGTATTGGTGAATCCTGATTTTATAGCAATATATTATCAAAAACGTCAAGAATGAATGCATTCAAAAGACACACTAGCATATCAGGGATTAGTAGCTAACAATCACATCCTCTTTCTGAGTAGATGTGCGGTAGCTGTCAAAGCAACTTGACATTCAGTTTCAGCTATGTATGGACTAAACTTCACATATTGTAGGAGGAAAGACCAAATTAATCTCTGATGTAAATTCATTGATCTTAGTTATATTTCAGCCCAGGAATCTCACCTCATTGTTTTTACAGAATTAAAATGCTGCCACATCCCTTTGAAATTATTTTTATATTATTTTTGTGGCTTGACTAGAAGCATAAGGTGGAAATACATAAGATGGTACCTGGAGTCTAGTAATAGGAATCATTGAACTTATATTTTTCCATCATTCATTGTCCTGTTGAAACTTTAGATATTTTCCAATTTCCCAGAGTAAAGCTAAAATTCTACTACAGGCAGGTGTTCATCCATCAACCTTACTTCAGCTGTATAACAGCGCTTCTGTGCTACCTATATACACATACCACTCACCATGGGGCCCTTGTCAGATGCCTCTGTTACTCCATGAATAATGCAGATCTTGCTCAAGGTCCGAGAAGTCAATTTACTGATGTGTTACAAAATGTAGAGACTGAGTGCTTAAAAGCACTGTTATGCACAGGGGCAGATTCTTAGCTCAGAAAAACGAAGCTTTCCAAACAGATCCTTTTGAGTGACAAAAGAACATACTTCAAAACACCTGGATAGCTGAAGATTCTAATACGTGAAAATTGAGGAGATGATTTAAGTAAAGAAGTCAATTACAATATTCCCTTTGTGTTTTTAAAAAAAAAAAGGTGCCATAAGTGCATTGCACCTTATTGGCTGTACTACATGCATTGAAACAGTATTATTTGTCCTTTTTCTAGATGATCTTTCCATTCTGGGTAGTGCCAAGAAAAAGCCAAATCACCAGATTGCTGTCTATATTTTGCAAGCATAGTCTATAACAGTGACATAGCCCTGTCTCCTACCCTTCTTCTGTTTTGTCATTTTAGGCTGCGAACTCTGCAGGGTGGGGTTCTGTCTTTCAGTGTGTTTGTGCAGTTCCTAACACATTTGTACACTATTGCCGTATAGATGATGATGATGCTAGTGAGCTGATAAGACAAACTCTTCTAAGGCTTTACAAGAGAGAGCTGTGCCTTCTCCCTCTCAGCTCATCCGTGTACATGTTGTAAAGTTTCTCCATACAAAAGTTTCACAGGGAACAGACTCTGATCTCAAAAAATGGAGGTTAGGACTATGGAATCTCTAGTTTCTAAAATCTGACGTGCAAAATCTACCGCCTGTGCGCAGAGAGCTCTCTGGGTGGTACTGGAAAACCGGCACACCTGATACAGCCAGCCACCTGTTTTCTTTGGTTGGCAGGTTGAAAATGATAGTTTTGCAGCTAGATGTTTTTGTTTAATGGATTTTCATTTTTCCTGGTGTATAGATTCTATACCAGACAGTGACAGGATTGAAGAAGGACTTGTCAGGTGTTCAGAAGGTAAGAGAGCCTGTTGTTAAGTTTTTCTTCTATAGTGAATTTCATTGTTATAAAGGTGCCTGAGAAGTATTAAATAAGGCCTGGTCTTGCATTTGGTTCTATGCAGGCAGCCCCCTGATTGCAGAAGGGCTGACTGCAGGTTCTTCCAGCACAGAGACAGTTGCAAGATCAGGGGCTAAGATCACATCTTTACACCACTGTGTACCTGCATACTATCTGGTGCAGTATGTGGAATGACTTTGCATTACTCAGCCAGTGCTGGAGTAACTCAGGAACAAAAATACTCAAGGAGCCACCAGATGGTCAGTATAGGAAGATACAAAACATGGCCAGATCTACATTTAGGAAGGTGGGGGAAAGATTTCGCAGTGCAGAAAACTTACTTTATATAGAATGCTACATTATCACAAGTGCTGTTACATTTTGTGTGACTTGTGCTGTAATAATTGTACATAGAGCATTTATGCAGAATAGGGCATTGTACTAACTAATGGAAATGTTGCAATGCAGTACTTTAAAAACACACTGGATAAAAATGCTGTACTAATCAGTCTGTAAGTGATTGCAGATGTCCTACAACAGTAGGAGCCAGGTTGGGTTTTTCCTTTTTTGGAAACCATGCTTAGTTAAACAGCACTAGGCAGATCCTGTCTACAGTGCAAATATAACCATGTCAAGCGACCAGGTTGTAACACGTTTGTTCCCCAGTATGATTAAAGCAGGGCTGCCCAGAGGATTCAGGGGGCCTGGGGTCTTCGGCAACGGGGCCCCCGCCGCCAAATTGCCACCAAAGACCCGGTACTTCGGCGGCGGGTCCCAGGGTGGAAGGACCCCCTGCCGCAGGTCTTCAGGGCACTTGGGTGACAGGTCCCGGAGCGGAAGGACCCCCCACCATCGAATTGCCACCGAAGACCCAGAGCGGAAGAAGCTCCAGGGGCCTGGGCTCCGCTAGAGTTTTCTGGGGACCCAGAGCGAGTGATGGACCCCACTCCAGGGGCCCCGAAAAACTCTCGTGGGGGCCCCTGCGGGGCCTGGGGCAAATTGCCCCACTTGCCCCCCACTCCCTCTCTGGGCGGCCCTGGATTAAATTACAGCTTTCTTTTGTATTGTAGATGCCTTACTGTTACTGCTACAGCCCATGTGGGTCACTGCTAAAACTGGCATTGGTATGATTCTTTAAAAAAAATCAAGGTCCTGTGTACACCACAGAACTGAATAGTACTTTAACTCTGTGTGGTGAGGATGTAGCGATGCAGCTCTTTTGTAACCAAGTCCCCTGATTAGCTGTATTTCTATTGTTTACTGTACTCTTTGTTTTTAACTTGGATTAATTTTGTTTTATTCTCCTTTTTGTAGTTTTAATACCAGTGTCTAGAGGCACATTGTTCATGGAGAAGTGGATAAACACAAATTAGCTGAAGGCTTTCTTTCTAGGAGGCTCTACCACTTAAATGCTACATCATTTTTTTTTTTTTAATGTTCCATGGACTTTTGGTTAGGGACAAAATCCTTCTGTGTCTCCTTTAGGTCCCTGCACTCCTTGAAAAAAAAGAAGATGACATGGAATCGGATTCAGAAGATGAGGGCAGTTCTGATGACTGTGACTCAGGCTGTAAAGAACAGGGAGAGCCACTGCATCCCAAAGATCAACCGACTGACGCTGGCATGGACAAAAAGGTCAGTTGGCCAGGAAGTCGTACACTTTCACCTCTCTGCTCCAAGGAGCTACTCAAGTGACAAATATGTTTATTTTTCTACATATCTACTGCTCAGTGAAAACAAAAAAGCTTTTCATTTATTCTTTTAAGTATTTTAATTAAGAGAAATGAGCAGAGATTGAACGTCCCCAATGAAGCGTTGTTTGAAGTGCTCTCTTGGGTTTTGCTAATGTAGTTTTTAGAGAGTAACAGTTTAACCTACACTTACCCACCAACCCCCAAACCCAGAATACATAAGCTTTGTGTGGGGAACTCCACCCAAGATGTGGGGAACAGAATCTGATGTGGACAGGGCACAGCACAATTCTACAGCGTGTTTTCTAGCTCTTGGGCTGGAAGAGGGGCCATGACTCCTGCCCACTTTATATAATTGTGGACCCAGTGGCCGTGGCCCCGGCTTCATCCATAAGGGTTTATGAAGAGCTTGGATGTGGAGCCCACTCTGCCTGAGCACAAGGTATAGAATCTTCCAGAGAGTCAGCTCTGTGGCTTCCTGAACCCTGCACAGTGGATCCACTCCAGTGGGTCAGAGACCTCAGTGAATGTCACTGAGTGTCATTCCAGGCCCTGCATGAAGGCAAAACTCCATGCCGTTCAAAAGGATTAAAGTGTCATAGAAGATGAGATAATTAACATTGAGCCTAAAAATTTGAACTACAATGGCTGTGCCATGGTGAAATTCTTGGGGCTAGGGTTTGTCTTTCACACATGCCATAAAATGGAGAGTTCTTGGCCACTTCTGACCATGATTCCCGGTTCTCTTTTGTAGGATGGGATGTTAGTTAATCACATTGTATTGGTCAGATCCCAGTTTGAATTATATTCTGTTTAGCTAAATTGCACCTGCGGTCTCAGTGAGATAAAGTAGCATTCACTCCGGGACTTAAACTGCTGCATAGTGTTGTGGTATCAAATCCCCTCCCTTCAACTCTGATGATGATCAAGTTGCTGCGTTCTGAGCTCGTTGCAGGCGTTGGAATGGTCTCGGCAGTCCATGAAAGTGTTCATTGCAGTAGTCCAACCTGAACATTGGAAAGCCATGCATCAGATTTCTATTACAATTTGTGTTAATAGTGGAATTTACAAATTAAATAGTATGAGTTCTTATCCCCTTCGTAATCTGCTATGTTCAGCAGTTGCTCCCACCATAACTTCCTGGCTTCAAACTCCTTGCAATTTGCAAAAACTGGATTTTGTGGATCAGCCTCATCTCTAGAAATGTGGGGTTCATTTAATTTTCTAATAGAGCATTTGAAAGCCTGGGCCAAAATTGCTTAACTTCCCCCCTCACCTTTTCTAATACTAACGTATCACGTATTAAGAACCTGCACACAATCACTCTGTATCGTTATTGTAAATGAAGTCTTATTCACTTTTTGTAGGAAAGGAAAAAGATGATTAAAGAAGCCCAAAGAGAAAAGAGAAAAAACAAAATCCCAAAGCACGTGAAGAAGCGAAAAGAGAAGACAGCAAAAATGAAGAAAGGCAAATAACATGGCTTTAATCTTGGGGCAGGGTTAGCTGTTGTTGACTATTGGTCTCCATCAGTTAGTTTCGCTACACAATATTCTATTTATGTACATACAGATTTCACCATGATGGTGGATTGTTAACAATCTTGTGATTGACTGGACGCAGCATATACCATGGATTTTTCGATGGAGAAGATTGACTTGTGTAAAATGTGCAAAGCTTTTAGCCCTCAATGTGAGTGGCTGTTCTCCTGCTTCTCGGACTGCCAAGAAGAAGGAGCTTTTTATGACTATAGCCCAACACAGGAAAAAAAATAGAAGCACATACTTGTGTCTCTCTTTAAAAAACAAAGGAATACCCAATAACCGCATGGATGTCTAGTTATACTTTATCATGGGCATTAATACCATGGTCAGTGTTTTCATGTGTAGGGGAAATAGAGGTGCACAAATCCTTATATAAGCACACATATAAGCACCTGCTGTCATGGAACATCAGTGGCAAAACTGCCATCGGCTACAAAGGAAGTAGGACTGAACCATGAGTGATTTTTTTTCAGAGGTGCTAAATTCCCTAAATTGACTATAATTCCCACTGGAGTCAATGGGAGCGGTGAGTGATCAGCACCTCTGAAAATCAGGCTTCTTATTTAGGTGCCTAAATATGGGTTTAGGTGCCTGACTTTAGGTACCCAAGTTTTGAAAACGTTGATGTAGCTGTTTAAATGCTTCACCTTAAAACTCTTCCCCCATCTAAGATGCTTCTCATACAGTTGATGTCAATTGGCTGCAAGCTGCTGAGAGGTGGTAATTGTTGTTAAGCTTCTAATAATTCTTCTGTGTTCTGTTCCATACCTGTTGTTTCTGTGTCTCAATGGTAAAATTTAACATGCAGATGTTTCCATTTTGAATGAGAACATTTGTACTGAGGTCATCATGTAAGACTGCAGCTTCAAATCAATATGGCTTTGGATCCGCTTATGCAAGCAGAACTTTGTTCTATTTGTTGTCTGGAATATATTTAAAAATAGAAGCATAATGTTTTGTTACTGGCATACTTCTGAAAATGGATTTTATTCAGATTCTAGCAAACAGTACAAATCTAAAAAGCTTCAATATGATGCTTATTTAATTATAAGCTGCTTTTGTTCTCAATGGCTAAAGGAATAGCACAGATATAAGTGGTTGGTTGTAACAAGGGTGCTATGTCATGTTTTTAATCAGGACATAATGCTAACAGTTCAAATGAACAAGCAGCCATATTACATTTCACTATGTATGAATAAGATCATGATCATCACATTGGTTTGACATTTGATCAGGTCTTAAAACTGGTATTTTTTTCCACCCAGAGCTTGATCTGCAAGGTGCTGAATGCCCTCCACTCCTACTCCCATTAAAAAATTTAGGCCCTTGCTTCTCTGAATCAAAGTGACACTAGTGATTTTGGGTATTAACTTGAGACAATATAAAGGAGACTGATTTTTCGAAATTGCTGAGCACCTGTCCTCTGAAAATCAGATCCCTCTAAGGCACCTCACATGGGACACTCAAAATCACTAGTCACTTCTGAAAAGGTAGGTCAAAATGCTTAGTAGTATGCAAGAGACTTAAACAGGCAGAATATGAATATCCACAGTTACACTGGCTAGGATAAAAATTAAGGGATGATTTACCCCCATGCTTCAGGACATAAGCCAACCACTGGACTTAAGAAACTTTCCCCTGTGGGCATGTTGTTGGTTATTAGTTGTACATTAGTTGGTTTTTTAAATACCTTCCTCTACTTGCAGGCATCCAACACTCCACTGTTGGAGAGAAGTGGCTATTGGATTTACATGGCCTGATGCGCTATGGCAATTGCTCTGATACTGCAGTTCTTAACAACATATTTGTATTCTTTGGTCAAGCCTTGCAAAATTCAGCTCATGTATAAAAGCAGTACTGGGCCAGGTATTGGCATGCTGCTTCTCTCACATGTTAGATGTACGCTCTGTTTATGTAACTGTTGCGCAGAAGCTTTGGGAGGTGGAGATGTACAGATGCGTTCTCCATGGTGAAGCCAGTAAATCCAGTTTTGCACATAAGGAGATGTCGACAGGCAGGTTTTTTGCTGATCTGAAATATTTTGATGAAAGAATGCAAAACTAGCTCTGACAGGCCTCTGTTGTACTTGCATCAGTCATTCATTCAAGAGTTACACCGAGGATACTGCAATATACGGTCTCTGAGACGCAAAAGCCTGCACTTTCCAAGACCCCTTGGCCTGCCCTATAATTTTTCAGCCACAATCAACTGAATTCATTCACATGCATGTGTAAAGGGTAGACGTGGACCTCTAACTATCTGATTTGTAGGTACATTAGAGGTAGAAATTAAATTCAGTCATTTGTACCTGCAAAATTGATTGTGGATGCAAAATTGTGGATGTGAAATACGGTGTGGAGTGCAGCTGACTTCTTCCCTGCCCATTCCTGATCAGCAGAGCATGAACCTTACAGGGCAGCTGCAGAGAGGATTTAATAGTAACAGAAAAAAGGGAAGCATGCTAGGGAGTCCACATGCCTATCTTCCACCCCCATCCCTTGTCTCACTCCCCTCTGCTCAGAAATGGGAAGGAAGGAATGAAGAATCAGGCCCTTAGTTGCTTCAATGTAATAGTGATGAGGGCTCATAAAGTACTTAGATTATTTTTTTGTAAGTGATTAAAAGAAAATTGATACCCTGATAAATAGTTCCATATACATTTTAAAAATAAAGGATCGATGTACTGTTAACTTCTTGGGCTGTTTTGCTTTGTTAAAATTAATAAATGTATAACATTTTTTCTGAAAGCACACAACTCCTATTTTAATATCCATAGTCTTACCTTTCTAATGTGATGGATGTGCCCTCTCCCCTGCCGTGGCAGCCCCCGAGCAGGGGTTCTTCCCCTGCCACAGCAGCCACACAACTGAGGCTGGGAAGGAGGTGGGGGTCTCTCCCCTGCTGCAGCAGCCACACAGCTGAGGCTGGGAAGGAGTGGGGGTCTCTCCCCTGCTGCAGCAGCCACAGAGCTGAGGCTGGGAAGGAGGAGGGGGGGTCTCTCCCCCAGTGCAGCAGCCACAGAGCTGAGGCTGGGAAGGAGGAGGGGGGGTCTCCCCTGCTGCAGCAGCCACAGAGCTGAGGCTAGGAATGGGGTGGGGTCTCTCTCCCGCTGCAGCGGCTAGGAATGGGGTGGGGTCTCTCCCCTGCTGCAGCAGCCACAGAGCTGAGGCTGGGAAGGAGGGCCGTCTCTCCCCAGCAGCTGCAGCCCTGGAGCTGGGGAAAGTTGCCTCTTTCTCTGACCACCACAGCCCTGCACATCCCAAATTCCCCCCACCTCCTCTTCTCACTCCACTGGCCCCTCCCACCTCCCGTTATTCCCCCCAAGGCCACCATCTCACTTTACATGTGCATCTTCTCCAGGGTCCAGGCATCTAATTAGTGGAGCCATGCCTGCGCAGCTCCACTAATTAGGTGGATGGCCCTTTATTTTCTCATATGCAGCTGCCCTGGTGTGCACCTTGGAGGGAACTATCCGCAGACCACCTGAATGGAGCTTGCGGACCACAGTTTGAGAACCTCTGTTTTAAAGCATCATTAGATGAAAAGAGAGAGCTCTGGCCTAGTGTATGTGTAATGTCCTGCTCCCCATTTTATTTACCTTTATGAGAGATCATTTTTACTTGCTCAAGAGAAAAGTGCAAGTTCTTTTTCAGTACATGCTGGAAAGCAAGACAACTGTCTTGTGGGGTTTTCTGGGGTGTTTTTTTTTTGTTTTTAAATAGTGGAGGGACTTCTTAATTGCATTCATTTGTGAAAATATTGAGCTTGATCCTGTAGCTTTTATGAAAGTCAAACACATTATATTCCAGAGGTCTTTGATGTGTATGAGGACTGCAGGTTTAGACCCATTGTTAAGAATAAGCTTGTTTTGATCTGGATTTCAACTAGGCCAAAACTCTGGGTGTTCAAATCTGGTACAGCTGGTATGGCCAATTATTCAGGTGTGGGCCATTTGCAAAATGTGGAGTTGAGCCCAGGTTTTGATTTCAACTTCCCAACATTTGGGGTTTCAGTCTGTTTCAGCCCATCTGTGTTAATATATTAAAAGTGCTAATGAGGTTTGTACTTCCACATTCAAAAAAAATTGGTGAGTTATGGTGGGACATACATACACACTCGTAGTACAGACCCACAGAAAACTGATTTCTTCATGTATGGAAAGACCGCCCCCAAGAGAATGTCTGAAAACTCCGTAGTTCAGGGGTCGGCAACCTATGGCACACGTGCCAAAGATGGCATGCAAGCCAATTTTTAATGGCATGCTGGGGCCTGCCTGGACCCCAGTGTGCCATTAAAAACCCTGCCGATGCGGCAAGCTGCGGGGTCCGCACTCCTGGGCCGGAGCGCTGGGCTAAGCGCAGCAAGCCGCCGGCCACTCCCCTGCCTTCCCCCTACTTTCCCCAGAGGCCTGCTGCCGTGCACAGTGCTCTGGGGGCCAGGGCTGTGCGCTCCAGCCGGGCAGCATTTGGCTCTGTGGGGAGGGAAAGACACTCCCTGCTCTTCTGGAGCCCCACCGCCGCGCGCAGCCCCGCCCCACACCTCAGAGCTCTGTGCGCGCGGCGGCGGGGCTCCACATGAGTGGGAAGCCTCATGGTAAGGGGGTTGGGGGGCTTGGATAAGGGGTGGGGGAAGTCAGGGGACAGGGAGCAGGGTGGCTTGGATGGGGGTTTGATCCCGGGTGGAGTGGTTAGGGGTGGGGGTCTCTGGAGGGGGCAGTCAGGGAGCAGGGGGGGTTGGATGGGGCATGGGAGTCCTGGGGCCTGTTTGGGGGGTGGATAGCGGTCAGGGCAGTCAGGGGACAGGGAGCAAGGAGGGTCCTGGGGGGCAATTAGGAAGGAGGGGGTCTTTGGAGGGGGTGATCAGGGGACAAGGAGCTGGGGGGTTGGATGAGTTGGGAGTTCTGAGGGGTGCTGTCAGGAGGCAGGGGTGTGGACAGGGGTTGGGGCAGGCAGGGAGCAGGGGGGCATTGTATGACTCCAGAGTTCTGGGGGTCCTGTCAGGGGGCGAGGAGCAGTTGGGTAGGTATGGGAGTCTGGGAGGTTCTGTCTGGGTGCGGGGGTGTGGATAAGGGTTGAGGAAGTCAGGGGACAGGTAGCGGGTAGGGTCCTAAGGGGGCAGTCAGAGGACAAGGGGCAGGGAGGCTTAGATAGGTGATGGGGTCCCAGGAGGGGTAGTCGGGACAAGGAGCAGGGGGGTTAGAGGTTTGGGGGCAATCACCCAGCCCTCTGCCCTGAGCCCTGCACCCTCACACACACCCCAGGTCCCTGCCCTGAGCCCTGTACCACCCAGCCCTCTGTTGACTCCTTCACCACCCCCACATGACCCCAGCCCTGACTCTGGCACCCTCACACATACCCAGCTCCCCTACCCTGACACCTGCACCCCACACCCCTGCACCTCACATGCGCCTAGCCCTCTGCCCTGACTCTGGCACCCCCCACATCCCCAGCCCCCACCATATCCCATGCACCCTGCACATCCCCACCCCCACCCTGAGCACCAAACAGGAGCTCCTGCACCCCCACTCACATTCCCACCTGCACCCCTTACACCAAATGGGAGCTGCCCAGGTAAGTGCCCCCACACCCAAACCTCCTGCCCCAACCCTGAGCCCCCTCCCTCATTCTAGCTCCTGGCCGGACCCTTCACCCCAGCTCTGTGCTCAGTCCACTCCCACCCTCAGCTCAGTGCAGAGAGAGGAAGAGAAGGTAGGTACCCACTGTATGTGGGCAGGGCTGGGACCCCAGACCGGCAGCAGGCTGAGTGGGTCCGGCAGCTGGAACCAGCAGATGGAAACACTGAGCGGCTGTGGGCTGAGCGGCTCAGACCACTGCCAGTCTGGGGTCCTGGCTGCTAGCCCCACACAGCCTGCTGCTGGTCTGGGGTCCTGGCTGCCAGACCCTTCCCAGCTGGGGTCCCGGCCACATGCCCCACTCAGCCCACTGCCGGCCTAGATGAACAGAACCCTAGACCAGCAGCGGGCTGAGCGGGCTGGCGGCGTAAGATCAACATTTTAATTTAAATTTAAATGAAGCTTCTTAAACATTTTTAAAACCTTGTTTATTTTACAGTACAACACTAGTTTAGTTATATAATATATAGATTTGTAGAGAGAGACCTTCTAAAACACATTAAAATGTATTACTGGCACGCAAAACCTTAAATTAGAGTGAATAAATGAAGACTCGGCACACCACTTCTGAAAGGTTGCCGACCCCTGGTATAGTTCTTCAAGTGACTGCTCATGTGTATTCCCCAATAGGTGTTTGTGCTCGGTACGTGCATCGTAGCTGGAAGTTTTTCCCTTAGCAGGACCTGTAGGGGAGTGCCCTAGCAACCCCTGGAGTGGCACCTCCGTGGCGTGGTATAAGGAGCGCTGCACACTCCCCACACCCTCAGTTCCTTCTTGCTGCCAATGAAGGTGATTTGGAACTGCTCTGCTCCAGCTTTGCTGTAGCTCGTCCCCAAAACTGCTTGTTCGTTCAGTGTATGATATCTGTAGTTAGTAGTTTAGTTTAGCTAGAGCACTCGGGGCAGGGCATGCCCCGTGCCCCGGGTTTTAAGTCTTGCAACAGTTATAGGTGACCTATCCCAGTGAGTGATTCCCATGCAGACTGTTTATGCTGTTTGGGGGGAACACATCTCAGCGATCACTGCAAGATTTGCAAGTCGTTTAAGCCTCAGACCAAGAGAGAAAGGGACATTAGTTTCCAGGCTATTCTGATGGAGGTGGCGGTGACCTTGGCTCCAGCATGGCGCTCCGAGTCAGCACCGGGCACCCTGGTGTCAGTGCGTGGCGACCCTTCAGCACCATCGACTGGTCGGCACCGCTCCCTATCCACGGGGCACACCAAGAAGGCTAGGAAGAGGACTTCTTTGCCGCGGCACCGAAGTAAACCCAGGACAGAGGCTAGACCCATGTTGGGCACTCCTCAATCCCCACCGGCCTCTAGGCCTCCGACTAATGTCAAGCAGAGTAGCCTGGCCGATTCAGAGCAGGCCTCCCCAGATGTCCCAATGCCTTCCACACCGGAGGCCCTGCAGGTGGCCTGGGATGTTATGTCCATGCTGGGACCAGGAGCACTGCCGATATCGGCCCCAAGCTCCAGAGGCAAGCCACTGCTGAGATCTCTACAGTCGCCCCTGGCTTGGAACCGGTCTCAGGTGAGGGGACATCGGGAACACCTATTGTAGAATACATGTTCCCGAAGCCGTTCAGCACCCAGCAACTGTCCAGGGCCAAGTCCATGTGGATCACCCTCGACACCCTCCAGGCTGTCTGGCTGGGTTCCATCTGACCGAGACTCTCAGCACCACTCTGCCTTGAGCAAACACCAACAGGACTGAGGCAGACGATGCAAAAGGTGCCTGTCTCGGAGGGGCTATCGCAGCTGGTCACGGCACGAACGTCGACGTCATTTCTGATTGTCGTCCCTATCCAGGACTCCACCACGGCACCACCTCAGCAGTCCTGAGCATCAGTTGCCAGTGTCTCACCATTGGGGTTCCGATCGCGGACGGTACCAGTCCTCCACATTGGGATCGTGGTCCCGTGGTTGGCATCTCTCATGGCGCCGCAGCTTCTCCCAATCCAGGGACAGCGGCAGGTCGTATATCAGCCCGGCCTCCCTTCGTGATCGTCCACCGATGGGCCAGACCAGCCAGGCCAAACAGTCAGCTCTGCCGGTGCCACAGCAGATTCAGTGACACCGGGCCCTGTGGCTGGCCCAATAGTATCGGTGGGCACCATGGCCCCGCCGCAGTCCCCGATGGGGGCTTGCTCAGTGGCCGGAGCCTCAGAAGGACCGTCAGTCTCCCTCTCCAGACCTCCGAGGAAGGAGTTGGTGGGACGTACATCCTCGGCACCATGCCCGGAGACCGACCAGGTGGTGGACCCTCCGGTGCCAGTGGACACACACAGTACCAGATGAGGTGATTAAGGCCCCTCCTCCCTTCCCCCTGCAGGAGGACTTTAGGGCCCACCAAGAACTCTTTAAAAGGGTGGCATCAAGCCTCCACCTCCAGCCAGAGACGATGGAGGAGGCCTCAGACTCCCAGTTTAATGTACTATCCTACTCGGCACCGGGCAGGGTGGCCTTGCCTCTCCATGAAGGGGTAGCGAAAATTTCAAATGCCGTGTGGCAAACCCCAGCCTCATTGGCCCCCATCTCTAAGATAGCAGAACGCAAGTATTTTGTACCCACCAAGGAGAATGAATACTTATACACCCACCCTGCTCCTAACTCCCTGGTGGTGGAGTCGGTCCACCACAGGGAATGGCAGGGCCAACCAGCCCCTACCTCGAAAAAATAAAGATTCAAGGAGGCTGGACTCATGTGGAAGAAAAATTTATTCATTCTTGAGCTTCCACTTACGGGTGACGAACCAGTGGGCTCTCCTGAGTTCAATCTGTGGGGCTCCCTGCTCAAGTTTGAGGATTCCCTCCAGGAGCACGACAGCAAGGAGTTCAAAGCGCTGGCGGAGGAGGGCACAGCAGCTGCCAGGGCAACCCTGTAGGTAGCTTCGGATGCAGCAGACACAGCTGTGCAATCCATGGCCTCTGCAGTGTCCATGAGAAGGGCGTAATGGCTCCTGCTCTCTGAGCTGTCCAGCAAGGCGCAGATTTCCCTGCAGGACCTTCCATTTGATGGCAAAGCTCTCTCTGCCGAACAAATTGATACAAAACTGCATGGCCTGAAAGACTCCTGCACAACGCTGTAGACTCTGGGTCTCTGTGTTCTGGCTCCAGCTCAACCTAAGTTTAAGCTGCAGCAGACTCCTGCTCAGGCCACCCATTCAAAATACGTGGGACTATAAGAGGCGCCCACAGAGGCAGTCTCAGCCTGCACCCCAGCCTGGGTTCTCCAAAAGCAAGCAAGCGGGAAAAAGGCAGGTTTGACAGGACACCTGGGAGCGCCATGTCAGTTCTCCTCAGGGATGCACCCTCAATAAAGCTTCCCTTCTCCAATCGGTTGTGTGCTTTCCTCCCACAGTGGTTGCAGCTGACCTTGGACTGATGGGTCCTTGTAGCAGGGTGGACCACTGCTCCGGCCCTGAAGGGGTTAAAACAGCCCTGGATAAGGGCTGGGGCTGGGGCAAGCAGCTTTTTAGGCTGGGCTGATTGGGGGAAGTGGCAGCAGCTGGGGCCATGCCCCAAATTGAGCAACAGAGAAGCCAGGAGCACAAACAGTCTCCTTCTGCCTGTAGAGGGAGAAGGGCCTGGCTGCAGAGAACCAGATAAGGTACCTACGGTGAAGCAGGGCTGGGGGAAAGGCAGAGGAGCTGAGGAGCTCTAGCCTGGAAAGCCCCAGGCTGCAGCCTAGCAATAGGCCAAGAGGTACTGGGAAGTTGCAAGTTGCAACCCAGGGATAGGTAAAGGCAGCCAGTCCATACCCCCTTTGCTGATGATGAGAGGCTAATACTGCAGTCTGCCCCAGGGCGTGGGGCTAGCTAATGACTGGGCAGTTGCCAAGACACTGTGGCAAAGTGGGAATGGGGGGGGCGGTTCCCAGGAAGGGGAAACCCCAAAGAGAAAGGGGTTACTGCCAGGGGGCAGAACCCCATGTAAAAGGGGCACCGGGGTCCAGGGAGGGACACGGAGCCAGTAGCCGGAAGGCAGATCACCGGCCTGCAGAGGGCGCTCCGGACGCTGGACTGAGCTAATTCCCGAGGACGACCAGTAGGAGGCGCTGCGGGGGTGAGGCCGCCCGGTTACAGTCCTCAACACCATCTCCTGGGGCTACATCCTCCAGTTTACTTTCCCCCGCCCTACCACCCTCCGCCCCGTCCCTCTTGGGGAACCCCTCACACAAGGCTCTGCTGGAGCAGGAGGTGGGGCAGCTCCTGGGTCTAGGAGTGGTGGAAGCAGTACCGGGGGAGTTCAAAGGCAAAGAGTACTACTCACACGCTTCCCTTATCTCAAAGGGGGGCTCAGGCCCATCTTGGACCTGAAAGGCCTGGATCAGTACATGGTGAAGCTCAACTTCCTCATGGTCTCCCTGGCCTCCATCATCCCCTCCCTGGATCCCAGGGACTGGTACGCTGCCCTTGACCTGCAGGAGGCGTACTTCCACATTCATATATTTGAGGGGCATAGACGCTTCCTCGGTTTCCTGGTGGGGCAGGATCACTATCAAGTTACAGTCCTCCTGTTTGGCCTGTCCACTACCCCCAGGGTATTCATGAAATATATGTCAGTGCTAGTGGCCTACCTCAGGCACGGGGCGGGGGGTGTGTGTGCCAGATCTTCCCCTGTCTGGATGACTGATTGGTCAAGGGCAGCTCCCAGTTGTAGGTACGGGATCACATGGTGTTCCTCCTGTCCACGTGCACCACTTTGGTCCTGTCAGTAAACAACATCAAGTCCACATTAGTCCCGGTACAATGCATAGAGTTGATCGGGGCGGTCTTGGACGCCTTGTCAGCCAGAGGATCCCTCCCACCGGACAGGTTCGAGACCCTGAAGGGCTCATCAACGCGGTCACAAGGTTTCCGGTAACAACAGCCAGAGCATGTCTCCAGTTCTTGGGTCACGTGTCGGCGTGCACGTATGTGGTCCATCACGCGAGACTCAGGATGAGGCCCCTCCAGCTCTGGTTGGCCTCGGAGTTCTCCCAGGCCAGGGACAGGATGGACAAAGTCCTCATAGTGCCTGAACCAGTGATCGCCTCCCTACAGTGGTGGTCCTCCCTGAGAAACATGCTCCAAGAGGTCCCATTCAGGAGCAGGGCCACGTCGCTGGAACTGGTATCCGACACATCAGACCTGGGATGGGAGGCCCATGCGGGGAATGTTCAGACCCAAGGTCTGTGGACAGTTCAGGATCAGATCCTCCACATAAACGTCAAGGAGCTCAGGGCAGTACAGCTGGCATGCATGGCCTTCTGCTTGCACCTGGAGGGCTGGGTGGTCAGGGTCCTCATGGAGAACATGGCCTCGATGTTCTACATCAACAGGTAAGGCGGGGCCTGATCCTCTGTCCTCTGCCGCGAAGCCCTCAGGCTGTGGGACTTTTGTATAGCCCACGACATCTGCCTACAGGCCTTCCATCTTCCGGGTGCCTGGAACGTGCGGGTGGATCGCTTGAGCAGGGACTTCTCCTCTCAGCACGAGTGGTCTCTCCATCAAGAGGTGGTGCACAGACTTTTCCAAGTGTGGGGAACTCCCCAGGTGGACCTGTTCACGACTTGGCAGAAGCCATCGCTGTCCCCGGTTCTGCTTGGGGTGAGGAGAGAGGACCTCTCTCTCTCTTTCTCTCTCTCTAATGCCTTCCTCCTGTCCTGGTCAGGCCAGTTTCTCTATGCCTTTTCCCCGTTCCCACTGATCTGCAAGGTCTTGGAAAAGATAAAGACAGGCAAGGCCCAGGTCCTTCTGATTGCCCTGGTATGACCCAGGCAACGTTGGTACAGACCCTCATGGGCCTGGCAGTCGCCCCACCGTGGTCCCAGGACCAGGGCTGCCTCTTCCACCCCAACCTAGTGGCACTCCACTTAATGGCACGGCTGCTCAAGGATTAGGTAGGAAGGAAAGGACTTGCTTGGAAGGGGTTCAGTGCATCCTCTTAGAAAGCAGGTGGCCCTCCACGTGCCGAGTCTACTCAGCAAAGTGGTCTCGGTTTTCCACATGGGCTGACGAGTGGGGCGTTTCCCTGGTGGCCGCCCTGATCCAGCTTATTTTGGACTACCTCCTTCACTTAGAGCCCAGGGCCTGGTGCCTTCGTCAGTCAATGTGTACCTGGCGGCCTTATCGGCCTTCCATCCACTGTGCAGGGCCACACAGTATTCTCCCATGCTATGAGTGACCGATTCCTTAAGGGGATGGATTGTCTCTTCCTGCATGTCAGGCCCCCTGTCCCACTGTGGGACCTAAACCTGGTGTTGGCCCATCTCACGGGGCCCCCATTTGCGCTGCTAGCCATGTGCTCCTGGTCGCACCTTTTGTGGAAGGTGGCCTTCCTAGTTGCAATCACGTCGGCTAGGCGGATCTCGGAACTCAGGGCCCTGACCTCCGAACCCCCGTACATCGTGTTTCATGAAGATAAGGTCCACCTCCGCCCACACTCTTCATTCCACCAAAGGTGGTTTCCATCCATCACATGGATCAGGACATTTTTCTGCCAGTCCTCTGCCCCAAGCCCCATGCGTCCAATGAGGAGCACCGCCTCCACACGCTGGATGAGAGACGGGCTCTGGCTTTTTACCTGGAGCAGACTAAGCCATTCAGGAAGTCCTCGCAACTGTTCATTGCCTCGGCCAAGCTCATGAAAGGTCAGCCAATCTCTACGCAGCAGCTCTCCAACTTTGTGCATCCAGATCTATTATGACCTAGTGGGAATCCCTCCACCATCAACTGTGAAAGTGCACTTGACTAGGGCGCAGGCCTCGGCTGCCTTTTGGGCCCATGTTCCCATGCAGGACATTTGTAGGGCTTCCACTTGGTCTTCAGTTCACACATTCACCTCACGTTGTGCAATCGTCTCCCAGACCAGGGAAGATGCCAGGTTCGACCGGGCTGTGCTCTGTCCCAAGAGTGTGTGAACTCCTACCCACTTCCAACAGATATTGCTTGGAATCACCTATTGTGGAATACACATGAGCAATCACTAGAAGAAGAAAAGAGAGTTGCCTTTTCCATAACTGGTTCTTCGAGATGGGTTGCTCATGTCTATTCCACATCGTGCCCTCCTTCCCCTCTGTCGGAGTTGACTGGCAAGAAGGAACTGAGGGTGGAGGCAGCATGCAGTGCCCCTTATACCGCACCATGGAGGAGCCACTCCAGGGTTCGCTAGGGCACTCCCCTATGGGTACTGCTGGGGAAAAACTTCCGGCACCGGTGCACGTGGCGAGCACACACACCTATTGTGGAATGGACATAAACAACACATCTTGCAGAACATCAGTGGGAATCTTTCATGAAGATGTTTTGTTATCTTCTGTCTTTTCTTTATTCAAAAGAAGACAGTCCAAGGACTTTCCACATTCATGATGTACAAACTGTAGCTTTCTGTGCAATTAAGTAATAAGCGATCTCCATACCACATGCTTCAGCAAGTACATAGTACTGATGGTAATCACTAGCCATGGAGCAGCTACTATTTCTTTGTTGCTTATTTCGAGAGCATCAATTAACTGTTACAGGTGACACCCACCTCAAGCATTCAACTATCTGTTCTTTGCAGCACTTATTTTCTGCTCCTTAACAAAATATTTAATTTAAAAATGGAAAAAAAATTTTTTTTAAGTGTAGTTAAAAATCAAGTTGTATGCAATCCTTGGGGCTGGCTGCCTTCGATGAGACCTTCAAAAGCAACATCCTGTGCAGCATTATAGATCCCCTGCTGTGTTTCATAAGAGTAAAGGTTTGTCCCAACCAAACATTTCCCTCCCTAGTCCTACTGTTGCCTGGTGCACCAGGTGGCTGCTTGCTTCCTTCAACACGGGAGGTGGCTGCTCTTTTCGGGTATGCCTACACTGCAGCTGGGAGCATGCTTCCCAGCTCAGTAGATAGACAGATGTTCGCTTCGCTTGAGCTAGTGCACTAAAACTAGCAGTATTGTTGGAGTGCGGGTGGGGGAGTGTGTGTGAAAAAGAGAGGCCTCATGGGAAGATCCCCCCCCCCCCCATTGTTGGTGGTGGCTTAGGCTAGCCACCTGAGGACAAACCTGCCAAGACCCACTGGCAAACCTGCCAAGACCCACACTCGGGCAGCTAGCCTGAGCCACCCCCAGCTACACTGCTATTTTTAGCAAGATATCTTGAGCAGAGCTAGTGTGTGTGTGTCTGTCTGAGGTGGGAAGCACGTTCCCAACTGCAGTGTAAAAATATCCTTAGTGGTCCTCTGTATGGGTTCCCATCTTGCAAATACTTATGCATGTGAGTAACCTTGAGTTTAATAATGATACTTGTGCATAAAGTTACTCCCTTGCAGATGTGTTAGTAGGCTCAGGACTGTAGACTGGGGGAAGGAATAGCTCAGTTGTTTGCGCATTGGCCTGCTAAACCCAGCATTGTGAGTTCAATCCTTGAGGGGGGCCATTTAGGAATCTGGGGCAAAATCAGTGCTTGGTCCTGCTAGTGAAGGCAGGGAGCTGGACTCAATGACCTTTCAGGGTCCCTTCCAGTTCTGAGATAAGTATATCTCCCTATATTAGATTGTCCATACTTTGGGAACTGGGGGGATACAACAAGCTTTGCATATGTAAAGTGTCTTTTATGATTCTGTATAAAAAAGCATGACTTGTGGGCTTAGTTTCCCATAATTTTTAATACCAGAAACAACTTGCTCTGCCACAATGATACTTATGTTTCAGGTGAAGGGACAACTGCAAGGGATGGGAAAACTAGATGACAGAGCCTGTGAAAAGCCTGAATGTTGTTGCTCTAGAATGTCCCATTCCCCCAGAGCCACAGTAACTTGTGTGTGGTACTTGTTCGTTTCAGTTACTTTTCCATTAATCTATACCTATGCAATGAGCACCTGCTTGCTCGCCTCCCACCCCCATTTTCTGGTTCATCCTACCTGTGTGTCCTTCTCATGGCCACATCCTTCAGAGTGGCTTGAGCGCCAATTATGTGAGAGGTGAAGTAGAGGGAAGGGAGGGAGGAGTCGTGGCTTGCTTCTGGTGCAGCAACACTAGCACCACAGTGTGGAGTGAAACCATGGCACAATGTGGGTACAGTATAAACAAACACTTGATCCTGTGAGGTGCTAAGCACTCTCAACACCCAGTGTGGGTAATGGGAGTTGAGAGCAGGATAAGGCCCAAAGCATGGGTACAGGGGAGATACTGGTTGAGATCTTCAGGGCCAATTAGGGGATGTAATTGCACAGTTCTCAGTGAAATCCATTTCAGTGGGAGTTGTGTGGCTAAATCCCTAGTTAGCTGTGAAAATCTCAGCCACAGTTACTAACATAAACAGAAGAAAAAATTACATGACTCGTTTAAAAACAATTTTTACTTGGATTTGGAGAAGGGTCCATTCTGGAGAGGTAACTATGAGCTCTCTCGCTCTCTCTCCCCAGACTTCAATGGCCATTACCTGACAATGAGATTAAAAAGGACTGTAGAAGATGAAAAATATCATATCTTTAACAGTCTTTTGTGTTATGATGCGCCCCAGTGTTTGTCATTGCTATCCCCCTATAGTGATCTCAGTGCTTAGTCACTAAATAGTAAAGTAAAGGGGGAACTTAACCACAATCTCAACCAAAAGTAAAACAAACGCAGCCCTGCAATTGCAATATACACGTTTTAAAACCAATTGATTTTACACTTAAAAAATCATTCAAAGAGGATTGAACTCAGCAGGCTGGCTTCACAGATATTAACATGGAGGTTTTCAAACTTTTTTGGAATGTGGACCACATCTTAATGGACAGATTGGCTCCTGGAACCATCTTTCCCCCCACTGATGATCCAAGAACACCCTGTGGTAATGACAGCAGTTACACACAAGGAAAAATAGATAATAATGATATAATAATGAGAGTAATGTATTTCCAGTACCATTTAGCAGCTAGAAAGAAGGAGAAACCAGTGCTTTGTGACCAGTCAGTTCTTTGTGTGGGACTACACTTTTACCACAGCTGTCTTAAAATACCCTACAGCCATCTACATGTTGCACTGTTTACCACTGAAAGTACATTGTGCTTGGCAGAGATTAGCTACAGCTAAAGGGCTTTTTGCTCTGATCCTCAGTTGTTTTGAAAAATATTAATGAGTACATTCTGTGGAGAGCTTAGGGAGCACAGAGTACTGCTGTGGAACAATGGATGAGAGGTGGGGCTCTTTGGGCTGACTGAGTGACCTGAGGTATTCCAGATTCAGAGACTGAAAGGTAGTGAAACAGTCTATGCAGCTGCTGGGTGACTTAAAGTGCTTCATATTTGAATCAAATCTTGAAGAAAATAGGAGAAAGTTCTGTGCAGGGGTAAGAACTTCCTTAGGTTCTGTACTTTGGTTGCGGATGGGGGAGTATGTGTGAAAAAGAGAGACACCTCATGGGAAGATCCTCCTACATAGGGAGATCCATTAGTGGCACAGAGCAGCTGTAGTTGGTCCTGTACTCTGGTGCCTCGCTTTGGTCAGCAGTGGGCACTTAGCTCAAGTGTATCTAGGACCATAGGTAGATGGTGCAAGTTAGAGCAGCCTTTTGGACTTAAATCTTAAATTGTGTAGCCCTCAAGTTATTGCATCAGGTTAACGTTGGCAAAACAATGAGCTCTGTAAAAGATGCTGATTGTACCACATGTGCTTTAGGCACTTCCAAGCTGCAGTCAGAAGCAGCATATTGCATCATAAAATAAATGTTGAAACGAGGTGCTGGAACAATTTGTATAGTGGGGGTGCTGAGAACCATTGAACCAAACTGTAAACTCTGTATATGATGGAGGACACAATCAGGGACCATTGTCCTTTGGTGCTGTATTAACCAGTATTAAAAAGCTAGTCCCTCCTCCAAAGAACTTACAATCTTGGTCAGGGACCAGAGACAACTCCTGGCTGGAACAAACAAATGGATGGGAGTGGGGAAGAGGGAAGACAAGGTGACAGCCATACTAGCATATTTTTGCACAGACTAGCTCTATGCCCAGTTTAATTCTAGCCATTATCCATTGGCAGCATTTGGTAGGCATGATGGCAGAAGGGAGCTTTGAGGAGGAGTTTGGAGGAGGAGAAGGTAGCGAGCAACTTTATGCCTCTAGTCAGGGATTTTGTGTCAGTGCATTAAGGACAGCAAGGGGAAGAGTGCAAAGGTGGTTGGAGGAAGAAGGAGATTAACATCAGTAAAGGCTGCGCTCCCCTTGATATTCCAGTTCAGAGATTCTTTCATGATCTCCTCATAAATTACAGTTACACCCATGCAATCCCACTGAAGTCAGCAATTGCCTGTTTTGCAAACACTGCCTGATGCAGTAACTTGGTGGCCACACATTTTAAGATTTAAGATGTACATGTACTACACAGCTGTCAGTGACAACATACATCGTTTGACATATAATCATGGCTACCTAAGCAATTCTGTGTAGCTGAAGTCAGGTTGCCCGGGTATAACTAAGAGTGGAACTTGGTCTGTAGCTTTAGTAAGAGTTATCCAGTATTATATGGGACTTCATCAGGTGCAAGGGTGTAACTGAGAACAGACTCTGCTCTGGAGTGTATCCAGCCATAATGCTACTTTCCCATATTGGCCACACCCTGCAACAATTAAATACTCCTTTAAACCCACCCTTGAACAATTAGTCACTAAAGCCATGCCCCAAACTGACATCACTGGAAAGTCTAATAAGACAGCAGCAGACTTCCAAACCATCCCAAGGAAAGCAAAATAATCTGCGGTGCAATATCTTCTCTCTTATTTTTCAATATCATATACTAGGAAGAACTGTTGTGTTTGAGTCTACTCCTAGCAAATGGCTTCTGTGATCAACAAAGCCTCGTCTTTCCTCTGGCATTTAACTAGCAACCTCAAAGGGCAGTTAATTGTTTCATTTCTCCTCAGATCTCATGAACATTATCCTCTGGTGGGTCCAATTCTGTGAGGAACTGAGTGCTCTCAATAGCAGTGGAGGGTGCCGAGCACCTCACAGGATCGGGTCCTGCATGTCTAAGTCAGAAATACCTTTTTATATATGTCTAACTGTGTCCCCATCCCTTTGTACTTGATCAATTCTTGGGGAGCATAATGAAGAGTTAATTGTTGCTGGGGAAGGAGAGAAATGTGAACTTGTTTTACTTATGAACACATTTCCTTTATGAAGAAAACTCTGAGGAAAACCTCTTGAGATTTTGTGAACGGGGTCCTTGGTATGTGAGAAACTGGAAAGCCATCACATTCTTTGCATGAGAGGTGAGTAGGGAAGCTGGCCCTGAATCAGAGGAATTAGATCTTTTCAGGAGCATGTCTGGACTGGCAGGCCTATCATCCAGAGACTGTAGGATTATATTTTTCAGTTTTGCTTTGCCTGGGACCAATCCTACAGAAAGCGACCTTCTGGACACAGTGTAAAATTAAATGAGTTGCAAGAGAGTGGAATTAAATAGGAGGTGATCAGGAAGAGACTGCTACATATTAACATGGATGATGGAGGCACAAATCTTTGTGATTGGAAACAAAAATTTCTACCTTGGCTGGCGCATGTATTTCAGTTTGGGTGTAACCCTTTCATATGCACAGCTGCACTCCGCATTCCCATGGGTCGGAATGATGGGTAAAGCCTTTGATCTTGCATTCTAGACTTACTTTGGTTACATAGTATTTATTAAGACTTTCTAACTCCCCCAGAGCTGGGTGTGAGATCTGCTGCTGGAGGAACTGCCCTCTGGAACCCTGTGATTATAGCAAGTTGTTAGTTTCTCCCTGACAGGTGCAGGCAAGTTGGTTTAAAAGAATTTTAGTAAAGTGAAACCTACCTCGTGTCAGCTTGCACACATGGGTCTGCACCATGAAGGCTTGTTTTCCTTTACTAAAGGTGGTGGTTTTCCCTTTTCTCCCAAATATGTGATCTGTTTGAATTGCAGATGACCTTCTCCCTCTTGTTCATTCCATTGTGTGTCAGCAGTGGCTGAACACATAAGACATGGAACAATTTAATGCCTCTGTCATCCAAAGCCCCTGGAAGTCACTATGAGGTGGTGGAGAGAAGTCTTTCCATTGACCCTAGTGGACACTGGATCAGGCCCTGTATTAGGTGTTGGTGCTGATCCTGAATTCCTTGCACAATCAAAGCTCCCTTTGATGGAAACCTCCAGCATTTTGCGCTTCTGATGGAACTGACTGCAGATTTTGATAGCTTCAAAGAAGCAGTGCCAGCCTTTCCAGTGATTCCCTTTCTCCTACACGCCTCTGTGATTTGTAAAATGCTCTGCATGGTTCCAGAGCTTGGTAAATAAATAACTGTCTGCATTTTTCACTGACTGAAATATTTTGTAAATTTATGCAAGCTTGTATACAAACTAGGTGCAGACTTCAGGCTCCTGACAAGCAGCCGGGCCTTTGGTGCTGAAGAGGTTATGCAGCACTTCCTTCATCAGCCAGAGGAGTCCCTGTTGAGCAGGGTGAGATAACGCTCTTCTCCAAAGCGGTTGTTGTTTAAAGAAACCTTTCAGTCTCTGAAGTGTATGATTTTATTTGTCCTGTAGAAACAGAGTAGAACTTGGGACACTACCTGTGTGTTGCAGAGATGTTGTCCCCTACCCATTCAGTTCTGTGCAAGTGTGCTGCAGACACTGGGCATCGCTGCAGTGAGCTAACCAAGACCTACATTTGCGTATATGCGCTGGTTTTTTTAAATGGAAAAAAAACCCAACCATTTCCCCCCTTAAAAACACAGAATCATACCTAGATACTGATGAAGTCAATGGAAGTTTGGAGTCTCCAAGGAAGGCAAGATCAGGCCCCTAATTTCTCTGCTTGCAAACAAACCACTTTGTAATTAACCTGGTCCCATCAAAATCCATACTGCGTTTTTAAGGAAAGCCCCATGTTCACCGCTGAGGCCTGGATCAAACTCCTTCTGTGTAAAATACATAATATAAAGCATTGTGTGTCATTCACCATTCAGCCACACTCAGCAGCTTTTTGGAGTGTAACAAAAGTGCTTCAGGCACAGGCGTCTCCCAAGCTACATTAATTGCTGAAACTGAAGCTGCTTCCCGAGCCTTATTGTCCTGTGCCTTGTTCGATGAGCTGGCGCTGCAACCCTGGCTAACTTGAATGGCAGTAAATGAAGTACTCTGCCTTGAGTGGCATATGTTTTATGTATGGCATCTGACTTATGAAGACTACACCCAGCAGGTACCATTCAGAGAGAGAAAGGGGAAAGCTTGATAAATCTACATGTGGTGGTTTTTCACATTCTCTTTTTATTAGAGATGGACAAAAACCAGACCCTCAAATTCAAACAACTTTGAAGCTCAATTTGAGTCCAAATTCTGCCCAGTGGTTTTGTTTTAGTGCCACTGGTGTCATGTGAGAATGGCAGAGAATCAGAGAAAGGATCACTTTCTTCTAAGACTGAACAAGGAGCTTTAGAATAAGAAAATAGTTTTCCTGAAGCTTTCCCCTTGCTCTTCCCCTACCTGCTTCGCTGTACACACATTCTAATCGGTGCCAAAAGTAGAAGAGGACTCTTTTCCAATTATGGTTTGGATGTGTCTGCAATCTCACAAAAAAAACAATTCTCTTGAGATTTTGGCACAAGATAAACTGGGATTTACCCCATTCAAAATGGCAGCAGTCCTGGTGAGGTCAGGGAATCTTATGAGCTTACATATAATGTTGCCACACACATTTTCCAGGACAATAATGGTCAGCAAATTATGAGTTTTCAAACCATACCTCACAAGGCATACTTTGTACAAAATTTATCATAGTCTTGTAAAAGAGGTGAACGTAGGGGTACAGACTGTCACAGCTAGGCACTGTACATACATGAGACAGTCCCTGCGTTGAAGAGTTTGCAATCTAAACAGAGAGGAGTGTAGGGATATTAAAGAAGGTACTAACAGTGATTCCCCCAAGTGACAGTGACCCCTCAGGTTCACCAAGTACAAAAATCTTTTAAGTTCTTATGTTAAAACTTGTAAGCTCCTGTCTGCAGAAAACACTGATTGTATCTGTCCTGTGAAAGATACTCTATCACTATGTAAAACTTACAAACAAGTTAATTGACTTGCTTCTTGAAGTAAACACTATGCCAGCCTTAAGCTGTAATTGATACAATGTAAACAAACAGACTCCTACCCTCTGTGATTACAGGGCCGGGAATCTCATAGGAATTAACACACACCCCAAAAGTGGTGGAGACAGTAAATTAAAATATGGTTAAGATATGGAATGTATATTGATGAATGTTTGATGTATGTGAATGGTTAGGGAGGTGCCAACCTGGAAAGGATCCATCGGCCAAAGAATGTGTCAAGTGGACCACCAGACAACCCCCGGAGGGTAAACTAGGACCCATCCCACACACCTGGAAGGAATGTGCCACTTTAGACAGTATGGAGCCACCAGGACTGTGCCATCTGCTAATTGAGCCAACAACAGCAGGATGAAACGGTTCCCATAAACTAACAGGAATTAATTCCTATAAAAATGGACTCTAAAAACTGAGGACTTTGAGTCTCTGGTTCTGCAGTCAACCTCCAGGAGCATCAGGTGCATCTGACACAGACTCGGCTCCATCCTCATGACCAAGATACCTGGTGTCATAAACAGATAGCTAAGGGTTAATGTCTCTTTCACCTGTAAAGGGTTAACAAACAGTGACCTGCAACACTTGACCAGAGGACCAATCAGGAGACAAAATACTTTCAAATCTCGGTGGAGGGAAGCCTTTGTTTGTGTTTTTTTGGTTTTTTTTTTGTTCTCTCTGGGCTCTGAGATTGACCGCACGTACCTACAGGCTCTCTAATCTTCTATTCCAATTTTGTAAGTATAAAGGTAGAAAGGCGGTATAGTCTTTTTATTTGTTTTCCTTTATTTGCAAATGTGTAGTTTGCTGGAAGTATTTTAAATTGTATTTTGCTGAGGGGGAGGCTTCTTTCTAGTTCTATAAGCTGACAGACCCTGTAACTTTTTACCATCTATATTGCAGAGATAAACTTTTACCTTTTTTTTCTTTTTATTAAAAGTTTTGCTTTTCAGACCTGTCTGATTTTTTTCCCCCTTGTTGAGGCTCAAGGGAATTGAGTCTGTACTTAACAGGGAAGGAGAAGGGAGGGGAAGGGTGGAATCCCTTTGTTTTAGATTCACGGAGCGTGAATCTGTCTCTCTCTCCAGGAGACCTAATTTTTCTGTGTTGTGATTCAAGGAGTTTGAATCACAGTAATCTTCCAGGGTAACCCAGGGAGGGGAAGGCTGACAAAGGCAATGGTGAGGAAAGGGGTTTACTTTCCTTGTGTTAAGATCCAGGGGGTCTGGGTCTTGGGGGTCCCCAGGGAAGGTTTTGGGGGGACCGGAGTGTATCAGGCACTCAAATTCCTGATTGGTGGCAGCTTATCAGATCTAAGCAGGTAATTAAGCTTAGGGGAATTCATGCTAGTACCCATATTTTGGACGCTAAGGTTCAGAATTGGGAAAGATACTATGACACCTGGCCAGTAACTTGGCATGAACAACTTCTAGGCTGGTAACTATAACACCTATACAGAACCTGAATGAATGATTTTGTGCATGAATATAAATATGTGTGTGTGTGTGTGTGTGTGTGTGTGTGTGTGTGTGTGTGTGTAAGGAATAAGTAGTAATAGGAATTAGTCAAACAACATTGTTTACTTTTGTCTTTTGCTTTATTATTATATTTACAATAAATGTGGCATCTTTGCCTTATCCCTCTTAATAAGATCCTTGGGTTTTTTATTATATTGGTATAACAGGAGAAGAGAATTATTATCCCCATCATACACACACATTCTGGGTTTAATTATGTAGCTATTCATGTGGGGCCCAAGGGCCATTGAAGGGCCAACACACCTCACAGGAGGCACTTAGCACCTTCCCAGATTAAGTTTCTAGACAAGAAGGTGTATGAAGGAATTTAGGATTAATTATATAGGGCCCAATCCTACATGGTGCTGAACATCTGTTGTGAGATGCTGATTGCCTTTTAATCTACCGAAAGAAAAGTTGGAATTGATGGCGCTCAGCTCTTTGCTGCATTGGGCCCAAAGAAAGTGGTGTGTTATAATAGTCTCTACTAAGACTGCTGCAGTTGATGGTCAGTTTTTATTTCTATCGCAAATTTCAGTTTTTAGAATTACCACTTGATCATCTGTGGTCAGGAAAGGCAGTCAGCAAAGAGGGGATCAGTTGGATTTACTTGTATCCTGCTGCGGAAGAAGAAGCTTTAAAATAGAAGATTTTTTCCCCCAAACCTGATCTGATATTGTGAGTTTTGTGGATGAGACCAAATCAAATTCCAAACCCCCCAGGAGTTGCCCATCCCTCCTACATACTGTATAGAATTTTAATAATAATAATGGGCTCTTCAATACTACCTCTGGACTCAGTAAAATGGAATAGAATTTCTACTGTAACTCACAAGAGGCAGACTCTTTCATTAACCATTTAAATGCAGCCGTGTCTGGGGTGGAACATGGTGCACATTTTTACTCAAAACAGTCTGCCACAAAATAGTTTAGGATAAGTGAAAAATAATGTATCCATTCAAGAATTTAAATGTACAGAACTACAGCTTAAGTGTAGCCAGGACAATTGACCAAACAAAACTCACCTAGTCATTACATTGACCACTTTGTTTTTATGTTGTTTCCCTTCTTACTTCTGTTTATAGGTTTTTAGTCTTCTTAGATGGCTTCAGGGCAGGAATTGTGTCTGTATAATGCCTAGCACATTTTGGGTGTTTTTGCAATATAAATAATAATAATTTTATTTTTATAGCATATCCTTTGTAGCCAAAATCCACAGATAGCTACACAGC
Source organism: Gopherus flavomarginatus (assembly GCF_025201925.1). Taxonomy (NCBI): domain Eukaryota; kingdom Metazoa; phylum Chordata; order Testudines; family Testudinidae; genus Gopherus; species Gopherus flavomarginatus. The sequence goes on from NC_066618.1 coordinate 180,558,120, forward strand.
AGAATACTAACCAAATGCAATACACTAAAAACACCATAAAATACCACCCGCTTAAAATATAAACACTTATTAGCCTGGTCCTCAGCTGGTGTAATTAGTATAGATCCACTGAAGTCACCAGCTAAGGATCTGATTTATAAGATTAGGAGCAAATAATCCAGTTTAGAAAGGGAAAGGCACTGAAAGAGATGGTGGTAAATATAGGACTGAGTGTCATTGTACCAACACCTTGGCAATAAAAAGGTTTGAGGGGAGGTACCAAATGAGATGGATTTCAGGGGGAGACACCAGTGGGGAAAGCTGGAGGCAACAAATGAGACTGATTTTATGGGGAGCAAATTCCATGCAGCAAGACTCATCATGGCAACAGCATGATTTTCTGTTAACACTAGACATCTGGGTGGAAACTCTAAACAGCAGGCAATGTGTAAGTGGAGCACGTCTCAAAAGTAGGGTGGGGCAACCCCTCCAAAAGTCTTTAAAACCCAATACTACTAGTTTTAAGCCAATCACTGCAATCAGTCCGTATAAGGAATGGAGCGTGGACATGAGATGATCATGCTAGCTCAAACCAATGAGCAATTCTGCTGTAGCATTCTGAATAAGCTGTAAGAACTGACGAGCCCAACTCAGCACTTCAAGGAAAGGGAATTACAGTAGATTCCACTTAATAGAAATCCCAGTATTAATAACTTTTGCTTAATAAAAGCATTTTGCAGGGAACCAATTCCACCCTACTGGCTTTAATATTAATGAGATCCGGACATTGACAACATACGTGGCACTTACTAACACCATTTTTGGGACGAAAGCCCCCAACTGCAGTCAGGTTTGCAGAACAGCAACCAGGGAAGGAAGCACTGGGGCTGCATGGTACTTCTCCCTGTGCTATCTGGGCTGTGTCCTGCCCAGGAACCAGAGGATAAGCTTGGTACGTCCCAGTGCTTCTTTTCCTGACTGCAGCCCCACAAATGTGCCTTCTGCTTATTGGTAACAAGTTCTGGATAACGGCACCTTTTTGCTGGGAACTGAGAGGTTGCTAATAAGTGGAATCCACTGTACAGTAATCAAGACTTATGGGCACAAGGGTAGGCGCTGCTGCCCCAAGGTCATTGTAAATTAATAGCAGTGCAACATGAATTACACCCTACCTACTCCACTTTTTTTCACATTGAACATATGGCCTTCAATGGGAAAAGGACAGTCCACTGTGACATCAGGGAATGACACCACAGCATCATTGAGAATGGTGTAAACAGAAATGGGGATTGGCTTGAAGCATCTATAGACGCTAACAGTTATAAAACTATTGATAATGTTTAGGACTGTCAAGCAATTACAAAAATTAATTGCGCTGTTAAACGAGTCCAATCAGTCCTATGACTTATTCAGCCAATCGCTCAGACAAACAGGTTTGTTTACATTCTCAGAAGATAATGCTGCCTGCTTCTTGTTTACAATGTCACCTGAAAGTGAGAACAGGCATTTGAATGGCACTGTTGTAGCTGGGGCTGCAAGACATTTACATGCCAGATGCGCTAAAGTTTATGTCCCTTGATGCCTCAACCAGCATTCCAGAGGACATGCGTCCAGGCTGATGATGGGTTCTGCTTGATAGCGATCCAAAGCAGTTTGATGCATGTTCATTTTCATAATCTGAATCAACTGCCACCAGCAGAAGGTTGATTTTCTTTTTTGGTGGTTCGGGTTCTGTGGTTTCCGCATCGTAGTGTTGCTCTTTTAAAACTTCTGATAGCATGCTCCACACCTCATCCTTCTCAGATTTTGGAAGGCACTTCAAATTATTAAATCTTGGGTCAAGTGCTATAGCTATCTTTAGAAATTTCACATTGGTATTTTCTTTGCATTTTGTCAAATTTGTAGTGAAAGTGTTCTTAAAATGAACATGTGCTGGGTCATCATCCAAAATTGCTATAACATGAAATGTATGGCCAAATGAGGGTAAAACAGAGCAGGAGACATACAATTCTCCTCCAAGAAGTTCAGTCACAAATTTAATTAATGCATTTTTTTTAATGAGTGTCATCAGCATGGAAGCATGTCCTTTAGAATGATGGCCAAAGCATGAAGAGGCATATGAATCTTTAGTGCATCTGGTACGTAAATATCTTGCAATGCCAACTACAACAGTGTCATGCGAACGCCTGTTCTCACTTTCAGGTGACATTGTAAATAAGAAGAGAGCAGCATTACTGCCCGTAAATGTAAAAAAACTTGTTTCTCTTAGCAATTGGCTGAACAAGAAGTAGGACTGAGTGGACTCATAGGTGCTAAAGTTTTACATTGTTTTGTTTTTGAGTGCAGTTATGTAACAAAAAAACCTACATTAGTAAGTTGCAGTCTCATGATAAAGAGATTTCACTACAGTACTTGTATGAGGTGAATTAAAAATACTATTTTGGGGGGGGTTACAGTGCAAATATTTGTAATAAAAATAATATAAAGTGAGCACTGTACATTTCGTATTCTGTGATGTAACTGAAATTGATATATTTGAAAATGTAGAAAAACATCCAAAAATATTTAACAAATTTCAATTTGTATTCTATTGTTTAACAGTGTGATTAATCATGATTAATTTTTTTAATTGCAATTAATTTTTTTGAGTTAATTGCGGGAGTTAACTGTGATTAATTAACTGTCCTAATAATGTTATTTCCCCTCACTCCTGACAGCTTTATCTTAGTGAAAGAAACTGGATTTGTCACTGAAACTCTGATGCCCTTGATGTCCTGTCTGTACTTCAGATATCATTTTCCCGAGCACGATGTCCTGAGTCAGAAGCTTGACTGGACTATGGAATGTGCAGTTCTTTTATCTTATCCTCTGACTTCTCTGTGTTTATGTAGGGAGAAGGGGCTGAGGCTGCAGAAAGAGAGATAAAGCAGGTTTGTTTATGGGTGAATCAAAGGCAGCTCTGTTGGAGTGTTTTATTTGTAAACTGATGGAAATATTACTTACTGGGACTGCAGCTGCTCCCACTGATTGCTGGAAGGGGCCTGCGTTTCTCAGGGCATTGCCAAACTGTGATATCGAATGATGAGCTCTGAGTAGAACTCAGTCAGTGACAGGTATAATTATAGTGTTATTAATCAGCATGCTGGCAGCAAAAGGACTCTTCATTATTTGAGATTGGACACAGCATTACCACGATTGGAAGAATCATTTTAGTTGTCGTTTAGGATTTGTATTAGCAACTACATAACCAGAGCATTCAGGGCAAGTTACCAAGTGTGTGTAGCACCTTCAGCAAACAACAAAGTCATAATGTTAGTATCATATTCTAGGAGAAATCTGAGCTGCAATCAGCATAGTACAGTGTGGGAAAATTATGGGCCAGGCTTTTACAGTTAGTTGGATGCAGTGGCTCACATATATATGTGCATGCCGAGTTTATGTACACAATAGCTCCTTTTGTTCATACAAATCAGGTATTTATGCTGGGCTGGAAAAAGGAAGCCTGGTCTTGTAATTACAGCAGTAGGCTTGGATTTAGGAAGTCTAAGTTCAAGTCCTGGCTCTATCACAGACTGTGTGATCTTGGGCAAGTAATATTTTCTCCCTCAGTCCCTCATCTGTAAAAATCAAGGTAGTGATGCTTTCCTTTCTTCCACCCGGCATCTCGCTTCCCTATTTAGCTTGTAAAGTCTTTAGAATAGGAAGTGTGGTATTTTACTATTATACATGCAGCGCCTAGCACAATGGGGCCATGATCCCAGTTTTGGCCTATAGGGACTACTGGAATACAAATAATTAATAATAATCTTTCCCCCAGATTTGCTTTGAAATCATTAAGCTGGTACGTTTGTCACAACCTTTGCAGAAGCTGTGGATTCCATCATTTTCCATTTTTTTTAGTCCCGTTACATTTTTTTTTTAATAGTGTAGAGCCAAGGCCGTCCAGAAGATTCAGGGGGCCTGGGGTCTATGGCAGTGGGGCTCCCCACTGCTGAATTGCCACCAAAGACCTGGAGCAGAAGCAGCTCCGGGGGCCCGGGCCCCATGAGAGTTTTCCAGGGGCCCCGGAGCAAGTGAAGGACCCTGCTCCAGGGGCCCCGAAAAACTCTCATGGGGCCTGGGGCAAATTGCCCCACTTGCCCCCCCTCTGGACGGCACTGTGTAGAGCTCCGCTGGGGTCCTAAAAGTGCCACAGATGGCTCCCTCCATGGGCGCTACTCTGCTAGCAGAAGTGGAGGATGATGCTGTGGCTGCAAGTACCTCATGCTGTGGGATAAAGATAAGGTATCCTGAAAGTTCTTTGCAGGCAGGTGGAGATGAGCCCCTTCCATTTCAAGTCCCCCAGATAGTGGGAAATGGTTCATGCCACCACAGGGCGCTAACACATTATGGTTTGTGGCTTGGTCACTGACCAGTTTTCTAAACCTACATTTTTCAAATTGTTGCACTAATTTTTAGCTGCATAACTCTCAGTGGCAGATGCTGGGTACTCAGCATCTCTGAAAACCAGGCCATTTATTTAGGGGCCTAAATATGGATTTAGGAGCCTCATGTTTGGCATACAAGTTTTAAAATGTTGACCCTAACCTCTTTGTGCCTCACTGACCCCAGCTATAATCTTGGGTGAAAACACAACCTCCCTGAAGGATGTAATACATACACTTCTTGTAACTATATGTCTTTGTTTTCTGACAGTGCCTAGAGGCCTCAAGTGAGATTGGTGCACCATTGTGGTCATTGCTGTACAAACACACAGTAAAAGACAGTCCCTGCCACAAAGCACTTACAGTCTAAATAGACAAGCCAGACCAAGGGTGGGCGGAAGGAAGTGTTATTATCCCCATATAAAAGATGGGGACTGGAGGCACAGAGTGATTAAATGACTTGCCCATGGTCACACAGAAAGCCGGGAAGTGAACTCAGATTTCTCAAGCTCTAGTCTAATGTTTCAGCCACAAGGCCATAAACATCAAAAGTGCGAGTCTTGTTGGCTATACTGTTTTAAAAAATAAACTACCCCTTAATCCCCACCTCCTGGTGCCCCTATGTCACCCCGAAGACCAAATTGGCCATCCTTACACCACTCTGCCCATTGCAATAGAGATTCCTTCTCCTGTCCCTCCAAAAAGAGGGGATAAATAAAAGATCCCTGAGATGGTGTCTGTGTCGCTGATACTCTGTAAAGGCAATGGCCTCTCCTGCCCTGGGGGGTCCTGTGCTGCTCCACCCGCTCCTGCTATGGAAGAGAGGGGATGGTAGGAGGGTCTGTGACTCTGCAATAACCCAGCATTAACTCTGCCCATGACTGGAAGGCAGTGTATGCCTGTCAGCTGGAGCTCTATCATGGAGCTTGATGGGGTCAGGATGGGGTCAGTCCAGGGAATGGCATTTTGGCAGGCAATAAATAATGCCTTACAATGCTAGGGTATCTTATCTACGTGGGAAAATGGACCATGTTCTGAAAACATTTTCAAAGGTGGGTGTGGGATATAAAGGAATCCCTTCCCCTACCACTGGCCTGGGACACAGCAGCTTTTGACAGGGCAAGAAATGAGGAGAACTCCTGTACCCAGCTGAGAATGCAGAGGGCATGGAATGGAATCCCAGAGCTGGAGCTTGACCAGGACACCAGGGTGAGGCCCTGACCTCTGCAAATGGGGTAACTGGCACTTTATTAACCATACGAGGCTGGAACTTTTTGTCCAAAAGGTCATTTTGTTTCCAAATGTGTGTAAGTGCTTGAACATTGGGATTCAAAGCCACAGTGTCAGTTTGCAACATAGCCAGGAGTAGAATCCATTTCTCCTGACCTCCAGGCCCCTGCTCTAACCTCTGGAACCCCTGCTTCTTTTGATTCTTGTATTTCTTGTTCTAAATCCAATAATGTGTGAAGTGACCTGGGATCCCAGAGGCTAAGCAGCCTATGGTCAGTTGGGCTCATCCTCATCATATCTCTGGCTTTCTCCTCACAGGAGATGATGCAACAGAGTTGGCATGGGGAAAGAGAGAGTTGTTACTCTTGTTCACACATTGGGTCAGAGCAGAGTTTGCAAATTAATTCCAATTCTGCAATTTCTCATTGGCGTCTGTTTTTGAAGTTTTTTGTTGGAGTATTGCGACTTTGAGGCCTGTACTGTACTTGAGTGATCAGGGAGGTTGAAGTGTTCTCCGACTGGTTTTTGAATGTTATAATTCTTGACATCTTGACACCATCATAGGACCTAATCGTATCAGCCACACTATCAGAGGCTCATTCACCTGCACATCTACCAATGTGATATACGCCATCATGTGCCAGCAATGCCACTCTGCCATGTACATTGGCCAAACCGGACAGTCTCTATGCAAAAGAATAAATGGACACAAATCGGATGTCAAGAATTATAACATTCAAAAACCAGTTGGAGAACACTTCAACCTCCCTGGTCACTCAATTACAGACCTCAAAGTCGCAATACTCCAACAAAAAAACTTCCTACTGTATTTTCCACTGCATGCATCCGATGAAGTGGGTTTTAGCCCATGAAAGCTTATGCCCAAATACATTTGTTAGTCTCTAAGGTGTCACAAGTACTCCTCATTCTGAAAGCAGGGAGGCTTTCCTTTGCTCACCACTGAGTCAGTCCCCTGTCCCGTACACATAGTACAAGGGGATGATTGCATGTAGTACTCTAGTTCAGTCCAATACCCGCTTTCCTTTCCTTTCTTTCTTTCCTGGCCTTGCCCCATTTTCTGTGGTAGTGCATCATCTAAAATTTCTAAATGCATCTGTGGCACATCTCTTCTGGTTGCTGTCTGCATGCTGGAGGTGGTGGGGACTTTCTGTCTCTTGATTAGTTTACAACTTGTCCATTACAATCTACTTACTTTAATATAGCAGTCACACCATTCCAGGGAAAGGGTTTCCATTTGTCTGAGTTTCGCTGAGTGAAATAATTCCCTTAAAAAGTCAGAATGCACTGTGAACCCACAAGTCTGATTTTTGACATCTAAAGCATCGTACATAACCCTCTGCCTTCTCAATGGAGGCTGGCTAGCAGCACCACCTCTGGTGGCCAATTGGCTGCATTATTAGGTACAAGTATTGCTTTCAAATGTATCTCATTGTACCAGTGTAGATGTATTTTACAGCAGAACAATCCTGCTTTGTTTGATTGTCAAGCCAGGGAGTCATATACAGTTTTCAAAGGTGGTGAACACATAGGAGGAGATAATGGGTGTGAGTGGGGAATGGCAAATATTTTTTCCACTCTTTTGCAATACAGTGGTGGGGCTGCTACTCTGTCACATGATGGGGAGGGGAGGGAATGCAGATATTTTCTTTAGTTTGGAATGAGGGAGGAAAGTTTACCTCTAGCTGAGTGAAGCTCTGTTTTCTCCAAGCAACTTGCATCCTGGCCTTTTACATAATCACAGTCTAGTAGCCCCTATAAAAATATGACCTCGTGTTTTCTGTTTGGCTAACTGCTAATTACCTTAAATGTATCACTTCTAGAGCAAAAACAAGCAACCACCCACAGTGCATGCTGCTACCTGCGCTGGCAAGTGAAGGATTTTCATTTTATTGAGGGCAGGGATAGGGATAGGGAAGGGTGGAAGCTGCCTGCCTTCCACACCCAGTGCTAACTGGTGAGAAAGCAAGCCGCATTGGAGCTGGAAGCTGTGCAAAAGACATTAGAAGGGAACTTGCTGCTCCTCCCCCAGGATAAAGGTGTGTCTCTTTAAAGGCTCTGCTCCAGTGTAACTTTGAAAAGAATACATGAGAGCTGGCTTGCCCGGAAGGTATTTCACTTACACATGGGTATGGCTTATCGAGAATGATCAGAGCTCTGAGGACAGCTACATTCTATCCTGAGACTGAGACTGACTGCTGACTGAGCACTTGGCAATCCCTCTCAATCTGAAAGGGCTTCTCACAGTGAAATGGCTTGGGAAGAGCTCAGTTTCAATGTGGCAGCCTCAGAGCAAACAGAGACTTGCAGTTACAGCAACCTATGTTTTTAGTGTACCATGTGGTTCCTCACCTGGTCATGGGATTTGAAGGATTCAGGCTTCTTTGGATTGCAGGGCTGGTGACTTTTTGGTTGTATTTCAGGTAGTTTCAAAGTAACAAATATAAAAAAAAAGGGACAATTGTTCTTTTCTTCCTCTTGAAACAGAAAGTATTTTGAATTCTGTAGTGCACTCTCACAGACAAACTTGAACTGAGCTCTGAAGCCCATGGCACTGGCCACTGTGGGAGATAGGATACTGGTCTAGATGAACAGCTAGTCTGGGCCAGGAGGATGGCAATTCTGAGGTTCCTCTGTATGCTGGATCTAATCACCATGCCTCAGCTTGCTTTCCCCTCTTTGCATTTTAGCCTTTTCCCATCCGTATTCTTGGCTGGGCCTGTCACAGCCGTTTCTCACAAGTGCTTGATTGCTCTGAAGTAGCATCACTCCAAGAATAGCATAAACAAGAAAGATGCATTGAGCCCAGCATACAGAGATACATGTACACATGACAAGCTAAGAAAGAAACCAATAACAAATGCACAATGCCTACTAATACTGATTCTAACACTAACTGGACAGTACAGTGGAGCAAACCACCACTGGTGTAGCTCCCTTGATTTCAGCGGAGTCACACTAGGGATGAATTTGACCCAGAAGTGTGAAACTCTCTTCTTCTGATCAACTCTGTGGACTCTCTGGTAATTATGAGCCAGAGCTCTGGACAGAGGGCAGTGCACTGTTGCTTCACCCCAGGCAGAGCATCCAGAGGCATGTGTCTCAGAGAGGTGCTGGTTTTTTTTGGAATTCCCAAACATGCAGGAGGAATCTGCCCACTGATGCACCCATCTTGTGTGACGGAGGGCACAGTATGTGCTCCCTTGTCTGACCAGCCAGTTCCGCTGGGTGGCGTGGAAGGAGATTAGGGCCTGGGCCACACCTCCTCCTCACCCTCTTTGGTTTGGCTAGTATCATTTCAGGAGACTGAGCATGGATTGTAGCTGTGGCCGTTCAATCTGCAAGATGTGCAAGGAAGGAATTTTCTTGTGCTCTCCACCTCCCTTGTGCATCTGTGTAGCAGATAGTCACAATCTGGTCCTTGCTGTTTAGCTGTTTCTGTCCACAATATCTGCAGATGTCATCAGTTACTGAACCAACAGGCCTTTAATAATAAGTGCACTCCAGATGTTTTGACTCACTCAGTTCAATAGTCCTCCCCCTTCACGGGAGACACAACAATGGATAAAATTCTAGTCTGGCTGGATGAAATCCAGCTGTCCAGCTGACTCCAGACCATATGTGGAGGACAAGCCCTCCAAGGCACCAGGAAGTTGGGCTGGCACTTGACTGCTTGTGAAAAATGTAATCTAGCATTAATTGCAGGAAAATGTCTACCAGTGTGATCCTCACACCAGCACTCAGAAATGAAAAAATCCTCAACTCCCAGAGACATGTCAGAATTACTGTGCTCAGTCAATTAATTGTCCACACCTCATCTAGAAGCCAAACAGTGACAGTGTTCTGCCTACCATTGCACAACTGTCAAACAATATGGACTAGACTGTGTCTTTAATGCACTGCTCTGCAATCGGGGATGCGGAGGCTCCATATTGCAGTAGGAACACCAGGGGGATTTCTGTGCAACTCCGTGGCCACGTCCCCATCTCATTCCCTCCTCCTTTGAGATGGCAAGCACCTCTGCTGGAGCTAGCTTTTTGCTGTGCTGGTGCTTCCACATACATTGCAAGTGGCCAGGACTGCAAGGGGAGGGGAAGAAGGCTCCTTGCACACAGTCATGCAGTCAGCCACAATATGGCCCTCAATATAAAGCAGCCCTTAATGTCAGACACCTGAAAACCTCTTGCTCACATTTCCTGCAGATCCTTTGTTTATTACCTGCAGCAAGATAAAAAGACATTCTTTGTTAGTTACATTTAAGAGCCAGAACCGCAGGTGCTTATCAGGAGACACGTAGCACACATCATTGTCTGCTTACATGCATTATTTTACATGTATGTAATCTCAAATTTGTTCCTTCTGCAATGCTTGATGTTGCTAGAGGTCAACTCAGCACAGTTTTACTTGGTTTAGGAGATGTGTGATAAGTTTTGCCTCGTTGCTGTGAGCTTCCCTTTTGCTTTAATAGAGCAGAGACCCATTACATTGTGATTGTGTATAGTGTTTCCAGGACTAGAGGCAAATTCTTGGTGCTAGTTACCCAGAATTACTGGGATTGTATGTACCTAGTCTGGGGGAAGAATAGGTTAAGATACTGATTTAATGATCCATATCCAAAATGAGATCATAGAGTTGACTTTTCTTCCTGACACTGTTATTTAATCACATGTATAACTCTGCAACAGAGTCTCTTTGGGCTGGTCCACACTACGGGGGGGAAATCGATCTTAGATACGCAACTTCAGCTACGTGAATAACGTAGCTGAAGTCGAATATCTAAGATCGGATTACTCACCCGTCCACACCGCGTGGGATCGATGTTCGCGGCTCTCCCTGTCGATTCCGGAACTCCGTTGGGGTTGATGGAGTTCCGGAATCGATATAAGCGCGCTCAGGGATCGATATATCGCGTCTAGATTAGACACGATATATCGATCCCCGAGCAATCGATTTTAACCTGCCGATACGGCGGGTAGTCTGGACGTGGCCTTTGTGTCAGATAGGATGATAATCTGTGTCGGTCAGGGAGAACTAGTGAGGGACATCTATGTTTGTCAATTGAAACACTGCACCTATGTCCGTAAACGCCCATGTAAGCCTAGGTCCAAATATTTTTAAGGGGCAAATTTTTAATAGTGAAAGTTAGTAACTATTGAAACAGCTTACTGAGGGATATGGTGGATTCCCCATCACTTGAAGTTTTAAAATTGAGACTGGACGTCTTCCTAAAAGATACATTTTAGCTCTACCAGAAGTTATGAGCTTGCAGGAATTGCTGGGTGAGATTCTGTGTCCTGTATTATGCAGGAGGTCTGAATGGATTATCATAATGGTTTCTTCTGGCTTTAAAATCTATGACTCCATGAATATGGGCCAGCTATTGTTTGAACATGTGCAGGATGGAGTATTATTTAAAAAGCTCTCAGCTCAGCCTGGCATGCAGAGGAGTTCAAATCACTTCTGTAGCTCCTCTGATGTGCAGTGATTTGCTGACCCTTGGGAAAGCAACATACAGGGCCACCCAGAGGATTCAGGGGGCCTGGGGTCTTTGGCAGCGGGGGACCCCCCCTTCGGTGGTAATATGGCGGTGGGGGACTCCTTCTGCTCTGGGACCCGCCGCCGAATTGCCGCCGAAGACCCGGAGCGGAAGACACTTCGGGAGCCCAGGCCCCAAGAGAGTTTTCCGGGGCCCCTGGAGCAGGTGAAGGACTCCGCTCCAGGGGCCGTGAAAAACTCTTGTGGGGGCCTCTGTGGGGCCTGGGGCAAATTGCCCCACTTGCCCTCCCCGGGCGGCCCTGACAACACATGGATCTTTACTGATGAGAGGATGGAGGTCTTAGGGGAAGAGTCTTAGCTGATGTAAACTGGTATACTCCTACTGAAGCCAATGTTTCTATGCTCATTTACACCACTGGAGGATCTAGCCCTTAGCTTCCCAATTCCTCCTGGATAGCGCCTGTTTTTATCACTCTCCTGGTACTGAATGTTCATTGTGGCAAAGGCTGCCCCCTCTCCATCACAAGCACGGCAACTATTTTAGCCATATTCTCACTCAACAGGTAATTTCAGTCCCAGGGCTTAACAATACCAGAGGCTGCCTATTGTGCTAAATTGGGTTATGATTTGTGATTCTGAGTGTATCCAGGGAACGGAGCCCCTCAGACTCATTTTTCACATGTAGTTTATAGTTATTAGAGTTTGAGACTTGATCCTCAGAAGTGCAACACAGTCCCTTAACACAGGGGGCCAAACATACCCAAAGGTTTGGATTTGTTAGTAAAGATTCAAGCAGGATTTACTTACAGTTGTTCTCTGACTCCTAGTAATTGTCTGAAGCGAGAATTACATACTTACAGAAGCATTCCTAGAAACGTTAGTAAACTCTCCAGAAACTGTTGGGTTGTTGTTTTTTAATCTTGTAGGCTGACAGAATCTCATCAGATAAAAAAAGTATACACAGTAAATAAAGCCACTAGAAGCTTAAGAAAAAACAACTAGGAGTCCTTGTGGCACCTTAGAGACTAACACATTTATTTGGGCATAAGCTTTTGTGGGCTAGAACCCACTACATCAGATGCATGAAGTGAAAAATACAGGAGCAGGTATAAATACATGAAAGGATGGGGGCTTGCTTTACCAAGTGTGAGGTCAGTCTAATGAGATAAATCAATTAACAGCAGGATACCAAGGGAGGAAAAATAACTTTTGAAGTGGTAAGAGAGTGGCCCATTACAGACAGTTGACAAGAAGGTGTGAGTAACAGTAGGGAGAAATTAGTATTGGGGAAATAAAGTTTAGGTTTTGTAATGACCCAACCACTCCGAATCTTTATTCAGGCCTAATCTGATGGTATCCAGTTTGCAAATTAATTTCAGTTCTGCAGCTTCACGTTGGAGTCTGTTTTTGAAGTTTTTTTGTTGAAGAATTGCCACTTTTAGGTCTGTTATTGAGTGACCAGGGAGATTGGAGTGTTCTTCTACTCGTTTTTTAATGTTATGATTCTGGATGTCAGATTTGTGTCCATTTATTCTTTTGCATAGAGACTGTCCAGTTTGGCCAATGTACATGGCAGAGGGGCATTGCTGGCACATATCACATTAGTAGATGTGCAGGTGAACGAGCCCCAGATGGTGTGGCTGATGTGGTTAGGTCCTATGATGATGTCCCCTGAATAGATATGCGGACAGAGCTGGCACTGGGGTTTGTAGCAGGGTTTGGTGCCTGGGCTGGTGTTCTTGTTGTGTGGTGTGTAGCTGCTGGTGAGTATTTGCTTCAGGTTGGGGGGCTGTCTGTAGGCAAGGATTGGCCTGTCTCCCAAGGTCTGTGAGAATGAGGGATTGTCCTTCAAGATAGGCTGGAGATCCTTGATGATGCGCTGGAGAGGTTTTAGTTGACTTCTCGGTACCCTTCTGTCTCCGTCAATCTGTTTCTTCACTTCACCAGGTGGGTATTGCAGTTTTAAGAACGCTTGATAGAGATTCTGTAGGTGTTTGTCTCTGTCTGAGTGATCTGCGCAAATGCAGTTGTGTCTTAGAGCTTGGCTGTTGACAATGAATCATGTGATGTGGTCTGGATGAAAGCTGGAGGCATGTAGGTAAGTACAGTGGTCAGTAGGTTTCCAGTATAAGGTTGTTGTTTATGTGACCATCACTTATTAGCACTGTAGTGTCTAGGAAGTGGATCTCTTGTGTGGACTGATCCAGACTGAGATTGATGATAGGGTGGAAATCATTGAAATCTTGGTGGAATTCCTCAAGGGCCTCCTTCCCATGGGTCCAGATGGTGAAGATGTCATCAGTGTAGCACAAGTAGAGTAGGAGCGTAAGGGGACGAGAGCTGAGAAAGCGTTATTCTGAGTCAGCCATAAAAATGCTGGCATGCAGAAGGAAATTTTGCTGATATACAAGTGTAAAGCCTGAGGTTCTGTCTTTATGGTTATTTTCTGTGTAACTTCTATCTGTTTGCTTTTTATGAATATTTCATCTTTGAGACTTTTTTCTCCTATCACACCTTTTGTTGTTTTTACCCCAAACAGGTCTCTGTTGTGCAAATGGTGGCATATGTGTGCAAGAGTGAGCTGAGATATAGGGACAGATTTCATTCCTTTGGGAGGTGATGAACCACGGGGAAAAAAAACAAGTGTCTGTCTGGTAGTTGAGAAAATGAGGATGAATTTGGGGAGACTTGGGACCAGAAGGACTATTGGGTCTCCCTACAAAGAGTAACTAGGCAAGTGGAAGCCAGGATGAGACCTTTATGCTTGAAGGCTGGCTACTGGGATCAGAGCTCTGAGCCATAGCAGCATAGTATAGTTACAAGGCAGGTGGTGACCCCTTGGGGATCACCCAGATCCCTAAAATATCACAATCATCTGGAGTTTTTATGTGAACTCAATGAACTGTTCTATCTCTATTTGTCCTAGGCTGTAGACATCCTTTGGGACAAGTACTGGTCTTAAATGTTAGTGGAGTGTTGAACACACTCTTGGTGCTCAATAATTCTATAAATTGATAGACAGTCTTTTGGAAAGCCTGTATCCATGCCACACTACAGAGGAAAGTAATTAAATGTAACAGAAAATCTGTCTCCTAACCAAATATATGGGGTCAAATTTTGGTCCTGCTGAATTCCATGGGAGTTTTGCCATGGACTTCAGTTGGGCCAGGATTTCTCTCATGGTGTTTTAAGAGCCAGTTCAGCTTCTCAAAGTAGGGGCTAGTAGCAAGAGCACTGCTGAAGAACCAGTCTTTATTCTTGGCTTTCTTACAAGCTCCTTTGGGCCCTTTGCTTTTGGTGAAGCATTAAACAGGGTCCCAGCAGTGACTCTTCTTGGCCATTCCTTAATGTAGCTTCATGCATGTCTTTATTGGAACAGGGTTGTGGTTTTTTTTTTGGTAAGGGTTGCCTGCACTTTTGCCTTTCCCCAGAAGGCATGGAGATCCAGGACCTCTGCAAGGCTCCAGGCATCTGCACAAGACATTATATAACGCTGCTATAACAACAGTGGAATAATGCTAACGTATGCAGCTCCAGGAGCGTGCAACAGCAAATAGACCAATGCTGGTATTACGTTAGCATTTGAATGGGGAAGTGACACCTGGTCAAGTGGACCCCAGAGCAGCAGAGAGCGCACAGGTAAACAGACACACCAGTCCCAGTGTCAAGCAAAGCAGTGTGGGATAGCAGTTGGAGGACTGCCAAGCTAGTGTGAAGTAGAGATGTGCCACAAGCACATTTCTTTGCACTAACTCAATCTGTAATTAATTTAGTAACTTTAAAAAGTGGACTATAAAATTTGTATTAACTTGCCAGTTAAAGCATAAGAATTGCATTGCGTGGATGCAGGTCATTTTAATGCAATCAGACTAAAGTTTGGTGAAATAAACACATACCCCCCATCCTGTGTTGACAAGGCCTTACAAGATACAATAATCTCCCTGCAGAATCATGCCTCTAGTATTCTCAGTGCCCTTCTTATTCTATTTACCAAGTAATCTACAAATGGTTTCTTAAAGGCATTCCATCCTGTTATAGTTAGCACAAACAAAGTGTTATCACATCCAGCTCTCCCTCTTGCCTTCCAAACTGGCATGGCAACAATTCTGTTCAGAATCCATTTACCTTTTTGGAATTTCTTTGAGTGGGTTATGCTGATGGGGGGGATGGGCAGCATCTAATTTTTCTTGGTGCTTTAGAAAACTCAGGCTCTGAAACGTGCTGAATGCCATACAGAGAAGACCCTCATGTGAGGTGTGGCAGGATGACTGCTTCAGACTTTGCTTCCTCCCTGTTGTGATGCTTATCAATGTGAAAAGACACACCCCAACCCTAATTAAAGCAGAGCTAATGCCATAAACCTATTGGCATGCTGACTGAAGTTGGCACTTCTTGAGAAAGACTTATCACTCCCTCTTATGCAGCATGTCCTTTGAACTTGAAAGAAACAGCTTTGAAACATAGCGAGGGCTTACGTTCAGGGAATCTTAGTACTTTATAACAATTTTGAATTCCCTGCCACTCCACTGGCCAGCGTGAATATCTAACAGTAACAGTATTGATGAGTTGGAGTGATTTCTCAAAGCACCTTAACTAAAGACAATTAATGGCTGACAGACAGGGAGGAGAGAAAAACAGACACTCCTTGGGGTAGGGCACTGCATCAGTACTAAATAGGTGTGACTCATTGATGGCTATAGTCCCAGCAGAAGCCACACCCCTCGAATAAGTTTTGCGTGCCAGATGGAAAACTGTTTGCCTGTGCAAAAATCCTATAGTTCATGTTGGAACAAGCTTCTCAAAGGGCTATTCCCAATAGAAAGATCAAGATCCATTTTTGGTGTTAATCTCCTTCTCAGTGCAACATGAACACTGGCTTTTACAGGTGAATGTGCTTGGGGCCAGCCTTTAAGAGGATGCAAGCAAAAAAGTCCTCAGTGAAGCAGAAGATTGCCTTTCTGTTGGTAAAAAGCATGAAACAAACCCATCAGCCTGTCAGGCAAAATATCTGGTTGTCTCCTCCAAGACACTTAACAGAATGTGACTAACAATAGTGAAGAATATAGACATGACAGTGACACTGTTGGTCTGATTTTCTGCAAGTCTGTAGGTCAGAGGTGGGCAACTACGGCCCACAGGCCACATCCAGCCCGCCGGACCATCCTGCCCAGCCCCCAAGCTCCTGGCCCAGGAGGCTAGCCCTTGGTCCCTCCCCTGCTGTCCCCCCCTCCCCTGTAGCCTCAGCTCGTTTGCTCCGCCAATCTCCCCATCAGGTGTTCCCCATTCAGAGTCACTGGGAAAGCAGCCCAGAACCTGGAGAGAGAGGTCAGGGACCTGCTGGCTTTAGATGGGATCCAGCCGTTTTACAGCCCATGGGCCTCACCCGTGGGGCTAATCCCCAAGGGAGACAGGATGATCTGGTTTTATGGGGGCTATCAGAAGCTTAAAGCCATCACAGTGTCCGATGCCGACCCCCTGCCTAGGCCTGGGGAGATTCTAGACAAGCAGAGGGCAATGGAGAACTTGGCCCTGGCAGACACTGATAACCTGTGCATCTTTAGCCAGACCTGGGAGGAACAGGTGTCCCAGGTGAAGAGGGGGCTGGGCTGCCTCAAGGAGGTGGGACTGACGGTAAAAGCTGGAAAGTGTAAGGGGGGAAGGCAGAGGTGTTGTGTCTGGGCCACAAAGTGGGAAGCGGCTGCCCAAGCCCAGAGCTGGCAAAGGCCAAGATGGGGGCTCTTAACCAAGAGAGCCCGAATTGCAGCCCAGAGTGCTGGGAGAAAGCCCCGTCCCAGTTTGAACCCCAGGGGTATTGGGAATAGCAAAAAGGTTCAAGCCTCATAAACCTTCCCACATGTGGCCTGCAAGCACACCCGACCTCAGGGAGGGCGTGAGACTGGACTGTCCTGGTGTAACTCACACCGAGGAATGGGAGAGATGTTGGGGCATCCATGGGAACGTTGGTGGGTTCGAAATTCCCCAGGTCACTGGCTGAAGTGACCTCGCTCAGTTCGGTCTCGAAGGGGGGAGAAATGTGACGAACTAGGAATGTTCTTAATGTTTGCTCTGAATACTGTGTTGGTGCCTCAGTGTCCCCATGGCAGTTCTTAAGTATCTGGCAGAGCAAAGGGCCAGTGCACCTAAATGCCTGACCCTCTGTCTCCTAGCAACTGATGGCCTGGGCCCCTCCTCTGCAAAGGTGCCAGCTGAAGGTGTTGGAGACAAAGGGATCAGGTGACCTCCTGGTCCGGGAAAGGAGCTGAGCAGAACGGAGGGGCTGGGAGGGGTTGTTAGTCTGGAGCTGGCTGGGGTCGAGGAGTGGAGGGCAGATGTGGGGGGTCTGGCTCACTGCCCCTCAGAATGGACCCGGCTGAGGGGTCCGGTTCGCTGTATCTACAAGCTCTGTTTTAGACCCTGTTCCTGTCATCGAATAAACCTCTGTTTTACTGGCTGGCTAAGAGTCACGTCTGACTGCAAAGTGGGGGTGCAGGACCCGGTGGCTTCCCCAGGACCCCGCTGGGGTGGACTCGCTGTGGGAAGCGCACGGAGGGGCAGAGGATGCTGAATGCTCTAAGGAGAGACCCAGGAGGTGAAGACGTGTGAGCTTCTTGCCCTGAACAAGTTTGCTCCAAGGGAGAGGAGCTCTGGGCGGAGGGGCTGTGAGCTCCCGGGGCAGCACAGCTGCAGAGCCCAGCCTGACCCAGTCTCTGTGCTGCATGGTGGTGGTGGCAGCGTGGCCCGGCTGCAGCCAGGCAGCCCGGATGTAGCACCACCAGTCACCGGTGCTCCAGGCAGTGCAGTAAGGGGGCATGGAGTTGGGGGGAGGGTTGGATAGAGGCCAGGGGAGTTTGAGGTGGTGATCAGGGGGCGGGGGTGAGGATAGGAGGCAGGGGAAGAACAGGGGATTGAATGGGGGCAGTCAGCAAGGGGGGGTTGGATGAGGCAGCAGGGGGCCGGCAGGAGACAGGGAGAAGGGGTGGTTGGATGGGGCAGGGATCAGGGGTCAAGAATGAGAGGAAGGGTTGGATGGGACGGCAGGGGTCCGGGGGCGGTCAGGGAACAGGGAGTGGGTGTGTGTGGATGGGGCAGGGGTCCCAGAGGGGTCATCAGGGAACAGAGGGGGTTGGATGGGGCAGGAGTCCTGGGGGAGGGGGCAGATAGGAGGTGGGGGCTGGGCCGCAACTCCCTTCCCCCCCTCCCGCGCAACTGGCCCTCCATACAATTTACAAACCCCGATGTGGCCCTCAGGCCAAGAAGTTTGCCCACCCCTGCTGTAGGTAATCATTTGTGCATGCAATACTGAATCTCCTCATACAAATCCTTGATTTCTATACAAACTTGGTTAGACAGACTTTTATCTAGTCATGTACATTGCACAAATCTCTGACAGAAGAGGTGTCAGGCAGGAAAGCACCTACATGCATGCAAGAACAAGCCCACAAACTCACTGAAAATTAGGTTGTACGGCAGAGTCT
The DNA here is from genome assembly GCF_025201925.1 of Gopherus flavomarginatus. Classification (NCBI taxonomy): domain Eukaryota; kingdom Metazoa; phylum Chordata; order Testudines; family Testudinidae; genus Gopherus; species Gopherus flavomarginatus. The sequence continues at coordinate 180,576,742 of NC_066618.1, forward strand.
ACACTCTTTATTTCAGGGAAATTTCCCATCATTACTTAAGCACCAGTACAGTCCTAGCGATATTAGATGGTGAGTGCACTAGTAGAGGCAATGCCTTTACCACAGAACTGTGCAACTCTGCTCAGAGTACAGTTAGCTGACACAGTGGTTAAAAACTGATAATCTGTCTACGCCAGTGCTCACATCATTGCTAGCACCCGTTGGGATGTGCTGATGCTAGAACAATGCGGGGGAACGACATTTCACTAAAACCTTCAGGGCTAGATCATCACCCTTATTGAGATGTAAGGTGCTCTACATCCTCTCTTGCACTGAATACCCCATACCACAGGTTGCAATGCAAAAAGGGATGCTGATTCCACAGAGCCTTTATAGACAGCTGGGCGGAGCTTGTCCCCTTGCCTCTGAGTTAGCACACCAGCTGATGAACACAGGCCTACCAATGTGTGACTCACAATCTGCACCCTGGGCTGCTCCTAGCACAGTGCAAGTTTATATTATCCCTTACTCAGGGCAGATTGTAAAGTGACAAATCTAGCCCTGAGTTTAGACAAGGCTCGTGTGCCTACTTTTTCCTTTAATAAATAAATAAATAAATAGATAAGCCAAATATGGAAACTGACCATTTACAACTTCAGTCTTCCCAATCTCATCCTTGTGCCTTCCCAGCAGTGTTACAATACAGTGCACTCATCTGGAGCTTGGCATGCAATCTCTTACTTCATTTTACCAGCGGAAGACTCCTGAGTTGTTCTATGTAATGCGTCATGGCCTACCTTTCTATGTTCCTTTTCAAAAAAGTGTTCATTTGAAGGTTGCTGAATGACATGGGAAGACAGAGACCTGAGTATCATCATTATCATCAAAGCAACTCCCAAAGGGATGTAGCCTCCTTGGAGATCGAGTGCCACAGGGATCGATCTCTAGCTAGGTCTTTAAAGTAGTCTGGCTGGATGTTCACTTTATGTCCTTCAGTGATGATCTTATTGTGTCTCCAAAGCTGTTGGTGACTGCCATCTGTGTACTAGAATCCCTTGATAAACATGGATGTTTACCAAAAGAACTAAATATGACAAGAGACTAATGCCTGGAGGTTCTTAGTTTTCCCACATAATCTTTCAAAAGACAAGGGACCCTCTTCCTCGCCCACACACAAAGGAAAAACACCACTCCTAGCAGAGGGAGTCACATCTCCTTCCTCAAGTTTCAGCAGGTTCCACTCTCCTGTTCTGGAAATGCTCAGGGAACTTCATGTCCACGTCCCTCATTGCTGGTTAAATCCTGTAGGGAGATGTGGGGTCCCTAAAAGATGGAGAAAGCCAGTGCCTCACTGGTGAGGGCAGGGTGCTCACATCTCTCAAACAAGTAGATTTTAGGCCCTTGCTGAAGAAGCTTCTCTGACACTGAGATCCTGTTGTCCCCTTGTCTCTCATCTTCCTATTTTTTTGGTAAAATAGCCTTGGCTCCACATGGCATCCTTAGATTTGTGGGATCCAGGCAGTCTGGTTTTGTTGCTGTTTATGGAGCAGACATAGTCCTCATCTCATTGATCTTCTCATGGTGATGGACAAGATCACATCCATGATGATTCTTTTGGGGACCGACCCAAACCCATTAAAGTCAACAGGAGTCTTTCCATTGACCTCCACAGGCCCTGAGAGCTATCCACTGCATTTGATCCCAGTGACCATGAGGTGATGACACTTTTGCAGACCCTGGCAGAGAGACGGAGTCACCCTTGAGCACCTCTGCTCTTTCCTCTCCTATAGGACCCAGATCATAGTTATCCTGTCGCTGATAGAACAAATTAATATGAAATCTGTCTGTAACCAAGAGCACCAAGTTTCAGTAGAAACATGGGCACAATTCATACTATTTTATTACTATACTTCTTTTTGAAGACCTAAGTGTCCTAATAAGCAAAGGAACAAACGGAATCCTCTCATCTCAAGTATCTGACAAGGAACAGAATTGTTATCTAGAGCAACAATTGAGATAACATAGCAAGGGTTGACATTTCCCTAATTCAACCGTGTTTGGAGAAAGTGGCAAAAATTAAGGAGCCAAGCTCTGACCCAGGCAAAACCCACAGTGCCTCCTCACTGAGAGCTTTACCTCAGGAAAGAAGAAAGATTTCAACCAAGTTCTCTTAATACTTAAAAGGTGAGGGGAAATGGTGAAACCATTATTGTCTATAACAGGGATCAGCAACCTTTGGCACACGGCTCGTCAAGGAAATCCACTGGTGGGCTGGGATGGTTTGTTTACCTGCAGTGTCCGCAGGTTCGGCCGATCGCAGCTCCTACTCGCTGTGGTTCGCCATTCTAGGCCAGCTAGGGCTGCGGGAAGTGGCGTGGGCTGAGGGATGAGCTGGCCATCGCTTCCTGCAACACCCATCGGTCTAGAATGGTGAACCACGGCCAGTGGGAGCTGTGATCGGCCGAACCTGCAGACACTGCAGGTAAACAAACCATCCCAGCCTGCCAGTGGATTTCCCTGATGGGCTGCATGCCAAAGGTTGCCAATCCCTGGTCTATAAGAATAGTAGATACCAGAGCACCAAGTCCAGATTGATGGATGAGTTCAGAGCTGACCCCTGAGGCCTACTGAGATTTGTCACCACTAGTTTTCACCTCAAGTCCTTGAAATACATGTATGAATGAGAAGTTGGCAGCCATATTGTTCACTGGCGTACAAGGAAAAACCTCTGAAGTTAAGATAGTTGTGCCCATTTTTACCAGCAGAAAACTTGTCCTTCTGAGTTAAATCCATTAGGATACAATGATCTCTGGTGTGATAATATTTTGTATTACAAGCAGAAGCCTGCAGCACTGTCACTAAGCTTGCCTGTAAGAAATATAGCAGTGGGCAAAATATCTGTGCATCACCACAGATCTGGAAAATCTGCTGCTACCCTGTGCAGTAACAGATTTTTTTTCAAGCTATGTACCTGATTCTTTTCTCCTTTGCTCAGGCAAAGCTCCTGGCTGAAGTCAGTGGGAGTTGTGTGTCAATAAAGAGTATGGGATCAGGCCCTGTGTGGTGAGCCTCGCCTACCCACGCAGAGAACTGAACAACCAAGATATTGTGAGAAATGCTGATTCAGGCTGTTTTCAAAGATCATGGTTGTGATAACCTTGATCCCTTTTAGTGGCACTTTACTTATCAAATGACCTAACTGAAACCAATGGGACCACTAGCGCAGTAACATACTATTCATGGAGAACAAAAGTATCCCATCTGAAACAGATATAAGGAAGCGGAGTAATGACTATCAGGCCTGACTAGTGCCAAATTTTTGTACTGATTTGACTATTTCATTGAGGGGTTTGACACAGTTATCTCAGAGAAGGGTACCTTATACTGGAATAGCTTATTCTCCTTTCCCTATGAGAATAAGCTGTACCATGTACAATTGTGTCCACACTAGGGGTGTTACACTGGTGTCTGTAGATGAAGCCTTAAAAAAAAAATTCTACTCAGCAGGCCAACTGAGTCCTTTCTCATGTTTTGTCAGCCCACATTTGGTCAGCATACATGACATGGAGTGAGGCCACCAAGCGAGGAGGTGTGATTTCCTTCCTTCAGAGCAGACTGTGTTGGCAGTGCTGCTTCAACACAAATTGGGATGCTCTTCTGTGTGAATGAGGCTGAAGAGCCAGTTGAGGCAAGTTGAATCTGCCCACTCCCAGGCTAATAATAATAATACTGATAATTTACACTTCTAGTGCACCTTTCATCTGAGGATCTTCAAGTGTGTTACCAACCTTAATGAATTTACAAACACTGAATTGCACAACACCCCCGGGAGGTGAGTTTTGTTCTTTAAAACAGGAAGATGAGGCAGCTAAGGTACAACATGGCTGACTGACTCGCCCACAGAGAGATGGTAGACTAGCAGCAGGGCTGGGAACAGGCACACAGATACTGCGGTGATGGGCAAGGCCTAGAAAGGGGCAGAGAGAGCACTCCTTGCCATGAGAATAACAGCAGATGAAATCTTATGTGACAGAATCACTTTGGGAACGGTGGGAGGGGTGCAGCACATAAGCAGCCATGCCAGGAAACCCTATGCTTTTGTGAGGCACAATGGTGCTATGAGGAGCATAATGAAAATAATCAGCAGTGGGCCTTGCTTCCCTTTCAATAATGTGTACATGCTGCTGCTTCCTCCAGCATTCTCCTGCCAGAGTTTGCCTTTGTGGGGAATGGTGCATTTATTCTGAGCTCTTATGTGCAATGGTTAAGATACTGGTATGTAATTAGTGGGGTGGACACTCTACTCAGGCAGTCTCAGTCAGACCCTTGCATCCCCATTGAAGTCAATAGGATTACAAGTGAAGGGACAACTTCATTCGCGGTATGCATTTAAATCTATGAAACCACAAAGGGCCTATATGTGATGCCACAGGCAGCCCCCGTGAGGATTTGTTAAAAGTACACGTGGGATGTTCAAAATAGTCAAGGGCACTGAGACACATATCTGCTAGTGACTGTAGTATGCAGTGCAGTTCTAGATGGGTGAATCCCAGGATATTAGAGAGAGAAGGTGGGTGAGGTAATAGCTTTTCCTGCACCAACTTCTCGTGGTGAAAGAGCTTGTCTCTAAAAGATATTCTGTTGTCTCTCTAGTGATTTTAATAGCAGATGTGTCTGAATCTCCTCAACTAATTGGAAAATCCTCAGCCACAGTGACCATAAACAAACAAACAAAGCAGCAGCAATCCTATAAAGTATAAAAACGACAACAATAAATAAACGAACAAAGTATACAGTGCGGATAAAAGTAATATCCTGCTTGCATCCCTTAACCAGCATTTCCCAGCTCAACAGCTCTCTTAAAAATGAAATTTGCAGCATGCCCTGAAGATCAGCTCTGTGCTATTTCAGATTAGAGGAGAGTGCACCAGGGGAAAGGGACCATCATGGCTGGGAAAGATCTGCCAATGGACCCTTCTCACTTCAAGGGTTGGAGGGTCTAGTTCTGTGGATCTCAGCTGCAGCAGAATGACATGGGTAAAGAGGCATTCTCTTATGCAGGCAGGTTCTAGGCCATCATGCCATGCTTTATAGATCACTGCAGCAACCCACAGGCAGCCAATCATTTCACTAAGCCCTGATTTAATTTGTTTGCAGTGAAATGCTCCACTGAACAAGAGGCTGATGCTAAAATACTATTGTGACAAGGGCCATAGAAGAACTTAGAGAAAGAGATTGTGCACAAACTTGGTTTGTGAATGGCTGTAAGGTGCAATCTCAAACAGAGCACATTACAATAGTTACGTCTGGAGGTGACAAGGGCATGCATCATAGTCGTGAGGTCCAGGCTGAAAGAAATTGTTACAACCCACTAGAATGATACACATGAAAAAAAAAAACAGTTTTGGCTACCATTTAGCAACAATTGGGAATCTAACCAGACTTCTAGGTTAAGTGACACATGGCAGAGAAACTCCCATTGGCAGAGGGACGGATCTAATTTTTGCCACATCTTTTGACTGCTTTCTGCAGCCTACCAACATCATCTCCCTTTTATCTGGATTGAGCCTCAGCCATCTTGGCCTCATCCATGTCCCAAACTCACCCAGAGACTGGGGAAGGAACATTATCTGAGTAGGAAGAGAAAGAAACACATAGCTGAGTGCCATCAGCTTAGTGAAGATATTGCAGCCCTTGCTTCCTCACCAACCTTCTTAACAGCTACATATACAGACTGAACAAGAGAGAAGACAAAATGGAGCCCTGCAGAATTCCACAGGAGTATACCCTTGGATTGGCAGAGCAATTGCCCAACACTATCTTCTGGGTTCTTCCCAAGAGATAAGAATAAGTCACATTAGAGCATCTCCATATTTAGCAAGCTCTTGCTTCATTGTGTATTGCAGAGAGGAATGAAGTAATATGAATATAGATCATGATTACAATTCCCCTCACTGCTAGGGGCCAAAATCTGGCCTCATGCTACTGCAACCTCATTAATTTCACCAATGTAACTGAGAATAGACTATGGCTCATTTTATGTAACAGAATCCCTGAATAACAACATGGAGAAAGAATGAGACAGGGGACTGGTAATTGTAACAAGCTATGAAGTCTTCTAGATGGGGGTTTGAATATGGCCCATGGTGACATGTCCCAGCGTTGCTATCACTTAATGGGTGTTGATGTGAAATGAAACAGGCATCTTGGTTGAGTAGCTATTGGACAGAATTCCACATCACAAAATTAACCACCATAGTGGGCACTTGTTAGTAGGGTGACCATACATCCTGTTTTGGCCCAGACAATCCCCTTTTTAAGCCTTATCCCGAGCATCCCAATTTTTTTTTGACAAAACTGGGCATTTGTCCTGTTTGCTCTTGCCAACTGATCATCAGAGAAGGGATGAAGGAAAGAAAAACTTTTTCTTTGTCCTATTTAAACACAGAGGCCAAATTTTCACACTTGGGTGCCTAACATCACTTGGGTGCCTTTCACACTTGGGTGCCTTTCACACTTGGGTGCCTACTAAATCCGTATTTCTGCACCTACATAAAATGGCCTGATTTTCAAAGTGCTCAGCAGTTCCCATTGACATGAATAGGATTTGTGGGGAGTGAGCACTTATTTTTAGTTAGGGGCCTAAATATGGATTTACGAGGCTAACATTAGGCAGCCAGGTTTGAAAATTTGGCTAAGCTCTTTGTCAGATTGTAAATGCTTTGAGCTTCTTCCCTGGGGATTTTTTGTTTTTTAAATACTTTCTATTTGATGCAATCTGGTTTATTTGGAAAGGAAAAAACATTGCTTCTCAGAAGTGTTTTTATGAACCCCGGGGATGATTTATAATGTCCAGAGAGGGGAGTAAATTCCACTAGAATCAGGAAATCATCCCAATTTTCCCTTCAGTTTGATTTTGTCAGGGTTATACGTGTTTCATTGAAAACATCACTGGAAATTTTAAGAGAGGGTCCATTTTCCATACCACCAGTAGTATCATCATTTAGCCTAGTCTTAACTTAAACTTGTACTACATCCAGCAGAGTAGACCAAAATGAGTGCTGGCATGCGTGGGTGAAATTTCCATTGAAGTCAAGGGGAGTTGCACCCACTTATGCCAGTGTGTAATTTGGTCCACTAATGGTTGCTCAGAACAAATGGCACAAAGCAGTGGTTCTCAAAGCCGGTTCGCCACTTGTTCAGAGAAAGCCCCTGGTGGGCTGGGCCGGTTTGTTTACCTGCTGCGTCCGCAGGTTCGACCAATCGCGGCTCCCACTGGCATAAAGCATTGAATGGTAGCAGTTGGTTTCAGTGCCTTTCATAAAACCTTAGACTGTCCTCAGTCCACAGGCACACAATTCCCAGTACCAAAGAGGCACATCTGACACTCATAGGAACAGACTGCATGTGGCTGAGCTGAAAAATACTTCAGTTGTTTGAGGAGCAACCAGTATTCCAACAGATAGGAGCCCAGCTGACAGCAATTGAGAGGAGGTAGGAATATGCAACCGGCCTGACACTTTGAATTGCTAACCATAATTCAGTAGACTGAGACAAATTCAAATGATTATTTCATCCAATTGTTGACAGGTCAAGAGCTATTTTTCAAACAACAGGACAAAATTAATTTAGCTGGTATAATACCCTGAAAGCAAACTGGCCTGTGATTGTGAATCCAATAGCAGGCTAACTTCTGCCCACAGTAACAGAAATGTAGCCCCATTCAGCTGAGAAAGAATTCAGTGGTACTTCTAGACTCTGAATCTTAGTAACAAAAGGATGCTCCCAAAATAATGACAGAAATGATCTCTGACATCTCATCCACATTTTCCCCTAGCCAACCAGATTAATTCTTCAACTGCATCAAATTTCTGCTATTTAACAGTAGCTGTCGTCCAGGGCTGGAGTAAGGCAGACTGGAGCCCTAGGACTCAGGCAGATATTGCTGCATCAGCTGCCTTTGGTTCATAGTTTCAAGCTGTACTTCAAAACTATGAGTAAGAAACATAACTCAAAAAAATTAAAGCTGAGATTCTGATGTTGTCACATAGGTCCATAAGTAAGGCCCCTGGGTACACACCCATAGTGCCTATGCCTTAATTTTGTCCTGCTTCAAATCTTGTTCAGGTATTTAGAGTGTAAAGTCCTTGGGGCAGGGACTTTGGCTTCTTATATGTCTTTAAAACACTATATACACCTACAGCACTGTAAGTAGATTATTAGTACTATTACTGTTGTTGCTGATAGCAGATTTTTGCCCATTTTATATATATACTAGTATGGTATACAAAATAACACAAAGATATAAATAACAGAGGGGTAAATTCTGCACAGGGGACTGGGTTAGATCATCTATAAAGTCCCTTGCAATATGATTTCAGATCCTAACCTCTTGTCTTTTATTATACTTGAAAAAATGGATGGAGTGGAGGATGGAAAGATTAAAGGAAAGAGAAATGGTAATGATTCTGCTCCTTCACCTACCACTGAACTGCAGCTGTCTCTGAGGCAGAAACTGAAATGCAGCAGCAACATTATGCAACAATTTAGGATTGAGAATGAAGAAGAAAACTCTACTTAGTAGAAACTACAGGTGAAATTTAGGTGAGCATTGGAATTTGGTCAGACCAACTATGTTAACCCCCACCCTACGCTTGCACAAAGTATCATGAGATTTTTAATAATCTCAGTTGTTTTGTGATCCTACTGACCAGCGCAGTAGCTGTTAATCTTAAGAAATGGTAGTGTCTTGTTGTGGGAGATGGAGAAAATAAGCTTTTAATATACAAGACCCTAAAGCCTGCCATTTGCTTTCTTTCTTTTTAAGTAGCATGCCTCAAAGGAATGGTGGAGTAGGACTGGCTTCACTCCACCACCTCTGATGTTTGAACTGAGGGTGATTTTTTGTTTTGTCTCTTCCTTTCTGTTTTGTAGCTCACACGCTACAGTAACTAAAGTGCCTGTTTAAAAATGTTCAGGAAGAAGACTCTCTGAAAACATTCAGGGCAAGATTCTGGCCTCTATTTAAAGACTTTTTTGCACTGCTCTGATGACCCAAATCACCCTTAAAGTTGCCGCTAGATAGGCAGCAAGAGATTTCCTTGGTGCGGGGAAATCCCTGGCAGCTATAAGTCCATGTATTTGGCTCTGTGCCACCTCAGCTGGCTCCACCTGAGGTGGCGGTATGTTGGGGTGAGATGTGGGTGTGAGGGGGCATGTCCACAACACACTGCACTCTGGCAAAATCTGGCTGCTATAAGGTCCTTTGAGCGATGGGTGGGGCCATTAAAAGTTACAATTTACAGCAGACAGAAGACAAACTGGCCTTCAATTCCCCAGGGATTGGGAAAACACAAAGATGGCACCTTCTCTCTTCAGCTGTAAGATTCAGTTTTGGCATAGCAAAGAGCTGGGCCTTTATCTTTTCCCCTGTTAATTATCCAAACAGCTATTGTTTGACCTACAGATTGAACATGAAATGGCAAACTCTGAACTCCTGCAGGAACTGGTGACCAGAGCATGACTATGACTTGTTGATCCGCAGCAGCAGGATCAATCCCTTGTGTTTCACTGATCTGAGTGTAAATTAGAGGAGCCCCAGAGCTATCTCCAGTATCAGAGGAGAGTAAAGGTGTTTTAAAGTCATTGTTTTGGGCTGAGTACAGCTTACCTGGCCTTCAGCATCTAAGCCTGCATGTGTAACTGTCCATATAATGAGAGTGAATTTGCTCTTTCAAGCAGCTCACATTTATTTTCAATCATTAGCCCACGTAAATTAGTATATATAGCATGTATAACTTCCATGGAGATCAAAAAGATTTTATGGTATTAATAAAAACAACAATAAAAAGCAGCTCTTCACATATTATCTTTTCAAGCTCTGTTATGTTTCTTCAGCCATTCATTAAATGGAATTGCTAAATTAATTTCAAGGGCACAGGTAATAATATCATAGAATGTTAAGGTTGGAAGCGATCTCAGGAGGTCATCTAGTCCAACCTCCTGCTCAAAGCAAGGCTAATCCCCAACTTTTTTTTTTTTTTTTTGCCCCAGATCCCTAAGTGGCCCCCCTCAAGGATTAAACTCACAACCTGGGGTTTAGTTGGTTAATGCTCAAACTGCTGAGCTATCCCTCCCCCCCATAACAGTAAACAATTGGCCCTGTGCTTTCACTAGGAAATTACCCTGTGCAAAATAACATGAAACCAAAAGCTCTGAAGAATTAAGGTGCACTCTCTCTGCTGTCCACAGTGGGACAAAGGATGTTAGCTACAATGGCTTTCACCACCTGAAGCAAAACTGCTAGGCATCTGAAGCTTTTTATCTGAGCTGTCGGTCAGGTTTGATGTGACTGACGCATCTTTCACCGCACCCTTCTTTGGAAGTTTAATTTCTGCATTTTATGGAAACAAAAATACAGTCCCACTATGACTTTTGTCTTGAATTTAAAGGGTTGTTTGTTATACCACTTACTGGTAATGTAAAGATTACAGTGCAGAATACCTACAAGGAGTACAGCCAGTGCTCAGGGGAATGGCAGCCCACCAGTGTGAGCTTTGCATCCCCAGTAGTCCCACTGCTTTTTGGTACAGGGTAGGAGCTTCTTTGCAGAGTGACAGCTCTGTAGTCACAACCTGAGTCCTTAGAAGAGTTAGGCTCTTTTTTTTTATTACAGCACTGGCTGCAGCACATCTAAACTTTAAAATGGATTGGGCTACAAGGGGGTATAGAGTTGGCCAAAATAATTAGAAACTATGTAAGTTGGTCTGGGATAGGTCAGTCTCCTGTAAAAGGGCATTGTTGATGCATTTAGAGGAAATGAGCCCTACAGTTCTGTTACTAATGAAATTCAGGTCACTTTCTGAGCTGCTGTAGAGTTTAAAAAACTCTGTAGCTGTACTGAAATCAATGGTGCTACACTGATTTACACCAGCTGATGGTCTGACCCTCCATGGAAAAGAGACTGTTGTTATGGAGTTTGTCATGAACTGACCAAATGTGACCCTGTTTAGGTTGTGAGATCTTTTAAGATAACACAGAGAAGGTGAGAAGCCTGATAAGTTGAATAAGGAGCCGAAATTTCTAGGTTCACCTTTACTACCTAAGAATCATTGAATTTCTCACTACTACCATTTAGTCAAAGACAGGGAGACCAATCTATAGGAATGCTGATGCAGAGCAGTCATATACAGAACTCCTCACTTAAAGTCATCCTGGTTAATGTTGTTTCGTTGCTGTTCATTGCTGATCAATTAGGGAACATGCTCGTTTAAAGTTGTGTAATGCTCCCTTCTAATGTCGTTTGGCAGCCGCTTGCTTTGTCTACTGCTTGCAGGAAGAGCAGCCTGTTGCAGCTAGCTGGTGGGGGCTTGGAAGCAGGGTGGACCGGCAGCCCCCTATCAGCTCCCTGCTCCCCTAAGTTCCCTGTGCAGCAGCTGCCTGCAGTTCAGCTGTGTCCCTCCCTGCCATGTGCTGCTCCTGCCCTCTGCCTAGGAGCTGCTCCCCAAGACTCCTGCTTGCAGTGCCGGGGGGGGGGAGGGAAAGAAGAGGGGGGCTAATGGGGGAGGAGGACACCCTGACCTGCTCCTGCACCCTGCTTACCCCATCTTCCATAGAGCAGGGCTCAGGATGGAGGGAGCTTGCAGCAGCTGCGGTTTCAGCAAGCTGCTCTAATTAACAAGGCAGCGCACTTAAGGGAAATGCGCATATCTCCCTCCATTCCTGCTGCCTTGCAGAGTGAGAGAGTTAACCCTTGATGGCTCAGCCAATTGTTGGTTCATCATTTAGCAGTAAGGGAAATATCCCACCCTCTGACTCCTCCAGCTCAATCAAGCTTCACAATCATCATCACTATGTACCAGTATTAAATTGTATAAAACTTATAGTGTGTCTGTGTAAAATATGGTCTTTTGCCTGGTGAAAAAAATTTCCCTGGAACCTAACTCCCTCATTTACATTAATTCTTATGGGGAAATTGGATTTGCTTAACATTGTTTCGCTTAAAGTTGCATTTTTCAGGAACATAACTACGTTAAGTGAGGAGTTACTGTACTAGCAAGATGCACAGTTAAATTAATGGCTTGCCTGTGTAGACTTGGCCTCAATATCCAAAACTGGGGGAAGTTTGATAAACAGAAGTCAAATTCTAATTTTTGCTTACAAGTCAACTTATATTAGAAGTCCATAACATTGAGCTTTTCTAACCAACAATAATGAAAGTCAATAATCAGGCCTCTTATCAGACATGTTGGGTTAACACCTTGTTTTTTCAGCTTATTTAGTTGTTTCTTGCTCACAGAGATGTCAAGAGGGGTGTCTTTAGATATACTCAGGTGATTGTACATGAACAAAACCTGCTAGGCTGGGAAGATAGCTGTAATTAACAAGGATTTCAGCATGTACTTGAAAGGTTGCCATACGAAAGATAGAGGAAAAAATATTCTCTCTTGCCACAGAGGGTAGGACAAGAGACAATGGGTGAAAACTACAAATCAGATTTATCTTGAATTTCAGGAAAAACTTCTCACCTGTGAGAAAAGTAGGACAATGGAACAAACTGCCTAGGGAAGTCACGGAATCTCCTTCACTGGAGTTTTTTCAAAAGAGACTAGATAGCCATCTGTCTTAGATGGTTTAGACAAAACAAATCCTGCATCTTGGCAGGGGGTTACACTAGATGACTCTTAAGGTCCCTTCTAATGCTATGGTTCTATGATTCTGTTTCATGCATTCACTTTTATTTTGTATAACAACATTCAGGCACCCCGCTGAGATAGAGACAAATTCAGCTTGCCATACTCACATAATTAATAATGAAAAGGATGCTGACCGGTAGTTCAGGCCCAAAACTTTGCTTGTTTGGGTTTTTTTTGGTGGGTAGGGAAGGGAACAGTTTTACAAAAGCTGATTGGATAGATTGTGCCTACCCCTTGTGTAATGCATAAAGGAGCCTCCCACTTCTCTGTAAAGAGTTCAGGGACAAATTCACAGATTTCTCCTTGCTAGTGTCCTCTTGGTACAAGCCACCCCAAAAAGGATGGAGATGGGTGGAGAGGAAGAAGGGGGGGCTGGCTCAGCCCCACTGTACACTGGCCAGCAGAGCTGATTTGACATGTAGGGGAGAGAAATGTTATACCCACACCTGATGTGGATCCTCTAAAGATCTGCATGGTTCTTGGGGTTATGTGGGTTAAAGGAATGGAACCCCTGGCTTCATTCCCAGGGGGGACAAAACATGTCCTCCTTGGTGGAACAATGACTAAGATACTCCAGATGGTGAAATTAATAGATTTTATTCTCTTCTATGCGGAGGGGAGAATGACACCCTCAGATTTTACTTCAAGTGGGGATTACTCAATCCTTACTCCTTCAAACTCTTTGAAGCCAAAGAGTGTTAAGGACTACAGGATTGGGACTTAAAGTAGCAACAGTGTGAGGTCTAAGCAATGTTCTTCTATTTCTAATTGGGACATTGACATTTTCCATTGGTAAATGTAATTTTAAGATAAACTTGCAATGACTTGTTATTGTCTCAGTCTGCCTAACTGTCCCTGTTCTACCACATGAAATATTCATAACAGAGTTTGGTTTTGTAGGGTAAAAATATTTTTATTCTATACTTTATAATCATATGGAGAATTAACCATTTTACAGGTCAAACCCTTCTCGCTTTTCTCATTACTGTTGATTTCAGTGGGGCTATCTGCTCAAAGTAGGACAAGTGAAATCTAGCCTTCAAATCTTTTGCTGTAAAGCATGCTGTACATGTCCAGGAAAAAATGACTCATAGAGCCTTTGGGATGTATCACAAACATGCTGCATGTCCATTCAAAATAAAGGAATGTCTCACTAAATTGTAAGCCAGTGTGAGCTGAAAGGTGGGGCAGGACAGGGTTTATTTTAAAACTAAACATAAAAACAATTTCTGAGCTATGTTAACCCAGTTAGCAGATGTTAAATATTTATAAAAATGCATAGGGCACATCCTCAGCAGGTGTAACTGGCAATGCTCCAGGGAAACCAATAGAATTATGCTGATTTATGTCAGTTAAGGTTGTAACCCATGTTCCTAATGCTGTGTTAAGAAAGCAGTTGACACTGCTTACTAGATATAACATTAGGCTATACTGCTCATTTTTATACATGAGAAACCCCCCTGAAATCAATGGGAGCTGTGGATGTTAGGCATCCAAACAACAGCCTAACTACAGATGTAGGTGCCTAACTTTATGAACCTTGATGCTAGGCAGAACTATGCCAATAATTCAGTAATCTGCATTTAAATAAACCCTTTTATCAGATTTCAGACTGGAGGGTCTGAGGCATGAAACTCAACCGTCTCCTCATCCCTCTAATAGGTGTCCTTTACTTGGCTCCTGCCTTTACTCTTATTTCCTTCCTGCTTTCCTTCCTGCTTTCCTAACTTTGCTGAAGCATCAAACATAAGTGCTCACTTGTTCTTATTTGCTCATCCTTGGTGTTTTTCTGCACTGCTCCCTTATGCCTGCAAAAACACCCAAGTCATGGGCACAAAACTCAGTCACGCTCTTCCTTCAAATAACCCAACACTGAAAACCATCTGTTCTCTGACACAGTAGATACCATACAAACACTGAGGCCTGGTCTACACTACGCGTTTAAACCGATTTTAGTAGCATTAAACTGATTTAACCCTGCACCCGTCCACACAATGAGGCCCTTTATATCGATATAAAGGGCTCTTTAAACTGATTTCTGTACTCCTTCCCAACGAGAGGAGTAGCGCTGAAATCGGTATTGCCATGTCGGATTAGGGTTAGTGTGGCTGCAAATCGACGGTATTGGCCTCCAGGCAGTATCCCATAGTGCACCACTGTGACCACTCTGGAAAGCGATCTGAACTCGGATGCACTGGCCAGCTAGACAGGAAAAGCCCCGAGAACTTTTGAATTGCATTTCCTGTTTGCCCAGAGTGGAGCTCTGATCAGCACGGGTGGCGATGCAGTCCCAAATCCAAAAAGAGCTCCAGCATGGACCGTATGGGAGATACTGGATCTGATCGCTGTATGGGGAGACAAATCTGTTCTATCAGAGCTCTGTTACAGAAGACGAAATGCCAAAGCATTTGAAAAAAATCTCCAGGCTATGATACAGAGTCTACAGCACAGTGCTATGTGACAAGCGTAACGGAAAGCCAAAGAATCAAATGGACGCTCATGGAGAAAGGGAGGGGGGACTGAGGACTCCAGCTATCCCACAGTCCCCGCAGTCTCCAAAAAGTATTTGCATTCTTGGCTGAGCTCCCAATGGCTGTAGGGTCAAACACATTGTCCGGGGTGGTTCAGGGTATATCTTGTCAATTTACGCCCCCTCTCCCCATGAAAGAAAAGGGAAAAAAATTGTTTCTTGACTTTTTTCAATATCACCCTATATCTATTGCATGCTGCTGGTAGACGGGGTGTTGCGGCACTGAACAGCAGCATCCTCTCCCCTCCCTAGTGGCAGATGGTACAGTGCAGAAGGACTGGTAGCTGTCCTTGTCACCATCCCATGAGTGCTCCTGGCTGGCCTCAGGTGAGGTTGGCTGGGGCGCCTGGGTAAAAATAGGAAGGACTCCCGGTTATTCCCAGCAAATGGTACAGAACGGCTGGTATCTGTCCTCATCAAAGCAACTGGGGGCTGACCTCCATCTTTGCGCCCCCGGCCGACCTCAGCGAAGGTCAGCCAGGAGCACCCATGACAGCAGCAGACGGTACAGAACAACTGATAACCATTATCTCATTGCCAATTTACAATGGCACAGCAGACAGTACAGAACAACTGATAACCATCTCTGCTACCTTGCAAAGGCAAATGAGTGCTGCCGTGTAGCACTGCAGTACCGCCTCTGTCAGTGGCATCCAGTACACATACGGTGACAGTGACAAAAGGCAAAACGGGCTCCATGATTGCCATGCTATGGCGTCTGCCAGGGCAATCCAGGGGAAAATGGCACGAAATGATTGTCTGCTGTTGCTTTCACGGAGGAAGGAATGAGTGACGACATTTACCCAGAATCACCCGCGACACTATTTTTGCACCATCATGCATTGAGATCTCAACCCAGAATTCCAATGGGCGGGGGGGACTGCAGGAACTATGGGATAGCTACGGGATAGCTACCCACAGTGCAACGCTCCAGAAACATGGACGCACACCACCGAATTATTGTGCTTTGTGTGGCCACGTGCACTCGACTTTATACAATCGGTTTTACAAAACCGGTTTATGTAAAATTGGAATAATCCTGTAGTGTAGACGTACCCAGAGTCGCAGAGGGTTAGCATTTTAAATTGTTTACATTATAGATAGCATTTAGACTGCTTACTGAGAGAAGGGACCTGTTCTTTGTTTGGAACAGCTCTCTCTCATCTACAATGTCACCTGTACTTAGGGCCACATTCTGATCTAATTTACATGGGTGCATTCCCAGAGTAACTACTTTGACTTCAGTGAGATCAATGGGTACCCAACACCTCTAAAAATCAGGCAATGTAGGTGTGTTCCTCTTTTGCGCAGGCATACCCCCAACATGCCCTTCCCATGCAGGCTATTTCTAGGAGCAAGAATGGCTCCTTGCAAGCTGAAGTCAGCACAACTTTTAATGACTCTGAGGTTGTTCTAAATTGATCCTCAAGACTGGGCTTGGGGCCTGAGGATCAAGAAGCCATAATGCATCTTATAGGCACCTTTGCTGACTCCAAATTTTACTGAGAACAGACCAGCCCTAGAATCCAGTTATTAAAAAACAAACACACAAAAACAATGCTTAGATTCTGGAGCACAAGAGGGCAGCCATCAAGGAAAACTAGCAATGAGTGAGTGAGCCCAGTTAGACCCCTGGTTGCTGTTAAAGATATCTCTGCTCCCCCATACAAGAGAGTCACAGACCCTGTCTCCTCGCTGCTTCCCATGCAAGAGATTCTCATACACACATGCTCCAACTTCCTATAGGAGAGAGACACAGTCTGTAAATTACTTAACAAACATTTCCTTTGCTGACACAGGAAATGCAGTGCTACTTCAGCAGTACATTTGATTTAGTGGTGGAAAGCTTTTACCCCTTGAGAAATGTTCCCAGAACTGAGGCCTGGTCCACACTACACAGTTAAATCGATTTAAACAGCTTTAAATCAATTTAACTCTGTACCCGTCCACACTACAAGGCACTTTAAATCGATTTTAAGGGGTCTTAAAATCGATTTTTGTACTCCTCCCCAACGAGAGGAGTAACCCTAAAATCGATATTACTATATCGATTTAGGGCTAGTGTGGACGGAAATCGAAGTTATTGGTCTCATTCCTTTAATGTAGCTACCCAGAGTGCACCGCTCCGGAAATCGATGGTAACCTAGGACCATGGACGCACACCACCGAATTAATGTGCCCTAGTGTGGACGCATAAAATCGATTTTATAAAACCAGTTTTAGTAATTTTGATTTTATGCTGTAGTGTAGACATGGCCTGAGCCTTTATTTTATTGACAATGGTGAAGAAATGGTGATTAACCTCAATTTACTAATACACACTGCAAACCCTAGATCATAAGGGTTGGAAGGGACCTCAGAAGGTCATCTAGTCCAACCTGCTGCTCAAAACAGGGCCAATCCCCCAATGGCCCTCTCAAGGATTGAACTCACAATCCTGGGTTTAGCAGGCCAATGCTCAAACCACTGAGCTATCCCTCCCTCAAGTAGATAAACAGAATTTTCTTCTGGGGGCATGAATTGTGGCCCAAACTAATCTCTGTTATGACTCTATTAATGCAGATTATTTTGTCTCTTTGTGTCCACATTGGTTCTGCCATTTAGAACAGGCTGTACCTATTAGGCACTGGTGCCAGCTTTGGGGGCAGAGCAGCTCTCTACTGCCTTAAGTAGAAGCTCCAGGAAAATACTCCTCAGGTAGGAACAATACTTGTGCAGTTTTGTCTTCCCTCTATGGCTGCCTATTTCTGCCTCAGAAGAGGGTGTGCCCATACCTCCGCCTTACGTCCCCGGATTGCTCCAGGGAAGCTACAGTCCTCAGTCCCTCCAAGCAAGTCAGTTTGCAGTACTTATCTACAGCTGTGCCTCACCCGTGAGTGCAGGGGGGGAGAGGCCCTACACGCTGTTGTGCAGCTAGCTCAGTGACCCTTATGCTGAAACCCCTGGGGGAGCAGGTCTCCGCTGTGTTTACACACGGTGGGCGTGAGCGCGAAGGTAATACCCGCCCCGGAACCCCGCTGCTGACCGCGGCGCAAGAGAGAAACACCATCCACAGAAACGCAAAGAACCAGCCGTGCCTCCAGACTGTTAATAAAAACAGCCGCGCGCTTGCAAAAGAAGGCAGCTCGCTGGGCTGGGGGGGTCTACAATGCGCTGCTGAGAACAGTGCGCCTCGCTTCCCTGGGAGCCTTCCCCCGCGTGGGGACACTCCCGTGCGCTGCTGCGGATCCTCGCCCTGCCTCCCGGTGGTGGGGCCGTTGTAAAGCAGGAACCCAGCAGGGCTGTGTGTGTGTGTGTTGGCCAGGGGCCCCGCGCGCCGAGAGCAAGCGCCTGGGCTGGGCTCGGCTCAGGTGGGGGGCGGGAGTGAGACACAGGAGGCGAGGGTTGGGAGCGGCGGCGGCAGCGGCAGCTCCACGCCCAGGCTTGTTGTTGTTTAAAAAAGCACCCAAAAGGTGTGGCTGCGCTTGTCCTCCGCCAGCGGGGAGGGACTGGACCTCCACTACCACCTGCAGCAGCCCGGCTTTCCTGCCACTGCTGCCTCAGCCTGGGCACCGCGGAGACAGACGCCTGCGCCCCTACCACGCTCGTTCCCGCTCTGCTTAGTTTTGTACCCGGTGCCATTTCTCCTGCTCCCCTCGCTACCTCTGCTTGGCAGGCCCCTCTCCTGCCCCTCCCGCCGATGACAGCCGATCCGCTCCCCCCCTTTGCACACCTGTACTTTGCACCCTCTTCCATTCTGCACGCCTGCCCCCACTCCCCTGAACTCCCACCAGTCCCCTGCCTACCCTTCCTTTACAGACACTCCTGCTAGGGGCGCTGGCACTGCCCTCCTTCTCCTCCCCACCTGTCGCCCCCCTTCCCGTCCGGGTGCTTGCAGCCCCGATCCCTGGGAGCCGGCCTGGCCGTGAATGACTCTGCCCTGATCGCTTTGTCCTCCCCGGTGCGTTCGCCGAGCCCCCGGCCGCCGCCGAGATGAGCATGAACGGCGAGTCCCACCCGCGGCTCAACACCTTGGCCCGGATGGTCAGAGCCGAATCCGGCCCGGATATGCGCTACGAGATGAACTCCCATATGGTGGGGGGCGGCGGCAGCAGCAGCAGCCATGCTACGCACAAAATGTACACCATCCAGAAAAACTATGTACAGGACTTCAGCTCGGAGGGATACGGGTGAGTGCAGCCGAGCGGCGGGAGCGGGTCCCCCGACGGGATCGCGGGCAAAAAAAAGAAAACATTGATCAGCTGAGCGCGGGGGGGGGGGTCACACATGCAGTTGGTGAGGTTGCGGCTCAGTCCGAATACAGATCAGGCTCTGCAAATGAGCGGAGAAGCTGCGAAAATGCCTGTTCCCCTTTAGGTACTCTTGATGCATAGGGGGAGGAGACGAGTTGTTCCACCCAAACTCCTTTCCAACGCAGTTGAGCCTTGTAGTTTGTAACTTATTGCTACTTTTGCATGCCGGTTTTCTACAGGCGATTCATTTCGCCTCAGTAGTTCCTTGTTTGTTTATTTGTTACATTTGGGCAGGGAGAAGAGCGAATAAACACCCCCTGCAGGAAGAGGGACTTTTTATAAATTACTTATTCCATGTGCCGAACAAGATTTGTGTCCTGGACGTTTAACCTGTTAAACTATGAAATCTTTACCTTGCCAGTGGCTCTTTGATCTCTTTCCCTGGGAAATACGAGAACATTTATGGTTATCATCATGTCTGGCTCTGCAGGCTTTCTTTTTACTCTCCCTTGGAATGGAGATCTGGGCCTCTTCAGAAGCTGTTAGATAAAGCTCTTTGCAGCTCATCCACGCCCATGGTATTTTGCTGTCTGTGAGCGAAGCAAAGCTAACCATAACACAAAGAAGGTTCAGCAGCATTTAGTCATCTCAAAATGGAATAAAAATAAAGGGAGCCATTGAAAGTCTGTGCAAACCCCATAATAGGGGGGTGATTTTCTTGGGGGTTGCTGTTCAGCACTCTGGGAAGAGATCAAGTTGCCTTATTATCTTTGCTTCCGTTTGGATGCTTTTTTTTTTTTTTAAATATAAGTTTACCAAATGCTGTTTATTGCTTATTGTTTAATGCTGTTTCTATAACAAAACCCGGCTTGAAATTGTGGGGTTCTAACTCTGAATTTGTATCCAGAGCAGGGATGTGGCAGGGTTGACAGCTTGTGTAGAAGTTTCCAATTTCAACAGTATAAAGACTCCTGTAATGGCGTCGCTGTTGCTTATTAACGGGAGACATCCGTCATTGTTGCTCTTAGCATTCTGTCAGGTGCTTTAAAGAGTTAGGACAAGCAAATACAAGTGGATTGTCTAGGTGGACAAAAAGGGAACTAGTTTGGAGTTCACCTTTACTTTTCAAAACCCGGGTCCACTTTTTGTCTCTGTGCAGCTTGTAATACACTACACTTTTGAAAACTGTTTGCATGTTGTGGTAATTCAGAATCTTTTATCTCCTTTCCCCCCACCTGTCAAATTCTTTGAAGAAAATACTTTAAAAATAAATCACTCTTAGTTGGCTCTGGGATTGGTGGAGGTAGCCTAATAGAATATTTCCATAAACATTTCTGGTTTATTGTAACTGCTGTGAACCAGGTTTGAAGTCAACACAGAGATTAGTACTATTTACAGCATATTTGATCAGATCTTGCTACCTTTCTAAGTAAGTTAATTTTTGTGAGTCCTTTGAGGGCAAGCAAATAATAAGTTTAATTATTACTTGGATCACTTTTCTACTTCATATGGGGGCTCTCTCTGCAGGACTTAAGTACTAGTTACAGCCACTACAATATGGCATAGTTAAAGCACGAAAATTCCCCTAGTGTAGATGCAATTATACCAGTATAAAAGTGCATATATCTGTATAGTCTGTTCCGATTTGTTGAAGTGAAATAAACTATGCTGATGCAAAGCACCTTATACTGATAAAGCTGCATGCATGTTAGGGCTTTTACTGTCATAACTATGAAAGTGAAAAATTACAGCTCTTACTGACAATGTCATGCCAGTAAAACTTTTTACATGTAGGCCAGACCATAAATTGTGAAACCGCTTTTTATTAATTCTTGCATTTATTTCTAATCTCTGCCAGCCATTACAATCTAAGGCCATGACCCTGTAATGGATTCCATCAGATTAGACCCCTGTACTCTCAAGAAGGATTTCTTTACATAGCTCAGATTGTGAGACTTGGTCCTAGTTGTTTTACTGAAGACTTTGAGTAACTGGGGGGTAGAACTTGGCCCTACCAAATACTAGTAGTCTGGTCAAGGTGTGTATAGAAAAGAACTTTAAGCCTTTTGGTTAGTGATTCACATGGCTGAAAAGTAGCATAAATATTTTACTTCAATCATACATTGATATTGCTTGCATGAAAGATAAACCACCTAAATCAAATTCTGCTCTCAATTACACTTTGGTAAATCTGGAGTGTCTCTGTTAAAGTTATCATTGATTTAATCATGTCATTGACTTCAGCTGAGTTGCTTTGGCTACACAATGGTGTAACCTTGATTTAGAATAGAATTTGACCCTGTGATTTTTGTTGATGGCACATTGTCTCATTTCTTCCCAGGAATATGCTAAAGGAACTAGACATGTATAAACAATCAAGTACCTCCATAAAAGACATTCGGAAGTAAGGCTGCCCAAGCCACCACTTGCAACTCTGCTTAGGTACATATAATCCTTTATTAGTGGGCCACACAACAGTAAACATTACATGTTTGTTTATTGTGAATTATGTGCCCAATCTTCTGGTTCTTAGTATACTTTATTTCTGATAAGGTGCCCTTATGTCATAATTAAAGATAATTAATTGTTATTACAAACCAATATATTATTATTACACATATTGTAATAATATAAATTATAATACCTAGTCATGTTTGAACTCTAAATTGCTGTATAACTGTAATAATACAATGTTTTATCAGTGGTGTGTATGTAGCATCATTCAGCTGTGGAATCCTTTGATGGAGATCTCCTATCCTTTAACTCTGAGGGCTTGTCTACATCAGAAAGTTGCAGCGCTGGTGAGGGAGTTACAGCGCTGCAACTTAGGAGGTGTACACATCTGCAGGGCACCACCAGCGCTGCAACTCCCTGTTTGCAGCGCTGGCCGTACTCCCGTTTTGTCTCGGGTGTAGAGGATCCAGCGCTGGTGATCCAGCGCTGGTAATCAAGTATAGACACTTACCAGCGCTTTTCTTGACCTCCGTGGAATAAGCAGGTATCCCAGCATACCTGAGGAAGCCTCTGGTAATCAAGCTGGTCTCCTTCCCTGGCTTGCTCTCGCGTTCCCCGAACCCCGAGCAAGCAGGTCTCCTTCCCTGCGGTTTGCAGGGTGGTTCCGGGAACGCGAGAGCAAACCGGGGAAGGAGACCAGCTTCGCCGCGGTTTGCTCTCGCGTTCCCCGAAACCCCTTGAAGCCGCCCAACAGCGCTGCAGTGTGGCCACATCTAACACCACTTGCAGCGCTGGTTGCTGTAAGTGTGGCCACTCTGCAGCGCTGGCCCTATACAGCTGTACTAATACAGCTGTAACAACCAGCGCTGCAAAATTTTAGATGTAGACATGGCCTGAGATACATAGGCTGTGTTGCATTCTTAAGGCTTTATTCTGCCATCAAGAGCTCACCCACTAATCCAATTAATAACATTTAATATAAGTTATACATGTAAATTAATGGAAGAATACACTCCTCCTTTACTCTCTTCCGTCCTTTATGGGTTTTATCCCAGTGTAACTATGTTGGCTTCATTGGAGTTATTCCTAAAATTCTCCTGATTTGAACCAGAATAAGTGAGAGGAGATATGAGGTCCCTTTAATTTATTTTTGTTTAACACTTAATTTAATTGAGCTTTTCTTTATTTTTTAATAGTGCTATAAAAAGCATAGGCATAATTTATTTCAATTTGGACTTGATTGAGTGTGCTGTTGTTAATGGTCTAGCATCAACATCCTTTCATTTCTTCTTGACAGCATATCCTTTGTTTTCATCTTTTTATTGACAATCTTGCCAGGAGTTCAGACTAAAAATCCTCTTGACTCCATTAGGAGCTCTCCCCATGGAACCCTAGTCCCATAGTTTTGGTCCCATTTTCATGAGATTTCGTGTCAAAACTTCACGCGAATGCAGGGGCGCTGGAATAATTTATATAGTGGAGGTGCTGAGAACCATTGAACCAAACTGTAAACCCTGTATGTAATAGAAACCACTTCAAGCCAGGGTGTGTAGTAGCATCCCTACTTCCAACACCTAGGTGTGAATGGGAAATGAATGTTCTAAACAAAGAGATGAAATGCATTTGTCCAAAATGTTTGAAACGTTTCTCTTCAAAACATTGAACATCTTTTCCCCAGTCTGAGGAATAATTCTTTGCAAAGGTTGATGTTTCTAAAATCAGTTAGGTGTTTAGCTGGGATGTGTCCAAAATGTATAAGGACATTTTTATTACTGTATAACTAGAAAATAATTAGCGCCGGATCCTGCAGTTGTGCTGTTTGCAGAGCTCCCATTGAAATCGAAAGTTCTGCCTGTAGCAGGTCTGTAGAATCGGGGCCATAATCTATTCAATCAATCATATAAATGGCATTCAGGCTGGCAGTTTGTATGCCAGATTTCAGGGGAGATGTTAAACTCCAAAACTGGGATATTTTTAAAATGCAAAAGCTACCCTACCTTAATCTTAAAATCAATAGGGATAAATTTGGTTCCCGATCCTGCTGCTTTTAGGCCTACACACCTCCCCTTCGCATTGAGTAACATCTTACTCACAGAGCAGTGCGAGGCGCTCCCTACCCTTAGGGCTGAGTATGCTGTCTCTACCGTATTCCCAGCTTCTGCTGGCCTGGGAACTTGGGATGAGCTTGACTCCTGAAAGTAGATACTGTTTGACAATGAATCTCACCAGTTGCCAGTTCACAGGCAATTGAGTATCTAACCCTTTGCTATCTAGGGATAAAATCCAATAAACTATGAAGGGAAAAAAAGAGTCAAATTCTGCAATTTAACTTGTCATTTCTAAGATCAGAAAAAAGTTCAGTGTATAGCTACATAAAGCTTGGCTGCAAATCCAAATTAACTTAAATACATGAGCTATTTTGAAATGTACTGTAGCTCCCACGCCCAGCAAACTGCAAGGGAGTGAGAAATTCACATACCAGCTCTGAAGTAACTTGTAGGGTCTGGCAGAATAACAAACAGTAAACCCAGAAGAAAAGACTGGAGTTGCCTTTCTTCCTGCCTGTGGAGCATGGCTGTGGTTTACAGGGCATTGGCCAATGTGAACCCTCTTCACTGATAAGATTGCTACGCCTTCACAGTCTCAAGCTGTGAGTGAGGAGGGCCCCTGCTGTGACCAGTAAAAAGATCAGAAGATAGAAAGCAAAGAACACAATCAGCTAACAAAGCTATTACTGTCTGTTAAGTCAGCAAAAGAAGAAAACCCACAGCAAGAAACGGGGTGGGCAATTGGGAATTGTTTGGGAAATAAGGAAGAAAAACAGGTTGTCACTTTGATAACTTTCTCTTTACAGGAGAGTGGGTGAGACCACTTCCTTACAAGCTGTCTTCCTAGGAAAAAAAAGCCTCTTTCAAATGATGTATGTAGTGTAGTTGTAGCCTTGTCGATCTCTCTTTCAAGTGAGGCTTCTGCTAGAAGAAATATATTTCCTGGATCTGCACACTAAGCTAGAGCCTTTGGGCCCAATTCCATATTCCTTGAGATTTAAGAATGGGAAAGACAAAGTTATGTGGGTAAATGTTAGTGAAGCATATTAAACACGCTGTCTATCTGCTGATTATAAGAAGATGTTGTTGTTCCTAAGGCTTAATCCTGTATGCTTTAACCGTAAAGAAACTCGCACTGAAGTCAATGGGAGTTTTGCATACGTACAGCCTGCAACATAGGTGAATTCCTGGCTCCATTGAAGTCAGTGGGAATTTTTCCATTGACTTCACTCGAAGCAGGATTTCACCGAAGCCTTTCTCTATTACAGGATTAAAGGCTTGATCCAGCAAGGTACAGAGAGAGCCTCCTGAGCTGTGCTCCTTCAACTTCTGTTGAGTGGAGGATGCTTACTATCTCTCAGAAGGTGTTCAGCACCTCACAAGATGAGTCTCTTTGGTGAGGCTTCAATATACAAAATTAGCACTTGTAACAAATGTGATATAAAACTCAGTTACAACATTCCTGATTTTTCATGCATTCACCTAGGGAAACCTTGTTTTATGGTATTTTAATTTTTGGTTACATCTATTTAAATATTGTGACTAGATATGTAGCTACTTTTTTTACATGCTCTTCTTCAAAATATGTCTCATTTGTATTTTCCTGTGAGCATGTAAAATGTATAATGTGCAGGTCACAGCTTTTGTTACTATTTGATTGGAGTACTTTTGTGTCCAAGTTCAGGAACACCTGTGACTAGTAGGCAGCAAATATAAAGTTGTTTAGCAGTTGGTTAAACAAGGATGCATACAGCACTTGCTCTTGGAATTTAGAATCCAGTTCAGGTTTTTATTAACCACTGCTGAGTGAGCATATCAAGCAATGCCTTGATGAATCTGTTGCTTGTTCAGACAAGTTTGAGGGAGTGAAAAAAACCATGATTTTTTTTCTCAAGTGTTGGCTTGTTGCATATGGCAATTGCTTGGGTCTTTGAACCTGAGCATAAAGATCATTTTAAAAACTTGTTTTAATTGTGAAAACAGGAAAAATTGTTTCTCTGGGGTGCTAACTCCTTCTTTAGGTGATGTTGGCCCTTTGATGTGTATCCTCTTATATACACACAGGCCTTTTTACATCCTTTCTGTGCTGCTCTCCAGGCATAAAGGGGCTGTAAAGCTGCCCTAAGGATTCTTCAAGGTACCCACTAGTTTTGCCGAGGGCATCTGGCTGTGCACAAGCCCCACCCCACCCCACCTCTCTGCACTGCCTGCAGCGAGAGTGCTGCTACGCTCCAGTCGATATCCAGTTGGCGAAGTTAGATCAGCCCTAAGGCTGTGCCAGCTTACACTGGGACCGTACTTGTCTTCAGGAGTCCTGGGCCTCTGGGACTGCAAAAGTGCTATGTACTCCCCCTCAAGCTTTGCTCACCCCTTGGGTTCTGTACTGAGAACAAGTCAGCTGGATTTGAGGATCAGGGCTTAAGTGTTAACAAAGGAGAAATCACTTTTTTTCAAAATATATAATGTAAGAAATCTTTAGACTGTTTAAATGTTTCTAATAACACTAGCAATGAGCAACACTGGGTGATAGAGAACAAGCGCAGAATTGCAAGCGAGTTCTTGCTTACTGCAGCTCTGTTGCTAATTCATTATGTGGCCTTGGGAAAGTGTTTCTGTCTCATTTTAAAAGTAATGTTTTCTTGTTTTCCTCCCGTTGGAGTTGTGAGGATTGTTGCTAATTAATGGTCATATATAGGCTTGGGTGTGGGATGTCCTGTACATGCACATGTAAAAACATGGTTTATAATCTAAGAATAATTAGTCAGGGCCAGATTGAGACCCACCCTTCTGTAGGCTGCTCATGAAATCTCCTGTTCCTGTACAAAGACTGATCACAACAGCAATCCCTGGGGAGCCGCATCCCTGCTCCCTCATGGAGAACCATGGACTGATGTAGCAGGGGAGTAACCTCCATCCTAAGGAATGCAGAAAAGTGCAAGCCTTCAATGCACAAGGAGCAGAACTTGGAGAGATTCTGCCTCATTTCTCTTCCGGTGCTCCTCCTGGAGTGGTACATGCTGGACTTTTTGAAAAATACACAACCCTACCCTATGTTTTAAAAGCTGCATCCCTGCCCCAAAGTCAAATTGTTTTGACATATACACATACTTTTATATAAAAGCACAAAATGCTTCTTTACTGCTTTAGGATATTTTAATATCATGCTTTTGAAAGTCATGAATTAGCATCAGAATAAATATTCTTGTTTAAGACTTTGAGATGTAATAAAAAATATGGATTTATAAATCGTTCCAGACCTAAGGCATGATTCACCATTGCCGGACTCTGTTTTTATGCCAGTGTAATTCCATGGGTTTCCATTCACTTAAACAATGTAAAACTAGAATAATGTAACAGTGAATCAGGTCCCAAATGCATATTTAGTAAAAGTCAGTGCACTCTTGTTTTGGAAGTCCAGACAAAAGACCTGATCTCTGATTTTTCCCTCTATCTAAATAGACAGGTTGTCTGATTTTGACAGTGTGAATCACTGGTTCTTCTAGACTAAGTGAAAGAATGACTCCATGTGTGATAGGGACCATCTTCTTACTGTATGTGTGTACAATGCCTTGTGCAGTGGGACCTTGATCCCTAACCAGGGACTCTGTGTGCTATCTCAGTACAAATAATAACAACAGTCCTTCAATTTCATATCCAGAAGTCAGTTTCATCTCAAACAATCTCAGAAGATGTGTGCGTCAGAGGGATGCGTCTGTAGCAGCTCATTTGGTTTGAATCACATCAGGGTTAACTAGATCCTACAGCCTTGTGAAGAAAATAAATGGAGTTGTGTGCAGGGTGTATTGGCCATTTGGATGAGACTTTAAAAATCAAGGTTCTGTCTTCCATGCATGCATATTAAAGATGCCATGTCACATTTTAGAAGAGTAGGATTTTGCCCTGATTTCTCTGGCCCAAGCTTCTCTTCCCAGCTGTTCATCCACTTGGCTGTTGTCTCCATCACAAGATTAGTTATGTGATTGCTAGGCAGATTAGTTATGTGATTGGATTTTCAGAAGAATGCAGACTTGTCCTGACTGTTTCTATTGAAGTCAAGAGGAGTTTTACCATTGACTTCAATAGGAATAAACTCTTCTGGACTTCAGTATGAACAAAGAGTTAGGCCATGGCTGATGGTTTTTGAAAATGCTACCCTGTATTGCTTATAAAATACCTTCCAGTTCTAGAGAGTGAAAAATATTATAGTGTATTAATGTAAGAGATTGCAACATGTTGGTGAAAAATCATAGTGATATTTAATCCTTGATATCATAGGAGGTGGTATATATTTCAACAACTGGTTAGATTTGTTTGCTGCCACTGTTTTGTAGAGTTTGTGTCAATCAAAGTGTGTTTATGCATTATTAGCTAATATTTCATTTGAGAACTTGTTAGAAAGTTCACCTCCATATTCTTTTAGTTTTAAAATAGGAGGGACACTTTTGAATGTGAGTGCATGTTTGTGCAGATAAATCCTCTTCAAAGGCCAGCTCCTTGGCTAGTGTAAATCAGCATAGCTCCATTGACTTCCTGGAGCTACCCTGTCTTACACCAGCTGGGGCTTTGGCACCAAATAGCTACACCTGCCTGGTGATTCTATGCAGAACCATTTGTTGCACTTCACCAAAGCAAAGTTTTTATTTGTGGAATTAGTCTGTCTAAATTTTAAAGTGAAACTGATGCTGAAGTACAGAATCTTGTGGTTACACCTTTACTTTCAGATACAGGGAACTTTTCTCTAGTCAGTGCATGCCAGTTAATGCACACATGTGTAGACTTCCTGGATTTATCCTTGTTCTTCAGTCTTTTAAATTGTTGTAGGAGGTTAGTTTATTTGGAAAGGATTTTCTTTGTCACCTTTGGAGATTCTTAGACTGACATAATGGACCTTTTGGAATTTTCTTACATTCTTTGTGCCTTACCTCATTTGGTATGAATCAGCAGAGCTCAACTGAAGTCAATGAAGCTATGCTCATTTGTCCCAGCTGCAGATTTGGTCCCTTACATAAAACTCCTGTGAATATAAGGCATTTTACTTTCAGAGAGGGTGCCTAAAAGATTAGTAGGCAAAAATACTGTTCTCATATGCCAGTAAAAAAAAAATTTGAAAAATATAGGCCACTTAACAAGAATGCTCCCTTTTTATTTTTTGAATTTTATGAGTGCAAATAATTGGAGGTGCAATTGTTGTAATGTAGACTTTAGGTGCAGACAGATAGTTGTAGATCCAAAGACATCAGCTGAGCCCACAAAGAATCATGGGTGTAGAAAAGGAGCTTGGGTTAAAGTCAAGTCCGTACTGTTTGGCTTTTCTTCAGTCTGGTTTCAAAATACCCAGGAGTACATATGGCCCAGATCCTGTGCTGCTGCCGAGGAGTGCATGCTGCAGCTTGGAAAGTTAGCTTTATGTCACCTTTGTGCTTCTCCAGTCTTGGGTTGTTCGTACTCCAGTTCTGGTCCCCTGGAATAACCTAAAGCAGCTTAGGCGCTGCTCTGAATTGTGCTGGCTGCCATTGGCTGTTCCAGCAGCTGCTTATTGCTGGGGCACAGAGAAGTCCCAACCAGTCCTTCTTTGCTAGCTGCAGGGAGGAAGGTGCAATAGGAGGTGTTACACCAGCTCTTCACTACATAAGGATTTTCCTATACTAGAATGATTCTCCTGTGTCCAGCTATACCAAAGGATTTAGTGCCTCTTTGTGCTGGTGGCACAAAGTGGGGGAGAATCCAGGCATGTATCTTTAGAGTTAGTATCTTAAGGCCCAGTTCTGAAAACCTGTTGTTATAGGGCCTAATCCAAAGCCCACTGAAGTCAATGGAAAAATTCCTGTTGACGTCAGAGGATGTTCTCACTCATTAGTTGGGATAAAGATTTGGGTCTTTAGCAATTTGTAATGGGAAAATTCTATATACAGTGAGCATGGTACACAGAGAGCTGGGTTAGTACAGGAAGCGTATAAGTTTCTTACCGTCTTCTGGCGGTGGTTTATTTCTTTTTCAGTGGCAGGATGTGTTGGAAATACGAACCTAGGAACAGTCTGAGCTTGTCTGGAAGCTCTGATTCCATCTGCAAGGGGTGGTTTCCAGTTTGAAGCACTTCACCCGTATTCAACTAGCAGTGCTTCGCTTTGGTGGCTGAATCCCAGGATAGGCAAATACTGGCAAAACAAACCTGCACAAGGGCACTATCTGGTCATGGGATCTGTAGGTGAATGGCAATATACAGTAGATCATATGCAAATAATCACCTAGAAAGGATTTCCCATTCTGACCCATCTACTTAACTTGGGCACTCATATTTAGCACCTCAGATAAATCTAATAGCAGGTTTTTGCTTAGAGCCCTGACTTTTTTTTATTACTATTATTATTATTTGGTAGAACAAGTGCTCAGTTCCCTTATTGTAATGCCTTTAAGACATTGTGCTAGGTTCAAATATTTCCTCTGATACAAGGATACTTGATGCATCTCATTATTACATTAAATTAAATTAGGACATATATCTTTCTTGCTCTAATATACACTGTTCCATAGGCTTGTGTATAAAGCCAGATCCTGCATTCCTTGTGCACTCCAAAGTTCAGGATCAGGCTCATAATGGATACGGATAGTACGCTACTATTTGGTATAGACTTTGAAGAATTTAAGGAATTTGTTACTCTTATATGATGGGTATGTTCCCCTGCTATGGTCACAGATCTGTGCTAGAATAAGAACTTTCTCCTTTACCCGGTGCCAGCTTCTCCCTTCTGCTCGATCCTGCCTTGAAGTCATCATCAAGCCTATGCTTCTAGAGTTACAGCCTGTTCCCACGGAGATTGTTATGATGCTGCAGAGTCAGCATTCTAACTTCACTGCAGGATAAAATAGGAGGGGCAGGTGCAACATATTGATCTCTGGGAAGCCTGACTAAATTTATTATTTCATATCACTTAATTGTTGGGAATATGAATTTCTTACTTCCTTTGAAAATATATTTAAGTTAAAGCCTAATTCATGCTGCAAATTTCATTCTACTATTCTTGTTTTTCCCTCCCAGTCAAAATGGTACCGGTACCATGTCGAGACGTCAGAACACCATTCAGGATCTTTTGCAGAATTGTGCGGATTGCCTGATGCGTGCTGAACTTATAGTGCAGCCTGTGAGTCCCCTTTATTTTGCTTATCCAAAATGAGTATTAACACTGTAGGTAATGGTACTTCAGAACTTTCACACAATTAACTTTGGTTCAAAGTTGAAATCCCACTTTTCTTCTTCTCACTGATCCTTTCAGATGTTCTGCAAAGGAAAGCTTGCCTTTCCTCTATTGGCTTGAAATACTATATATCCTTTTCACATCTTGCTCTTGAAACATGTATCTTTCACTTACGATTGACTTTTCAATGGAGCTGGTTGGAAAAAAATTAATTCCAAGATTTTCTGATTAAGGAAAAGGAATATGCTTTCTGTGAAAACTGTCATGGAACATTAATCACACGGGCTCTAATTTTCAGTGTCAGACTGTGATCACTGTCAGTGCAAACCATCTCCATAAATGGCGTGGCCACTTATATGCGTCCCCAAACTTGGCTGTATTTGTTCAGAAAAGTGTTCTGAGCTGCAGTTGCCCTGAAATTGAACCAGCCCTGCACAAAACTGCTGTATCTTGGCTGGTAAGAAAGGGTATGAAACTAGGCTGAGGTCCCCTTAGGTGTCTCTTCTTAAATGTATCCATTCCAGTTCTGCTCTCAGCTCCCCCAGTGTAAATGCAGAGTTAGTCAATGGTGTACAGTGGAGTTATTCTGGATTTACACTGGAGTAACTGGGTTTGATCCTGCCAGGTGTTGAGCACCCTGAACTCTGATTGAAATCAAAGGGAATTCAGGATGCTGAGCACATGATGAGATTGAGGTCACTGAGATCTGAATTAATTACATGCTCTGCAGAGATTGTGGGCTTAAAATTGCATTTTAGGGCCCTCTGTGGGCTCCAGTCTCTTCCAGGAATGAACATTCGGGTTCAGAGTTTTGTTTCCTTTTCTGAGTTATTGCACGTGTGTGTCCATGCTTTTGGAAATGCCAGTGCCAAAGCAAATACTGTCTCTTTCACCTAATATTATTTCAGTGGTGTTAAAACAAAGAAGTGCTTCATTCTGGCTCTAGGCCACTTGTTGCACTGTTTAATTTTTATTCTTTTGGGGCCAAAGAGTGTGAAGTCCATAAGAATTTTGCCTTCCCAAAGGGTGAGGGGGGAAAAAATGCATGTTCGATTGTGACTGGTCCCGTGTAGGTGGTCAAGTAGGGAGACAGGTCAGGGATT
The DNA here is from genome assembly GCF_025201925.1 of Gopherus flavomarginatus. NCBI lineage: Eukaryota > Metazoa > Chordata > Testudines > Testudinidae > Gopherus > Gopherus flavomarginatus. Next base: position 180,608,976 of record NC_066618.1, read on the forward strand.
CTTTACCCCTTGTGCAGCGGATATGCGCACTGTGATTCGTGACTCCGAGGTAGCAATTATCGCCAGCCTCCATAAGTTGGTAGGGAGGAATGTGAGAGGGGCTGGCCATGGCCTGTCCCTGCTCTATCCCAAGTTAATAGCACTGGCCCCATGCAGGGTGAATTCTGTGATTCTCAGAAGGTATTTTGCTTGAATCAGGACAATGTCTAGCAATTCCCATTGGGGCACAGCACTTACTTATTACTCCCTTGATTCCTGGGGTGAAATATTGGCTTCATTTAGGTAAATGGGAGTTTTGCCGTTGACTTCTATGGAGCTAGGATTTCATCTCTGGTGTTTATAAAGACCATAAGCATTCAAGTCTTTGCACTGAAATTGGCAATGGATTTAGGGGCCGTTCTTAACACAACAATGTGGGAAATGTGACCATTGTAGATAAGTGTAGAGACATTTTTCATTTTGAGGGTTAGTATGGTGGTCCCAATGCTGGATTCAAGGAAACCCAAGCTATGTGTACTAAGGAGCCTATCGTTATTTTTTTTGGAAGGATTTGATTTGTATCTATAGTGCTGACATTTTGGTATAGTGGGAAATAAAACAAAAGCAGAGACATTAATTATTATTTAAAAGTATAATCACAGAAGAGGAGATTCATAGGGAATTCTGAAAGTCACATTTCAAATCATTATGTTTATTAATATTCATTTCTCATTTATTGATTGTTGACAGAACTGAAAGCAAAAAGAGTTTATCAGCTGTCTCCAAGTGCAGTGTGTCATACCTTTTAAATGTAATTACTCCTGATAACAGATGAAAGCATTGTCTCCTCTCTTTAAATAAATTACTGAGCTTGGATTTGTACAATTTATGATTTTTCTTCTCTTTCATTTAGGAATTGAAATATGGGGATGGCATTCAAATAAGCAGGAACAGAGAACTGGAAGAATGTTTTGCACAGGCTAATGAACATATGGATATCCTCGATGGACTGATCAGAGAGATGAGGCAAATGGGCCAGCCTTGTGATTTATATCAGAAAAGGTACTGCCATTGGTGAATGACAAGAGGAATGTGCTCCCATCACACTGTAAACAAACAGCCTTCTCATTATGCCTTCAGAGCTTTAAAAAAAACCCAATCAGCAATGGGACAAATGATTGTGATCTTGTTTACCAAAGTGTAAATCTGGAGTAACTTCACTGAAGTCAGTGACATTATCCTGCTTTTATGCTGTAACTGAGATCAGAGTCGGGTCCAGCATGCTGTCCTTATAGTGCGGAATCTTTGGCACATATGAAAGTGCATACTGTTTTATTCCTCTCTGCATGTGAATTGTGTCACACCTTGTGCATATAAAGCTGGGGGGGAAACCAAGCCACCTAAGATGTCGGAAAAGATAGCTTTCATGAGATTTGTGTACTGTGTACACAGGCATTTCTGCAGCAGAGGCCAGCAGAAATAATTACTTTCCGTGTACGTATATGAGACTTACTGCTGCGTGTGAACACCACATGGGGATTTTTAGTATGGAGCTTTAGCAAACAGGATGTAGCTCTTGTCTGTTTGACCTACGGTAATGATCCTTCATTTGAGGATTGGCAGGATTTCCTTCTGAACCTGTCATCCTCACTCCCATTCAGTCAGAATGAGGAAGGAATTATATCAGGGACTCTCCTCCTCACCAGACACAAATTTGCTGCCTCTGAAATGCTCACAGTTCCTGCTGCCAGAAAAACAAGCGATCAGAACATGGAACTAAACTCCAGTTCCCTTCATGCTTGTGCAGGGCAATACCACTCGGTGGGACTGGCAGCATTATACTTCTCATGAAGTCTCCTGTCTCAGTTGCTATCCTGAGATTTTTGTCAAGGTTCTATTCCTCAGTCAGATCACTTGGGGGGTTTTCTTGCACACTTACTTGTTCTGTAGGAGATGTGAATTGCTTTATCTACATCTCTTTTGGGTATTTTCCTGGTTCATGCTAACTATTTCCCTTCCCTTTTCAGGCTTCTTCAGCTTCAAGAGCAAATGCGTGCCCTTTATAAAGCCATCACTGGGCCTCGCGTCCGGAGGGCCAGCTCTAAGGGTGGTGGCTGCTATTCCTCTCAAAGCGGCTCAGGCTGGGATGAGTACACCAAACGCATCACCAGTGAATGTTTGGCTTGGATGAGGCAGCAGAAGGTAAACCTATCCGAAGCACAAATAGAGTAGTCAAAAATGGTGCAGCATTTAATATCACTTCACACTCAATGGTGGTGTGGGAACCATCAGAACATATTTTAAAAAGCTTGTGAGACAATGTTTGTTGTCTCTTCTTTCTTTTTTTTTTAATTGCAGTTCATTATATATATATATTTTCACTGAAATAATGAACAGGATCCAGAACCCTATGTAACGGAGAAAAGGTGGCTCTCAGATAGTTTAACAAAGACTGTGACACAAAGAAATAATGAGCCATTTATTTTAGATTAGTGCTCAGCATTTGCACTATTCCTACATGCCTGGCATTTTGCCTTCACATATGCCCTCTATGCCTTTGATTTATATTTACCAACTGCCCAGTTAAGATCATCTGCCATGGTTTTATCCTTTTGGCCAGTACACTGTAGCTAGTATCCCACTAGTCTAGGAAAGTAGCATTGCTGGTTAGAGGACTAAGCTTTCAAAAATGTTTCCCTAAGTAGCAAAATTTCAGATGTGACAAATGTTCACGTGCACCAGCCACTTGTGAAAAATTCACATTTGTCTGTGTACACAAGTTGCTGAAGACACTTGTTATAACCCAGTAGTCTGGTTCTGTGCTTATGAGGTGGTTACCCTATTTTTATGATTTGATCAATCCCTTGGAGTGCACCCATTATCTGGTTGGTGGGAGGTGTGGGAGAAAATGGCTGCAGTTGGAATTTGCACCAATCCAGCCTTGAAATTTCAATTTCTATCTATTACTTTTCCAAAACCAAGAACTATTTAATCTGCTTTTATGATAATACTTACGGTTACAGCCCCATCTTCCTAGCTTCTGTTTACGGTATTTACCAGGTGGCTTTTTTGCAAACCACATGAGGAAAGATAAGCTCCTTGCACACTCCCTTCACACCTGTGTGAATACCAATCACTCTCCAGTGCTGTGGGTTCTGTCATAGCTCTAGTAGACAAACTGAAGGATGTTGTAGGGGTGGGTGGGGAAGTGCAGATGCACCAGCGTTGTGCCTGCAGAGGCCAGGAGTTGGTATGATTCCTCTAAACATGCTGAAGGAGGAGCACACTCACTGCTAGCCCTTGTTACAGTTTAGGAAATGGTGTATCTTGCACAGGGGGACTTTCAGCTACAAGCCAGTGTGAAGACCAGAGATCACCCACCAGCCATTGTACTTAACATGGGACATCCCATTCAGACAGGCCTATCTGTGCACAGGGAGCACAGACTTTCTGGCTGCATCCTGCATAGAAGCTCTAGAGGAAAAAGAGGATTCACTCCCCATGCCAGTTCCCTTAGCTCACTTAGGTGGGGGGCAGCTACCATTTGGCCCCTTTGCACTTTTTTTGTTTGACAGTTCACATTAGTTTTGAACTCTTCCCTGCTCCCTGTACTCCACAATACATACTGTATTTCACTCCCCCGGAGTCTAGGATCTATTATGTAGAGCCCGGCTCCAGGACCAAGGTAGTGTTTTCCCTTGTAATATGATACATGGGAAACCATTCACAGCAGCTGTTGCTTTCTGCCTCTGCTTTATTTTTCTTTCATGGTGGTTTGTTGATAGGAGAATCAGATGCTGAATATCCCAACTGAATTTCCATGGTGTATAGAGAGGCAGTGAGCTGGAATCCAGCTACCCCTTATTCACACAGTGGCAATCATCTAATGTTGCTGCTGCTTCAAACACTTTGACCTTTAGCTGTAATGAAAAGGGTCAAAGTCCTGTGTGACTTATAGATGGACGACTGTATAAAATGGCTTCCTTTGTTGGAATCTTTCCAGCTCTGCCTAACCATGGGTGTGGCTCTGGATAGCAGGTATTGTAGTAGTAGTTGTATTGCAAGGCTGAGTCATAGCGATTTGGTTTCAGGCTAATAATTACCTGATATGCTCTCAGCCCAAGAGCATATCAGGTAATTATTAGCCTGGGCATCTATGTGTATGCACAGACACTACATATATACATATCAATCTCTTTCTCAGACTGAGATAATATCTGGTAATTATCAGCATGGAAACAATTCTTCATATCTAATATAGAAGAAGCCAAATATAAAAAAAAAAAAGGATTTGGCTGTGTTTTTATAGTTGGAGGCATAATGATTTTGATCATCCTTATAATGGATTTAATGGACTTTGATATTTAAAAATATTAAAACAAGGAATTGTGATCCTTGACAGCTATTGCTCGGATTCATTGTCACTTTTTCTAAGAACGTTTCTAGAGATTTTCCCTTGACATAGCAAGGCATCCCAAATAGAAATGTTACCAACTGGTAGGGCCCTACCAAATTCACAGCCATGAAAAATGCGTCACGGATTGTGAAATCTGGTCTTTTGTGTGCTTTTACCCTATATTTTACAGATTTCATGAGGAGACCAGCATTTCTCAAATTGGGGGTCCTGACCCAAAAGGGCGTTTGGTGTGTGTGAGTGGTGGTGGGGGTTGTGTGTGTGTGTGTGTGTGTGTGTGTGTGTAGGGGGAGTCACGGTATTGCTACCCTTGCTTCTGTGCTGCCTTCAAAGGTGGGCAAATGGAGAGTGGCATCTGTTGACCGAGCACCCAGCTCTAAAGGCAGCACCCCACCAGCAGCAGTGCAGAAGTCAGGGTGGCAATACCATATCATGCCATCCTTACTTCTGTGCTGCTGCCTTCAGAGCTGGGTGGCCAGAGTGGCGCCTGCTGACTGAGGGCCCAGCTCTGCAGGCAGCAGTGCAGAAGTAAGGGTGATGATACCATATTAGGCCATCTTTACTTCTGTGCTGCTGCTGACAGTGGCTCTGCCTTCAGAGCTGGGCTCCTGGCCAGCAGCCACTGCTCTCCAGCCACCCAGCTCTGAAAGCAGCGCTGCCGTCAGCAGCAGCGCAGAAGTAACGCTAGCAATACTGCAACGCCCGCCCTACAATAATCTTGTGACCCCCCCTTCCCCCCACAACTCCTTTTTGGGTCAGGACCCCTACAATTACACCATGAATTTTCAGATTTAAATAGCTGAAATAATGAAATTTATGATTTTTTAAATCCTGTGACCGTGAAATTGACCAAAATGAACTGTGAATTTGGCAGAGCTCTATCAATAAGCCACTCTGTCTTGAATGGTCCCTTACCATATGTGCTAACTGCTTATACTAAACGACTAGTGTCACAGCAAACATGAAGTGGAACTAAGAGTACCTTTCCCAGACCCGAAAAAGAGCTCTGTGTGGCTGAGAAGCTTGTCTCTTTCACCAACAGAAGTTGGTCCAATAAAAGACATAACTCACCCACCTTGTCTCTCTAATATTCTGGGACCAATACAACTACAACTGCATATACCAATAGGCCAGACAAACAGTGTGTCCCAGAGTCATTCTGGTCTAAATAATATAGTCCAAATTTTGCTCTTAGATATACCTGTGCTGCCCCCTATTGAAGTCTGTAACTTACTGTAATTTATTTTGATGGAAATGTAATGTGTAACTGTGAGAGTAGAATTTTGCTGTGTGTGTTTTCACAAGCTACATGAGTCTCATAGAGTCATAGGGCCAGATTCTGTTTCCAGAGACATCAGAGCAGCTCCTGTGATGTCAGTTACGTTACACGGGGGAACATAAAGGAACAGTTTAGGTCAGACCCACTAGAGATTAAAATATACCTTATCTAGTCCCATTTTAAGTGACTCAAGTGATGATTCCTCAGCCACTATGTTAGGAGCCTGTTACACCATCTAATAAAGATCTCACTTTTAGGAAACTTTTTAACTCCTATTCTGAGCTTCCCATTGCTCAGCTGTACACCTTACCTCCTAGAGACAGATTTTCCCATGTATGTGTTTCCCTGATGCTTTGTTTTGGATAATATGTGCCTTATTGCAAACAAAGAGACATGTGCTTTCCCTTTTTTCTGTAGTCTGAAATGGAGTTAGTGAAATGGGGTTTTGACGCAGCAGCTATTGAGCAACAAATTAATGACCACAGGAGATTTCACAATGCCATCGGGGACTATCGCTGGCACCTGGACAAAGTGAAAACAGATCTGGTAATCTACTTTCTCCTCCCTTCTAAGTTCATATCCACAGGCTGCTAAAATGAGTGCAGCAGTGAGGATAGCCAGTTGTCTTCTGGTCAAAAGGTCTGGCTGTCAAGATTGCAGCAGCTTTAGGCCCAGATGCTTGTAATCCATCCTGCCCTCTTTGCTGTTCCCTTCTTTTTCCAATATTTCCATGAAAATAATGATAATATCGAGCAATGATGTGGAATTTCATAATTTTGTACGAATCTTAACAAATGAATCCTCACAACTCTTCAGGGGATAGGTGGTTGTTCCTATTTTATGGCTAGGGGAGTCTGATACACAGAGATTAAGGGCTAGATTGTGCCCTGTAAATTCAGCCCTGAGCAAGGGGTGCTGTGAAGGCAGCTCCACCCCAGGAGCAGACCAGGCAGGTATTTTGTCTGACCTCTCTGAGGCATGACACCTTCCCTGTTCCCCTTTGGTTCTAGGGTGGGGAATGGGCCAGGCCTTTAAAAGGTGCTGCTTGCATCCCCCTGGTACTTGGCCAGCAAGTGGGAGGAATGGGGGAGTCAAAGCTCCACCCTTCTTTATTCCTTTCCCATGCACTTGGTCACATGGGAGCTCAAAGGCTGTGTGCTACAGACCTGGAGCCAAGACCTAAGTATGTCTGTCTTGGCCAAGCAGAAGGAGGTGGAGGCGCATAATCCTTTTTACACCCCTGCTTGGACAAGTAAGAAGGGGCACAATCTAGCCCTAAGTGATTTACCTGACGTTATGCAAGGAGTCAGAGGCAGACCTGAGATTAAAACCAAGAACTTCCAGCTCCATGCTCAGACCACTAGACCATGCTCTCTCTGGGTATATGTCTACAGTGCACACTCTTTACAGTGGTGTGTAGAGTACATACACTGCACTCTTCCCTAGCATGGATGTAAATAGCAGCATTGATTGCGAGGTAAAGAAGGACACACCTGCACCTTTGGGTATGTACCCTGCACAGCTATTTATACACCCAAGCAATTCCGCCCCCATCTACACTGCTATTTTTAGCAATGTAGTGCCCCACTACCTCCTTACTACTAGAGCCTTGTCCTGTTACTGGATGCTGCCTAGCTTTCCCCCGCTACCTCCCCAGTGCCAGTACCTTTCACTGATGTGTATAGCTACACGCTGCAGCGTGGATGCAACTTGCTTTTCATTGCAGCATGTAGCTAGACATACCCTACATGCTGCTGCCAGTGGTGAGGTGTGTAGACATAGTGTTGTGGAAATTGTAAGGCCATCCACTAGTTCTAAAAATGTGTCAGTTCCATGTAATTGCACAGGACACCCACTTTCAGGAGCAGTTCAGTGAATTGCAGAGATTATGTGCGTACCAAGCAGCAGTAGGGAGATTGCTCATCCAACGCATGGTCAGACTGTCCTGGTGCTGCCCAAGGGGTGCTGGAGCTCTGCGCCACCCCTTGCGGAAGGCTTTTCCCAAGTGTGCAGTCTGCGTCTAAGTTAATTGGATCACAACAGAAATATGAGCGGACAACTGAGTCTATCTGATGTCAATTCATGAGAGAGTGTGATTTCATTCAGCCCTAATAGCGATCTGTTTTAGGATTGTCTGTGGCACCCATCGCTATAGTATGTAAGCATCCTAGAGTATGCACAGTTCTCTCATCGCTAGGTTTGTCAGTATGCAAAGCACAGTAAATAATTATTGTCTTTGTTTCAGCGTGAGAAGGCTGCAGTTCATCAGCTAGAAGAAGAATATGAAACCCTGCTGGTAAGCACAACATTTGTTTACCTCTGACGTGATTGGAATGTGTGCTCTGTTTGATTTAATTGCTTACAGTTGATACAGTAAGGATAAAATAGCCTCCTGTGCAGAGACCCAGCACACAGCTTGTGCACCTTGTCAGTCCCACTTCAGCCCAATCTGCACAGGGGTGAATTTCACCCCTTACTGTTTTAAGAAGCAGGTTGGATTTTAAAACATAGATACCGACAGTGTCTAATTCACACTTTTGTGCCGTATTCTTTTATGCGTCTTGTTGACCTGCAGTCCACTTCCAGGGGTCTGTTCTGCTGTTGGCATATGAACATAACTCCCACTAGCTGTATTGGGACTTAGCAGGGGCAGCAGGAAAACCGGCTCCTTCATTTTTAGTCTCCCTTTTATTTTTATTTTTGGTATCTTTCTTGCCTCTGAAATTCACTCCCTACTATTTGCTGCAGTGGTTCCTGAAGTTCACTACTCTCTGATCTACAGCAGATTTGTCCCTTGCTGGGCTCTGCTAATGGTTGTACCAATAACAATCGCACATTGTGTTTCTCTTTAGATCAGTGAGACTTTCTTGAACTATTTCCTCCTTTTGAAAGTAAATAGATGCACCTCTTTAACACCCCAAACTCACTCAACAGAACACATACAAATACTGAGTCATGCAGTTCTATTTATGCTTGAACCGAATGTTTTCAGAGGCTGATGACTTCTGGATCCCACTACTTCATAAATCCAGACACTTTGTCTATTTTCAACAGTTGTCTTGCAACATTTTTTTTGTATTAATTTTAAAAGAAGGTGTATTTTGTGATTCTGATTTTTTTTTACCTTTTTGTTTTATTGTTTTTCTCCTTATAGAGATCCTCCTTTGAGAGAATGGATCAACTGCGTCAGTTTCAGAACCTCATCCAAGCCACTAGCAGAGAGATCATGTGGATCAATGACTGTGAGGAAGAGGAGCTTCTGTATGACTGGAGTGACAGGAACACAGATATTGCCAGGAAGCAGGAGGCCTTTTCTGTAAGTTAGAGCCAAAAACAACCTCCCTGTGGACTTTCATAATAAATGCTGATGATGGGGGCACTGCACTGCTCAGGAGACTGGTACTGTCTGAATTCCTTCACTTTCCAGGTTGCTAGTTTGTATCTACCTGTGTCGGGTATTTGAATCAGGATTGGATGCCTTTCTAAAGATAGGCTCTAGCTAAACTAGAAGTCATGGGCTTGCTGCAGGAATCGCTGGTAGATATTCTATACCCTGTCAGACTGGATAGCCATAATGGTCTTTTCTGGCTTTAAAATCTGTGACTCTCTGGTGCCCTTTGTGATATGGCTTGGTGACCCCAGGCCAGTTCCTTGTGGACTGATAGCCACTATTTCCATTAGCACTTCTGTTGGCAAACTGTGCAGAGACCAACGATCACATGGACATAGAGAAGAAACTTCTGTCTCACCTCTATTGATTGTCTCTTGGCACACAGGTAGTGTTGGAAAGATGCTGCATTTAGACAGCTAGACAGTGAAGGACGCAGGCAGCTACAATGCAAGCTTTCTTTCCCAAGCACCACATTCATTTAGAGAAGAAAACAAAGTTTACAGTCCTGAGCAGATACTTTTTTAGTCATGTTACGTTAGATTTTGCAAGGTGCTGCAAATTTTCCTTTGATCACTGCACATAGACAGTACGAGCTAGAGGGTGGCTTTGTTGTACTGCAGAGGGAGCAGTGCAGAGCTGTACATCCCCAGGAGTAGCACTGGAGAGGTTGTTCTTTTAACAGGTTTTTTTTTTTAATGGACTATATTAATATATCACTTTGAATACATTACATATAATTTAATTTTTATATGCTAGTAGTTTTCTGCAGTACTTTTTCAGCCTTTAACCTTTTTTGGGGAAACTCTTATTAAACAAGATAAGGACATGTGATTGTTAATTTGCCTGTGAAGTGTTGTTTAATGCTGTGCTTTGAATTCACAGAAACGCATGAGCCAGTTGGAACTTAAAGAAAAAGACCTCAACAAACTTAAGCAAGAAAGTGACCAACTAGTGCTCAATCAGCACCCTGCTTCTGACAAAATTGAGGTAGGTTAGGCTGTCTGGGATTAAACCCAATCCCATAGCTCTTCTGTGAGTGAAATTACCAGTGAAGTGGAAGGTCTGTAAATTAAATTCCATATTTGTATGGCAGCTCCGGGGAGACCCGTTTGTTGGCAAAACTGATTGCTTTCCTAAAGAGGGGCAGGGGGAGAGAGAATGAGAGTGTGTGTGTGTGTGTGTTTAGAAAATTCATGGTTGGTCTTAAGGCAATATTTAGATGTATCCTGAATTCCTTCATCTCACGTGGATTGATTTATATGAGACATAGTTAATTGTAGCTAGGCATCTCATTCTTGTTGCTCTAATTGTTTAGCTGCCCAGGTTTTGAAGGTAGCCACACCTCTCATTGAGGGATCGTTTAATCTGACTGTAAGCACTTTCTCCAACTGAAATCTAGAATGTAAATCTCAGTAGGTAGGCCAGGAAATTTTGTTTTTTCACAGATTGGAATACATTGTTTTGTCTTATCTAACATTTAAAGAGACTCCATCAATTTGAAAATAACATTTCTGTCTGAAAACATTAGAACTACTACAGTTACAAGTAACACCTAAGAACACTGTAACTGAAAAGTTACTGGGGAAAAAAAGATTTTCCTTTATTTTTCTGATTATCAAATGCATGAAGTAAGCAGTCCTTTATAGAGAGGAAATGGTGAATATTGACTTTACACAGTCAGTTAGCTGGTCAGTTGCTGCCTTGTTGAAAAGTGGAATTATTTGCATGAGTCAAGTCACTCACGGTTGCATGTATTTGCAGTAGCAGACCCTGCCTTTGTAGGTAGCTTAAAGGGAAAGAATCATGTTCTAGGCTGAGGTGAGGTGGAAGATCGGTGCAATGAATCATGTTCTTTTCTTAAATTAATTTTTGTAGGCATACATGGACACACTGCAAACTCAGTGGAGCTGGATTCTTCAGATCACCAAATGTATTGATGTTCATCTGAAGGAGAACGCAGCATACTTTCAGGTGAGTTCTGGTGTTTGCAGTAATAATGCTCATAGACTTTAAGGTCAGAAGAGACCATTATGATCATCTAGTCTGATCTCCTGCACAATGCAAGCCACAGAATCTCACCCACCCACTTCTATAACAAGCCCCTATCCTATGTCTGAGTTATTGAAGTCCTCAAATTGTGGTTTAAAGGCCTCAAGATGCAGAGAATCCTTCAGCAAGTGACCCATGCCCCACACTACAGAGGAAGGCAAAAAACCTCCAGGGCCTCTGCCAATCTGCCCTGGAGGAAAATTCCTTCCTGACCCCAAATATGGCAATCAGTTAAACCCTGAGCATGTGGGCAAGACTCACCAGCCAGCACCCAGGAAAGAATTCTCTGTAGTAACTCAGATCTAACCCATCTAACATCCCATCACAGACCACTAGGCATATTTATCTGCTAATAATCAAAGATCAATTAATTGCCAGAATTAGGCTGTCTCGTCCTACCATCCCCTCCATAAACTTATCAAGCTTAGTCTTGAAGCCAGATATGTCTTTTGCCCCCACTACTCCCCTCGGAAGGCTGTTCCAGAACTTCACTCCTCTAATGGTTAGAAACCTTCATCTAATTTCAAGTCTAAACTTCCTAGGGGCCAGTTTATATCCATTTGTTCTTGTGTTCACATTGGTACTAAGCCTAAATAATTCCTCTCCCTCCCTGATATTTATCCCTCTGATATATTTATAAAGAGCAATCATATCTCCCCTCAGCCTTCTTTTGGTTAGGCTAAACAAGCCAAGCTCTTTGAGTCTCCTTTCATAAGACAGGTTTTCCATTCTCGGATCATCCTAGTAGCTCTTCTCTGTACCTGTTCCAGTTTGAATTCATCCTTCTTAAACATGGGAGACATGATCTTTGTGTATCAGAGATTTTATTTCTCTTTATTTATTCTTCAAGCTTTGTATAACGTTTTTTGAAAATGTCTCATTTCAAAAACTCAATTAGATTATTTTGAGTAACGTAAGACCATGTTCTCTAGCCCTTCCTGGAGTAAAATTCAGTATGATTTCAGTGTGAGTTTTGCTCAGGTAAGAACTGCAGAATTTGGCCTATTGATCTGACCAACAATTCATAGGAAGTTGGCATTTCCCTTACTTCTGTAGTTGATTAAAAGCATGAACTTCATCTCTAGGTACCTGAAAGCCATTTTTCCTATGTCCAAATCTTCATAAATTCATATATTTAGGTATCAATACCCAGTAACATTATTTGTTTTATACACTGCACTTCTCCATAATGTAAATTGGGATTCTCATGTTGGATAATGATTCTAATTCATTTTACTTGTGAAAATACCCATCGCTTTTTAAAGGAGTATTTTTTGAGAGTTCTGTGTAACTGAAATTACAATCCTTCTTTGTAGTTTTTTGAAGAGGCTCAATCCACTGAAAACTACCTGAAGAACCTACAGGACTCCATCAGAAAGAAGTACATATGTGATAAGAACATGTCACTCCAAAGCCTACTGGAACAGATCAAAGAACTTGAGGTACTGTCACACCTTGCAAATTTCATTAACAAATTATGGGCCTGCTCCAATTGAAATCAATAGCAAAACTCTCATCGATGTCAGTGGAAGCAGGATTGGGCCCATTTTGTGTACTAATGCATGCAGTACTCTAGAGCAGGGGTCGACAACCTGTGGCACAGGTGCCAAACATGGCACGCGAGCCGATTTTTGAGCGGCACGCAGCTGCCTGCTGCAGTCCTGGCCCTCAGACCCCCCGCCCACCGCTCTCCCCTGCGGGGGCAGGAGGCAGAAGCTTGGTTCTGCGGCAGCCAAGCTTCCCCCCTCCTTCGCTTCTTCCCCCCAGCATGCTGCTTTCCTGCCCTTCCTCCTCTCCTTCCCTGCGCCAATTAGCTGCTGGCCTTAGCAAGGGGGTGGTGGGAAGAGCAACAGCGTGCAGGCAGTTCCCTAGAGGAGACAGAGAGAGGTAGGGACGGAGCCTTGGGGAAAGGAGGGGAACAGGCATATCCCTTCCAGCCCCCTGCCCTGAGCCGCTCAGGCAAAGGGCTGGGAGCACCCCTACGAGCGGAGCACTCCAACCTTCTGCCCTGACCCCCCCCTACATACTCGGCTTTCTGCCCTGCACCCCCCACCCCCCCCACATCCAGCCCTCTGCTCTGAACCCCCCCCACATCCAGCCTTCTGCCCTGCATCCCCCACACACCCAGCCCTCTGTCCTGACCCTTAACCCCCCACACATCCAGCCCTCTGCCCTGACCTTGACCTCCCCTACCACAGCCTTCTGCCCTGAACCCCCTCCCCCAGCCCTCTGCCCTGATCCTTGAAACCCCCCCACCCAGGTCTGGGGTCCCGGCCGCAGGCCCTGCTCTGCCTGCTCCCAGTCTAGGTGAACAGAACCCCAGGCTGGCAGCGAGCTGAGCAATCAACATTTTAATTTAATTTTAAATGACACTTCTTAACAAAGTTTTCAAAATGTTTTACTTTACATACAATAGTTTAGTTATATATTATAGACTTATAGAAAGAGACCTTCTAAAAATGTTAAAATGTATTACTGGCACGCAAAGCCTTAAATTAGAGTGAATAAATGAAGACTCAGCATACCACTTCTGAAAGGTTGCCGACCCCTGCTCTAGAGTATAAGACAGAATGACACTACATTGATGGATCTTTCTTGTGATGTCTCACACGTGGGTCCGCATCATTTGAGTTTGTATTTCAACTCTTCATAAGCAACTTTGCTGAACATTGTGTTATGTTATATAGTGTGGGCCCAGCTCATTCCCAGGTGTAAAGGGTGCTAGAAAATAGAGAGAACAGACATCAGATGAATCTGTAGGCACCAAAACAGATTCTCTATCTTTCCCTCCAAAAAAAGTATAGTATGCTTAATAAAGGATCTAATACATACTTTTATATTGTAGTAGTCTCCCTGGCAAATCTTAAGACCTGAAGCTATATTTGACTTAAATGTTTGTTCATCAGGAGCTGGTCATATAGTCCTGACTTACTCCTGATTCAGAGAAAACAGCCGATGATTTTAGTGGGAGCTTGCCTGAACAAGAAGATTCTAGGTGGTGGTGTTTGATTCTGAGAGCACGCATAGTGCGTTAGGCTCTTTTCATTTGGCCCCATGCTTTTGCACTTCACTTTAAATAAGTCATAGATCCAGATAAAATACTATGGGATGCCTCAGTAGGTGGTAGAGCTGTAGAAATACTTTAATTCACTTACAGCCTTTAAAAAAATAACAAAAAAAACCTACAGTGTTTTCAGAGATCATATCCTGGTCCCATTGAGGTCAATATAAGTTTTGCCACTGTCTTCGGGGAGAGCCAGATGTGGGCCATTGTGACATTAATACAGATGTGTGACGTGAATATTGTTTCTTTTTTTAAATGAAGTGTTAAAATACAATTTACCTTTCCAGAATGAACGAGAGAAAATTCTGGAATACAAGAGGCAAGTGCAGAACTTGGTGAATAAGTCCAGGAAGATTGTGCAGTTGAAGCCTCGTAACCCAGACTACAGGAGTAACAGGCCCATTATCCTCAAGGCCCTGTGTGACTACAAACAGGATCTGGTAGAGTACTCATTACTGATTGAGAATGAACACTATAAAAAGTAGAGCTGACCAAATAATTGCCAATGAATCACTGGTCTGACAAATGTAACCTTTAATCCTCTATTTGTCAAGATTTGAATGTTTTGAATTGATTTGAATCTTTCTGAATAGTTTGCTCAAATATTCGTAATTGTGCTGTGTCATTTAGTTATTAGTCAGATTGCATGCTTTTGTTTCTGTCCTCTGATTGGATGAATTCACAATTTGTTCTGGAGCAGATATTTACACATGCAAATGTAAAGTTCCTCTGTGGATCAGAGGGCCAAGCAAGGTTCTTCACACCACTCAGATGCTGGATAGGAGCTGATGGTGGGGACTGCAGGTGGAGCAGCCATTGAGGGGTGCCTGAACAGCCTTGCATGCTGTGGAAAGGATCTCCACACCAGCCCTGTATTGGCTGGTGAGGAAGGACATGATGGAGTGGCCCTAGACCTGTATTCATGACTGCACAGTGCCTGAGTAATTGAGCTGTACACTGGGAAGTTTTTTGAGGGCAAATAGAGGAAGGAATCTTCCCTTTCTGGATAGGCGAGGGCAGTGGAGATGCATTGTGGCCATGACTGCAGCCTCAGGGCTGCAGGAGTTCCTGGCAGACATAGATGGTGGATCTAGGTAATTATGACCCACAAGCACGGTGCTTTGGGAAATGCCAGTGAGGCACTGGGCCTCCATACGCCACCATAGGAAGTGGGTTAAAGCCACAGACACACACCCCCTCCTCCCCCTGGGTTAATGGTCTGTCCATCTTGCCTAGAAAACCATATTTTGCTTAAGAAGAATGTTTTTAAAAATAATTCTCCTGCTTTACTTACAGAAAACCGTCCGCAAAGGAGATGAATGCATACTGAAGGACAACACCGAACGCAGCAAATGGCTTGTGACTGGGCCAGGAGGAGTAGATATGCTGGTGCCATCTGTCAGTCTTATTATTCCTCCTCCTAATCCATTAGCTGTGGATCTTGCTACTAAGTGAGTTACTGACAAGGTTCTGAATATTTTGCCTAGGTTTGGGAAGCGTCTGCTTTAAAAGCCCTTTTTTATAACTTGAGTCTAATCAGGCACAGGAGTAAAGGATCAGGCCCCTTATTTGTAGAAATTCACCCCATGGATGAACTTGGTGCATACTAAGAATATTTTAAAATCAAATTGAAAAAGAAATGTTGTCTGGTTGCATCCCTGCCCCCTAATGATCTCAGCTGCCTTGGAGCCATTGACAATTGACACAGATTAGAGCAGACCACAGGTTACTCTAACTTGTGCCAGGGATTGGCCTGGTCTGAAGCAGCTGTAGGACTGGGAACTTCCCCTCTGACAGCCACACTGAGTACTCCTGGATTGCAGTTGTGGATCTGGCCTGGAGAGTCTGAATCATCTTCAGCCAAAAATTTTTGTGGCTCTTGCTGTTTGTGTCACACTTCTAACATCACTTTAATGTGGCCTGCATGGGAGGTGGGGAAGGGATTGTGCCCCTTTTTTTTTTACTTCTTCGTCATGTGTAAAAGCCTTCTCCCTTTTCACTAGTAGCTTCACATGTCCTCATGATTAAAATACACTGTAGAACTTTAAATACTACCTGCAAATTAATTTGTACTGTATTTTCTAGTTTAAAAATAAGCAAAAGCTAATTGACAACAGAGAACATTTCTAGTTACAGGCCAGTCTCAGCACGCAGCTAGACAGACTGGCTGGAGTTTCTCAAACTAATGTTTCTGCGATGGGCAGGAGACTTAAAAGTTGTAACTGATTGTGAAACCTCTTTTCCCATCTCAGGATTGAGCAGTACTATGAAGCTATTCTGGCTCTGTGGAACCAGCTATACATCAACATGAAGAGTCTGGTGTCCTGGCACTATTGCATGATTGACATTGAGAAAATCAAGGCTATGACTATTGCTAAGGTGGGTATTTAATTGACCTTCGCGATGATGGACTGTGGAGCTCCGCCTTTTTCATACAGCTGTGCCAGTTGACTAGACTTCTAGCTATACAAGGCAATGCTAACTGTGTCCCATTCAGTTGTCTCTCTAACACACGGTAGAATGTGGGGTGCTCTAAACTCCCAGTACTGTGATTTAGAACAGCCTAAACTCTATCTCAGGTTACAGCATGCATATTAGTTAGAGTCTTGCCGGAATACAAAAATGTGGATCCACATCCGATTCATGAACCGCCAAGATGGTAAACAATACATGCCCAAATGCAGATATTCTTGGATATAAAGCAGATAGCCATGGATTTGTAGGGCTCTACACATTCATATGGTAGGAGAACAGTGGGAATGAACTGGGGTCCAGAACAGCAATTCATCACTGAAGTGGATCAAAGCTCAGAAAATGAGTCACCAAAAGCCTGAAGTACTAGTATTGCCACTGACCACACATACTGTACTGGCACTGATGTCACATGTAAGTCATGCCTAGAACCACTGTGTTAGACTTCATGACTTTGTTGTGCAAGGGACTATAGATACATAAAACCTTTCATTCTATTAATGGAGAAGCAAAACACATTCCTGTTTGACTGTGGCATGATGTACTGGAAGATTAGCAAGTGGGAAAGTTTGCCTTTTGGGTCCTTTCATAGCCCCCGTTTCATTATATACTGCTGGTACTGATAGGTGCTGAGATGTGAACAGCAGACCCATCCAGTTACCACCGAACTTCAGCAGCCAGAGAGTAAATGTATCTGCTGTACAGAGCACTCACTTTCAGTTATAGACAGGCTGGGAAACTTTGTTCTAAAGTGTTCATCCTCTATTGTTTCATAGCAGTTAGGCTAATATGTTTCCTGGTGATTAACTTATCATTAGCCTGCTCCAGTTGTTCCATTTTTAACAATTTCTGCATCTTTGTTTTAGCTGAAAACAATGCGTACAGAAGATTATCAGAGAATCATAACTGATCTGGAGATCCATTACCAAGAATTCCTTAGGAACAGTCAAGGCTCAGAGATGTTTGGTGATGATGACAAACGGAAAATCCAGACTCAGTTCACTGATGCTCAGAAGCACTATCAAACCTTGGTTATACAACTGCCATGTCAACAACGGCCTCAGCAACAGCAGCAAGGTTTGTTGTCTGGATTGTGGGTTTTTTTTTTTTCATGAAAGTATTTGTTTAAGCTCTCTTTGGCTAGGCTTGATCCAGTGTCATTTAAAATCAATAAAAAGACTCCTTTTGACTTCTCTGGGCACTGGATTGGGCCACTACAGGCACAAGAGTAATTAAGAAAATCTTCTTAAGATGTGTGCCTAAGAACCTTTATTACTTCTCCCAAGAAACAAAATTGGATGTGCAGTAGTTTTCCCATAGGAACAAATTGTGTTCTCAGTTACACTGGTGTGAATCTGAACTTATCCCAGCAAAATCAGTGGAGATGCTGTGGGTTTGCACCAGCACAGATGAGAGCAGAAGTTAGCCCATATTGTGTATTTACAGTGATCATAAAGTAAAACCTCATTATTGCATTTTTTTAATATAGCCTTTTCTTTGTGGCACCTGATTTTTTGTTTGTTCTATAACAGCAGCATAAGAACAAATGAAAGTTTGGGATCTTAATTCCACAAGCCAAATGAAATTGTTATTGCTGTGACTTTGCATGTTAGCTCTTTGACAGGTTTCCTATGGTTATCTCCTAATGTGTTCTACAGTGGTAACAACTGAAGTAACTCAGTTGGATGCATCAAAACAAGTTCTAATTAATGAAAGAAACCGGGAACTTGAGAAGCAGGAGGCCTGGCTGCTGACAGAACTCCAGAAACTTCGTCGGCAAATAGAAATCTGTGAGATGCGTATGGTGCAACGAACCCCACTCAGAGTGGATCAGGGGGCGTCCCACAATTTTTCAGTCAAAATAAATGAGTTAGAGGTACGTGTAGATGTTTTTCCCGGAGCCTTTCAGTCTGAGTGTGAACATTTCCAGCAGACTCTGCTGTATTGCATTCCAGATCAGCTAGGAAATAGCTAAATCCTGTTCTTTTCTGTGGGTGTTTGTGAGTGTAATTAAGAGAAGACATTTTTCAAGTGGAAACTACCTGTAGTTTTATGGATTGGATTTTCATTCTTCCCTTGAGGGATTAAACAGAAAGAGACAACAATCTGATTTTAGAAGCAAACTCCATTGAACTAGATGCGGGCCCCTCGGCTTGTAGTGTGGACATGGGTTCACGTTTTGCACACCTGCGAAAGCAATATTAACATCTTTTGTGTGAAATACAGACTGGACGCTCTAGTCCCTGAATTTTCCTTCCATTGCTTTGGCTGCAGCAGACCTAAGGGCTACGAACTGTGAACGGGGGAATGGATTAGAAAAGTGACACCTGGCAGTTCCCCTTCTGACCATGACGTTTTGGGCATGTGCCTGTTCATAGCCTGAATTGGGCCCATTGTGTAATGATTAAAAACATGACCAGCTTCAGTTAATTGTATTAGACTGTACTTCAGTGTCCCCTTTCTGCAAGATACCTCAGTGGCTCAGAAAGTGGTAAGAAAAGAAGCTGGTTTTCTTTTTCTGAACTGACTCATTTTTTCAAGGTTGAAATCCCCCAGGGACATGGAGGCTGCAGAGGCCTCCAGAAAAACAGGACTATGGCAGTGCTGCTGTAGGGGGCTGGGCAGTGCTGAAGCAGACACTGTTTGGTGGTGGTCCCTGTAGAGCTGAACTCTGTGTAGCTCAGCGTAGAGCAGGAGGGGCTTGGGGGAGGAGTGGCCAGTGGTTCTACACTTTTTGTGCTTGTGCATGAAAATGAGTAGAGCTGTGCCTAGAGGTAATAGGTGAATATTATTAATGCAGGTTGAGGACACTACTTTAGTCCTCAGTGAAATATTTTGGAGGGAAGATTAGTGGCGTATACAATGCAGAATGTTCATCTAGCCACGAGAAATGTATCTGTAATATAAAACGGACATCTCTCTCTCTCTCTCTCTCTCTCTCTCTCTCATATATCAGGGTATACAGAATGATTCACAAACAATGGCCGACACCCTCAACAAGCATAAGGACCTGCTGCCCAACTTCAGAGGCTCTGAAAAGTATGTCTATTTGCAGTTGGAGATAACTAACTTGTTTCAGAGACTGGAAAATATTAATGGTGTGTCTGCTGGCTACTTAGACAGGTAAGAAAATAAAAGTTATAACAACAAATCATGAACTTTAAACATTTTCCTTTCTCTTAACTAGTCCCATAACTCCCTTAGATTCCATTAGTCCAGAAATCTGCTTTTGTTTTCAGTAAAAAACATTATTTTATGTAGGGCCTTTCATATGAACATGTAACAAAACACTTCCTAGAATTAATATTCTAGGCCTTGATCCTGCAGAGTGGCCCATATGGGTTGGCCCATACACCTATGTGGACTTTCATCGCTGTTTCCGAAGAGTCTGATGTAGCAGGGTTTTCTTTGTCAGACTCCCCCTTTTGACTAGTAAGATACAGTGAAATTATAGTGGGTTTAGTGTGTGGATGCTGGGTGATGCTGGTGGCCTGTGAAGTCTAGCAGGTCAGACAGATGATCTGGTGGTCCCTTCTGGCCTTAAACTCTGTTCCTGTAAAACCAAACCGCATCATTTTCCTGGATTTATGGATTTATTTTGGGTCACATTGTTTATTGCAGTTTGAATGCACTAAGATCACTGCTCCAGGTTATTCTACAAGCAGAAGATGTGATCAAAGTTTTTGAAGTCAGACTCACCGAAGAGGAAACAGTTTCTTTGGACCTTGATAAAGTGGAGGCTTACCGAGCCTGTCTGAAGGTGAGAGGTTAAATGCCTGCTGTCGTGCTGTAGTTCCTGACATTCCAAAGATGCGGGAGGGGAGAGATCCTCAGCTGGTGTAAATCGGCATATCTCTGTTGATTTTCAGTGGAACTATGCTGATTTACGCCAGCTGAGGATCTGGCCTTCTAGTGTTTAGAAAGCTTCACCGGTGATATTTCAGCTTTCCTGACATCTCAGATATGACTAGTTAAATCATAGTGTTGTGTTAGCCAGTGACCTGGTCCTACGACAGAGCTTACCTCAGTTCTTCCACTGAGAGTAGGCACATGCAATCCCTCAACTGCAGGGTTGGACCCTACATGAATAGGTATCATCAACTTTGACAGAAAATAGGGTTCGATTAAATGCTTTTATAGCTAGAGATTATGAATATATATGGATCTGTAACTGTTAGGGACATTTTTCATACTGAAATTATATTTTAGATTCCTGGTGACCTTCAGGAATGAACCTTGCGTGGGGATGAGAGGGGACTCCTGTGGTTCCCTGAGTAACAGGGAATCTAAAGAAAAAAGTCTTGTCATTGTTTAAAGATCCGCAAAGATTTTTTTTTTTAAATACAGTTAGATAAAAAGTATTTGACAGTATTGTGGCCTGATCCTGTAGCTGTTCCATGTACAGATTAATGAGACTTGGGTGTAGAGCAACTGGAAGAGCAGGCCAGACCTTTTTATGTTTAAAATCCACCCTTTACCATTTAAAAGAGCTGAGATGGTAGTCACAGACGAGAGCTCAATTCAAGAAATCACTTATGTGCATGCTTAATTTCACGCACATACTGAAGTCCTGTTGACATCCCTATGGTTCAGAGCTTTGCTGAATCAGGGCCAAAATGCTAAACCAACCCTAATAACACACTATACATACTATAGAAGGTCAAGACCTGGTGGGGAACTAAATGTTTAATTGTTTTCTCTCACATCCAGAAAATGAAAGTAGACCTAAACCAGAAAAAGTCATTGCTGAACGCCCTGGAATCTGAGCTGCAGAAAGTGATGCAAATCCACTCGCAGTCTAGCCAGGCTTATGTTCTCTATGATTTGGACCTTGGGAAGTATACTGACAAAGTCAACCAGCTAATAGACCGTTGGCACAGGGTAGAGAAACAGATAGACCACAGGTTTGTCTATATTTCCTAATAGTTGTCTTCTCCCTCACCCCCCCTGTCCTTCCCCCACCATTTTTTTTGATGTTGTGATAATCATCAGGTTGTAGCTAGAAGGAAAACAATGAGCTAATGTAACCAGCATTCTGGTAATTTTGGTCTTCTCTGCATAGAGCTTGGTTTTTTGGCAATGGGAGAACTGTAAAAAAAAAAGAGGCTAAGCACACTTCAAAGGACACTGTTGGGTAGGAAAGGTTCAAAATGTAGAGTTTTGTTGGGGGAAGGGAAAGATTTGTATAAGCTAATATGGAAATAAATATTTTTAGGATTTTTTTTAATGTCACTGAAAATAGTTGATTGATTGTTTGTTTGGATTTAAAACATTCCTGAATAGTGTTTTGCCACTTGAACACTGCAACACTGTGCAAGTGTGTGTGAGACAGAAAACGACACTAACTAGAAAAGATTAAACTGATTAATCTGTATTCATTGTTTAGGTTGAGTAAATTGAAAAAAAAAATGAACAGCATGAAGAGTAAAAAAGGAAATTAGTTTTTTTTTAAATAATATTTCACTTTTAATATATCAGTCAGACCCTGAAGTTGTTACTTCAGGCAGTGGTGCTAGAACAATTTTTATAGTGGGGGTGCTGATGACGGAAACAGTGTATTTGGGTTGTTATTACTGCTTCGAGCCAAGGGGTGCGGTAGCACTTCAAGCACTCCTCATTCCAGCACTGATGACTTCAGGCCAAATTCTGCTCTCAGTTACAGTAAACAAGCTTATGCTGATGTAAATCCAGATAACTGCATCAGTGGTCCTGATTCTTGTCATACTTAAGGTCTGATCAAACCCTTGCTTCCTCCCTCTGCCACTCCACCACACCCCCTACCCCCAAATTAATAGGAGTCTCTTCCAGTCACTTTGGCGGGAATTAGACAGGCACTCATATGGTAACCTCACACAACAGTTAGGCAGCAAAATCCATACGGGACAACTAAATAAGTGGTCTGATTTTTAGAGGTCTGAGATGTCACAATTTGCAGTGACCTCTGAAAACAAGAGTAGTTATTTAGGTACCTAAAGATGGGTTTAGATGTAAATTTCAGCATACAAATTTGAAAATTTTGACCTTAAATCTTCTTTCAGCAGCTGCTGTTGTTTTACATCTTGTAATAATGAGCACAAAGAGATGGGATTGTTTAAACATTTGAAAATTTGTGAAAAATGAGACTGTACTTTTCACATTGATGGTTTTTCTTTGTTTTTTCTAGATCATGGGATCTAGAAAGACAAGTCAAACAGCTGAAAACTTACCGTGATTTGTACCAGGCTCTGAACAAATGGATCTGTGATGCTAAGCGCAGGCAAGATGCAATTGAAGCTGTGAAATTAGGAGATTGCAACACCATCATGAGATATTCACATGAGCAGAAGGTACGTGGCACCTTACTGCCGTGCGTTCAGTGAACCAGATTTTTCAAATGTATTTGTGCAGCAGTATTGTCTTCATAGTAATGGCCTGTTTTGAGTTAGAAAATATTTGCACTACCAAAAAAACAAAAACAAGCCACAGGCAAAAGGTTGCCTCAGAGTTTGTATGGTGTCAGTTGAAAAGTTGATTAAACTTAGCCACTTAAGAAATGCAACAACCATCCTGAGATGCTCCCCATAAGTAACTTATTCCTATTCTGAAATGATGTTATACCTAAACATGGAAAACAGAGTCTTCTTTTTTGCCACTTCCCTCTTTGGCGCGGCAACTTCGATAGCTGTCTTCCAAAACTCATGATTGTATGCATGGCTGTCATGCAAGTTAGCCTCTCTATGGTCTTCTGATATCCAGTCCATTTACTGAGTCTTTGGCCTCCCCTTCAGTTGTCTTCCATTTGCAACCATTGGCAAGGGCCATCCTACCACTATAACTCTTAGGTCCTAACATGAAAATCAGACTGACCTGTGTATTTTCTGAACATTATTCATAAGTATGACATTAAGTATCAGAGGGGCAGCCATGTTAGTCTGGATCTGTAAAAGCAGCAAAGAATCCTGTGGCACCTTATAGACTAACAGACGTTTCGGAGCATGAGCTTTCGTGGGTGAATACCCACTTCGTCAGATGACATTGTTAGGATTGTTACTTCTACGGTAACTGTCATCCTATAAATAAGGTAAATAACCAAGAATCATAAAGGATATAGAACATACAGATTGGCCATGAAAACCATTCTGGAAGTACTGTCCTCCAGCTCTTAAAAAATAGTGACTGCCACAACCCGAGTCCTTGCTGGTGAGTTGAGTGTTTAGAAATACCAGGCATTCCTGGGCCAACTCATCCCTGCTCAAGTAGAGTCTAAGTTTGCTCTCTCAAAATTTCCAGCCTATTTTCAGGAGGGCGGAGGGGGAAGCCTGGAGCCCAGTGTGCCCATAGAGTTTAGGGTCAGGAATGGTTTTGTCCTTAAAGCATTCAACTGGGACTCAGAAAGGCTAGGTTCAATTCCTCTCTCTGCCACTGATTTTTTATGTGACTTTGATCAAGTCACCTATAGCCAGACTGTGAAGCTCTTCCTCATACTAGTAAGCACTTACTGTCACAAGTAGTCCCATTGAAATCCACAGTGCTACTCATGAGTAGCTGCTCACCATTGTGTGTAGGGTTTCGCAGTTTGGTCTCCAATCTGTCTGTTCCTCAGGGCAGTTCTATACTACAGCCTAAGTTGATCTAACTTACATCGCTTAGGGGTGTGAAAAAGCCACTCGCCCTCAAGTGACACAAGTTTCGCGCTTTCCACACTGGAGCTATGTTGGCGGGAGACGTTCTCCCTCTGACATAGCTTCCGCTTCTCGATAAAGTGGAGTAATTATGCTGACGGGCAAGCACTCGCCTGTCAGCATAGTGCATCTTCACCAGATGCTTTACAGCAGTGCTGCTGCGCCGACAAAGCGCTGTAGTGTAGACTTGCCCTCAGCGCTGTATAAACGGAGGGCGCAAGGCAGTATTACCATCCCTACTATGTGCAACAGCACAGCCAAGAATTGAGCACAGACCCTTGTAGACTCACGCCACCTACTAACACTTCCTTACGCATCACCTTTGAATTTAGTCCAAGGGAGTCTAATTGATATAAGCTACGTGATAAGTACAGCCAGAAAATCCAGTAAAAAGAGGGTTTTTAATTGGGTGTTAGCCAAAGTCAGGCAGTTCCCAAATCCTGAGGTCCTTACTCAGTTGTTACTTAGTCCTCAGGCAAGTTTCCATTGATACCAATGAGAGTCTGTGGAAGGCCTGAGGAACAGAGTAAGGATTTTAGGCTTAAGCCGTTTATGATTCCATCATATTACATTGCAGTCACCCTTTCAAGAAAGTGACAGGCACCTGCTGTTCTCCTCAGCAAGGGAGAATCTTGGCAAGTGGAAGTGCAGTAAGTTTTTTAAAATATGTTTTATTGTTTCCTGCACAGAACTTGCATAGTGAAATAACAGGAAAACGAGACAAAGTGGAGGAGGTTCTCAAGCAAGCAGATCTGTGTGCAGCTGCAATTAAGGTACATTTACTCCAGCACTTACACAAGGAATGGCTTTTCACTGTGTGGACCCCCTCCTGCAATTTTCACTTAGCTCTTACTCAGACAAAACTCCCACGCTCACCTCTTTCATACTGGACTGTATGTGAAGAAATTGCTAGTGTAAAGCACTTCGGGAAAGCAGAGCTTACTGAAAGCAATTTGTACCCTCAGTTACTTGTATATTTAGGGCCATTACTTCCTTTCATCCCAGCATGCAGCTTCCACTGACCTCTGCTGGATTTCTGAAGGAGGATCAAAGGCACTATATATCCAGACCAATTTTCCATGTCACACATTTAAAAGGGTGGGAGAAGAAGTGGATGAGAAATCTGGGGCTTCTGGGTTGCTTTGGAAGACAGGGCCAATGGCAGTGCAGATCAGGGAGGAAGAGTATACAGTAGTCACAGAGGTCAAGAAAGATCCACAGGGGACAATAATGGTGATCTTTGGTGATCCTTCTGTGTGGCTTGCCTGTGTCTTCATGTTTCTCCCAGTCCCATCTTGTGCTCTGCAGAGGTAGCTCTGTTGTGTCTGGCACGTGTTCACACCCCTTCTGTGATGTAAAAAAGGCACAGAGGAGGTTATTCTGTTAATGCTCTAGGGCAGGGATTCTCAACCTTTTTCTTTCTGAGGTCCCCCCAACATGCTATAAAAACTCCATGGCCCAGCTGTGCTACAAAAACTGCTTTTCTGCATATAAAAGCCAGGGCCAGCATTAGGGGGTAGCAAGCAGGGCAACTGCCTGGGGTTCCACACCACACAGGGCCCATTGAAGCTAAGTTGCTCAGGTTTCAGCTTCAATCCCAGGTGGTGGAGTTTGGAGCGACGGGGCTTCAGCTTTCTGCCCTGGACCCCAGTGAGTCTAATGCTGACCCTGCTTGGAGGACCCCCTGAAATCTGCTCACAGTCCCCCGGGAGCTTCGGACCCCTAGTTAAGAACTGCTGTTCTAGGGGAAAAGGTGACAGAACAATTGCACCCAGGAGTCCTTCCACCTAACTGACCGTGTCACCTCAGTCACAGATAGCCAAACACCTTTCCCCTCTGCGCAGCGCGCGCGCACACACACTCATCTGAGTCTCCTCTGCAGTATTCAGGCTGATCAGATTCCCTCATACTACATAAACAGAGGAGTGTATATAGCCTTTTACAGCAATAAATACTTGTGTACAGGTCTAAAAATCTGGACCAGGAGAGGTTTTTCAGCATTTATTAAAAATTTATTGTATTCTGTTTCCATCCTTACAGGATTATGAATTACTGGCTGCTTCCTACAGTTCAGGATTGGAAACGTTGCTCAACATACCTATCAAGAAGACTATAGTTCAGTCACCTGCAGGGTTGATTCTTCAAGAGGTACATTGCCTTTTTCCCCAAGTTCCTTTTAAACTGTCTTTATTCACATGAGATGTTTCAACTGAAGCTATCCTGCTAGATATGCTGCTGAATCCTAATCGCTAGCACTACTGTTGTTTAGGGTCTATGAGCATTTCTGTTAAGCCAGTCTGGACTCTTAAGGGAAAATTCTTTCCATCATGCCGTGCCTGACTTGCCAGACTTTGTGCAGGAGAGTTCCAGGGGGCTGAATGGATGGATCCGCCTGTGGAGCAGCAATAGAGCTGCTTACACACAGATGTGCATAGCTGATGGATCTACATTGTCATGGATACAACATCCAATTCTTCCTTCTGGAATCACCAGATCTCCTTTCACATCCTTGTGTAGCAAGCCCCCTGTGCAGTGGAACCGCACCGGTTTCACTGTCTCCAAATCCCCTTTGGATGCAGAAAATGAGAGAGAAAAGTTCTCTGCTGTCATTGCTGCTTCACTGTGAGAAATGTTACATTCCATCATACATCAAAAAAGGTTAGAATATCTTGGCGGCTTCTGTTTGTGATGTTTAACTTCAGCATGTCACCACTGAATAGATAACGTGGTCAGAAAGCATTTTTGAATCTATTGCATTTCAAAATAAAATGAGAAGTGTGAAACCTTCCTCTCTTATCCTAGGAGCAGAGTAGAAATCAGTGGCTGAAATATAGAAGTGTTGCTTCATTATATCTCCCTAATCAGCTCTTAGGGCAGGACAGGGATATCATCTCCATTTTACAGGTGGGGTAAAATTTTCAAAAGTGCCTAAGTCACTTATGAAAATGGAACATAGGTTCATTAGTCACTTAGATACTTTTGACACTTTTTTACCTGAAGTGATTTGCCCCAGTCACACAGGAAATATATGATGTTGTGGGGAACTGAACCCAGGATTTCACACCACATCTGCAGTGGGGCAAATGGATCTTGGGGGGGGGAAAGAGGCATAGTTGTCTCAGAAAGGGGAATTTTCACTTCCCAAAGGCTTCTAGGGTTATTGGGAGTTGTTTGAAGGCAGAGAATTAGCTCCACATTCTCTCTAAAGCAGTGTTTCTTGGAATATATTTAAACCATTTAAAAAAAACCTGAGCACCTATCTGGTCTCATACAGCTTTCTAATATAGACTGACCATGGTTCTGTTTTTATTTTCCAGGCTGCAGAAATTCAGTCTCGGTACATAGAACTTCTTACAAGATCAGGGGATTATTACAAATTCTTAAGTGAAATATTGAAGAGCATGGAGGATTTGAAGGTAACCTGCTTGTTTTATTTCTGGTTCTTTCCATTGTCACCACAGTGTCTTGACAGCAAGGTATCTCTGGTCAAAAGCTTTTTCCCTTAGTGAAATGCAAAACAAAGTATTGGAAAGGAAAAAAAAACCCAGGATTATATCAACAGCAAGCTAATGAATCCTCACAACACACTTCTGAAGTAGGCAAATAAATTCCATTTTCCCTGTTTTAAAGATGGTGGTAGTGACTTTCAGGGCCAATTTTGAGGTGATGTAGAAGCTGGTGTATATTAGACTTACACATGAGGTGGGAATAGCAAAAGTACCCAGCACTCGCCTTGTAGGTCAACTCTGACTGCTTCTGCAAACCTCATACCCATTCTGTGGGCCTGAGTCTGATCTTGTGTCCTTTTGCAGTGTTGTGATTCCACTTATTTTTAGTGGCGTTACTGTTGATGTGATGCATCATGGTGAGAACAGAATTGGGCCCAATTCAGAGGTCATGTGTGAGGAATGTATATGTAGGAAAGTGATTGGTTGCAAATATAGTGAGCCCATTAAAGTGAGCTTATTTAAGGGAACATTTGTGCCTTTTGGGTACACCATCTCTGAAGGAGCTCCCTGGAGCACAGAGGGAATGTGCCCACTTCTACGTCCCTTTATCGGCATATAATTCACTCACTCTGCTATACTAGTCCTGTTCCACAGGCCAGTTCAGACAGCTGGGATCCTACCTCAACCCTACCTCTTTTGGGGAACTGTGAACCTACAGGAAGGTCAGGGGAGGGTATGAATCCGGCAAAGATTTTGTCATGGATATTTTTAGTAAAAGTTATGGACAAGTCACAGGCAATAAAGAAAAGGAAGCCTGTGATCTGTTAGTCACGTTTTTACTAAAAATATCCTTGACAAAATCAGTTGTGGGGTCCCCACACCACCTCCGGTGGCTAGACAGCTGCAGGGCCTTCTCGGAGCTCTGGGGGCTCCCATCCCTTATGGGGGCTGGAACTCCAGGGTCCCCCCACTGATGATGGTATCAGGAAGCTCTGGGATAGCCTCGCCGCCCAGGGCAGCTCTGGGGTATCCATGCCAGGCGGCAGGGAGACCCTGCAGCTCCTGGTTGCCCTGGGCTGAATTCATGGAGGTCGCTGGAAGTGATAGATTCCGTGACCTCCATGAAAGAATTTGTAGCCTTAGGTATGAACAATATCAATTGCTAGTAAATTCTGGGTAGAGGGGAATTTAAATGTGTTTGAAGTTAAGATATTTCATTCATTCCCAACAGCATGTAGCACTGGGAGCTTTGACTTTGCCAAAACAAAAAGCCAAATTGTGCCACCCATACTCACATCAGGTAGAATCTTACTCTGGAAATCATCCTATTGATTTTGCAGACTAAGGTACTAGGTACTACTTGGTGTGAATATGGATATCTGAATCTGTCCTGATGTGATTAAATAAAAGTTTTGTGCATTGGGCATGTTCCTTACAGTTGTTGATTTTTAAGATGTAATTCATGGGATGGGTTCAAAATAATTATCACAGCCCATTTTCTCAATTTTGATCCCACAGATGAAAAGCACTAAAATTGAAATGCTTGAAGAAGAGCTCAGGCTTGCCAGAGATGCAAATTCTGATAATAGCAACAAGTATAAATTTCTGGAACAGAATCTGCAGAAGTTCCAGGTGGACTGTTCCCAGCTCAAAGCAAAGCTCATGAGTCTGGAGGAGTTGAAGAGACAAGCTGAGATGGATGGCAGTTCTGCTAAGCAAAACCTGGACAAATGCTATGGTCAGATAAAGGATCTCAATGATAGGATAACCAGACTGACTTATGAGATTGAAGATGAGAAAAGGAAAAGGAAGCAGATGGAGGATAGATACGAGCAGCAGAAAAATGACTATGACCAACTGCAGAAAACAAGACAAAATGAGAAAGATAGCCTGAGCTGGCAAAAGTTAGAGTCTGAGAAGTTCATCAAGGAGAAAGAGTACGAGATAGAAAAGTTAAGGGTTCTTCTCCAGGATGAGGGCGTACGGAAGAGGGAATATGAAAATGAGCTGGCTAAGGTAAGAAACCAGTTTAACGAGGAGATGAGTAATTTAAAGAACAAATATGAGACTGAAATTAATATTAAGACGACCACAATCCATCAGCTAGCTTCCCAAAAAGAAGATGATACAAAAAGTCTCAGAAACCAGTTGGATAGACTGGCAAGGGAGAACAGAGATCTTAAAGATGAGATTGTGAGACTCAATGATGCCATTTTGCAAACAACAGAGCAACGAAGGAGGGCAGAAGAAAATGCTCTTCAGCAGAAGGCCTGTGGTTCTGAAGTGTCACAGCAGAAGCAGCAGCTGGAGCTGGAATTGAAACAGATAATTCAGCTGCGTAATGAAGACAACTCAAGGTATAAGCAGGCACTTGAGGAGGCTGCATTAACTATCCAGGAAAAAACAAAGGAGCTGGAAAGATTAAAGATTCAGCTTCAAGAAGAGGCTAAAAGCCAATGGCAACTTGAAAATGAACTGGCTAAGGTAAGGAACAATTTTGATGAGGAAATTATTAGTTTAAAGAACAAATATGAGACCGAAATTAATATCACCAAGACTACGATTCACCAGATTACTGTGCAAAAAGATGAGGACACAAATAATTACCGAACACAGCTTGACAATGCCATGCGAGAAAATAGGAATTTGTGTGAGGAGATTAGGAGACTGAAGAACACAATAAGTCAGACAACAGAGAACCTTAGAAAAACAGAGGAGAATGCTCAACAGCAGAAAGCAACTAGCTCAGAGATCTCCCAGAAGAAACATCAACTGGAGGTTGAGCTAAAACAAGTCATTCAGATGCACTCGGAAGAAACCATGCGATACAAGCAGTCACTTGATGATGCGGCAAAGACAATTCAAGAGAGAAACAAAGAGATTGAAAGACTGAGAAAGTCATTTGAAGTGGAAACAAGTAAAAGGAAAGACTTAGAGGAGGAAAATAAACAATTACAAAGAGTTCAGTTTGATCTACAGAAAACTAATGTCAGTGCAACGGAGACGATTAACAGACTGAGGATCCAGGAACAGGAACTGACACGACTGAAAATTGAATATGAAAGAATTTCACAAGAGAAGAAAGGGAAGGATCAAGAAAGTTCAAAGTTGCAAAACACTATAAAAGACTTGCAGCACCAGAAACATAAACTGGAAGAGGAACTTTGTAGGCTGAATAAAAACACAATGGAGGAGTCTTCCAAGAGGAAGAAAGTAGAAGAGGAATTAGAAAGTATGAGGAGATCTTTCAGAGAGCAGTCAGTTAAAATCACCAGTCTCACTCAGCAGCTAGAGGAAGTGTCCATTGTAAAGAAAAGGAGTGAAGATGACCTTAAGCACCAGAGAGAGTTACTAGATGGTCAAGTAAGAGAAAAGCAGAGATTCATAGAGGAGATAAGAAAATACACATCCGAGATTGAAACTTTAAACCACCAGTTGGTTCAAGAGCAGGAACACTTAAAACAGGCTCACCTCCGAAATGAGCACTTGCAGAAAGCTATTGAGGACAAAAGCAGGAGCCTGAATGAGTGCAAAATAGAAATCGAAAGACTTCAGTCTCTTACTGAGAACCTTACTAAGGAACACTTGATGTTAGAGGAAGAGCTGCGCAATTTAAGATTGGAATATGATGATCTAAGAAGGGGCAAAAGTGAAGCTGATGGTGAAAAAAATGCTACTATTGCTGAACTAAAGAATCAACTCAAAACAAGCAGCAAGCAAACCCTGGAACTTCAGGGGCTGATTAATGATTTGCACAGAGAAAGGGAAAATTTGAGACAGGAAATTGAAAAATTCCAAAAGCAGGCTCTAGAGGTATTCACAAATATTTGATCACAACTTTACTGTTTCTCCGATGCTATAATTGACTCCAATGGCTTTTTGAATCAATTTAATTTACTGTTTGCTGTTTAATTAGAAATGAGATTCATTTCCCTTTTAAATTTGATTTTTAAAATAGTCAGGTCCTGGTCCCTTTTCTAGCTTCTCTGCACGCCTGAAGCAGTGTCAGTGGGCCATAAAGCTGTCTTACCCATCTGGCTGAAGATTTCCCCCAGTGTGAAGGAAACCCTAGCTCTGTACTAATCCCCACTTTACAGGCACAGGGCAAGAGGGAGTACCTGGATTGCCACTGTGTTTCAGCTGAGCCCATAGGCTGTATACACCTTGGACTGTTTCATTCAGCACAAGTGAAAACAGTCTGGAGACTATTGTAAATTGCACCAGGTGCTGAACCAGCTGCTAACCCCAGAATTGAAGAGTTGCAAAAGTGACTTAAGAGGCTTTGCCCCTTCTCCTCAAGTGGTTTGAGCATATCTTTGGTTGCAGCTAAGGATTAAGCGTAAAATGTTCAAAAGTGCTAATGTGACTTAGAAGCTTAAGTGTCATTGCCTTTCAGTGGGACTTGGTACTAAGCTACTTAGGTTCCTCTGAAAATTGTACTATGAGCCTGCATTCCCCAAAATATCAATGATATGTGATTACAGAGAAAATTTTAAAATATCAAATTTTATCCTTCATTCTTTTGCTTTGTCACCTGCCAAAGAGCAGTTTCCATTTATTACATGTACAGGTGAGCATTTATGAAACCTTATCTACTGAGCAGGTTTGAATCTACATATATTATATATACAGTAATAGAACAAATCCACATCTGTATTGCTTTGTTTTCCAGAAAGTAATTCTTCTTTACAGTCTGTGTGTGTGTTTTTATATATATGGGTGAATATGTGTAAACAAATATATTTTGTATACACCGCTGTATTACATGATATATTTATGCATGCATATGTAACTATGAAATACATAGTTACGATATACTATCTGTCAAAAACATTCATAACTCTGCTACTTTGCAGTTTAGTTTCACATCTTCTGTGCTTATCTCAAAATATTTTTCTATTACATCCATGATTTTCCCTATACTTACTCTCTGTAATCTTTTATTATATCATCCTTGGTATTTGCCTTCCAATTCTGTTCTCAGAATCGTTCTTTCCCTTTGTTTTTCTCTTTTTAAACTCCTAATATTGTTTCTCTCTCTTTTTTTTTTTTTTAATAGAGTCTCCTGGGTCTGTCTTGTCTGTCTGTCTATCTATTTCTCTACTCAGAAACACAGACACACACACGTTACATACATAGTTTATTTAATTTAATACAATTGATGCATATAGAGTATGCATTCTATATATCTCTGTACATATGTGTACGCATACGTTAAGTGACATTATATTCATTAAAATTTAAAGAAATTCAGATAAAAATGTTTCGAACTGAAAATAAAAAATATTGACAAGAGAAGGAGGCATAAGTAAGTGGAGCTATGCCCATTTTCACCAGCTGATGATCAGGCCCTTTGTGTCAGTGTACACTGTACATATATAGTATGAGTAATAGTAAAAATATAGTCGGAAGGTAACTGATCACCATAAAAGCCAAGGCTTCTGTAACCACACACAGAATTAAAACCAAGACAGTTAGGATGGGATTCAGTTCTATCTATAAGCGAAAACTGGGTTTGAGGCGCTATGTGCTAGGTGGTAACAGACATGTTTTCAGAGAAGGTGTCAGTGTGTATTAAAACATATTCATAATCTTGGATACAGCATAAGGATATTCAGAAGGTTTTCCAGTGCCAATACGTGATAGGTTAAGTTATGGGAAAAAGATAACATCAGAAGTGGGAATTATAACTAACATATCTCTCTCTCAATTTTTCGCTTTTTAAATTTTAGGCATCCAACAGGATTCAAGAATCTCAAAATCAGTATACTCACATTATGCAAGAAAGAGAGACACTGCTGATGAAAATAAGTACCTTGGAACAAGACAGGGCAAGGCTGCAGAGATTAGAAGAAGAGCTGAACCGTGCAAAGATTACACTGGAATCAGAGTCTCGTTTGAAACAACGGCTGGAAAGTGAGAAACAACAAATCCTGAATGACTTAAATCAGTGGAAGAGCCAGTATTCCCGAAACGAGGAGACCATTAGAAAGTTTGAATCTGAGAGAGAGAAGAGCGAGAGGGAGAAGAATGCCCTGAGGATTGAGATTGAAAGGTTACAAATGGAGATTAAGAGGATTGAAGACCGATACAAGTGCAGATTGGAAGAGATGAGCTGCAAAAGCCAATCGGAGATGGATGCTGAGCGCCTCAGAATGCAAAGGGAGATTGAGAAACTTAAGTATCGCCCATGTGGATCCCACAGATGTACTCAGACGGAAGAGGAATTTGCCATTGATCCTTCCAAATTGCTGTTTAATGGGCTGCGTAAGAAAATTACAGCAATTCAGCTCTATGAATGTCAGTTAATAGACAAAAGCACCCTGGATAAGCTTCTGAGGGGGCAAAGGTCAGTGGAAGAAGTTGCTGCTGACATCGAACCTTATCTTCGAGGGGCAGGGGCTATTGCAGGAGCATCTCTTACTCCAAAGGAGAAGTACACTTTTTTGGAGGCCAAACGGAAGCAGCTTCTTACCCCAGAAAACACAGTCCTGCTTTTAGAAGCCCAGGCAGCTACAGGAGGCGTGATTGACCCGCACAGAAATGAGTTGTTGACTGTGGACAGTGCAATTGCCAGAGACCTGATTGACTTTGATGACCGAGAACAAATCTATACAGCAGAGAAGGCTATTATGGGATTTAAAGATCCATTCTCAGGAAAAACAGTGCCAGTGTCTGATGCCATCAAGAAAAATCTGATTGACAGGGAAACTGGGATTCGCCTGCTCGAAGCCCAGATGGCTGCAGGAGGCATTGTTGACCCTGTCAACAGTGTTTTCTTGCCAAAAGATGTTGCTTTGTCTCGTGGGTTGATTGACAAAGACCTGTACAGAGTCCTGAATAACCCTCAAGGTGCTTCAAAGAATTTTATTGACCCTGCAACCAAGAAGGCGGTCAGTTACATCCAGCTGAGGGAAAAATGCAGGATTGAACCTCACACTGGCCTACTTCTCCTTCCCGTGCAGAAGAGAAGTATGTCATTTCAAGGGATTAGGCAGCCTGTCCCCATAAGTGAACTGGTCAGCTCTGGAATTATTCAGGAATCGACAGCATGTGGTCTCGAAGCAGGCACAATTAGTGTGGAAGAAGTCAGTGACAGTATTAAGGATTTCCTCCAGGGCTCTAGTTGCATAGCAGGGATCTACAATGAGACCACTAAAGAGAAACTTGGCATTTACCAGGCCATGAAAATAGGCCTGGTTAGACCGGGAACAGCCCTTGAACTTCTAGAAGCCCAAGCAGCCACTGGTTTCATTGTGGATCCTGTCAGCAATATGAGGCTACCAGTTGAGGAAGCTTACAAAAGAGGCCTTGTTGGAATTGAATTTAAAGACAAACTTCTCTCTGCTGAAAGAGCAGTCACAGGGTACAAAGACCCAGAAACAGGAAATATCATCTCCTTGTTCCAGGCAATGAATAAGGAGCTCATTGAGAAAGGCCATGGCATTCGTTTGCTGGAGGCTCAGATTGCCACTGGGGGAATCATTGACCCCAAAGAAAGCCACCGTTTGCCAGTTGACATGGCATACAAACGTGGTTACTTCAATGAAGAGCTCAGTTTAATTCTCTCAGACCCAAGTGATGATACGAAGGGTTTTTTCGATCCTAACACTGAAGAAAATCTGACCTACCTGCAGCTGAAAGAAAGGTGCATAAAGGACGAAGCAACAGGGCTCTGCCTTCTCCCCCTGAGAGACAAGAAAAAGGTGGTGCAAACATCACAGAAGAACACCCTTAGGAAACGCAGGGTTGTTATCGTAGATCCAGAAACAAACCGGGAAATGTCAGTGCAGGAGGCGTACAATAAAGGTCTCATAGATTATGACACCTACATGGAACTTTCTGAGCAGGAGTGTGAGTGGGAAGAAATAACTATTACAGGGTCAGATGGAAGCACAAGAGTGGTCCTTGTGGACAGGAAAACAGGCAATCAGTACGACATTCAGGATGCTATTGATAAGGGTCTTGTTGAAAGGAAGTTTTTTGACCAGTACCGTTCTGGAAGCTTGAGCCTTACACAGTTTGCAGACATGATTTCCTGCAAGAATGGCGGTGATGAAGTATTTAAGCATGAGTCGGTAACTAAATCTCCCACAGTGCTGAGTGTCAGGAGTTCTTCAGTGAGACTGAGTGGTTCTTTTTCAGCACCCCTGGAGGAATGCAGCCCCATTGCAGCCGTATTTGATACTGAAAACTTGGAGAGAATCTCCATTTCAGAAGCTATACAACGGGGCATTGTCGACAGCATTACAGGACAGCGGTTGCTCGAAGCCCAGGCCTGCACTGGAGGCATAATGTGCCCTACCACAGGCCAAAGGCTTTCACTTCAGGATGCAGTTGCTCAAGGCATCATTGATCACGATATGGCCACACGGCTCAAGCCAGCTCAGAAGGCCTTCTTAGGGTTTGAAGGCTTAAAGGGTGGCGCTAGAATGTCAGCAGCAGAGGCAGTGAAGGAAAAGTGGCTGCCTTATGAGGCTGGTCAGCGCTTTCTTGAATTCCAGTACCTCACCGGAGGCCTCGTCGATCCAGAAGTGCGTGGAAGAATTAGTATGGAGGAAGCCATTAGGAAAGGATTGATAGATGGACGGAATGCTCAGAGATTGCAAGACACTAACAGCTATACCAAAATTCTGACCTGCCCCAAGACCAAGCTGAAAATATCCTACAAAGATGCAATGAGTCGATCAATGGTGGAGGACGTGACTGGGCTGAGACTGTTGGAAGCTGCTTCTGTTTCATCCAAAGGCATCTCTAGTCCCTATAATGTCTCCTCTGCCCCTGGCTCCCGCTCAGGCTCCCGCTCAGGCTCCCGAAGTGGATCCAGGAGAGGAAGTTTAGATGCATCAGCGAATACTTCATATTCTTATTCCTATTCATCCTTCAGCAGCAGCTCTATCGGGCGTTAGTAGTCAGTTAATAAGTGTATCTGAATTTTAATTTCATTTAGATGAATCTGTATTACTTTCACTTAAAAACAAAACAAACTGGTTTGTGGTTATGCTATTATTTGCTTGGGTGCAATGACCTTGCTGGAAAATAAACTCATGCCCAAAATAAATCATAAAGTCCTTTCTGGGTGTGATTAACTTCTCTAATCTTCTTAAAGCTGTAAAATGTTTTGGGTGTAGACTTTTGAAGAGAAGATTGCAGGACAGCAAAATGCAACAGTTATGAGTTTCATAATTTTTTAATGTTTGGATTTTTGTTTAATCTCTTCCTGTACATTTTGCATGGGCTATTGTTTGCTTCTCCCACTTCCATACCCTCAAAATTGTAAGCTGATAACCAAGATTTGAAAATACTGTAACAGTTTACTCTTTTCCCAGGCTAGCCATTTTATTTTATTTTACTTTACTTTTCTTTTAAAAAAAAAAAGTTACATTGTGGATGGAAAACACATTTCCTTATCAATCTGGATACTGTACTGTAACATGAGAAGCTGTATCCTCTTCCACAGATAATGCACTTGGTTGACTGTTCAATTATAACTTCATTATTGGGGGATATTATTAGCGTGTACTTTTCTTTCACCATCATCTATATTGTCTACTCATTTTACTTGTTCATTTCCATGTAACACCAAAAAAAGGCTGACTGCTGCATTCTGACAATAAACTTTTAAACTTTTAAAGTATTTGTGGTTTATTTTAAAATTTAGACATGAACACATCCTTGGAAGGAAGGGAAATAGAAATAGCCTTTCTTTGCCAAAAGTGAACAAATGTTTGCAGTGCCATAATTACTGTACAAACTCATGACGTTAACTCTTGAGTCTCGGGAACTTGTTTCTAATATCAGTCCCATTATCTTCATCAGCATAGAAAACTAATCCTGCATTTTCCAAAAGAAAATACCGACAATGTGAACTGTGGCCCCATAATCAGAAGGCCACTCTTCACATCTGATTGCAGTTAAGGACAGAAGAATTTTTTTTTCTCCCACTAGTGATCCAGCACGTTTGCCGCTACAAGCAGAACACTCTGGATCAGATTCTGCCCTGCATGAAGGTAGCCTTCAGCCAGCACAAAGACCGGTTTAGCCAAACGCAGGATGATGCAGCACGACGTGATCTTTGATTATGTACAGCCACTTTAGTAGCTCCTGTAATGCCTACTTACCTGTGACTGGTGCAGAGGGCCTAATCTGTGAAATAGCATTTGGCAAGGACATTTTTGTTCCTTGATGCTCCCTGGCTGCTGTAACAGTTCCCCTGGGGCTGTTGGCAGCCAACACAAGTTATGGTCTCCTTTAGGTTGCTGTGACTTACAGTGGGGGGACTGGACCAGTGCAAAGTGGACCCAGGATCAAGGAGGACAAACATGGCTTAAAGCCCCCTCTCCTCAGCTGCATTGAGTGCTCCTCAGAAGAGAGGATCAGTCCGAAAGGCTCATGTTTTTGAGTGCAGCAAGAAAAATGTAATAATGTCTGTGTACATATTGGATGTTCCATTGCTCCTCCCAGTCACAGTCTACCCCAGATCTGCCTGGGTAGACATGTCGTTCTTAACAATATAATCACTAATCAAACAAGTACAGTACAACTCCCACAGTGGCACATTAACAGAAGCCCTGATGAAGATTCAAAAACCTTGACAGTCACCAAAATAAATGGTTCCTTCAGGTAGTTCAGAATGCTGCCCTGTGGTGTATTCAGCACATATCCACTACAGCCGTACATCATTCTGGGCCTCTGTTTGTCTTAGTGATTGTTACTATGGTTATGTACAAAATATAACAGGAAAACAAAAACTGAAGTCTAATGGGCATAGCTGCTAAGCGTTAGTTTATCCAACATCCTCTGAGGGGAGACTTGGCTGGTGGCTAAGGAAGAAGAAAAACAATGATGTGACCAGAGTCCTAGTGGGGTGCCAGCTATGGTCACTCAATTAGGGTGAACTGCAAAGAATGGGGCAGCCAAACTCCAAAAAGCTGGTGGATAGTTCATAGTTTATAGTCCAATGTCCAAATATCACATTCAGGGCATGCTAGCATAACTGGGACCTCAATCTTGCAACTTAAACTTCCCCTGATGAAGCTTAAGCAGATCTGAGATGATGAAATCAGAACCCAAGGATCTTTTATACCATTTCATGTCCTTTTTGACAAGTTGGGATTCCTTCGTGGAACAAAAAGTAATTAGGATGACTTTGAAGGAGGTACATCATGAGTACTTAGCTATAGAATTAACATAAAGCTATTTGCTTTTTCCTCCACCATTCACCGTAAATTGTAAAGAGAGATGAATACCAAGATATTCTGTGTTTACAATTCATTTAAAGGATGGGATTTTTTTTTTACCTCTGAATTATCAGAATACAACATAGACAGGGACTGTTGATTACATTGTTGACCCTACTCATACATATGTAAATACACAAAAATACAAACATTATCTCCCCACATGTCTTTTGAGGGTTATTTATTTTGCAGAGTGTTTAACCCTTTCTAGCCATGCATCACAAATGGACTTTCAGATCTTTGGCCTGAACTGGAGTTTAGCCTGTAACCTTTTACACAGACACAGACAGTAGCTTGTAAATTAACAATACAACCAAGAGATCTTTTACTTGGTAATGCTATGAGATTTAAATTATAGATTTAAATTGTGGGGGAGCAATTATGGGGAATCACTTTCATTTCTAATATAAACCTTTTTTTAATATCCCTACAGTTTAATGCCTATCAGTATCCCATTAGCCAAGTATAACATTACTAGGTCACCAATGAAGAATCAGGTGGTGGCGTTATTCCAACTGGAAATGCATGCCATCAAGATATTTTTCCATATCTATCCTGGCATCGTTATTTTATAATTAAACAGATGGCCCCTTTACTAATCCCTGTTCTAACAGTAGGTTAGGAGCATAGATCCTGCAGTCTGTTGCTTCACATAGTCCAGGGACACCTGAAGGGCCAGGAAATCCTGGCTGACCTGGACGACCGCTGTATCCAGGGGGACCTGCTGTGCCTGGCTGGCCATGTTTGGCAACAGCAGGATGTCCAGGGAATCCTAGAACAAGAATGAAACAAGGAAATTATATAAAGAAAAGGGAAGACTCAATTGAGCTGAGTCCTTTCGCCCCAAAATGGGGCCTGATTTTTCTTTTATTCATACTGGTGTAAATAGCTCCATTATTGCTGTAGGAATTACACTGCTGCAAAAGCAGCAAAAAGTCCTGTGGCACCTTATAGACTAACAGACGCATTGGAGCATGAGCTTTCGTGGGTGAATACCCACTTTGTCGGATGCACCCACGAAAGCTCACGCTCCAATATGTCTGTTAGTCTGTAAGGTGCCACAGGATTCTTTGCTGCTTTTACAGATCCAGACTAACACAGCTACCCCTCTGATACTGGACACTAATACAAAACTGATCTAAGAGAGGTCAGATTCAGGCTCATGGTTTGAAGAATTTCAAGAACAGCAAAAAATTATGAGAGTGAAAAAGGTCAATAGGGAGCTACCTAGTGAATCAGTCTAGGGGCACATACTATCTCTGTTAAATTCCCCTGTGTGTGTTCTTTCCCTCCCCATGTACAGAATGAATCCACATGAAATAAATCCCCTACACAGGACCTTGCTAACCTGTACAAAGGACCTCAGTCTCTCTGTGTAATCTAGACGCTGAATAAGGGCAAGTGCATTTTAATACACTCAAAATTGTGCCAGGGTTATCCTGACATTTGATGTTCATTAGAGCTGATTAGAACATTTTAAATTAAATATATATTTGTTGACATGCTGTTTTACTGAAGCTGGAATGTTTTATGGAACCATATCAATTTTGATGAGAAGGTTTCTGAGGTCCGTGGTTCTTTGGTCACTTCTGACCAGAAAGAGAGAGAGTGAGAGAGAGACCCAAATTGAGAACCTATGTTTTCAATCAAAAAATGAATGTTTTTGCAATTCTGTTTCACAAAAACATTCAAAAGGTTTTGGGTTTGTTCCAGTGAAGAATGAAAACTAATTTTGAAAGCTGGGAAGTTGTTGTGAAATGGAATTGTCATCCTCCAGCCAGATCTAGCATTAACTATTCCAATATTATTAGCACACCATTTCAGGGATAAGAAATCTGATTTCTTCCAGCAGGGTTAGGAGAAAATAGTGGGGGTCCTTTCTGTGACCCTTTCTTTGAATTCCCAACCAGTCACTCTCTCCCAACATTTGTTTTACAGACATCCTGCTGACACACGCCACTGTCAGTGTACACATCAGGTGCCATTAAAATCTTTACAGGTTTGCACAGTGATCAAATTAGCAGCATGGCCTCCCCCATATTAAAATAGAGATTATATAGGAAAACTGTGAAGCTCATGAACAAAGTTAAGTATTTTCATGGAGAGTTGTAAATATTTCAATGGCAATCGTACAAAAAATGTTAAATAAGTTGCACATATATTTTTCATAGCTGAGTCTATAAACAGTTTTATGGTAAATAATTGAAAAATACAGAGCAAGGAAGTTAAAACCTCAGATAAAATATCCCTTGAAATTCTCTTTACCGCTAAAGCCTTGAGGTCCATCTGGGCCAGGGAGTCCCATGCCTGAATCTCCTCTCTCACCTTTCTGGCCTCTGTCTCCTATATGGCACAAAGCACATAAAGAAACCAGCTTGTACACTGGATTTGGTTGTAGAGGAACATTGCTAATAAATTAATCTAGGCGTATGTGTGTCCCTACCTGGTTCCCCAGCTGCTCCATTAGCTCCAGGAAATCCAATAGGTCCTCTTGGACCAGGCTCACCTTTAAATCCATCAAGACCTGTTTTTCCCTATTAAAATGATATATGTGGTTTTTAAAGGCAAAAACCAAGATGTTTGCCGTCTTCAGAAAAAAAATGGCAATTTTGAGATC
Organism: Gopherus flavomarginatus; assembly: GCF_025201925.1. Classification (NCBI taxonomy): domain Eukaryota; kingdom Metazoa; phylum Chordata; order Testudines; family Testudinidae; genus Gopherus; species Gopherus flavomarginatus. The sequence goes on from NC_066618.1 coordinate 180,650,591, forward strand.
TCTATTTTCATTTTCTATCTCCAAGAAGATGAAAACAAGCAGGCCAAGGAATCTCAAGACTTCAGAATTTCACCTGAAAGCAGAAGACTGAGATGTAATGAGAAACTCTGCTCTCATTGTTTGTCCAGTCTGGATCTAACCAGAGCTACCAAATAACTGATTCTACAATTTTTCTACCCCACTCTCCTATGATCATTCTTAATGGACATCTCACCATAGAAATTCAGGATCAAATTGTCCAGGTCCAGCCCTGAGCTGAGTATGCTTATGCTTATGCTCTGCATCAGTTCTTCTGCAGTCAGCTAGAAAAGCATTGTTGGGAACTGAAGGCAGAGTGCAAACTTATTGCCATATCTGCTTATTGAAGGCTCTCCAGGGTGCCATGCTGTGATTTTGTGTATAAGAAAGGTGACCATTTATATCACTGTTACTACTGTTACACAATTTCTATTAATCTTATACAAAGTGCATCATGTAAGGTGTCAATGGAAAAGTTATAGTCTGTTGAGTATGATTTATCTTGGTTAAATCCATATATCGTCACTGCGTGATCACTTGCTATGTATTTGTATCTCAAATGTGTTTGTTCCTGGGTGAAACTTCTCAAATAGATTTACATCAAGGCTAGACCGTTATGCATTGATGGCCCATCAAGGACATTCAGCTCTCACAATGTGTCATCGAAGAAATCAGCCTGCCCAGTAGGTACTTCTGCCTCAGACATCAAGGAACCAATGACCACCCCCTGTGATGCAGAAAACCAGATAAGGACATGTACTATGCTCATGTGATCCTGGACTCCATCTTTGGCCAGTAACTTTCCACAAACAGGGACTGTGGGTTTTGTTTAGGACTGTAACTTTCCCATGCACATGGCAGAGGATATAAAAGGCCCCTGAAACATCTCCATTCTGTCTTCATTTCCTGCTTCATTTCTCTGGACTCGATTTCTAACAAGGAAACTTTAAACAAGGATTGACCCCCAATCTGTTTGGGTGATTCCATAGAGACTTTTGCAAACCAGCAGTTTATTCTATCACAATCCTGATATAAGGTCTTTGCAATCACTTGTATGTATATGATTCCTTAACCATTTATAATTCTCTCTTTTTTTCCCCTTTTTATTAATAAATCTTTAGTTATCTTACTGAGGATTGGCTGACAGCATGATATTTGGGTAAGATCTGAGATTCATACTGAGCTGGTGGCGCAATGTGTCTTGTCCTTTGGGATTAGAAAGAACCTCACATATGGTGAAATGGGTTTTCAGTAACCTCTCACTATATTAGACTTAGTAGTCTGGGTGGGAGCCAAGGGCTGGAATGCCCAGAGGGGACTGTGTTTGGCTTCTGGTTAACCAGCGGGACACTGCAGAAGCACTTTTATTACTGTTTTCTTGCAATCTGCCTTGAAGGTGGCATGCTCAGTGTGGCCCTTCCTGGCACCAGTCACACATGTCTGTGAGTGCCAAAGTGATTTCTTGGCTGGCAGTTTCTGCTGGTACAAATGTTTATCAGGAATCCACGTTAGACGTCATACAAGTAATGACTGACATGGACAAATACCTGGTGTGTGTGATCTGAAGGGAAGCGCACACTGTTTTATGTCACAGTCAGTCATGACACCGGGGTACAAACAAACAAAGAAGGACCTGACACCGAGTGTACATACACACTCTGGTTGAAATCCTGGCCCCACTGAAGTGAATGGCCATACTTCCACTGATGCCTGCGAACATATTGTGATACAGGAGGATCAGGGAGCAGTGGGAGAGAGAGTGGTAGAGGGGAAATACACAAGCCGGGGGCTAATTAAGGCGGGGTTCCCTGTAGACTAGGGAGGGTTGCTGAAGTTAATTGGAGCACCTGTAGTCAATTAAGGCCCTGCCAGGAACCTAATAAAACCCCTTGCTTCAGGCAGTCAGGGAGGAGGAGGAGGAAGGAGAGAGAGAACAAACAAACAAACAAACACTGGAGCTTGGAGGTGTGTTGTGCAATTTGTAAGACTAGACAACCAAAGTAAGGGAGACCCTGTCCCAGCAGGGCGACTCCCTCCCCCAGTGTCCAAGGACTGAGAGTAACCCACACCAGGGGGAAGAGGGTAAAAAACCCGCAGTGGCTGAGAGAGGCTGGGGCACAGAGCGAGGAGCAAACCCATACCCCTTCTCCACTTCCCTCCTCTACCACCTTCCCAGGCCACAAGTGGGGCCTTCGGTGCCCAAGAGCAGGGGCAAAGGTTGGCATATTAACCCTCACCAAGGAAAGCACGGGACCCACCATATGAACTTTGGCCATCTTGTCACAATATTCACATGCACACTATCAGTATCATAGCAAGTTCTCACCTTTTTCCCTGGTGGTCCTGCCATTCCATGAGGCCCTGGGGGGCCAATTAGTGTCATGTTAGCAGTAGGACAGGCGCTGGCACATTTGTATCTAATAGCAGGTGCATATTGAGCTATCTGAGCTATGACCACATTAAAACACAGTTCATATACCTGCTCCTCAGGCAGTCCTGGACCCTAGGATGAAAGTGGGAATTTATAAACACAACAGAAAAAGAATTAGTATTTTGTCCGTGTATCTCCCAAGGGTATTCATTAGGCTATATACATTCACCAAATAGTTTGGATGAACCATTTATCACCTACGTATTGTTCATAAACTGTTCAATTGGACTGTTCTCTGTGTGTGATAGGTCACATAGTATTGTACTTCTTCGAGTGATTGCTCATATCCATTCCAGTTAGGTGTGTGCGCCGCGCGTGCACATTCGTCGGAAAACTTTTACCCTAGCAACTCAGTGGGCTGGCAGGTTGCCCCCTAGAGTGGCGCCATCATGGCGCTTGATATATACCCCTGCCGGCCCACCCGCTCCTCAGTTCCTTCTTACCGCCCGTGTCGGTCGTTGGAACAGTGGAGCGCGGCTTAGCTGACCTCCACTTCCCTAGCTACTCGTAGTTCTCGTATATAGTTATGCAGTTATAATCCTTTTATATATATATTTGTATAGTTATACGTTTTTTCTTTGCTAACATAGTTAGTTTAGTAATTGTTAGCGGGGTTCAGGAAGTAGCCCCTTCCATGAACCCGGTGCCGGAGCCCATGCACGGCTCACCGGGTTTTAAAATGGGCTCGGCCTGCCAGAAGCCGATGCCGAAGGGAGATCCACACGACTCCTGTTTGAAGTGCCTCAGGGAATCACACTTGACAGCTAAGTGCCCCATTTGCAAGGCTTTTAAGCCGAGAACAAAAAGGAGCGGGACTTTCACTTACCCCTCCACCTTTGGCGCCGAGCGATGATCAAGCGGCTGGCAGAAGCGCCTCCTCGGCACCGGACCCCGCCGGTACTGCCAAGACCTTTCGGCACCTGCCGTCGCCGGCACCAAAGTCGACTCGGCACCGCTCCCTTCCTCCAAGGTCGAGAGAGCCTACAATTCCTGCTGGTGCCTGACGGCTCCCCGGCACGCGCCGTGTTTGAGCCCCCCTGCTCCTGCTGCTTCCGTGCCTCCTGCATCGCAGCCAGAGAGCTCGTCTAAGTCGGATTGCCCGGCACCGACACCTGCAGAGGCACCGATGACATCGGCACCGTCGATTCCAGTCCCCCAGGGCCATTGAATCCGGTGCCTGACAGCTCCCCGGCACGCGCCGTGGTTGAGCTACTGCTCCTGCTGCTTCCGTGCCAACGGCACCGCGGCCAGAGAGCTCGTCTAAGTCGGATCGCCTGGCACCGACACCTGCTGCGGCACCGACGACGTCGGCACCGTCGATCCCGGTCCCACAAGGGCCGTAGAATCCGGTGCCTGACGGCTCCCCGGCACGCGCCGTGGTTGAGCTACTGCTCCTGCTGCTTCCGTGCCAACGGCACCGCAGCCAGAGAGCTCGTCTAAGTCGGATTGCCCAGCACCAACACCTCTGAGGCACCGACAACGTCGGCACCGTCGATTCCAGTCCCACAAGGGCCATAGAATCCGGTGCCTGACGGCTCCCCGGCGCGCGCCGTGGTTGAACTTATTGCTCCTGCTGCTTCCGTGCCGACGGCACCGCAGCCAGACAGCTCATCTAACTCGGATCGCCCGGCACCGACACCTACCGAAGCTCTGACGACCTCGGTACCGTCGATCCCGGTCCCACGAGGGCCGTCGAATCTGGTGCCTGACAGCTCCCCAGTATGCACTGTGGTTGAACCTGCTGTTCCCTCCACGCCGGAGACATTACCAACGGCGAGGGATCTCATTGCCATGACAGAGTCGATGCTGCCTGACTCCGGCACCGCCGGTGCGGGTAATACAGTCTCTTCATGTGACCGTCCTCTGTCAGCACAGCAGAGCGGCACCGTTCATGATCACGATCCCGCAGACACTCCAGATCCTGTCGGCACGCCCGACACCACTTGCAGTCCCGGTGCTGTTTTCCTCATCGGTACTGGTCGCACTCGTTGCACCGGTCGGTATCCCGTTCGCCGACCCGCTATCGGCACCGTTCCGACTCCCGGCACCGCGACAGGTACCTTGACTCCTGTAGCCTCTCCCCAAGCCTCGAGATCTCGGTCGACCTCCAGGCACCATTCTGGTTGCGGGTCTGGATCTCGTTCCAGGTACCGGTACGCCTCCCGGTGCCGGTTCCCGGTGCCGAGTTGGGCAAGGTCCGATAGAGTCAGAGACTCTGCCTGTGCCTTCTTTTAGTACCTCCATGGCCATCCGGACACGCATCCGTGTCATCCCACATGCGCAAATCTTATGCTCAGAACCACGATTCTGATATGATGGCCAGCGGGCGCCAGCCCCGAAACCGAAAGAGGCTTGGCGAATGAACCTGTTTGGCCGCCAGGTGTACTCTGCAGAGGCCCTGCAGCTCTGGGTAGCAAAGCAACAAGCCTTGCTTAGCTGCGATAATTATAGCACCTGGGTGAAGGTAGTTTAGTTTATGGAGTTTCTCCCTCAAAACTCCCGCCAAGAGTTCGCTGCCGTCTTGGAGGACGGGGGAAAAAAGGTACCCAGAGTGTCCCTCCAGGCCTCGTTGGACGCAGCAGACTCTGCAGCCAGGACTCTGGCCTTTGGTGTCGCCATGAGGTGCATCTCATGGCTTCAGGTTTCAAACCTCCGGCCGGAGCGGCAGTATGCCATTCAGGATTTACCCTTTGTTGGTAAAGGCCTTTCGCGGCAAAGACAGCCCCAGGCTGCCAAGCCTGATGGACTGTAGGGTCCTAATGCGCTCTCTCAGCATGCATATGCCAGCGACCAAACGCAGGCCTTTCTGTCCCCAGCCGCCATACTCTGTGCCTAGCCAGAGACAGGACTTTGGCAAACGGCGAGGCCAAGGTGGTCGCAGACGAACGTCAGGACCCATAAGGAGCCAAGGTCAAGGTCCCTCGCAATTACCACTGGGACCAAAGACGAACCTTCCAAGGTGCGCCTGAGGGCAGTGTACCAGTCACAGGCCGGGATCCCAATCCCGCTTTCTCCTGGCGTGGCCCCAGTTAATTTCAGATCACTGGATCCTGCGCACGGTGGAGCATAGGTACCACCTCTAATTTGTTCCAGCCCTGTCCCCCTTCAGGGACCCCTCTCACGAGCAATTCCTCGTACAAGAGGTGCAGACGCCGATGGACGAAAGGGGCAAGGGGTTTTACTCCCATTATGCCCTAGTCCCCCACTCGAACGCAGGTCTCAGACCTTCCTAGTCCTGCACGGACTCAACCGGTTTAGGATAAGGTTGAAGTTCCGCATGGTATCCCTGGGAACCATTATTCCATCCTTGCCTCCTGGGGGCTACTATGCCGCCCTGGATATGAAGGACACGTACTTTCGCAACGCCATCTTCCCTCCGCACAGGAGATACCTCCGCTTTCTAGCCAACTGTCAGTACTTCTGGTTTACGGCCATAGTCGCCGCCTACCTTCGCTGATGTCGGATATGCGTTTTTCCGTATCTGGACGATTCGCTTATCCGAGGAGACTCTGAGACACAAACCACTCAGCGCGTGGGCATCGTCACGGTCTTATTCACAGGTCAAGGCCTGATGATTACTATAGAGCAATCCACTCTGGTTCCCACGCAGAGGTTGGACTTCCTAGGGGCTATCCTGGTCTCCTACCTAGCCGGAGCCTGCTTATCACAACTGCAGTTTTAGGCGATGGCAACAATCATCTGAGGTCTGCAGGCTTTCCCAACGACCTCGGCTCGTACTTGTCTCAGTCTCCTGGGTCCATGGTTGCCCGCAAGTTTGTAACCAAACACGCCAAGCTCCGCCTCCGTCCTCTCCAAGTCCAGCTCACCTTGGCGTACCTCCCGGACAGGGAGCCAATGGTCATGGTAGTCACCATTCCCTCGAGCACCTTAGGCTCCCTAGAGTGGTGGCTAACTCCCTCCCTGGTGTGGGCAGGGATGCGGTTTCATCCGCCCCAGCCCTCACTGCCCCTGACGACGGACGCGTCATCTCTCTGCTCAAGTGCTCATGGTCACCTCCGAGCTTAAGGCCTTTGGTCTTCTCGGGAGCTGGCATTCCATATCAATGCCCCAAAAATGGGAGTAGTTCGCCTGGCATGCCAGGGGTTCAAGCGGCAGCTGCGAGGCCGTTGTATCTCGGTGTTTACAGCCAACACAGTGGCCATGTGCTTCATAAATATCCAGGGAGGGACATGGTCCTCCCCGCTTTTGTCAGGAGGCCATCCATTTCCGGGACTTTTGCATGGCCCACTCGATGGAGCTGGTGACGTCCTTTCTCCCAGGCGTTCGGAACGTCTTGGCGCTTTGACTCAGCAGGTCTTTCCCGTCTTACGAGTGATCACTCTGCCCCATGTGAGGCGTTCTGCTTTCCAGAAGCGGAGATGTTTCCTCACATAGACCTGTTCGCTCACCGCGAGAGCAGAAAATGCCAGATGTTCTGCTCCTTCCAAGGTCTCTCCTCGGGATCGATCTTGGACGCATTCCTGATGCCGTGGAAAGGCCAACTCCATTATGCCTTCCCACTGTTCCCACTGGTTCATTAGGTCCTGCTCAAACTCTGCAGGGGCAGAGCGCGCATCATCATGATCACTCCAGAGTGGTCCAGGCAGCACTGATATACCACGTTGCTCGGCCTGTCAATAACAGACCCAATTACCCTGCCACCCCACCCAGACCTCATCACTCAGGGCAACGACAGGCTTCGTCACTCGGACCTGCAGCCTCTTCGCCTCATGGTGTGGCTGCTGCGTAACTGAGCCGGGGTGACAGGAAGCCTTCCACCTGGTCAACGTACCGGGCCAGGTGGAAGCGTTTCTTCTACAGCTGCAATACGCTCGATCTTGCTCCTGCTGAGGTCTCGATCCCCTCTATTTGGCCTGCCTCTGGCCTTCAGCGGCAGGACCTAGCGGTATCATCGCTGAGGATACACTCAGCAGCCATCTCTACCTTCCAGCCAGGCTAAGGTGGACGTTCCGTGTTCTCACACTCTATGGGTTCGAGATCCCTCAAGGGCTTGGAGAGCTTGCACCCTCGGGTGCGCCGCCCAGCCCCAACCTGGGACCTCAACCTAGTTTTAACCAGACTTATGTCTCCCCCAGTCGAGCCGTTCACGACTGGCCCTCTGCTATACCTGTCTTGGACGACAACTTTCCTCGTAGCTGTTACATCGGCCAGACGGGTCTCCGAGCTCAGAGCTCTTACGGTGGTTCCGCCGCACACTAGGTTTCACAAAGACAAGGTGCAGTTATGACCGCACCCGGCTTTCCTCCCTAAGGTGGTTTCGGCCTTTCATGTTACCCACAGCTCAACGCAATGGGCACAACCATTGCACTCCTTGGACATCTGTGGAGTGCTCGCATTTATATTGCGCTGCCAGAACCATTTCGTAAGGTGCCCCAGCTCTGTCACGGTAGCGGGCCAAAGGGAGGGCTTGCTTGTTTTCCTCTCAGAGGATCTCATCTTGGGTGATGGCGGACTTCCGCACTTGTTATGATTTGGCTCATATTTCCCCAAGCCACATCATCGTACAGTCTACCAGGGCTCAGGCTTCATCTGCCGCCTTGCTGGCTCGTGTTCCTACCCACGAGATCTGTCGCGCAGCTCCATTGGTCCTCGGTCCATACCTTTGCTTCGCAGTATGCCCTGGTTCAACAGTCGAGAGATGCTGTAACCTCTGGCTCAGCAGTTTTCATTCTGCCACATTTCACTCCGACCCCACCGCCTACGTAAGGCTTGGGATTCACCTAACTGGAATGGATATGAGCAATCACTCGAAGAAGAAAAGATGGTTACTCACCTTTGTAACTGTTGTTCTTCGAGATGTGTTGCTCATATCCATTCCACACCCGCCCTCCTTCCCCACTGTCGGAGTAGCCGGCAAGAAGGAACTGAGGAGCGGGTGGGCCGGCAGGGGTATATATCAAGCGCCATGATGGCGCCACTCTAGGGGGCGACCTGCCGGCCCACTGAGTTGCAGGGTAAAAGTTTTCCGACGAATGTGCACGTGCGGCGCACACACCTAACTGGAATGGATATGAGCAACACATCTCGAAGAACAACAGTTACAAAGGTGAGTAACCGTCTTTTTCTCATCGATTAGACAACAGTAAAGATATCAATTTGTGCCAACTCTGAGGATGATTTGTGATGTATCTCCAAGCAAAACTGAACTTTAATAAACAAACCCATATAGCCATCACATAGAAAAAACTTTCAGTACCCACCAGTCTGAGCTGGATTTGAACTAGTGACCTAAAGATGAAAGGCTCTTTATCCAATTACCGCCCCCCTAGATTAGTTTCTGTAATGTTTACACAATACATTTTGTGCAATGACTGAGAAGTAAGGGGAGTGCATATATTCAACAGCTGTCCCTTAAGGTCTATAAGCAGCAGAAGAGAGAGAATATGCTGATATTCACAAGCAAAACAACCAGCACTCCAATAACCAAATAAGGAAAATGCAAAGAAAAGGAAGGAGCTGAAACATACTTCAGGTCCCCAAGACCCTGGAGATCCAGGGGGCCCAGTTGCTCCATCCTCTCCAGTGGGGTCAGTGAAGCCTCTTGGACCAGGTAATCCAGGGACAGCTCTTTGTCCCTTTGGACCAGCAGGGCCAGGAAAGCGACGTTCTCTTTGCTATGGGAGGATGTGAAAGGAAAAGTTTGAAGGGAGAAAAATAGCAATAAGCAGGAACAAAGAGGTACCCGTGTTCCTTCCTCTACCTTTCTCCCTCCGTCCAGCCCTGTCAGTCGAAACGTACCCATCACCACCATCATACCTGGGCTCAGGCAGCACAATTCTTACTTCTGCTTGGTGTTTGTACAGATCCTTTTCCTTCTGCCTAACCCTATACCTTGCAGGGTGAACATTGTAAGAGAATGATTTTAGGTTCCTGTCAGGTTGTGGTAGAACATCATTTGCCCAGAAACTCTGGGAGGCTGTGCTTGATAGACCCAAATCTTAATGTCACCCTCCCCCAGCATGCAGCAGAGAGAGACTGCTTAAACTCTTACCATTAACAGTTAACTTTGGACTTCCTGGACACCAATACCTAATCCAGGCCTTTTCTGCTGTGTGGGGTTTTGCGTACTGAGCATCAGGGAAGGTTGAGTAGCATATTCCATTCAGTTCAGTCATTCAACTTCTTTATCAATTATATGCACCATGGTGGCTTACCATTAGAGGAGTTTTGCTGTATGGCACATGCATGAATTCTTTGTGGACACATTTATTCATCCTATATGGCCTTTCTGACTCTCAAAAGAAGGGTTTTCATAGGGAGATGGTTCATTTCAGATAAGCTTTCACTGGTCTTGGTGAGCCAAAGCTTATTGGACTACGAGCAACACTAACCCCCTTGACAGTCCAACAGTCCCCACTTCTCTGATTTTTGTGCATCTCCCCCTCCCTATCCAACAGACTTCACTCACTTGAATGTTCACAGAACTTGATATCACTCAACCAGTGCCTGAGTCTATTTTCTAATTCCAGAGACAGGCAGGAAAGTTTCTCTAAATATACACAGAACAAGTCAGTTTGGGGCGAGCTTTAAGTAGGGGGGTGAAGTAGTAATCAGCTGGTTCTAATGAAGGTTCACACTCTAGGTTGCTCTACTGAAGGGGAAAATCTTCTACCCAGCACACAGCATGAGTAAACTGGGCTTCACAGTGGCTGCTTAGTTGTGAAGGAACAACTTGCCCAGTTTGTGAGCAGCAACCTCGATGTCTGTGGCTGCTGCTGCTGCAATCTCAGGGCTGCAGGAACCAGGCTGGTTGGCGTGCTGTTCAGAAGTCAACGGCCAGTGGCGCCACAAAGTCATGGAGCCCACCTGTCTTGGCTCATGCTACCCCCAGCCCACTTCAAACACATGATGTGTTGGGGCGTGGGGCAGAGCTACATGGCCTGTGTGGTGTGCAGGTCCATCCATGAGCTCTCCTAATCCTGACCCCCACCATTCTGTAGCAGAAGGACTCCCTGGATAAGAACTCTCCATGCCAGTGAAGTGGGGGAAAGGGTTTGGACCTAGCATTGGAAGCAAGACAGATATTTTCCCTTGACTCTACATAGCCACCACGGACAAACAAACATACTTGTCCTTTGTCTCCTCTGTCTCCATCATCCCCCTGTCAGAGAGTAATGCACAATAGGTTAAAAATTTAGGTTTATGGAGCTCAGCATTCACTTAGACATCTTTAATTTCAAAGGGCATGGACTGTACCTGGGGTCCAGCATCCCCACGGCTTCCTTTTCTTCCCACATCACCCTATGAAGGAGGAATACAATTTATAGCTTTTCACAGTCTCTCATTAGAGAAAAATTTCCTGTGTTCATTGTTTGCACTTCCTGCTCCCTCTGACTAAATCACTAAAACACTAACCTGATTGAATCCTTGGGCTATGTCCCGTATGTGCACTGAGGGTGGGGAGGGTGTTCGTCACCGGAAGGAGTGCTGGGAAAGAACCATGACTCTCGTAGGACATATGATCTAGTGGTTAGAGGGCAAAAGGGGACTGGGAATCAGGACTCCTGTGCCCTCTTCATTGTTCTGCCTCAACCTTGCTATGTGCGCTAGGAAAAGGTACAACCTCTCTTTTTCTCATTTTCCTCTCCTGTACACTGGGAAATCCTATCACACAGCAGTGTAGGGGTATTAATTGTTTGTTAAAGTTCTTTGAACTCCGTAGATAAAACACATTGTTCTCCACTATCACCTTCCCAACCTTAGGAGCCTGTGTCATGACAACACTTCTTGCCGCCAAGAAGGGCTCAACACCGATCCCTTCAGAGTCCATCAGTACTGCTCCTTCATTGGCCACAGAGAATAGTCAGGTGTGACACAAAATGTCCCTCCTCTCCAAAGACTGAGTTTAGTGCCTCTACAGTACTTCCTTCCTGTCTCAAGGAATACAGACCCAAGGCTGGGATGTGAACTCTGACCTGTTGTGTGGCAGCAGAAGCAGCATGATGGTTTTAAATACGTGAGTCAGATTTGTGGAGAATATAAGAACATCTGAGTCATTCCCCAGAGCCTCTTAGCTGTAAGCTCCATTACCATCCAAATCACAGCTGAAATCACTTATTCTTGGAACACTCAGGAAGATTTGTGTGTGGTAAATCCCATTCATAAGCTAGAGATTCATAGATTCATAGACTCTAGGTCTGGAAGGGACTCGAGAGGTCATCGAGTCCAGTCCCCTGCCCTCATGGCAGGACCAAATACTGTCTAAACCATCCCTGATAGACATTTATCTAACCTACTCTTAAATATCTCCAGAGATGGAGATTCCACAACCTCCCTAGGCAATTTATTCCAGTGTTTAACCACCCTGACAGTTAGGAACTTTTTCCTAATGTCCAACCTAAATCTCCCTTGCTGCAGTTTAAGCCCATTGCTTCTTGTTCTAATCATTAGAGGCTAAGATGAACAAGTTTTCTCCCTCCTCCTGATGACACCCTTTTAGATAACTGAAAACTGCTATCATGTCCCCTCTCAGTCTTCTCTTTTCCAAATTAAACAAACCCAATTCTTTCTGCCTTCATTCTTAGGTCATGTTCTCAAGACCTTTAATCGTTCTTGTTGCTCTTCTCTGGACCCTCTCCAATTTCTCCACATCTTTCTTGAAATGTGGTGCCCAGAACTGGACACAATACCTCAGTTGAGGCCTAACCAGCTCAGAGTAGAGCGGAGGAATGACTTCTCGTGTCTTGCTCACAACACACCTGTTAATGCATCCCAGAATCACGTTTGCTTTTTTCCAACAGCATCACACTGTTGACTCATATTTAGCTTGTAGTCCACTATAACCCCTAGATCCCTTTCTGCCATACTCCTTCCTAGACAGTCTCTTCCCATTCTGTATGTGTGAAACTGATTGTTCCTTTCTAAGTGGAGCACTTCGCATTTGTTTTTATTAAACTTCATCCGGTTTACCTCAGACCATTTCTCCAATTTGTCCAGATGCACACCAGTCCCATTATAAAGTCATTACAGTGCTGCTCTGCAATAGGAGATGTATAATCTCCTTTCCCAAGTATGTATTTCACAAGCAAATAACAAGCCATACCTTTGGGCCATCATCTCCAGTCTCACCTTGAGCCCCCTGTGGGAAAGACAGGAACCGGACTGACATGACTCACATAGAAGACTGAAGTGACCATTTTACTTATTCATCTTTAACTTGCGACTTTACCTTTTTGCCTTTTATTCCCTTAGGGCCAGGGTTACCTGATAGGCCAGGATCCCCCATTTCACCTTTGGCACCCTGTATGGAAAAGAGAAAAATCCTGACCAGCTTTCCACAAGTTCTCTTATGCTTTGTCGTGATGCACCTCCTAGGCCTGACTGAGCCCAAAAGGAGCACATCTGCTTATAGAAGGATTTTTTTCATATGTAGTTTTAGGAATAGGGCAGTTCTTGGGGATGCACACTCATACTTTAGTATATACCTTACCATGGAACCTGGCCTTCCAGGTGGGCCTCTTGGACCTCACTTGCCTTTATCTCCCTGCAAAGACAGTTGAAAGCCTCTTTCAATGACCTTTTTCAAAGGGGAATTGATGACAGACTGATTTAGTTTAGTACCCTTTATCCCACAGTTAAGACTATCCTTTCCAAAAGAGGGCTTTTAATTTACCCATGGGAGCTTTTTTTCTAGTGGTGAAGACAACTAGTAACCCTTATTTTTCTTAATGATAATGCTCTTTAAAAAAACAAAAACAAACCAAAAAAAAAAAAAAAAAAAAAACCAGAGCACAAAACCAATAGGAAAGCTAGAGCTTGTAACACTGCTAGGTTGGTCAATAACATTAATGTCATTATACATAACCACACTCTACTGAGCCTGCAGTGTCATTTTGCTTCGACAAGCTTTCATCTGTGAGTTCAGACAGCGTGGGATCTTATAGCAATGGAGGATTGAGCCTCTTTTTTTTTGCTGTCATCTTCACTTCATAATTTCAAGACCATTTGTAAATGATCAGCTCATGGCTTTCTTGTTTTCATTTAATTATCAAGTTATTTTTTACCTTTGGTCCCATGAGTCCAATCTCGCCTTCTAATCCTGGTATTCCTAGAGGACCCTAGGAAACAATGGAATCTCTCTTAGGATATGGCTTTATTGCCTGAAAATGGATTCATTGAGCATTAGGAACTAGATCTTACATCCATTCCTGGAATGCCATCATTGCCTGGTATTCCTGGAGGTCCTTCATGGCCCTGAAAATTATAATATTAATATAATCAAAATAGCAACACCACCTCATAACTTCCTATAAGCACATCCTCACCTCATCATTACCCCTCATCTCCACTTGCAGCATTGCACAGCATCCTTTTCTCTGCCTCCATTTCCCCCCACACACACATTGGGCTCTCCCTTGGACTTTCAGTGGCCTTTTACTACCTCCATCTTCTCCCATTTCATCCTTTGAGTGTTCTGTGGCTTGGCCTGCTAGCCAAGTCACATAAAATTCTAAAATTCTTCTGAAGTAGCATGAACAAATCCAGATAAAAGTCCAAACAAACCTTCAAACTAATAATCCTTCCACCACTCTCAGGCTTCACCATAGTTCCCTTGTTGTCTACCTCAGGGCTTCCCCTGCAGGAGTATAACTTGTTCCTTCAGTGTCCTTCCTCTGTTATTTCCTGTCTTTTAAACCCTACCCCAGAGCTTCTGCCTACCAGAGAGACTTGCATCCTCTGCAGTCCCTCTCTCCAAGTGGACTGCCTCAGTCAGATTATAAATCCTCTAGCCAGGAGGGAATTAGTTAATCACCTCCCAGGTGAGGGGCATGACTAATTGGGGTTCTTTCCCATGTCTTGTAGGTGATGGGGGTTAAGCCCCATTACTCTTCCCAACAATATTACCGAAGATCTAGTTTTCTGGTTTTGTCTGCATGTTTGAATGAATTTAGTACTCATTAAAGAGTCTTGCTTGACAGCCCTGTAGGCTTTTATCAAACCGCAGAACAGGCACAGCATGGACATTGGACATTCAAGTATCCATATAATGCCCTGATTTCGGTGTGACCATCTCCGAGGTCGAGAGAGTAACTGAGTTTTCATGCCCATTCCAAGGAGAGTGGAATTGTTACATTTCCTGTGTTCTTCCAGCTCATCCAGAAAAGGAAAGGTTTGCTAACATTTCAACAAACAATGACAATGTGGTTGGGGAAGTTCATACATAGTTTGAAATAATATATCTAAAGAATAACATAGAGTGAAATCATTTTGGTAGTTGGAATAAATAATCTTTTGTAGGTAAGCTACTGGTGGCTTCCAAAATGTGCATCCCTCCAAAAGGGCACAATAAACCATTTGCACTATGCATTCCTAAAATCCTGTACCTTCGTTACTGTTCAAACTTTTTAATGCATAGGTGTTCAGTTAGTATCGAGTCCTGTGCTCACTGATAGCAATGGCAAAACTCCCACTGACTTCTGTAGTACAGGTTCAAGAACTTAATCCAGGCAAAATAGATCCTCTTTATACCTTTGGCCCATCTTCACCGGTCTCTCCTGGGGCTCCTGGATAACCCTGAGTGGAAGGAAAATTAAAGAAATGATCACATAATAGAGTTAGCCAAACATTTATGTTATGTAAAGTGAAGGACATCAGTAAGATCATGATTCTTTGATTGGATTGACAGACATTAGAGCCTTCATCTCTGATCAGTCATCGCTTCAAATCACACATAGACCCTGTAGTCGGCTTCTTGCAAAACATACAGTCAGGTGTAATTTCCTTTAATAACAACAATTCCATTACATTTTGATTCTTTTATAAGAAGAATCCTTTCTGAATGGCAGCTCTTTATAGTCATTTTAAGTAAAGAATTAAAAACCTACAGCAGTGTGATAGGGTATGCACCCCACATAGCCTGAAAGGGTTAGTGTGGGCCTGAAGGGCCAATTAGGGTATCTGGTTGCACCTGGAAGGAGAGGAACAGGAAGCCCGGCTGGGCAGAAGCTGGCTGGTTAGTATAAAAAGACTGGAAGTTGCAAGCTGAATAAAGCTGCAAGGAGAGTCTACAGTTAGTCACTAAGCACAGTGAAGTGGGTAGGAATAAAGCTAGGTGGCGATAACAACCCTGGGATCCTAGCTCTGTGGGAAAGGTTTACCCAGAGTAGTTGAGGGGAAGAAAGCCTGTCGAAGGCCAGGTAGGAAGAAGCCCAGGGAAAATGCTGCAAGGGTTGAGACTGTGAAGATCTTGTCTGTTGATGATAGGGTTCCTGGGCTGGAACCCAGAGTAGTGGGTGGGGCCAAGTTCCCCTATCAGCCACTGGGGAAATGCTACAGCCTGGGAGTTGGTGAAGAGGACTGCCAGGGGCAGTATATGGATAGTTGGTCCTAAGGGACTTTGATACCTCAGAAGGGGTAAAATTATATAATGACCTGGCTGGAGGGCTGAGTCACTGGTAAACACTTCAGGCTGGTTAAGAGACAATGCTGAGCTTCTAGCTGTGCAGGTCCTACCTCCAGAATACAGCCAAATCAAAAAGCTTTGTTTTCTAGTGCTGGGGACCAGGCACTCAAAAGGGCTATAACCAGTTTAAAAGACACTCTCTGTCTGGACGTGGGAACAGTTGTGATTGAGAAGCTGTTCACACTGACACCTGAGCGGATGGCATCAGTCACCAGAGAGGGTGTCACAGGTGCGGTTAGCCCTGTAACTAAGGCACTACTAATGTCTTTTTAAAAATTAAACAGGGACTTTATGTAGGGTCTCCAGACAGGGCCCAGCAGAAGGCCTATCCACATAGAAATCCCAGTTACATCCAGTTTTAATGGCATAAATGGCGCCTAAGTCTTGTGTGGGCCAGTCTGCACAGGAATGAATTTTAACTTATTTGAATGAAGCTGTACAATGCGTCTGTACCAACTCCAGGTGTGAGCAAAGGTGAATGTGCTGAAAAGGAGAGAGGGTCTCTTGAGATTCCTCAGGTTGTTTTTTCCCCCTCTATTTTGCTCCCACTCACTCCCAACCCTGGTTTTCAGTGACCTCGCTCTGACTGACCACAGGACAAGCCCCTTCTGGAACCTAGTGATGCCACTCTGAGCATTAGTCACGGGGAGGATGGGAGGGGGCACACATTTGAGAGAGCCATGTGAGTTGCTCCCTCCCACTCGGGGGAACAGAGTGAGTCATTTTTATAAGGCATATATGCAAGTGCAAGTCAATCCCAGAAGCAAGGGACAGGCCTGGGTCAGCAAAGTACATAAACATCTGTTTAACTCTAAGTCCATAAGTAATCTCATGGACATTAACAGGGCTGCTCATGTTCTTAAAGTTATGCATATGTTTGCACTGTGCTGAATCAGGCTCTAAACTTGGGGCCCAAACTCTAGCTCTTTGCCTGGCAGCACAACAGGCTGCCACTTCACTGATGGGCTCTGTAATGATGAACTAATAACTGCGCTCCTATTTGTACCTTCTACACTAGTGAACATACGGTGAGCGTCTAGCAACTAGTCATTAATAACAATGAACAGATAGGCTTCCTGCCCCCCAGGCTAGTAAATAAAATAAGGGGCCATATCCTTGGTCAGGGCTGGCTCCAGCGTTTTTGCCGCCTCAAACGTCGGGGGGGGGGGAGGGAGGAATAGTCGCTATCGGCGGCACTTGGGCGGGAGCTCTGCGGCCGCCACTTTATCCTTCGGTGGCAATTCGGCAGCAGGTCCTTCTCTCCAAGAGGGACTAAGGACCCGCCACCGAATTGCTGCCAAAGAACTGGACGTGCCGCCCCCTTTACATTGGCCATCTCAAGCACCTGCTTGCTGCGCTGGTGCCTGGAGCCGGCCCTGTCCTTGGTCCAGGATCACCTCTTCTTCCAAGAGCACCTTTTGCTCCCTTGTATCCTTATGGAATATTTCACTGTGTGACTTTACTTCTAAAGACAAATAGAATGCTCTTATTTTTCTACAGCTTTCTTTGCTATACCCAGGATCTGACCTATCAATATTTCACACACACTCTTTCACATCTACCCATAAAGGTCTTGTGTACTGAACAGAGGGAAAGAAACAAAGGAAGGATACTATCTTAACATGTAGGATATAGGAGGAAAAATGGGTTGCAGAAACCCCCCCCTCATTCTCATTAGTGAAGCTGAGAGGACTTGTGAATTATAGAATTTTGTGACTTAGCAAGAGAACAACATACAATTAAAAAAGGATCACAGCACCACAAGAGGTACTTTATGTATTTGAAAGGAGTAGTTTAGTGTTAATAATATAAGAATATTTCACAGTATATTGATAGATGTTCTGCAGCATATTTTCCAGAAGAAACAAAGTAATGGACCCAGTTCTGAGACGATTTAAACAACTCCTGCAATTTCAATAGTAGATGAGGGGTCTCAGTACCTGGCAGGATCAGGTTCAAAGTTTTTGATTTTGAGCTTGACCTATTAGGAACTAATGGAACAAAAGAATCTCTAATGTCCTAACACAGAGCTAATCCAGCTCCCATGAAAGCCAGTGGAAAGACTACGCTTGATTTAAGTGTAGTTGGATTGGGCCCTGAGATTGCAGTTTTAAGAATGTTTTGCCTTGCTACCCTCATCCATGTCCATTCATCCCTTCACCAAATTAATAATGGTCAATCACCTGACTTCCTTGAAATCCTGGGAAGCCCTGATCACCTTTTTTACCCTGCAAAGCCAAGCACATGAAAATGCACAGGAAATGTTGCATTACGTGAGGGTAGCTGCAATCAGTGACAGAGACCATGTTTTAAAAATATAGAAGGGTTGTACTCTCCTTATTTCCTACCTGGGATTTCTGTGCATTATTCTAAGGTCACGCTGCTAACAGTCTGAAATCTGATGAGCTGGGAGGGTCTCAAATTGACTCCACAGGGACCAAGATTTCACCCCTAGCCTTTAAGGCTTTAAAAGGCAACTTAAAGAAACTTTTTTTTTGTAAATGGCCAGTGGAACGCATGACCAGAAAGGGTTAAGCATCCTGCAGGATAAATGACTCAAATTCAACCCTTAAAAACATATGGGGAAATAATGTTTGTGTTTTTGTGTATTTACGTATATATCGGTAGAGGTCAACAATGTAATCAAACAGTCCCTGTCTATTCTGTATTCTGTTAATTCAGAGATCAAGAGAACATCTTAGCATTTAAACTTTAACTTTAAACTTTAAACATAGGATATCTCTCTCTTTGAAATGGATAGCCAAGCATCTGCGAATGGTAGAAAAACAGGCAACTGCCTTATGTTAATTTGTGTAGCTAATTACCGGTGATGCTTAGGAAATAGACCTACATCAAAGGTGCCCTGATTGCATATTGTTCTCCTAAGGACTCCAACCTGTCGCAGAAGGCCCGGCATTGTATAAAAGACCCTTGTGTCCTGATCCTGTCATCTCAGATCTGCTTGAGGTTTCATGCAGGAGAAGCCTAAGCCATAAGGACTGAGATCCCAGTTCTGACTGGACTGCCCTGAATATAAATATTGGACTATAATCTATGGACCATTTCAGAAAGAACTCTTTGCATCTACAAAGCTCTCCATTCCTGCTATGAATCTGAATCTCAAGATTGACTCATGTCTGTATGTAGACTGTTCTTTTAACCAATCCTCTCTCCCTTTTCTTTTTTAATAAACTTTAGTTTAGTCAATAGAATCGGCTGTAAGAGTGTATTTGGGTAAGATTTGGAATATTCATTAACCTGGGAGGTAATGTGTCCAATCCTTTGGGATTGGTAGAACCTTTTCTTTTATATGATGAATAAGATTTCCATTAATCCTTATCATATTAGACTTGGGAGGTGGAGGCCTGAGGCTGAGTTATTTTAAGGGAACTGTGTTGTTGACTTCTGAGTAACCAGTGAGGTATAACAGAGACTGTTTTGTGCTGGCTTGGTAAATCTAAGTATTGGAATATCCACCAGTTTTTGGGGATTGCCTGCCCCATTCTTTGCAGTTCACCCTAATTGAGTGACCTCAGCTGGCTCCCCTGGGACTCCAGTCACAGACAACATTACATATTTGTTTATATTTTCTGAAATCCTTACACTTCACTCTCCATATAAAGCTAACTCTACATTAGTTAATAATAATTTGCTCTTCTTACCTTTGGACCAGGAAGGCCAGCATAACCCAGTTCTCCAGGATGGCAGTTGCAATCCTCTCTAGTTTCCATAAGCCCTGAACTAGAACACCTGGGGGGATAACACAACGCACATTTGAACTATATTTTCCTTCTGCATTTAAAGTGAAATTTCTGTATTTATAAATCCATTGAATGTGCTTTCGGGAACTTACCCGGTCATCTTCCTGTAAAGGACAAAAAGGAAAAAAAGTGAAAAATGGGGACAAGAGTTTAATTGTAATCCAAGAAAGCATGTGTATTATCTGCAGTCTAAACTCACCACTCCAGGTACTTCACAACAGGTTTCATCCACTGCCTGGTTATGGTCTGTGTAAAGCTCAAGTTGCTGCACATCAACCTGTTGAATCAACGGGGAAGTGTTCTGAAATTCCAGTAAAGCTTCACCCACATTACTATCTGTCTGTCTGTCCCCCCATGACCACAATATCTAAACACTTCCCAAAAACTGAACAGTTGGCATAGCATTAATATTTTCTTCCCAGCCTGTGGGAGAAAAAACTTGGTAAGTTTATGGGCATTTCAATTTGTATTTGTGTTTGTATGTGAGTGAGTGGTTGTATTGTGCTGTGATGTCTGTCTGTGAAGGACATGCTGAGGGAAAACTTAAACAAAACAGTATGTTTGCACGTAGTTGGGAGAGTGATTTGGTCTGAAATCCTTCTCTCTTGCAGGAATGAGTTCCTTAACTCTAGCCCCTGTAAAAGTTCTGTCTTCTGTACTATGGAGCCTCCCCTTATGGGCTGACAGTCTCACTGCTCCAGTGGTAGGTCATTGTTGTGGTAAGTAAGGGTCACAAAGGGAGAACTCAGATAGCGAGAATGAATCCCATAGACTACTTTGAATATCTGGACTGAGATTTTGAACTGGACCCTCTATTCAGTGGGGAAACAGTGCAGTGAGCTGATTGTGGGAGTGATATATTTATAGCAACTTCTCATGTTAAGAACTGCAGCATTTTGTACCAGGACATGTGGCTTCATTCTCAGATAGTAGAGGCCAGAGCCTCAGGGCTTGTCTACATCACAAAGTTGCAGCGCTGGTGAGGGGGTTACAGCGCTGCAACTTAGGAGGTGTACACATCTGCAGGGCATCACCAGCGCTGCAACTCCCTGTCTGCAGCGCTGGCCGTACTCCCGTTTTGTCTCGGGTGTAGAGGATCCAGCGCTGGTGATCCAGCTCTGGTAATCAAGTGTAGACACTTACCAGCACTTTTCTTGACCTCCGTGGAATAAGCAGGTATCCCAGCATACCTGAGGAAGCCTCTGGTAATCAAGCTGGTCTCCTTCTCCGGTTTGCTCTCGCGTTCCCCGAACCCCGAGCAAGCAGGTCTCCTTCCCTGCGGTTTGCAGGGGGGTTCGGGGAACGTGAGAGCAAACCGTGGCGAAGCTGGTCTCCTTCCCCGGTTTGCTCTCGCGTTCCCCGAACCCCCGAGCAAGCAGGTCTCCTTCCATGCGGTTTGCAGGGTGGTTCGGGGAACGCGAGAGCAAACCGCAGCGAAGCTGGTCTCCTTCCCCGGTTTGCTCTCGCGTTCCCCGAACCCCCGAGCAAGCAAGTCTCCTTCCCTGCGGTTTGCAGGGGGATTCGGGGAACGCGAGAGCAAACCGCAGCGTAGCTGGTCTCCTTCCCCGGTTTGCTCTCGCGTTCCCCGAACCCCGAGCAAGCAGGTCTCCTTCCCTGCGGTTTGCAGGGGGGTTCGGGGAACGCGAGAGCAAACCGCAGCGAAGCTGGTCTCCTTCCCCGGTTTGCTCTCGCGTTCCCCGAACCCCCGAGCAAGCAAGTCTCCTTCCCTGCGGTTTGCAGGGGGGTTCAAGGAACGCGAGAGCAAACCGCGGCGAAGCTGGTCTCCTTCCCCGGTTTGCTCTCGCGTTCCCCGAACCCCCGAGCAAGCAGGTCTCCTTCCCTGCGGTTTGCAGGGAGGTTCGGGGAACGCGAGAGCAAACCGCGGTGAAGCTGGTCTCCTTCCCCGGTTTGCTCTCGCGTTCCCTGAACCCCCCTTGAAGCCGCCCAACAGCGCTGCAGTGTGGCCACATCTAACACCACTTGCAGCGCTGGTTGCTGTAAGTGTGGCCACTCTGCAGCGCTGGCCCTATACAGCTGTACTAATACAGCTGTAACAACCAGCGCTGCAAAATTGTAGATGTAGACATACCCTCTGCCCCAGTACAGTGCAAATGAAATTGAACAAACCCTGTTTCCTGATCCTCAGTTCAGAATGGGGAGTGCCAGTCTGATTACAGTGGCATCCAAGGCAGGCTGGGCACATTGGAAGAAAGGTTAGTGAAATAAAAGGCTCATGTCACAGACACATAAGCTAACATGAGTCCATATTTCCAGTAAGTCAGAGTGATATATGATTCCTTTTTTAAAGTTCCTGAACAGTCTAGATTAAGGATAAATCTATATATAGTAAGGTACATGGCTTGGTACTTACCAGCTGAGTAACATCATCCTTTATTCTCCTGGCCAAAACACTATCTCCATCTGTTCTGATTGCTCCATCATGAGTGACAGGGGCTGTGCCCACTTGCTGGCAGTCAGCATATAAAGTAATACGGTGTCTCCTGGCACATAGAGTGAGCTTGTGCCATGCTCCATCAAAAAGCTTCCCCAGGTTCTCAAAGGTGGTGACCTCACTACCTGTTGCTTCTCCTGCTGCATTATATATGTCAACTGCATAGCTCTCTCCATACAGATGCAGCCTGAACTGATCAGCACTTTCTCTGTCCATCACCTCCCACAGATCCCAGACCACCTCTGAGGTGTCCTCTCTCATTCTGAAGGTGGAGACTACAGAGAATTCCTGGGCGAACCCATATGGGAGAATAAATCTAGAAAAGAAATGTATGAAAAACCTAAGAAACTCTACACCTTAGCATCAATGTTCAATATCAAGTCCCCTTGAAAATGTTTGTTTTCCATTAACAACATTTGTCATGGGAAATACTGACTGTCATAGAGTTTAAGGCCAGAAGGGACCATCATCCATCATCCATCACCATCATGATCATATAGTCTGACCTCCTGCACATTGCAGGCCTCACCCACCCACTCTTGTAATAGGCCCATCACCTCTGGCTGAGTTACTGAAGTCCTCAAACCTTGATGTAAAGACTTCAAATGGCAGTGATTCCACCATTTACTCTAGTTCAAACCAGCCAGTGACCTGTGCCCCACGCTGCAGAGAAAGGTGAAACCCGCCCCCCACGGTCTCCACTAATGTGACCTGGGGAAAAATTCTTCACGACCCCAAAATATGGGGATCTGTTAGACTCTGAGCATATGGGCAATACCCACCAGTGAAACACCTGGGAAAGAATTCTCTGTAGTAACTCAGAACCCTCCCCATCTAGTGCCCCATCTCCAGTTGTTGGGGATATTTGCTACTAACAGTTGCAGATGGGCCATACACCACTGTAGGCAACCTCATCATGCCTTCCCCTCCATAAACATTTCAAGCTAAGTCTTAAAACGAGTTAGGTTTTTTTCCCCTCACTGCTCCTCTTGGGAGGCTGTTCCAGAACTTCACTCTTCTGGTGGTCAAGTATCAGAGGGGTAGCCGTGTTAGTCTGGATCTGTGAAAGCAGCAAAGAATCCTGTGGCACCTTATAGACTAACAGACGTTTTGGAGCATGAGCTTTCGTGGGTGAATACCCACTTGCATCCGACGAAGTGGGGATTCACCCACAAAAGCTCATGCTCCAAAACATCTGTTAGTCTATAAGGTGCCACAGGATTCTTTGCTGCTTTTTCTGATGGTCAGAAACCTTCGTCTAATTTCAAGCCTAAACTAATTGATGGTCAGTTTATATCCATTTTTCTTGTGCTAGCATTGGCCCTTAACTTAAATAACGCCTTTCTCTCCCTGTTTTTTATCCCTCTGATGTATCCCTCTCGATGGAAAGGGATTAACTATATAGAGCAGTGGTTTCAAAATCACAGCTGTATCTCTAGAACAGACTGGGCCTTTTTGTCTAAAGAAGCCTATATGTCTGGAATTGAGGAATGAAATATTACAGATAGTCAGAGGACAATGTTATAGTCTCATGACACAGTAGATGAGGATTCTTGGGACTCTTCATTGTCCAGTAACTTATATGGAGCTATACCGATTTAAACCAACTGAGCATCTGACCCATTAATTTGAATGTATACTTTAATGCATATACTGAAGTTCACTGAAACAAAAAATTAAGATGTTAACAAGATTAAGGGGTTTACATAATCCCAATTTAAAGGTCTAAAAGGTTGTTGATGTCATTTTACGGACCTGGTTTCTTTTCTGATTTGCACGCTTGGTCCAAGCTGATAAGCTGTTAGGTCACTTTGTGATCCGGGAACAATACTGACTCCAGGAGCCCTGCATACTTCTAGTTCTTCCAACAGATCAGTGACTAAAATGGAACAGTGGTCAACACAACTAACATGAAAATGGTGAAAAATGTCATCACGAGTTTGGTTTGGATAAGGAGCTACCATGAACATATGGAATGGATGGTGATGTTCCCAACAGGGGAAGGGGGATGTTCCCAACCTTTCTGACTAAGTAGAGTTGGTGAAAAAGTAGTGTTGGCCACAGCTAATGTCCTGTTATCTAGGAGTAACAGAAGAGTGAGCAGGAAATAAAATAGAAAGCAAATGAAATATTACATCATAATAAGGAAATGAGCCTGGGATAGAAATTGGGCAAATAAAGATACGCTTTGGCTTGTTCAGCAGTAGACATTTCTTGCTCCAAACTGGTTTGTATTTGGACATGCAGCTGCTAAATGGATATGAGTATGCTACAGCAGTTGTAAATGTGTTATAGAGGGAAAAGTAAGGAAAGAGTAAAGATTATACACACCTTGTGCTTCTCTTGAGACTTCAGGAACTGGGGAAAGATTTTTCTCTTCACTGAATGATGTCTTAACTGTCAAAGTTGTATCATCTCTAGCATCAACATAATATTCTGTTGGGAAAGTGTGTTTCTGTCTGTCCAAGTAATAACCTGAAGATGTTGACTCATAATATCCAGCTGTGGTTTCTTCTGGGTAATATCTACCAGGGTAGTCTGTGAGGTAAGAGATGCTTGTGGATATCATCCTGAAATCATCTCCTGATTTATAGCCATCATAAGATGTACTTCCTAATTCAGGCAAATAAGGGTATGATTCTGCCACTATATTCCTATAGGTGTCTTCGTCACCTAATATGTTTTGAGATACCAATAATAATAAAACATACACAGGCACAATAAAGCACTTTTTATACTAAGGCCCAGATCTTAGCTCTCATTGGTATCAGTGGTAATTAGGAACCTAGCTTTCTCTCAAGATCTGGGCCTAAATTCTCAGTCCAGTGCTTTTTGGTATAGCCATAACTATGTAACTGAAAAAGATGGTTCTAGACAACCATATCACCAGTCTGAGGTTTTTGAAAAGTAAACAACAGAAATCTGAATAAATACAGGGAGGCTAATAACAAAAATTTTAAAACCCCATAATTAAAAATCTAATTGTTCTTTCCATCAAGTTTATATTTATTTTCTATTTGTCAAGGTGCTTAGGTGGGAACTGAGCCACCACAGAAGTTATCATAGCTGTTTCTGACTCGGTTTGGAACATAACTGAGGACAATGAATCTCTCTTAGGCCTGATCTACACTGAAAAAGTTATATAGGCATAGCTATGTCAATCACGGGTGTGAAAAAGCCACACACCTGACTCAGGTACCCATTCTGACATAACCCCCAGTGTGGATGCAGCTTTGTCAATGGAAGACTGATTCTGTCAACATAGCTAACGTCATTCGAGGAGGTAGTATTCCTACACCAAAAGAAAAACCTCTTTGATGTAGGCGGCATCTACACTACTGGGCTATGCTGACGTAATTATGCCGGTATAATTTCATACGTGTAAATATAGCCTTAGACACTTTGAGCCTGAATTTTAAAATTAGACAATCACATTTATGTATGCAAACACAGGCATTCGGTTGTGGGCCTAAACACTGCTGTAAATTGGATTCATGAAGTAGTCATCAGCAT
Organism: Gopherus flavomarginatus; assembly: GCF_025201925.1. NCBI lineage: Eukaryota > Metazoa > Chordata > Testudines > Testudinidae > Gopherus > Gopherus flavomarginatus. The sequence goes on from NC_066618.1 coordinate 180,676,189, forward strand.
CTCAGTATTCAGCTTGTTCCTGTTGTATTGATATGTTAGTATATGAGGTCTGGGAACAAACTAAAGGCATGTGTCTCGCTTTTAGGTGTACTGTGTTCTTTTGTGTATTATTTCTAATAGAAACTGGATGAACTCTAAATGCTGTCATGCCATGCAGTGGTTTTATTTTAATTTCTAATATATTTGCATGTAAATTGCATTTTGTTGCATAGACATAGGAATTTATTTACTCACAGGGGCTACTGTACAGCTTGTCTTATTATAGGACCCAATCCTGAAGTTTCCCAATAGGTATTCAAGAACTGCAGGATCAGGAGAATCATAGAACTGGAAGGGACCTCGAGAGGTCATCTAGTCCAGTCCCTGCACTCAAGGCAGGACTAAGTATTATCTAGACCATCCCTGACAGGTGTTTGTCTAACCTCTGCTCTTAAAAATCCCCAATGATGGAGCTTCCACAACCTCCCTAGACAATTTATTCCAGTGCTTAACCATACTGACAGTTAGGAAGTTTTTCCTAATGTCCAACCTAAACTGCCCTTGCTGCAATTTAAACCCATTGCTTCTTGTCCTATCCTCAGAGGTTAAGAAGAACAATTTTTCTCCCTCCTCCTTGTAACAACCTTTCATGTACTTGAAAACTATTAATGAGTTTATAGCTCACACTGAGTAAGTCTACACTGCAATTAAACACCTGTGGCTCATCCATGTCAGCTGACCTGGGCTCGCAGAGCTCGGGCTGTGAGGTTGTAAAACAGTGGTGCAGACATGTGGGCTTGGGCGAAAGCCCAGGATCTGGAACACCATGAGTGTGGAGGGTTGCAGAGCCTGGGCGCCAGTCTGAACCCAAACATCTACACCACAATTTTGCAGCCAAAGCCCAGCAAGTTTGATACAACTGACATGGGTCAGCCATGAGTGTTTAATTACAGTGTAGACATAGATGCAGTCACACAAACTAATTTTGAATCAGCCTCTTTCATGCTATATTTCTATTGCTTTTTATCTACAGATGTTAATGTTCTTTTTCCAGTTAATCAAAGAGTATTTAAATACTTGGGTTCACCAGCTCATGCTAATTTTTCAGCACTGTGCTCATCATTAAATTTCAAATAGCTCATCAAAGAATCAAATGAAAAGGTGTCATCAAGGTCATTGGCAACCATTCTGGTAAAATATTTACTTTTTTATCATATTTGTTTTTGGAGAAGTTAATTGATTTATCAGCTTGTACCTGAATGGTATCCAGAGTGCTCTTGTCCATTGGCAAGAAAGGACTGCACAGCAAGAAAGACACAGGCAAGTACCCATGTCCCAGCTCTGTTCCATGGCACAGATGAAATCTGGCAAAAAGAATCAGGAAACATGATTAAAACTAAAAGTCAGCCTCAGTTTATGGCAAAACAACAAGGTCTCTGTGGAGATGCTGCAGCCCCTACACCTAACAATTTACATCACAGCATAGTTCAGTATGTTATAAACTGAGGCAAGATAGTAATATAGCAAACTGCTGTGAAGAGTGAAAGAAAGAAAGAAAGAAAGAAAGAAAGAAAGAAAAGATTAGTTACAAGGTAAACTTACCACTACATAATTCTTTGTTATAAAACTAAAAGATTGTAATTGTTAAAATACAGCATGGTTTGCCTTTTGTGTATAAACTTGTACATAATAATCAGTGACAGGACTTGATCACATCAAGAAAATGCGGTTTGCACCCAGTTCTACTTACATCTGCTTAAATGCCTCATCTTATACACTGTTCCAAATCTATACACTTCCTCAGAAAGAACATAAAATGCTTCACTCTACACCACCAGGATGCATTTCTCCTTTGCAGAGGAAGTGTCCTTCTTCTGCTCTGGCAGTCTCTGGGGCTTCAACCCATGTTAAGTTAAGCATATGGCTAAGTGCTTTCCTGAATAGGAATTCTTTCCTGAATTTGGAACAAAGCTTGAGAAATTTTGTACCATATAATGTGTGAATGAAAAATCACATATCCAACAAGCTACTGTGGGGAGAAATACATGCAACAAAGGGATTGGAGCGGTTGGCACAATTGGCAGAACTAAGGCCTTAATTTAAAAAATATAAACTTAACTCCAATACATTCCTACTATTTAATGTTATGTCTAAAAATAGTCATTTTAAAAATTACCTGGAATATTTATTTTTTAAAAAGCCCACCACAATTTTCCTCTTGGATTAAGCCTGTGTTTGCCCAGTTAATTTTTCATGGCAATTATGAAAAATGCCAAAGGACCAGGTGACTATAATGAAAGCACTACTAGAAGTGTAACTAGAGAGGAGGAAATGAGCAACAGTTTTCCCCAGTGTATAAGAATTATTAATCATTGAGTCTAGTCAGGAACATGAATAAAAAGAACCAACTGCTAGCAAAGATGGACATTCCACACTGGAAAAAAAAATATTGCAGAGGGACTTCTGCAAACACTGATTTCACAAAAGAAGGGTTCATTGCATTAAGGACTGGACAGATGTGTGTTTTGCTCACTCCAGCTTGTGAAACCAGCAGACAAGTGCAAAAGCTTACTGCCATTGCTGCTTTTGGCCCTGATTCAGGAAACCACTTAAGCAAGTACTTAAGTGCCCGTCCTGAACAGGGATGCTTTTGTGAGTGAATGTAAGTACAGTGGCAGTACGTAACAAGTTAAAACCTATTGCTCAGTATTGCATTTGCCATTGTTTATAAAATCTCTAATAGAAAAGGGCTTCAGCTAAGACTCTATATCTGACGCAGCTGAGACAAGTGATTATAACAAAGTAGTCTTTCTGTCTGTCCTTTTCTGCCTGATGTATCAATACATACAGAAACTTTACCAAAAAGTTGCATTTACTTATTTACAACTGAGCATAAATTAAGATAAAACGTAATGGGTCATTCGACACCATAATATAGCAAAGATTATAATAATTTATGCAAAAATGCTCTGTACAAAAATTCTTACCAATACATTTCTGCCGGAAGTTTTAATTTCATTTTAATATAATATATGCCCACAATTATGCCCAGATCTTTTTCCTGGAGTGGTTACAGTTTCTTCAGAATGCAGCAAGGTATACAGGTTGTCCTTGTTGTTACTTCACACTTAGCACTAAATTTCGTCCGTTGTTATGCTGTCCATTCACCCAGCTTTGTTAGGGACCTCTGAAATTCCTCAGTATTCTCAAATCTTAACTGATCTAAATAATTTTGTGTCATCTACCCATTTTGCCACTTCACTATTAACCCCCCTTTGTATAACATCAGTTCTATCACAGAATTTTAGTGACCACACAGCTAACTTTTGCTATGTTGAAAACTGACCTTCTCTTTGTTTTCTTTCTCTTAGCAAGTTTCTATCCATGGCAGTACTTTGACTCTCACTCCATGATTACTTAGAACTACGACCCGGGGGCCGCATCCAGCCCTCCAGACATTTTAATCCGGCCCTCAAGCTCCCGCCAGGCAGCGAGATACAGGGCTTGCCCCACTCCAGCAGGAGAGCAGAGTCGGGGGCTTGCCCATTTCACACGGCTCCTGGAAGCAGCGGCATGTACTCCCTCCAGCTCCTACACATAAGGACAGCAAAGGGGTTCCGCACACTGTGTTCTACTTAGAGCAGCAGTTCTCAGCTGGGGGTCTGGAGGCCCCTGGGGAGAGCGTGAGCAGGTTTCAGGGGGTCCACCAAGCAGGGCTGGCATTAGACTCTATGGGGTCCAGGGCAGAAATTCCAAGGCTAAGCCCAAGCCCTGCCATACAGGAATGAAACCAAAGCCCGAGCAACTTAGCTTTACAGGGCATCCTGTGGCATGGGGCCCCGGGCAATTGTCCTGCTTGTTACTCCCTAATGCCAGCCCCTGGCTTTTATATGCAGAACAGTTGTTGTGGCATAAGTGGACCATGGAATCTTTATAGCATGTTGGAGGGGTAGGGCTCAGAATGAAAAAAATTGAGAACCTCTGACTTGGGATACATCTATACTGCAAAGAAACCACACAGCAGTGAGTCTCAGAGCTTGGGTCAACTGACTCGGGCTTGCGGAGCTCACACTGCAGTGTAATGTTTGAGCTTCAGGTGGAGCCTGAGGTCCAAGGTCCTCCCCTCTTCCCTCTCACCAGGTTCCAGAACCCTGGCTCTAGCTACACCGCTAGTTTTAGCTCTGTAGCATAAGCTTGCAAGCCCAAGTGAGCTGACCTGAGACTTGCTGCTGTGGGTCTCTTTTTGCAGTGTTGGTGTACCCTTCATTTCTTGTGAGGGAAGGGTGACGGATATGTAGTTAAGGTATGGAACTGGAATTCAGGAGATGTGTTCATTTCCTAGGTCTGTTCAAGATTTCCTCTCTGACTTTTAGCAAATTACTTTTAATCTCCCTGTTCCTCAGTTCCCTATCTGTTAAATGGAGTTAATAATATCTCCCTACCTCACAAAATAATGCACAATAAGACAATATTTTAGAATATTACATTAATATAATTAAGAACTATAGAAATGTAACTCTAAGCCTATATAACCTAGTAGCAAGGGGAATATGTGAGTAATATAATATATTAGGAAAAAATCATTAGGGTGTATTTCATTGTGGTTTTGTGCCAGTCCTTGGCTGGTGTAAGTTAGTATACCAAATGGAGGGATGGATCTGAGACCCTGACCTTGTGTGTTTTAGATTTATGTCAGTTCATATATTTTTTGAAACTTTTGAAGACTTTTTCATCCAGAAAGAATCCTGAATGAGATTTGGGACTTGTTTTCTGCATAAAAGACCCAACTGACTTCCCCCTCTCCCTTTTTTAAGGCCTTGATTCAGCAAAGTATTTAACCACACACTTAACTTTGAACTTGAAATCAATGGGACTTTTAAACATGTGCCTAAGTGCTTAGCAGAATCAGTGATTAAATGGCAACAGAGCAGTGTAGTAATGAAAATATGCATCTTCAATGAAAAGGTAATTTTGAATAGTCACATTATCACCAAAATACTTCCTCTAAAGGGCAAACAAACCATAATTTATTAAGGCAAATTATTCAGATTATAACTATACAATGTTCAAATGCCAGTGAGTTTTCTTATTACCCTGCTAAGAAGAAAGGCAGTTTCACTGTGGCAATTTTAAGCAGCATTGTTTTAAATACGAAGCAAAAGCCACCAACCTTTCCCTCCTTCCAAATCTTGTTTTAGACAAGATATTGGTTCTCATTTTACATATACCATATGGCATCATACTGTACTCCTGCCGGGAAGCCCCAGGACTCAGGGGGCTAGGAGTTTACACTAATGCCCAGTGTATTTATTCAGGCAAAGATATTTGATTTTTCAGTAGACAACATGTTATCATCCAGGTTGCTAAAAAATAGGAATATTACACATGGCAACAATGGTTAACATAGGGCCTGATTTTTACCAGCAGACACATAAGTAACTATTCGTGGAAGTAGGCCAGTTGAGTTCATGTGTGTAATGTTTGCAGGAGTGAGCACATATACTGTGGTAATCTGTATACTGTCATTTTGTCTTGCTAATAATTTACTCCTGGGCAGTTCTCCAAAAACGACACAAACTTCTTCCCATGAGACTTTTTGGTTTAATTGTAAAATGGGAAAAAGTTATTCAGATCAGGGTGTAAAGCTTAATATTTGGCACTGCTGTAAAAAAATGAATTATTAAAAATATAGCTACAGAGCATGTCTCTGATCAACAGGAGGAACTATCTTGTAGCAGGTTTGGGGGTAAAAATCATTTAAGGAAATTTTTGGTAGATTTCTTGCTTATCCACAGAGTGAATGTTTAAACAGACAAGCAAAACACCAAGGTAGGAGTTCTTAAACTTTTTCTTGGAGCAGATCACATTTTAACAGAACAGTTGTTTCATGGATCGCCTCCAATTCACAAACCCAAAACAATGCTGTGGAAACTACAGTGATTACTTACATGTTAAAGTAATATTGAGGAAGTATGTGTGGATTTCCAGTTGTCTTTTAATTACATTTGACAGCAGGAAACAAAAAGAGCCAGCATCCAGGGCTCCAATCATGCAAATTCTTAAGCAGTCTCACAGACTTCAACTGGGTCTATTTGAGTAAACCCCAAATAGAACCTATGCCTTGAAGTCAGTAGGGCTCCTCAAGTGTTTAAAATTAAGTACATGCTAAGTGCTTTGCTGTATCAGTGCCAGAGTTCTCAGCACCTTACAGATCCAAATCCTATGTCTCCTATTGTGTCTTTCCATTGATTTCAAAAGAAGATGGATTTTGTCCTATGGAAAGTCCACATTAGTGAATGACTTTGAGCCTCTGCTTACAATTGTTTCCCTCTAAAACAGGAGAGTATAAAAAGTACTATGCATTTACAGTTTTTTCACATTTCTTTTAAATATTACTATAGCTTTTAAAAACCCCACAGAGCAAATGTTTTTGTTTACCCTTTCATGTACAAAGTACAGAATATCTTTCCTTTAAATTCATTTTAAGCAAATGTCTTACATCCAACTTACCATCATGCAGTTCTGCAGATTTCATAAGCAGTGATTTAATGAATATAGGAAGGAACATGACCTCTTGGTCACACAACACTCAGAACTGGGTATCAGTGAAACATGGCCACAAACATATACATATAAAGTACATTTCAGAAAATATCTTTTGAAACTACCTCCTGCCTCACCACATCATTCATTATTTTAAAAGCTAAATTATCTTACTAATAAAATTTTGAGAACTGAGCTTAAAGACAATGATTGAAAATTAGCAATGGAAGCTGGGGTGGGGGGGAAGAAGAAAGATTTGCCTGTACCTTTGTACACAAGTCTGCCATAATTTTCCAGTTGCTAACCCCTAAAAGCACTGTCCAGATATGTACCAGCAAATACAGATATGGTAACAAACCCGCTTTGCCCTTAATCCTTCCTTTTTATAGCTGTGTCTCTGCATATTTTCTCTCTCTTCCTTGACTTTTCCTCTTCATAGCTCAGTGAAGTGACACTTCCAAGTTTCCATCAGCCTTCCTGTTTGCCATCTAGCACATGCTGATCTCAGAAAGCCATGGGCAGCCTATAGAAATCCCCAAAGTGGTGAGAAATACCCCACTCCCAAATGCAAATATCTCTGAATGCCTTCAACTTCTACTCTTTGTCCTCTCCTTCCAATCCAGCCTTCACCCTGTAATGATTTATGATTTAAACAGTATATGGCACTTTTGCATCTCTTATCATTTTTTCCTTCTAAATAATAAGTGTAAAAACGATATAAAAGGAATGTTAAGCTCACCCTGTTAAAATGACAGGGCAAAGCATACTTAAAATTCCTAGAGTAATTTTAACTCACCTATGCAGTATTTTCTATTCTTCTTTTGGTTAAATGTATAATTTAATATTGGTCTTTTAAAACTTTTTTGTGGTGTAGACCACATCTTAATAGGTACTGTTTCATGGACTGTCTCCGCTCCATGTCTTGCCTGAAAAAGTCAATGCCTCCCTCTCTATTAACCCATCTTCCTCCTCCCCTTTATTTCTACACTCAGTAGAAGCACCATGTTTAACCATTGCCTTGATTTTTTCTCCTCCATATCTGCCTTGGATCCCTTCCCATCTGGATTCCACCCTATCTACTCAACTGAAAACACTTTCACCAAGGTCTCTGGCTAAGGACCTCTACTTCATCCTTATCTTCTGTGACTTCTCTGCTGCTTTTGATGCTGTTGATTATTATTCTCTCCCCCTTGACATTGTAACATTAGAAGACTTCTGTGATATTGTCCCCTCTTGGTTTTCCTCCTACCACTCTGACAGTTCCTTCAGCTTCTCTTTCAGTGGGACCTCGTCCACCCCTCTACCTTTCTTCTTGGCCCCCTCCCTGATCTTCTCACTCTACAGTCCGAGCAAGCAAATCCATTCACAGTGCTTCAGCTACTGTCTCTATGGTGATGATTTGGCAATCTACGACTCCTCCCCTGAACTTCTAATTCCATTCTTGTATTTCAGGCAGTCTCCTCTTGGATGTTTTGTCATTTGCATCACTTTGACATATCCAAAATCAAATTCCTTCTCTTCCCTCAAAAACCCTCTTCACTTGATCTCTTTATCTCTGTCAACAAGACTATCATCTCCCTTGTCACTTACGCCTCCAATTGACTTGAATGTTTGATTCATTCTCTCTTGCCCCATACATCCAGGCCATATCCACATCCTGCTGCTTCTTCCTCCTCAGCACATTCAGGGTCCATTCTTTACTTTCCATCCTTGCAACTAAATTTCTCATTCTTTCATTAAATCCCACTTTGACTACGGCAACACCTTTCTCTCAGACCTCTATAAAGCCCACATTGCTTCACTCTTGTCTTTATAAAATGATACAGCTAAACTTATCTTTCTCGTCCATTGATTTGATTGCCATTCTCCTCCACAAGTTGTTCCACTGCTTCCATTTCCGTTATTGTGTCAAGAGCCAGGACAATGTGACCAGCCAGCTCTCTGCAGACTACTAGTAAATGCTCTGTGGATCACAGTTTGAGAATCTCTGGCTTCATATTTTATTCTTAATGACCCTGATCCTGCAAACCCATAAGGCTACTCATGTGCTTAAAGTTAAACTTGTGAATAAGTATTTTCAGGATCAAGACCTACATTTTTAAAATTTACGCCAACCCTCACCCCACCTCCCACTGAGCTGTGCGATGTGGTCAAGTAAATGTTCTTTGAGGATTCACCTTTTGCATATCCTGACTATTTTAAACCAGCAATCTTATGCTTGCATTGACATCATTATTCCATTTAATTGTTTTCATTGTTCTTTTCATTTAAAATAAATGTGACTAAAGTGGAAAAGAGCAGAAAAATGATTTTTATTGTTAAATCTCAAAATCTTAATTGAAGAGCAGATTGTTACACTTTCGTGAACTATGCAGCAGTCTGTCCCCTGCCTATAACCAGCAGTGGGTGGATTATGTCAATGTACTGTCTGTGAAAGCAGATCATATCAGAAGGGATACCTGTGTGCCTTACAGAGGGGTGTAAAGGGAGTGGGTGTGGTAGCCCTTTCCTGTCAAAGATTTAAGGAATCATCATATTTGAATGATACTTTGAACACAGTTCTCCATTATTGTTTATGTTTGGGAGCATGATTGAACTGTTTGAAATGAACCTCCTTGGGATTTGTTTTCAAAGCACAATCTGAGAGGATCTGGTACACTGCACGTATTGTGTACTTCTGTACCTTTCTAGCGGTTGTATTTTCAGCTGGTATAAACTGACATAGCTCTATTAAAGTCAATGGAGCTATACCGATTTGCATCAACTAAGTAACCGATCAGTGGCTTGAATTAGTCATGGCCTCATTTATACAGCTCACTCCAACAGTCAGATTTAGATACTGAGGGTGCACTAAATTATACCAGCTGAGGATCAGGCCATAAATGTTCATTTTTGTCTTTATCAGGTTGTTGGATGATATGGTGGCTCCCTGGTGATAGATTACACCATGTTCCATCTGCCTCTAAATTTTCCTGTCTGATCATCTCACTGAGGATCTGAACAGTACCGGATTTACCATGGTGCCAATGGCGCAATAGCGCCAGGCCCAAGCTCAGAAAGGGGCCCATAACACTAGATTCTTCCCCTCTGCACAAATGGAGCCTCAGAGCAGCCCGGATCCAGCATGGGAGCTGAGAACCCACAGGGCCCTGGAAGATGTAGTTCCTTGGCCAGCTCCCTGCCTATAGAGCTGGCCCTGGAGCAGGGAAGGAACTACATTTCCCAGCATTCCTTGGCAGCTATCAACAAGAAAGGGAGGGGGAGGGAGTGGGGAAACTGAGAGACTCCATGCTCTGCAGCTTGCTGTGAAGGGAGAGCTGGCTGCTAGGGGGTGGCACTGTGAATGGGGAACAAGTGTGCCCAAGAAGTAGAAGGCTTTGGCCTGATATCACCCTCAGAAGACTTCCCCAGACTGGCTTAGGGATGCTGGTGTGACCTCGTCTGGCAGCCCCCAAAGAAGGAACTGGGTGGACTAAATGGACAGTGCACCTCTCTATCTGAAGCCTAGCAAGGGAGGTATGTGGATTCCACTAGAAGTTAAAATGATAAGTAAGGGAGGGGAGGCTCTACTAGAGTACCTGGGCAGCTTCAGATATAGTACAGGAGGATTTCCACTTCTGAGCCATGAAAATAGAAATTGACTTTACCTTTCCAGATTTGTCCAATAGTCACAAAGGGAATCTAGCACCTGCCTTCCAGATTTGAACACCCTCAAAATTCAGGAGTGCTCAAGCTCAATTTGGGCAACTATTACTACATTTCTCCCAAATCAAATATGCTGATCCACTGTAATTTGCTGTAGATAAAGTAGGATAAAATTGAGCAACAAATGTGGGGTCTTTCTAGTTCTAACTAGGACTGGAATTGCCATTTTCAACAGCCATTACCATTTTTTTTTTAGTTTTGTTTGTTTAAAAGGAAGACAGTGATATTGCACTGGCAAATTCCCCGTAGAAACGAAGAGTGGAACAAAAGAATAATGAAGGCATCTCAACTTTTCCTCATTTATGTAGGACAGTCTTATAATATGGATCCAGATATCTTCCAATCACACAAGCTGAAAATTGTTTCACTTTACAGCACTTCTGTAACCATGTGGAAACCAGTCCTGTCTGTGTTCTGTGCACATCCAAAATCCTTACTGAATTCAGAAGTGCCTTGCTTTTGTAACCATACTAACTGATATTTTCAGCCCTTGTAAGCAAAGCAGGTTTACATTTAGTAATTGGGTGGGAAGTTTCTCAGAAAAAGTTAGGTGCTGTAGGAGATGTTGCTTATTCACTAGGTAAAGTGAGACTTTCCTGTTATAATAGTAAACCAGTGCCGCATGGAATGCACTTTGCTTCTAGAGTCTAGAATGGAGTCCTTTGCCTCTATACACAGCCCATTAAAGACAATGAAAAGACTCCCACTCACTTCAACAGGCTTTGGACAGAACTGATTATACACAGGGGATCTCCACTGTCTTCACAGGGTCCTGGTCTCAGAGTGGAGGGGGGGATGTAAGATTGTTGCAGAGCTGATTCTCAGGGATGGCAACCTTCTGGCACCCCAGCCTCCAAAATCATTCGGGCTGCACTTTCTGCATGACTATGTGATGGCTGAGGGGTACATGGGAATTGGTGGCCTCTGCTGCAGGTGATGAGAATCTCAGGTACTTAAAGACATGGCCTAGAGGAGGGAAGTGCCTAACTCCAGAGTCTGCAGCTGCCTAGGGCCAGCACTGAGATTTAGAGTCCCTAGTGCCACCATTGCAAGATTCAAGCATGCTCAGCCTTGGAATTGCCACCTTGACTAGTAGCTGCAGCTATTTAAGGCTGGCCTCTGGCAACTGGCCCCATGGCTATAGCCAGAGAAGCTACAAGTGGCTCTGTGACTACTAGGGGCCATTAAGCTAGAGCAGATAAAGAACCTGGAGTTAAGCTCAAGGAACAGAGGTCACCAGTAGAAAAGGAAAGTCAAGAAGGGCAGGGAAAGAGGAAGCAGGACAGGCTTGCAGTGGGAGAATAGCCCCAGCTGGTTGGGGAGCATGTCCAAAGTAGAAAGGAAACAAGCTTGGGGAGAGATGTTGGTGATCAGGTAGTAGACTAGCATGTAGATGGGAGCAGAGGGAGAAAGGCTGGTGTCTTCAGATTCCCTAGGGCTAAGTCCTCACTTTGGGGAAATGGTGTTAGCAGGTGGCTTGCTCAAACGGCAGGATGGGTGCTGAGGGAGGGATTTGTCAGAACTGATCAGGTATTTGCTGGCTTTAGAACTTTGAGCTGAGACTAGGACCACATGCAGTGACTGGTGATATAGGGTAGTACTGGAGACATGGCTATAGAAGGTCTGAATGAGGAAGGAGATAAATCTGTGGGGAGTTTCCTTGATCACTATGAAAGCTCTATCACTGTGGACACTGGTAAACCCACATGGGTGTACAGCTCAGTGAGAAAAACTGGGGACTGAGGGAGCTGTGTATGGCAATGCATATAGTCATGTAGAGGTGTGTGATCAAAATGAAAAATGTCTCTGAGATTCAGTACTGGGTATACTATGGCACCAATGGCACTGCCACACCAGGCCCACACTTGGAGCCCACAGTGACTACATAGGGGCCCACAAATATGTTTGGCAGCAGGGCCCACAGAAGGTTAATCCGGCCCTGGATCTGAAGAACTACCACCTTAACCTGCAGAGGTAGAAAATGCACTCAGTGTACAGTAGACAAAGTACAGATAAGAGCAAAAGCTTCCCATATTGACAAGGGATCTGTTATAAATCCTATAGTATGGGCATTCATCCCAAGAAAAGGAGATGTTAACCTCCTGGCCTCAGCGTCATGTGTTATAAGCTGTGATACGACAAACACAGCCTGGAGGCCGCTTGCCTCATCTGGAACTGCAGCTGCAACTCCCATGCCTCTGGATGTGCATGTATGCACTTACAGTCACACACATGCACATGCACTTCAATTAGTCACTGGGCCATGTCACTGTCAATGTCACTGTGCCACTGGCTGCCCAAACTATGATTTCAGCACCACAGACAGTTCCTTAAAACAACATCACAAGCTAGTATATGGGAGATCTTTGACTTTCCTGACCTTGCACAGAAATGTTTCGTCCATAGTAAACTAAGCATTAATTTTACTGCTAGTCTCTCTCTAGAGAGTAATGTTTCACTGTCATTTATGGAACTGCTGCTATCCCAAATTCTCTTACATTAGCACTTTGGTCTGGTAGAGTAATTTTTACTGATTGACTGTGTTTTTTGTTTGTCTTTCATCTCCGTCCTCTGAAGCATCAGAGATGTCCATGGCTGGAGATGGGACATTGGGCATGGTGGGCCAGGGGTCTGAGGTGGCACCAAACATTCTTTTTGCTGGCTTGTTCTTGCTCACATGCTCAGGGTCTAACTGATCATCATATGTGGGTGTAACAGGGTACACTCACTGGTGTGGTGCCTTCTTGTGGCTACATCTGGGGACTAGCTTTTGTTTCATCTGGCACCCTCCCTTCCATCAGTTTCTCATGATGTGACCCCACCCCCTCTGCAAATTCGGGTGCTTCTCTTCATGACTTGGCCTTCTGCCCAGGTCATTATATAGTTCTCCGCTTCTGGGATAACAAAGTCCCACAAATAACAGTCCAATGCCTTTACAACTGGTCTTCACCCCCAGCTCTGGGCTCCGTGGTCGTACAACTTCTTGGTTTAAGGCTTTGAATATCCTTATCCCTTATATCAGGGGGCTTTATGCTACTTTTCCCATGGTTGGTAGGGGATGCCAGGCCCACCCTCTACTTTGGGTTTCAGCCCCAGGACCCTATAGCTGGCAGCCAATGTCTACCCTCAGACTGCTTGCTGTCTCCCTGGACCACTTCCTACCTCTTCTATGCTCCAGAGAGTGACTGCAGACTTTCTCCCTGCAGCCCCTTTCTGCTGCAAGATTCCTGAATTTATAATCTCCACCCGGGCTCTCCCCAATTGGGCTTCATCAGTTAAGCCTGGTTTTCTCTCTTTTCCAGGTGTGGGATTTGGAAGGAATTTTCCCCAAGGTTAGATTGGCAGTGACCTTGAGTATTTTTCACCTTTCTCTGTAGTGTGGATTATTTGCCAGGATAGGTTTATCTGGGTATAGCTCATTTAATCATTTCCCTGTCATTGTAGGAGCCTCCAGCACCTCAGTCCCTCCTATTCTCTGCCTGTGTCTCATAGACTCATAGACTCATAGGTCAGAAGGGACCAATCTGATCATCTAGTCTGACCTCCTGCACAAGGCAGGCCACAGAACCCCACCCATCCAATTTTGTACAACCCCTATCCCAGGACAGAGTTATTGAAATCCTCAAAAATGGTTTGAAGACCTCAAGCTGCAGAGACACCACCAGCAAGCGACCCGTGCCCCATGCTGCAGGGGAAGGCGAAAAACCTCCAGGGCACCTGCCAATCCGCCCTGGAGGAAAATTCCTTCCCGACCCCAAATATGGCGATCAGCTAAACCCTGAGCATGTGGGCAAGAGTCACCAGCCAGCACCCAAGAAGGAGTTCTCCGCAGCAACTCAGTACCCATCGCATGCAACATCACCCCGCAGACCATTGAGCAGACCTGTCTGGTGGTAATTCAAGATCAATTGCCCAAATTAACGATCCTATCATAACATCCCCTCCATATACTTATCAAGCTTTGTCTTAAAGCCAGGAAAGTCTTTTGCCCCTACTACTTCCCTCGGAAGGCTATTCCAGAACTTCACTCCCCTAATGGTCAGAAACCTTTGTCTAATTTCAAGTCTAAACTTCCTAATATCCAGTTTATACCCATTCGTCCTCGTGGCTACATTAGTACTAAACTTAAATAATTCCTCTCCCTCCCTAACGTTAACCCCCTTGATATATTTATATAGGGCGAGCATATCCCCCCTCAGCCTTCTTTTGGCCAGGCTAAACAAGCCAAGCTCTTTGAGTCTCCTTTCATAAGGCAGTTTTTCCATTCCTCGGATCATCCTCGTAGCCCGTCTCTGAACCTGTTCCAGTTTGAATTCATCCTTCTTGAACATGGGACACCAGAACTGCACACAGTATTCCAGATGGGGTCTCACCAACGCCGTATACAACGGTACTAACACCTCCTTATCCTTGCAGGAAATACCCCGCCTGATGCATCCCAAAATCGCATTTGCTTTTTTAACAGCCATATCACATTGGCGACTCATAGTCATCCTGCTATCAACCAGTACCCCAAGGTCCTTCTCTTCCTCCGTCGCTTCCAACTGATGCTCCCCCAACGTATATCCAAAATTCTTATTATTAATTCCTAAATGCATGACCTTGCACTTTTCACTATTGTATTTCATCCTATTTCTATTACTCCAGTTTACAAGGTGGTTCAGATCTTCTTGAATAGTATCCCTGTCCTTCTCTGTGTTAGCAATACCCCCCAGCTTCGTGTCATCCGCGAACTTTATTAGCACATTCCCGCTCTTTGTGCCAAGGTCAGTAATAAAAAGGTTAAATAAGATCGGTCCCAAAACCGATCCTTGAGGGACTCCACTGGTGACCTCCTTCCAGTCCGACAGTTCACCTTTCAATACGACCCTCTGGAGTCTCCCCTTTAACCAGTTCCTTATCCACCTTACAACTTTCATATTCACTCCCAGCTTTTCCAATTTAACTAACAGCTCCCCGTGCGGAACCGTGTCGAACACCTTACTGAAATCTAGGTAAATTATATCTACCGCATTTCCTTTATCTAAGTAATCCGTCACCTTCTCAAAGAAGGAGATCAGATTGGTTTGGCACGATCTACCTTTAGTAAATCCGTGTTGCAATTCGTCCCAATTACCATTGACCTCTATGTCCTTAACTACTTTCTCCCTTAAAATTTTTTCCAAGACCTTACATACTACAGACGTCAAGCTAACAGGCCTATAATTACCCGGATCACTCTTTTTCCCTTTCTTAAAAATAGGAACTACATTAGCAATCCTCCAGTCATACGGCACAACCCCCGAGATTATCGATTGCTTAAAAATTCTCGCTAACGGGCTCGCAATTTCACGCGCCAGTTCCTTTAATATCCTCGGGTGGAGATTGTCCGGGCTCTCCGACTTCGACCCATCGAGCTGTTCAAGTACGGCCTCTACCTCAGTTGCAGTAATATCCACTTCCATATCCACATTCCCGTTTATCATCCCTCCATCATCGCAAGGTTCCTCACTAGTCTTATTAAAAACCGAGGCAAAGTACTTGTTTAGATGTTGGGCCATGCCTAGGTTATCCTTAACCTCCATTCCATCCTCAGTGTATAGCGGCCTCACTTCTTCTTTCTTTGTTTTCTTCTTATTTATGTGGCTGTAGAACCTTTTACTATTGGTTTTGATTCCCTTTGCAAGTTCCAGTTGTCATAAACAGATAGCTAAGGGTTAATGTCTCTTTCACCTGAAGCACCTGACCAGAGGACCAATCAGGAAACCGGATTTTTTCAACTTTGGGTGGAGGGAATTGAGTGTCTAAGGTCTTTTGTTTTCTGCCTGCCTGCTTTCTCTGAGCTTTGGAGAAGTAGTTCTACTTTCTAGTCTTCTGTTTCCAAGTGTAAGGACAAAGAGATCAGATAGTAAGTTATATGGTTTCTTTTCTTTGGTATTTGCATGAATATAAGTGCTGGAGTGCTTTGATTTGTATTCTTTTTGAATAAGGCTGTTTATTCAATATTCTTTTAAGCAATTGACCCTGTGTTGTATCATCTTAATACAGAGAGAACATTTGTACTTATTTTTCTTTCTTTTTATATAAAGCTTTCTTTTAAGACCTGTTGGAGTTTTTCTTTACTTCAGGGAAATTGAGTCTGTACTCACCAGGGAATTGGTGGGAGGAAGAAATCAAGGGGAGATTTGTGTGTTGGATTGCTAGCCTGACTTTGCATTCCCTCTGGGGGAATAGGAAAGTACTTTTGTTTCCAGGATTGGGAACAGAGAGGGAGATTCACTCTGTTTGGATTCACAGAGCTGGTGTCTGTGTATCTCTCCAGGAGCACCTGGAGGGGGGAAGGGAAAAAGGATTATTTCCCTTTGTTGTGAGACTCAAGGGATTTGGGTCTTGGGGTCCCCAGGGAAGGTTTTTCAGAGGGACCAGAGTGCCCCAAAACACTCTAATTTTTTGGGTGGTGGCAGCAGGTACCAGGTCCAAGCTGGTAACTAAGCTTGGAGGTTTTCATGCTAACCCCCATATTTTGGACGCTAAGGTCCAAATCTGGGACTAAGGTTATTACATGAGTGGCAGCTGGTGGGAGATAGACAGAACCCAGAAGCCAGTAGAAATATTATATTTTTCTTTTCTCTGCTAAGGGCTTTTTAGCAGAGAGAAGCAGTTGGTTTTAAAAGGGAACCAGAGAGAATTTTTTTTTCTGCTCTCTCTCGCAGTTTGTGGCTTGCATGTTAAGGGTCTTTTGTCATGCAATAGCCCTCCCATTAGGAGGCAAGTACCGGCACTTATATGCATGCAAATAAAGTGGTTTTTCTGGTTTCCCTTCATTGAACATTAGCTAGAGAGAGAAAAGGAAAATTAACTAAAGGCACTGTTGCTAGGCAGACTTCAGGAGGCAACAGAGAACCTGCAGTTCAGAAGATAAACACCGGAGGGCACCCCAACACAAGAAAACAGGAACCATGACTTCTAAGGCAAAAATTGACGCCGAAGAACAAATCAAAGAAGCTGAACACAGGCGACAACTGGAAATAAAACAAAAAGAGATGGAGATGAAAGAAAGAGAAGAACAGATCAAAGAGGCAGCACACAAAAGAAAACTAGAAGAAGAAGAGATGGCCTACCGAAGGAAACAAGCAGAAGATGAGTTGGCCCACAGAAGGAAGCAAGAAGAAGAGGAGGCGGCCCACCACCGAGAAATGGAAAAACAACAAAAAGAGAATGAAGAGAAGGAAAAACAGAGAAAACATGAACTGGAGTTGGCAAAAGCTGGGCTGCCTGTGCCAGCCAACCCTAACAACCCGGCACCAAATATTGCTCCACAGCACAGAAAATTTCCCACCTACAAGGCAAGTGATGACACCGAGGCCTTCTTGGAAAATTTTGAAAGAGCCTGTCTTGGGTACAGCATTCCCGAAGACCAGTACGTGGTAGAATTGAGGTCACAGCTCAGTGGACCTTTAGCAGAGGTGGCAGCTGAAATGCCTAAGCACCAAATGAATGACTATAAACTTTTCCTAACCAAGGCCAGATACAGGATGGGGATAACCCCAGATCATGCCCGTCGGCGCTTCAGAACCCAAAAGTGGAAACCAGAGGTGTCATTTCCCAAACACGCCTACTACATTGCAAAAAACTATGAGGCCTGGCTAACAGGAAACAACATTCAAACCTTGGAAGAACTGAACCTCCTCATACAAATGGAGCAGTTCTTGGATGGTGTTCCTGAAGACATCACACGGTACATACAAGATGGAAACCCCAAGAATATCGCTGAGGCGGGGGAGATTGGAGCCAAATGGATGGAACTGGCAGAAAGCAAGAAAGCTACTGTCAAGGGGAACGATTACCCCAGGGGGCACACAGACCATAAACCCTACAACCGAGGACAGCCAAAGACCCCACATACCACCCAAGTAAAGCCACAGATACCCTACCCTTCAACCTCACCAGTCTCCAGTAACTCACCTCGGCCCAGTGACCCATCAGATGGAAGATGCTTTAAGTGTAATGAACTGGGACATATCAAGGCCAAGTGTCCCAAGAACACCATGCGAGTGCAATTCATTACACCACCATCACACCAAAGATCCCCAGGCCCGGATGCCTCTCAAATACCCTTGGAGCGAAGGGAAAATTTGAGAGTGGGCGGAAAGAAGGTTACTGCGTGGAGAGACACGGGGGCACAAGTGTCAGCTATCCACCAATCCTTCGTTGACCCCAAATTCATCAACCCAAAGGCCAAAGTTACAATTTACCCCTTCATGTCACAAGCTGTAGACTTGCCTACAGCTCAACTGCCCGTCCAGTACAAAGGCTGGTCAGGAATGTGGACTTTTGCAGTCTATGACAATTATCCTATCCCCATGCTACTGGGGGAAGACTTGGCCAACCAGGTGAGGCGGGCCAAGAGAGTGGGAATGGTTACACGTAGCCAAACCAGGCAAGCTTCCAGACCCATTCCTGTTCCTGAACCGTCCACAGAGGCCCCGTCTGTGTTACCAGAGACCCAGACAGAGGTAGTGGACCCGGATTCCATGCCTACCACTAAAACAGCCACAGCATCTCCAGTCCCAGGCCCGGAACTGGAACAGCAACCAGCACCAACAAGTGCAACTACATCTTCAAACTCAACGCCAGAGGGCGCCAGCGAGCCAAAACTGGCAGAAGCCACAGACAGCCATACCCAAAAGGCTCGGCCAGAGCCTGAAATACCCTCAGGTGCACCAGCGGAAAGCGGTTCACCAGCAACGGAAACAACCCCATCACCTACATCGCTTCCAGAGGGACCAAGCCCAAGTCCACAGTCTGAGGAAGAACTGGTGACCCCAGCCTCAAGGGAACAGTTCCAGACTGAGCAGGAAGCAGATGACAGCCTTCAGAAAGCTTGGGCGGTGGCCCGGAGCACCCCACCGCCTCTCAGCTCTTCTAATCGATCCCGGTTTGTTATAGACCAAGGACTTTTATACAAGGAAATTCTTTCTGGTGGACACCGGGAAGAATGGCAGCCGCAAAAACAGTTGGTGGTTCCAACTAAGTACCGGGAGAAGCTCTTAAGCTTAGCCCATGATCATCCCAGTGGCCATGCTGGGGTGAACCGAACCAAGGACCGGTTGGGGAAGTCCTTCCACTGGGAGGGGATGGGCAAGGATGTTGCCAAGTATGTCCGGTCTTGTGAGGTATGCCAAAGAGTGGGAAAGCCTCAAGACCAGGTCAAGGCCCCTCTCCAGCCACTCCCCATAATTGAGGTCCCATTTCAGCGAGTAGCTGTGGATATTCTGGGCCCTTTCCCAAAAAAGACGCCCAGAGGAAAGCAGTACGTACTGACTTTAGTGGACTTTGCTACCCGATGGCCGGAAGCAGTAGCTCTAGGCAACACCAGGGCTAACACTGTGTGCCTGGCCCTAACAGACATCTTTGCCAGGGTAGGTTGGCCCTCCGACATCCTTACAGATTCAGGGTCTAATTTCCTGGCAGGGACCATGGAAAAACTGTGGGAAACTCATGGGGTGAATCACTTGGTTGCCACCCCATACCACCATCAAACCAATGGCCTGGTGGAAAGGTTCAATGGAACTTTGGGGGCCATGATACGAAAATTCATCAACGAATTCTCCAATAATTGGGACCTAGTGTTGCAGCAGTTGCTGTTTGCCTACAGGGCTGTACCACATCCCAGTTTAGGGTTTTCACCATTTGAACTTGTGTATGGTCACGAGGTTAAGGGGCCATTACAGTTGGTGAAGCAGCAATGGGAGGGGTTTACGCCTTCTCCAGGAACTAACATTCTGGACTTTGTAAGCAACCTACAAAGCACCCTCCGACACTCTTTAGCCCTTGCTAGAGAGAACCTAAAGGATGCTCAAGAAGCGCAAAAGGCCTGGTATGACAGACATGCCAGAGATCGGTCCTTCAAGGTAGGAGACCAGGTTATGGTCTTGAAGGCGCAACAGGCCCATAAGATGGAAGCCTCATGGGAAGGGCCATTCACGGTCCAAGAGCGCCTGGGAGCTGTAAACTACCTCATAGCATTTCCCAATTCCTCACTAAAGCCTAAAGTGTACCATGTTAATTCTCTCAAGCCTTTCTATTCCAGAGACTTACAGGTTTGTCAGTTTACAGTCCAGGGAGAGGATGCTGAGTGGCCTGACGGTGTCTACTACGACGGGAAAAAAGACGGTGGCGTGGAAGAGGTGAACCTCTCAACCACTCTGGAACGTCTGCAGCGGCAGCAAATCAAGGAGCTGTGCACTAGCTTCGCCCCATTGTTCTCAGCCACCCCAGGACGGACTGAACGGGCATACCACTCCATTGATACAGGTAATGCTCACCCAATCAGAACCCCACCCTACCGAGTGTCTCCTCATGCCCAAGCTGCTATAGAACGGGAGATCCAAAACATGCTACAGATGGGTATAATCCGCTCATCTACCAGTGCATGGGCATCTCCAGTGGTTCTGGTACCCAAACCAGATGGGGAAATACGCTTTTGCGTGGACTACCGTAAGCTAAATGCTGTAATTCGTCCGGACAACTGTCCAATGCCACGTACCGATGAGCTATTGGAAAAGTTGGGACGTGCCCAGTTCATCTCTACAATAGACTTAACCAAGGGGTACTGGCAAGTACCGCTAGATGAACCTGCCAAGGAGAGGTCAGCATTCGTCACCCATGCGGGGGTGTATGAATTCAATGTCCTTCCTTTCGGCCTTCGAAATGCACCCGCCACCTTCCAGAGGCTGGTAGATGGTCTACTAGCTGGACTGGGAGAATTTGCAGTTGCCTACCTCGATGATGTGGCCATTTTTTCAGACTCCTGGCCCGAACACCTACTACACCTGGAAAAGGTCTTTGAGCGCATCAGGCAGGCAGGACTAACTGTTAAGGCCAAAAAGTGTCAAATAGGCCAAAACAGAGTGACTTACCTGGGGCACCAGGTGGGTCGAGGAACCATAAACCCCCTACAGGCCAAGGTAGATGCTATCCAAAAGTGGCCTGTCCCACGGTCCAAGAAGCAGGTCCAATCCTTCTTAGGCTTGGCCGGATACTACAGGCGATTTGTACCACACTACAGCCAAATCGCTGCCCCACTGACCGACCTGACCAAAAAGACCCAGCCAAATGCAGTTAAGTGGACTGATGAGTGTCAAAAGGCCTTTACCCAACTTAAGGCAACGCTCATGTCGGACCCTGTGCTCAGGGCCCCGGATTTTGACAAGCCATTCCTAGTAACCACAGATGCATCTGAGCGTGGTATAGGAGCAGTGCTCATGCAGGAAGCAACAGATCACAACTTCCATCCTGTCGTGTTTCTCAGCAAGAAACTGTCTGAGAGGGAAAGTCACTGGTCAGTCAGTGAAAAGGAATGCTATGCCATTGTGTACGCCCTGGAAAAGCTACGCCCATATGTTTGGGGACGGCGGTTCCAACTACAAACTGACCATGCTGCACTAAAGTGGCTTCATACTGCCAAGGGGAACAACAAGAAACTTCTTCGTTGGAGTTTAGCTCTCCAAGATTTTGATTTTGAAATTCAACACATCACAGGAGCTTCTAATAAAGTTGCTGATGCACTCTCCCGTGAGAGTTTCCCAGAATTCAGTAGTTAAAAAGTGTTCTTAAAATGTAGAAGTCTGTTAGTTATATACTTAGGAGTATATGTAAAGGTGTATGTGTTGTATTAATCTGTTTATTTTCAAGTTCTAGAAGGAAATCGCCGCCAGTGAGCTTCCCCACTGTCTGCAATTTGGGGGGCGTGTCATAAACAGATAGCTAAGGGTTAATGTCTCTTTCACCTGAAGCACCTGACCAGAGGACCAATCAGGAAACCGGATTTTTTCAACTTTGGGTGGAGGGAATTGAGTGTCTAAGGTCTTTTGTTTTCTGCCTGCCTGCTTTCTCTGAGCTTTGGAGAAGTAGTTCTACTTTCTAGTCTTCTGTTTCCAAGTGTAAGGACAAAGAGATCAGATAGTAAGTTATATGGTTTCTTTTCTTTGGTATTTGCATGAATATAAGTGCTGGAGTGCTTTGATTTGTATTCTTTTTGAATAAGGCTGTTTATTCAATATTCTTTTAAGCAATTGACCCTGTGTTGTATCATCTTAATACAGAGAGAACATTTGTACTTATTTTTCTTTCTTTTTATATAAAGCTTTCTTTTAAGACCTGTTGGAGTTTTTCTTTACTTCAGGGAAATTGAGTCTGTACTCACCAGGGAATTGGTGGGAGGAAGAAATCAAGGGGAGATTTGTGTGTTGGATTGCTAGCCTGACTTTGCATTCCCTCTGGGGGAATAGGAAAGTACTTTTGTTTCCAGGATTGGGAACAGAGAGGGAGATTCACTCTGTTTGGATTCACAGAGCTGGTGTCTGTGTATCTCTCCAGGAGCACCTGGAGGGGGGAAGGGAAAAAGGATTATTTCCCTTTGTTGTGAGACTCAAGGGATTTGGGTCTTGGGGTCCCCAGGGAAGGTTTTTCAGAGGGACCAGAGTGCCCCAAAACACTCTAATTTTTTGGGTGGTGGCAGCAGGTACCAGGTCCAAGCTGGTAACTAAGCTTGGAGGTTTTCATGCTAACCCCCATATTTTGGACGCTAAGGTCCAAATCTGGGACTAAGGTTATTACCTCAGTTGCAGTAATATCCACTTCCATATCCACATTCCCGTTTATCATCCCTCCATCATCGCAAGGTTCCTCACTAGTCTTATTAAAAACCGAGGCAAAGTACTTGTTTAGATGTTGGGCCATGCCTAGGTTATCCTTAACCTCCATTCCATCCTCAGTGTATAGCGGCCTCACTTCTTCTTTCTTTGTTTTCTTCTTATTTATGTGGCTGTAGAACCTTTTACTATTGGTTTTGATTCCCTTTGCAAATTCCAGTTCAATGTGGCTTTTAGCCTTCCTCACTTTATCCCTACATATTCTGACCTCAGCAAGGTAGCTTTCTTTACTGATCCTGCCTTCCTTCCACTCCCTGTAAGCTTTCTGCTTTTGTCTAATCCCCTCTCTGAGTTGCTTGCTCATCCAGTTTGGCCTGCAACTCCTGCCCATGGTTCTTTTCCCCTTTCTCGGGATGCAGGCTTCCGACAGTCTCCGCAGCTGTGACTTAAAGTAATTCCAGGCCTCCTCCACATTTAAATCCACTAATTCCTCCGTCCAATCCACTTCCCTAACTAATTTCCTTAACTCTTTAAAATTAGCCCTCGAGAAGTCGAAAACCCTAATCGCAGATCTACATTTGTTTATCCTTCCATCTAGTTTGAACTGAATCAGCTCATGATCACTCGAACCAAGGTTGTCCCCTACCACCATTTCTTCTACGAGGTCCTCACTGCTCACCAACACCAAGTCTAAAATGGCATCCCCTCTCGTAGGTGCTTCAACTACTTGATGAAGAAATCCATTCGCTATCACATCCAGAAAAATCTGACCCCTATTATTTGTGCAAGTACTCGTCCTCCAGTCTATATCCGGGAAGTTGAAGTCCCCCATAATCACACATTTCCCCTTTGTGTTTACTTCATTAAAGACATTAAAGAGGTCTCTATCCATATCCCAATCCGATCCCGGCGGTCTGTAGCACACCCCAAGCACTATCTCAGGGGAAGCTCTAGTTGCTTTTTTACCCAGCGTGATTTTTGCCCAGACGGACTCCGTCTTATCCATTCCATCGCATCTTATTTCGCTACATTTAATTTCATCATTGATGTACAAGGCTACTCCCCCACCTTTGCCTTTCTTCCTGTCTTTTCTGAACAGCACATAGCCTTCAATACCCGTGCTCCAGTCATGAGTACTATTCCACCAGGTTTCGGTAATCCCTATAATATCCGGCTTCACTTCCTGCACGAGTAACTCCAGTTCCTCCATCTTGTTACCTAGGCTCCTCGCATTAGTGTACAAACCTTTTAATTTTCGGCGTTTGGCGTCAGTGACATTCTTTCTCCCGTCGTGCACAAACTGTCTGCCACCAGCATCACCCGTTACTCTGGTTTCTACTCCACTATTCCTCCTTGGATCAAATCTTGGGGCCGCAAGGGTATCCCCGCTCACTTTGTTTACTTCCCTCTCCAGGTTATGTTCTGGCGTGGAGATCTCCCGAACATTTCCCAACCATCTCCCCCAACTTTCTAGTTTAAAGCCCTCTTGATGAGGTCGGCGAGCCTCCATCCTAGAATCCTATTTCCCTCCTTGCTGAGATGAAGTCCATCCTGAGCAAACAGTTGTCTATCCGTAAATGCGTCCCAGTGACCGTACATCCCAAAGCCCTCCTTATAACACCACTCCCTGAGCCATCTGTTGATCGCCATAATCTTGTCCCTCCTTCGTCGCCCCGCTCTAGGAACCGGCAGAATCCCACTGAAGATCACCTGAGCCTCGATGTCTTTAAGCCTCTTCCCCAGTCTGAAATAGTCCTCCTTGATACAGTCCAGTGAGTAACTAGCTGTATCGTTCGTTCCCACATGAAGGATAATCAACGGATTTTTTCCCGCTCCCGCTAAGATCGTATTCAGGCTCAAGTCCACATCCTGTATCTTAGCCCCCGGCAGACAGCACACTCTTCTGTTCTCCCGATCCGGTCTAGTTACAGGCCTGTCTACTCTTCTCAGTAGAGAGTCTCCAATCACGTAGACTTGCCTTTTCCTGGTGACAATGCGATTCTCCGGTCTATCCCCCACAGCAACTGGCCGTGATTCCTCCTGATTTGTATTTGACCTCACAATCCTCCTAGGGCTCGTACTTGTTGTTGCCTCCACTGACTGTTCCCCTCCATCTGCAGGACTAGCTGCTTGCCTCTTCTTCCTCGCCGTTACTCCTTCAGCAGCCCGCTGTGTTCCATCTTCATTTCCCAACTCAGCAAACCTATTCCTGAGTTCTATTTGTCCATCGCTGGCCCGTCTTATCCTCTGTCTGGTTCTCCTAGTGACATGCTTCCACCGTCCACTGTCCTCACCCAGCAGTCCCTCCTCAGAGTCCTTAGGTCCTGCTTTTGTCCGCTCGCCTGAGCTTGTCCCCTGTGCCTCATCATGTCTGTGTTCCATCATCTGCTCAAATCCCCTTCTAAACTCAGCCAGAGTTTCCACTTGCATCTCCAGTCCCCTTACCTTTTCCTCCAGCAGCTCTATCAGACGACACTTCATGCAGATGAAACTCCTTTCAGGTGCTCCCTCTAGGACCATGTACATGCCGCAGCTGCTGCACCCAGTCATCCTCAGTGTGTCTGCACCTGCTGCCTCCGCCTCCATCGTAGCGCTGCAACTCTGTGCCACATAATGGTCTAGTCTTCTGTGGGCTGTAATGCTTTGGTCTCATTTTGGTTGTTGGCTTTAGTGTGCAGGTGTTAGGTGGTGTTGCTGGCCTGCAATATTCAGGAGATTAGACTAGGTGACATAGTGGTCCCTTCTGGCTTTAAACTCTGTGCCTCTACAAGTACACATTCTCAAAAGTGTTTAGCAACCACAAGTCTCCACTGTGATACATGTGGATAGATTTTTCAGACAGCTCAGCACCCAGTGTGGCAAGTGCTTTTGAAAACCTGACCTTATTTTACGGGCTTCACAGAAAATAAAATGGTGGCTGATTCTTCAGGCCTTGTTATTTGTTCTGGCTTCTCTGACTTTATGCCATGTGAAAGGAGAAGACAGAATATGCTGAGAATGACAACCTATATGTTGTCATAAAATGACTTCCTGCTGCTTACCTGGTAGACAGTTCTTTTCTCCACCTCATCCATCTTATAAAAAGATACAAGACACATGTTTTCCTATTGTTAGTTAGGGATCCCAGAGCTCATTCACAAGTCAGACTGACCAGTAAGTTATCCTACAGAAACAACAAAGGCAGCACCCTGAACATCCTGGCCAAATTCATCCCTGGTGTAAACCAACTGATGGCAATGAAGTTAGACTAGGGATGAATGTGGTCCAATGAGCTTATTTCCATTAGGTTGAGTCTGTGGGGCCTTCCCTTCTGAATAGGAAAGAGGAAAATGGAAAAAATAAATTGCTCAACAGCTGTGGATGAATTTAATGTTGCAGAGGGACACTGTGCATTGTTCAATAAAACACTTCATCTTGATGGTGTCGCTCAGCTCTAGACTCTGCTTCCACAGTTAGGTGAGCCTCAGGACACTGTGTGCTGGGAGTAATAAAGGCATTGATAGAGCAGTATGTATGCTGTTTGTGTAGAGATTAACTGATCCACAAGACTCGTCTACTAAGAAACTATGCTTATGTTTTGCAGCTACATTGGAAGGAAAACCTACCCCAGAAGAGTCTGGAGGAGAAAACAGTACCAACTAGCTGCATCTCTGCTCTGGCAGTTTGTTCTATCCCTGACAATGGAACAATCAATGTAAATAATCCATTAGCTGTTTACAGAG
This sequence comes from Gopherus flavomarginatus, assembly GCF_025201925.1. Taxonomy (NCBI): domain Eukaryota; kingdom Metazoa; phylum Chordata; order Testudines; family Testudinidae; genus Gopherus; species Gopherus flavomarginatus. Next base: position 180,702,773 of record NC_066618.1, read on the forward strand.
AATAACTTTCCTTACTCTGGCCCCTATTTCTTTTTTCTGCATGCTCCTCCATGAGGGGGCACATTGCTCATCTGAAATATTAGGAAGCAACTGCTCTTTTCACTGTTAGGTGTATGTCCAAAGCTTAATTTATGCTAGGGCTTGCCAGTGCTTAGTCCTGGAACCTCTAGGCTTGGCAGGTCATAGGTCCAGCACCTCTGGGCTTGCCATGTCAATTATGAAAGTAAAACAATTGCATGAGCCCTGGTACTTCTTGCGTTACAAATTAAGAACTGTGTATGTCCCTCAGCCAAAGAGAAAGTGACTCAGACTATAGAATGAATCTAAGATATGCCTGGAGGAGCTTCAGGATTCCTCAGTGTTTTCAATGGGGAAGTTGTTGAGTCAGGTAAGTCTAAACAGCTAATGGGAATAGAATGTAACACTTAGCAAAGGAGGACAACTCAGTTAGATAGGGAATAAATTAACCAGGGAATGTTCCTAATCATGTTCTCTCCATAGGACAGAACTCCATAACTGTATGGGGAAGGGAAAGGGGAATTAGCTCTGAATGGGAGTCAGTTATTTAATGATCACTGTGCTGTAAAATATACTTAATGACGTGATAAATTACTTTCTGGGTACAGAGACATGTGCAATAGGATGGAGGATGAGTTGTGATAGGATCCCTGGGGTGCAATCTGAACTGCGAGACCACTGGGCCCTCTGTCCCAGCCTCCCTCTCACACCGATGCTGTGACAAGCTGCAAACCTCTGTCAAGTACTGCACTTACACAGACATCCACAGGAAGGGACACACCCAGCTGAGTTACATGAATGCTTCTCCCAGCCACTCATGAACTAACAATTGAGAGGCTCCAGCCAATTCCCCCACAGCTCCCCAGCCTTGCACCCTGACCAGTGTAAGTTTATAACCCAGTCCACCCACCCTCCGCGTGGTGAGGACACACATCAACTTTTGAACCTGAGCTGAGGTTTCCCAAGCACTTCAAGCAAAATACACTGTTTTAGGTAAATTATAAAACAGATTTATTAACTATAGAAAGAGACGTTTTAAGTGATTATCAAGTTGTAAGCGGAAAAGAGCCGAGAAAGTTACCAAAGAAAGCAAAAGAAAAATGTACAATCTAACTCTTAAACCTTATTACATTAGGCAATATTTAGACCAGCAATTTGCTCATCTCACAGGATGTTACAGTTCTTAATACACAGGCTTCCCCTTAAGTCCTGGAACAGTTTCCTCAGCTGACCTTCATCTTCTCTTCTTTCCAGTTGCTTTCAGTGAAGGTGAGGGAGGAGAAAAGCAAAAACATGCTGTCATAGTGTCCTATTTTATATCCTTAGACCATGTGCCTAGAAGATATGTCCTGGTGGTCTTTGCTGAGTCACTGGACTGGGCAATCCCCCAGGTGTGGTCTTGTGCAACTGAGCCATAGAGTTGAGCACTCCCCACTGTGTTGTGCTTGGGCAACTGTCATTGGATTGTAAATCCCTTGATTATAGCTCCCCTACTGATTAATGGTTATTGAACACACTCCTAGGCATGGGTCCTTTGTATGTTACTAGCAAACTTACAGCATATTTCAGTAACAACCATACAGCAAAACTCATAGCTTCATATACACTAATGAATACATATTTGGATAGAATCATGGATTTCAGCAGATCATGGCCTTTTTTATATCTTACATGGCATGCTTTGTATGAAATATATCATAACTATGTGAATGATGAATACAGGGGTTCCAGAGTGCTGCTTTGAGGCACAGGGTGTCATAGAAGTCCATTATCTACAATAGGTTGCCACAGGAAGTAGATGGGTCAGTGAAGGAACGTCAGTGAAGATCAGAAGAATTTACCTGTCCGGAAGATCCTACTCTTTGCAGATTAAACAAACTGTGCCCTAGTTCGTAAGACTTCAATATACCATTAGAAATATATTGGTTCACTGGAGTGGAGTTGCAGTCCTTTAAATTAAATGCAGTGCCTGCCTCGCCTAGTCCATGAATATAAAATCTCCTGCCCCCTTTCTGAAGTGCAAGGTTCTAAAACATGAGTGCTTTCCCCCAGAGTGTTAACTTTCCAGTACCTGTAGAGAAGGCACAGAATAGCAATGGATACTTGCTTTCATGGATTACTGATCTTGGCATGGTGCTATGCCTGTGATACTAGGTCCATCAGCAGGCAAAAAAAAATCCCTTAGGCGCTGCTAGCCTGCATCCCTTACATAGGTGCTATCCCTGCACTCTTGTGAAAACCCAGATGGTGAATCTCATATGAGCTCTAGTTTCTTTTTAATGGTTCTGAGTACACTTTGCATGTGATTCCAAGACTTAGGCTCTTTGATGGCAGCTGTTATTGGCCATGGTCCCATGACGAAAGAGATGTTGCAAACTTTGATAGCTGACACAAGTGATGAAGCACGAAGTAAAACTACTATCGTTGAACAAGATATGAACACAATACAACCCTTGAAATTTTTATTTCTCATGACTTACATAATCCTGTTGTCTTGAAGCCTACATGAAGAGGCAAAACAGCTTCTTAACCTCTATTGCATTGGTTCCATGTTCCCATCTCGGGGGGAAAACATGTTGACTAAATGTCCACTAGCTAATCAGCTCAGACCTGTGACCCTTCGTTGTTATGAAAATCGTTGCTAGCACTATTAATAACTGAGTAACATATTGCAGTAGTATTTAAAGACCTCAGTCAGGTTAGGGCCCCATTGTGCTAGTGCTATACATACATATAATAGAGACTGTCCTTGCCCTGAAGAATTTACAACCTAAGTTATTTTTTTGTATCCCTTCACTTATAAAACTAGGTGCCTTAGCTACTATTAGCCCAATTGTGCAAGGCACAGAAAGAAGAAAAACAACTAACGTGTGTAAAACTCCCCTAAACATTACCAGAAATAGCTTTTCTGGCCACAAATTGTCATAACTTGAATATGTGATATCTCAGGCAGATCCCAGGCTAGAACCAAGTGCTGTGTTTTCCATCCAAATGCTGGGAATCTCCCCTTTCAACCGTATAAACTCCTGTTTCAAGCTCTGCAGGGTTATGCAATGTCAGACCTTAAACCTGTCACTGCTCGTTGACTGTCTGGGCTTCAGAGGATTTGGGGAGGTATGCGTGAGCATGGGGGGAAGGGAATCCGCATTTGGCAGAAAGATGGAAATATTTTTGTCAGCTGTGTGATGATGCTTGGGCGCTTGGAATGTTTAGAGTAAGTCCCAGTAGAGGTAATTTAGCACATAGCTCTGCAATTTACCATGTAGTTTAGGCTGAAATGTCTAAACAGCCAAGTACAATGTGCAGAATAATGTCCTTAAGGTGCCCTCTAGTGGCTTGTAGCAGAGATTGTCTATCAAAGCAAAACAAAATTCCATTTGACTGAATTTATTACAAGGCAGAAGGCCCCAACCCCTCAGTCCAGACAGCAATTGAAGAAGCCATTGCAACTATTCACATTCAGCAGCATAGAATGTGAAAAGTAAAGAATGCATCTCAGCTTGGCCTCAAGATCTGTGCAGAATGGGGAGACAATCCCCACTGTTCAAATGCCACAGAAGTCTGGATGCTAATATGACTGGTGCAGCTGGCTATGAAAAGAAAGTGGAAATTAAACCAACAAATGGATCTCTGAATAGTTCTTTTTTTTTAAAGTGCAGCAGCAGCACATGGGGATAATTTCATTTATTCTCTTACAAAGTATCTAGGTACAAGAACTGTGGTGTTGAAACAACTGGAGCTCAAGTTACAGGGCCAGATCCTCAGTGCTAGTGCAAATTGGTGTAGTAAATCATAGAATATCAGGGTTGGAAGGGACCTCAGGAGATCATCTAATCCAACCCTCTACTCAAAGCAGGACCAATCAAGGCAGATTTTTACTCCAGTTCCCTAAATGGGAACCTCAAGGATTGAACTCATAACCCTGGGTTTAAGCAGGTCAATGCTCAAAGCAGTGAGCTATCCCTCCTCCCCAGTCAACAGAACTATGCCAAATTACACCAACTGAGGATCTGGCCCATAGTTTTCTAGCTAGAGTATCATAGTTTGGTTGAAAGGTAAACAAAACACAAATCAAGCAATTCCATTTTAAATCTCAAAATACATTAAGTGAATTAATTGTGTCGTGTGAGTTACTAAGTTCTAGACAGGCTCCTAGTGTTTAATTGTTACTGGTTGTGTTTTTGAATCTTTACATTGGCATTAGTTCCCAATAGAACTCATCAGTTTTGACTACAGAAGAACTTCAATGTTACCAACACCAGAGTTACTAACTGACCAGTCAATCACATATCTCATTTGGAACCAGAAGTACACAATCAGGCAGTAGCTGAGACAAAAAAAAAAAAAAAAAAAAAAAAGCAAATACAGTACAGTACTGTGTTAAATGTAAACTACTAAAAAAACAAAGGGAAAGCAGCATTTATCTTCTGCGTAGTAAAATTTCAAAGCTGTATTAAGTCAATATTCAATTGTAAACTTTTGGAAGGGCAACCATAATGTTTTGTTCAGAGTTACAAATGTTTCAGAGTTACAAACAATTTCCATTCCCAAGGTGTTGGTAACTCTTAGGTTCTGCTGTATTGGCTGTTTGCCACAGCTGGCAAAAGAGTAGTAATAATTCAATATGACTGAATCATAAAATTTTAAAATTCAGAAGACCACGGAGCAATCTCAAAACTTTATAGTCATTTTTTAAATCTATGTTTAAATGTTAAGACCACTTTGTATTCATTCCCACTTCTAACTTTCTTAATTTCTTCCAGGTTCTTCTCCAGCTGTTGGAATCAATGGCAGATCCACTTCCAGCTCCTATTGTGCAGCTCTGTCATGGCAGTGGGAGACAGCACTTGCTACTAGAGAGTGAAGATCTGCTAAATCATCATAGATACAAACTTTACAAGAACACAAGGTTGGCAGAACTTGCTTCCTTCCCTCCTTAGTCAGGGCTGTCAGTGCAAACCCATAGAACACATGAAATTGGTACTTTGACAAACCAGCTGGCCAGGCCTGAAGTTCTTGGATTGAAATCAGAGTTCTCAGTCTCCTAGGGGGACTGCCTGGTTGATGACAGAGAAAAGAAGCAACTTAGCTAAGGTCACCCAGCAGCTCTAGGAGTAGAAACCAGGTCTCCTAAGTCCCAGTCCTTCACCCTTTCTACTGTGCTACACTAGCTCTGCAAGATAAGTGGAACCAATCGCAGTCATTTAGAACCTACATGAAAAGAGTGATTGGTCCTAAAAGAGTTCACTATAGTCAACATTTGTAATGGTAATTCATTTTTTAAAAACTATATCATGTTTTGCAGCATAGTAAAGGGACTTTGCAGTTCTGTTACCTTGTGAGGCTAGTTTGTGAATGAGTGCAGTGTGACCACAATGGCCAGTACTTTCTTTAACTTTAAACATGTGCTTAAGATCCATTGACGTCAATGACACTTAAGCATGTGCTTTAAGTTAAACATCTACTTAAGTGTTTGTCTGGGTATGGATGCTTTCCTGGTGTGGGGTCATTTATTGGCATAATCTTGAGAAATACACTATTTATACAATTAACATGTTCATGCTGTTGTGATATCTATTTCTAATAACTTGGGAGGCACTCAGATGCCATGGTAATGGGAAGCCAGAAGTACTTCATAACCTGCCAAGACCTAAATGTATGACAGAATTTGTGACCAAAATCCAAAATGAAGGTCATGCAAAAATCATTCAAGCAGGAAACAAAGTGTTGCAAGAATCATTCCTTTGATGTAAATAACCCTATAAATTCATTTTATTATTATGCATTTCTAATGTATATAATTTTCAATAATAAAAGTGAGGAGACACGCAGTTGTGTAGTTGCAGGTAACTTTGGGACTAAAAGGAGTGACTTCTCTTGAAATGACAGACATTTCACTTGTATGAGGCCAGATCTATAAAGAAGAGATTATTTTACCCTGGTTCTGTTGCTGCACCAAATCATGAACCATAAATACATGCTTGAAGCTGACACATTCCCACACCATCCAACTCTCTAGTTTCTTTGAAAAGTGCTAGAATTCTTTGTGAGGATACTCTTCATGGGGGAAACTTTCAAGCAGCAAAGATTTTTCCCATGAAAGTTTGCCGAAGATTTCAGCTCACCACAGAATATATGCAAAGCAAAATGCAGATGTTTTTCCAAGTTCTGCTCACATGACCTTTAATTAAAAATGTTTCCCTTTAAAACTTGTGGCCTATAAGCATGCCTGGGGGAGTTGACCACAGTCATTTAGAAATCAAAAACTCTAGACATGTGGCTGAAATATGGCTGGGAGAAAAATAGAACAAAATAAATTAACTGACACTGAGAGTAACTTGAAATGCAACTGTTTAATTATGATGTTTTCCAGCAGGATGTTGGAGATTGAGGAAAGAAGGGAAACAAGGTACAAGCAAGTTGATTTTGCAGTTTTGAGTAATTTATGCAGTGCTGCATATTGTCATTTATTATTTTTATTTAGCTTTTGGTTTGCAAAATGCACCTATCAGGCTCTCCGAGCATTTGTACATCATATGAAACACATTAAATAATGACATCAACAATTAACTAAATTGACTCCGTTTGCCATTTAAACAAGTCAGTGAAATCCCCAGATCAAAAAAAGTTTGAATACATTAAAAATTTGCACACTGAAATTGTGAAAATGGAGTTCTTCTAATTATTCTCGTTAATGGCATCCTTTTAGTTTTTCTCTTGGCAGAGAAAGAAACGACTGAGTGGACACTGAGACTCAATCAGTCTCCTATCACTGAAAAAATTCTTCTACTCAGGGATGAGGTTGCATGGTTGCACTGCCATAGTACAGCTTGTGCTGTTCTCAGAAGGAAGCTTGATGCTGGAACAAGTGGGCCACTGCCCCACATAGAAGAAAATAAAATTAATGTACAATAAAATTACTTTAATCTTAAATTGCTTCACCAGTCATTGCTGTTCAATGGAATAGCTTTTCCAGATGAAGGAACCATAGTGGGCTGCTGTTTCACTGCCCTGAACTGTATATGTGGAATATGCACATTCAAGTCAGAGACTCCAAATCAGCAGCTTTGTAGTGAATAGCTCAGTAACCACAGAAGAGTGCTGAGGACCATTTTCAAAAGTACCTTTAAATAATAAACTTGTGTATGTGACCCATTAAGTTACAATTCACAGCACCTCACTCACAATTTTGATCCAAGGCTTCCACTGCCTGGTCTGTAGCTATACAGAAAATGTTATTCTTTCAGGCTGTCAACTTGGCAGCTTTTACAGCACAGTATTCTTGCAAAATCTCCTCAGACCTAGAGCATACTCCCAGCTTTCTCAGCTCTCCTGGCCAATCCATGGGACAGAGGTGCAGCTATGACTGAGCTCATTCTGTTCTCCAAGTCAGCTGCTCCAAAGGAGAAGCTTTAAGATGCAGACCCTTGCTTCTTTGAGAGCTGGAGCTGCTATCTGAACAGTCATTACATGGGTTGAATAAGATGGAATCCTTTTTCACTTCAACTGCCCTGCATGGGCATGATAGCAAGGCACAATCTAGGCCTTGAGGGTTTAGCACATGATTTCCTCTGATTTTATTGCACATTGAGTTGCTATCTAAAACCTCAGGCATCACTCTGAAAACCACTTTGCATTGCATTACAATTTGAAAAGTATCTGCAGTACTTATTATCCCTTTGATAAACCAGGCTTCTCTCACATTTTTTTTGGTAAGGAGCTGTTTTCATTGCTGCTCTGCTAATATTTTGCATATTCATATTAAATAAAACACTGCTGTAAATATCTTTCTTACATCACTTCCCATGGGTCCAGATATTAGTCCAAGTTAGATATGCAGCTGGCTCCCCGCTTTCAAAGCTTCGCTCTGGATCATGGCCAGAGCCTTTGCAAATAAACTCTGAGGGTTTCTACAAACAGTGAACAGAGGCTACTGTAACCATCTCTGTTATTCATCATCAACTCCTTTACTTATTGGAATTCTGTAGACTTAAAAACTAGCCAGATAGTCTTCTTGGAGACATATAATCTATCCCAAAATAAAACAGAAGTAATTAAAAAGGCCTTATGACTTGCCAAGAAGGGTAATGATATTAATTATACAGTAAAGAATAACCTGTGTTCTTTTGTTGCTTTAAAAGATTAAAATAGTCTCCTCAAGCCAAACAAGTAAGTCCAGGCAATGAACTGTATATGGTAATTGCAACACTCACTTTGTCATATTGAAGAAAATAACTCCAGATGAAATCCTGGCCCCATTGAAGTCAATGGCAACACCCTCATTGACTTTAGCAGAGCCAGGATTTCACCGTCTATGTTTTGTTCATAGGTGATTGGGTATAGAGACAAGACAGGCTTAAAAGGTGAAGGATATATAGGATTAGCCAGACCTGCTGGACAAATAAGTAATTTAACATAAGACATACTAAGATTCTTAAGGGACGCTAGTATTTCAAAATAACAATGTGTTGAGCCCGTGTAGCAAATTTTAGGTATCCTAAGAGGTGGAGTTTTCCCATAACTTTGAGTAAGATGAATGTGTGTGTTACAGGGCAGCCTGCTCCTTTAAGGGTCAAGAGGCCTTGGGCCAGTCTGCCCTATTAAGTTAGTCTCCTCCATAATTAGCTGCCTCTCAGCCTGGAGGCTGGACAAATAAAGTAGGTGTTAGCCTGATCAACACCTGTGCTTCATAAAAAACATTGAGTAAACTCGGAGAGAGGAACTACAGGAAACAGCTCTGGGACTGGCAAAGGGGCTCTGAGGTAGGGTATGTAGGAAGCAAGGTGGGCTTTGGGAGAAGCTGCTAGAGCTAGTGGGAACCTACTAGGAAAAAGAGTCTCTAGGGAGAAAACCTGGGAGACGGTGCTCTGATAAAAGAGCAAAGAAGAATTCTGCAGGGCCTGGGAATAGGGGTGCAGAGCAGGGAACTTCAGTAAGTGATAGACTATGAGAACAAGAAGTCCTGTAGCACTTTAAAGACTAACAGATTTATTTGGGCATAAGTGGGATTTTTACCCACAAAATCTTATGCCTAAATAAATTTGTTAGTCTTAAAGGTGCCACCAGACTCCTTGTTGTTTTTGTGGATACAGATTAACACGGCTACCCCCTGATACTTGAGACTATGAGAGGGACTCTAGGGAAAGCAGCCTAAGAGTCAGTGCTCTACAACAGAGGAGGGAATGGCTTAAAGGTAGACCAGAAGGAGTCAAGAATTGATCCTAGAAGGTGGACTGACCAATGGGAGCTGCAGGGGTGGCGCCTGTGGATGGGGCTGTGCCTCGGCGCTGGAGGGAGGACATACTTCCAGGAGCTGATTGTGGTAAGTGCTGCCTGGAGCCTGCATCCCTGAGACCACCCCACACCTCAATCCCCTGCCACAGCCCTGATTCCCTCCCACCTTCCAAACCTGATCCCAGCTGAGCACCCTGTTGTACCCCTCACACCCTCTAAACCCTAAGCCCCACCCCAGAACCCACACTCCCCGTGCCCCAACAGCCTGCCCCATCCCTGATCACCCCCCTGTCCTCTGAACCAATTGGCCCTAGCCTGGACCACCCTCCTGTACCCCAAACCCCTCATCTCCGGCCCCACCCCAGAGCTCACACCCACAGCCGAAGCCCTCACACTCATCCCTCTTACCACAAACCCCTGCCCCAACCCTGATCTGCCTCCCGCCTTCCAAACCCCTCGGTCCCAGCCTGGAGCCCCCTCCTGCACCCCAAGCCCCCAGCCCCACTCCAGAGCCGTCATACACACCCCGCACTCCAGCCCAGAGCCCCCTCCTGCATCCTGAACTCCTAATTTCTGGCCCCACCCCAAAGCCCGCACCCCCAGCTGGAGCCCTTATCCCCTCCCTCTCCCACACCCCAACCCCTAGTTTTGTGAGCATTCCTGGCCCGCCATATAATTTCCATACTCCAGTGTGGCCCTCAGGCCAAAAAGTTTGCCCACCCCTGATCTAGACCATCCCTGACAGGTGTTTGTCTAACCTGCTCTTAAAAATCTCCAATGATGGAAATTCCACAACCTCCTTAGACAATTTATTCCAGTGCTTAACCACCCTGACAGCCAGGAAGCTTTTTCTAATGTCCAACCTAAATTGCCATTGCTGCAATTTAAGCCTATTGCTTCTTGTCCTATCCTCTGAGGTCAACAAGAACAATTTTTCTCCCTCCTCCTTGTAACAACCTTTTAAGTACTTAAGCTGTTATCATGTCCCTTCTCAGTCTTCTCTTCTCCAGACTGAACTAACCCAATTTTTTCAATCTTCCCTCATAGGTCAGGTTTTCTAGACCTTTAATCATTTTTGTTGCTCTTCTCTGGACTTTCACATCTTTCCTGAAATGTGGTGCCCAGAGCTGGACACAATATTTCAGCTGAAGCCTAATCAGCACGGTGTAGAGCAGAAGAATTACTTCTCGTGTCCTGCTTACAACACTCCTGCTAATACATCCTGCTAACAGAGAATGATGTTTGGGTTTTTTTGCAACAGTGTTACACTGTTGACTCATCTTCAGCTTGTGATCCATGACCGCCAGACCTCTTTGTGTAGTACTTTTTCCTAGGGCGTCATTTCCCATTTTGTGTCTGTGCAACTGATGTTCCTTTCTAAGTGGAGTACTTGGCCTTGTTCTTATTGAATTTTATCCTACTTACTTCAAACCATTTCGCCAATTTGTCCAGATCATTTTGAATTTACTTTGTCCTCCAAAGCACTTGCAACCCCTCCTAGCTTGATGTCATCCACAAACTTTATAAGTGTACTCTTTATGCCATTATTTAAATTGATGAAGCTATTGAACATAACCGGACCCAGAACTGATCCCTGTGGGATTCCACTTGATATGCCCTTCCAGCTTGACTGTGAACCATTGATAACTACTCTCTGGAAAATTTTTCCAGCCGGTTATGCACCCACCTTATAGTAGATCCATCTATTGTATCTCCATCTATTGTATACATGCATCCATATATTTCCCTTTGGCTTGTTTGGCCTTGTGAACCATTGATAACTACTCTCTGGAAACAGTTTTCCAACCGGTTATGCACCCACCTTATAGTAGATCCATCTATTGTATCTCCATCTATTGTATACATGCATCCATATATTTCCCTTTGGCTTGTTTGGCCTTTTGTTACCCTGGAAGGGAACTGAACTTGAAAGGTTTACTAGCTGTAGGTACAGGCCATGTAGGCTGCTACAGGATTGGAACAACAGCGAATAGGGGGTGCTAGAATAGAAGAACTTCTGTAATGCTGTGCCCTGGCATGAAGGAATGCTCTAGTGGGGAGTTCCCCACTTACAATGTGCTTTACAAAAGTATTGTAGAGGTACCTAAAGATATTCAGTGGTTTTAAAAATTCCAGACTTGTCCCCAGAGTAGAGTACATATTTTGTAATAAAGAACATTTACAGGAAGATATTGAAAATAGCTCTACATTTTTGAAGTGCTAGCTAAACTTAATGTCCTTTATAAGGAGCAGCTGAATGGTTGTTTGATGAAAGCATTCTGTTTTTCTATTATGATCAGAAAGTAGGGGTGCATGCTGATCTGTAGTGATTAAGGATTGACTCGTGGTTACAGAAAGACTTTTTAACACCACCAAGACAGGGACCATTAACACCCTCCCTACACACACACACACAAATCATGAACACCAAAGATTGGGGCCTACTGCAGTTATAAAATATGCAGCTTCCTAGGGTTTCCCTGTATGGAGTTATATTCATTAGAGAGGAGCATATGCCCCACAGTAGTATGCACACAGACTGTTTATTTTAAAATCCTCTTTCTCTAAATGCTTTCTTCCTACTGTTACAATAAATAATACTTTGGTTTGAAGAAAGTTGTTTTGTCTCTGCACATCACTAGTCACAGACCTCTAGGTAGAAGAACCACAGGTGCCTGAACTCAGTTTGACCTGACCATAGTTGACACATGGACCCTTGTGGCCAAAGACCTGGTCTGCAAATAGCAGACTGCAGAATTCCACCTTAAACTAGGTAAAAAGATGATGCCTGAGGCAGTACACCCAGAAAGATGACAAAGTACAGCTAGCCCTGTAACCATGACACTAGCTACCTCACAAACTTTTCCCAGGGTGAAATAAAAAATTACTATTACTAGGTACACTAACTTAAATGTAAACATCTGTTAGAAGAAACTTGTTGCCAAGTGTCATAACATGGGCACATTTATCAAACAATGTACAACACACAAAGCTGTTTCGATTTCACAAGCATAGCAAAGCTAATCATCCTTATCAGAAACATAATTAGAATAATCTGTTACTGGCCACTCTGTCAGAGTTGCCTTTTAAGCCAGTGCATTGAATATGAAAAAGTTGTATGAAGAACTTGCTCTCAGGTTTGCATTCAAATACATAGCATCACTGTCCAGGTGTATATTTATACTGAAGCACTGCTTTCTGTTTCTCTGTATTTCCTCCCATCTCAGGAGTGGGGACTGTATCATCACTTGTGGGCAATTGGTAACATCAAGCATATTAACAAATCTTCCTATGTCAATGTGATGGGTTCGGTCACAGAGACCCCCTTGGGACTGTCACCTGATGTGCTGAGACTACCTCTGAGCCAGTTTGGGCCTCCACAACCCTGCCTTGTTGAGCCAGACACAGCAGTCTGCTCCAGCACAGACCCAGGGTCTGAGCCACACACCCCAAAGGTGCAGACTTAACTGAAAACAGCTTAAGAAGTGCTCCTGTCTCCAGCACCCAGCTCCCAGGGGGATCAAAACCACAAATGAATCGGTAAACTCATAAATTGTCCACTCTCTATAACACTGATAGAGAGATATGCACAGTTGTTAGCTCCCCCAGGTATTAATTACTTACTCTGGGTTAATTAATAAGCAAAAATGATTTTATTAAGTATAAAAAGCAGGATTTAAGTGCTTCCAAGTAATAACAGACAGAACAAAGTATCGGTAAATTACCAAGCAAAATAAAACAAAACACGCAACTCTAAGCCTAATATATTAAGAAACTGATTACAGATAAAATCTCACCCTCAGAGATGTTCCAATAAGCTTCTTTCACAGACTGGACACCTTCCTAGTCCGGGCCCAATCCTTTCCCCGATACAGTTCTTGTTAGCTCCAGCTCAGGTGGTAACTAGGGGATTTCTCATGAAACTCCTTTGTTCTGTTCCACCCCCTTTTATAGCTTTGGCACAAGGCGGGAATCTTTTGTCTCTCTGGGTCCCCACTCCTCCTTCACCAGGTTTAAGATGAATTCCAGTACAAGGGGACATGGTCACATGTCCTGTGAGACCCCAAGCCTTCATTCTTCCTGGCCTGACAAACAGGAAGGCTTGCAAGTAAACAGATCCATTTACAAACAATTGTCCTAGTTGATGGGAGCCATCAAGATTCCAAACCACCATTTATGGCCCACATTTTGCATAATTACAATAGGACCTTGGAGTTATATTTCTTATTTCTAGTTTCAGATACAAGAATGATACTTCTATACAAATAGGATGACCACACTCAGTAGATTATAAGCTTTATAATGATACTTTACAGGAGACCTTTAGCATGAAGCATATTCAGTTACATTATATTCACACTCATTAGCATATTTTCATAAAATCATATGGAATGCAACGTCACAGTCATAAAAAATCCCTCTTTTACCCATTGCTTATGTTCTGGAAAAGAGGGAAAAATATTGGAGTAATCAAGATGTTTCTGCATAGCTTTTTGGAAACCATGCAAATGGCAGCACAGAGAGGATTAGGACATAATGCATTAATTATATCCCTAGCCACTCATTTTTCCATTACAGATAGGGTTGACAGATTATTTTTCAAACATGGTAATAATTGCTCTATGCCTTATAAAGGGCCCAAAGACTCCATTTACAGGTCACTCAGGTCTATCTCCCAGAAAAGCTGCACCCTTTGTGCTTGATGCTTATTTTACTTATTTGGCAGAAATCTGTAGTGATTCCACACTGACACTAGTGTAAACCCAGTGTGAGGTTACAAACAGCCCATCTACAACTGGGTATGCACTCAAGTACGATAGACCTTCTTTGTGATCACCTGCCATCCTTGTCACTTTCCATTAAGAAGAAAGTTAACACGGGCATATAATTAAAAGGCATAGCCATTTCAACCAATATTTGCCTGTAGCTAAAGGATGTAAAAAATTACTACTTGGTAATCAATTCAAAATAAAAGACTAGCAACACTTTAAAACAAACAGTTTGGCTCCAGGGAAAACAGCATTACTTGGTCATCTATATCTACATCCTACATATATACAATCTACATTAACACAGAGGGTGTTCCCATTACAAAATTATTAACCAAAAAGCCTATATTGGCACTTCCATTACATGCAGTAACAGAGAGAGGAACTCAGAGAAGTGGCTGTTTAACAGTAGTGTTCATATATCACTAATGTAGAAGCATTGCACGAAAGCATATTCTCCTATGGTTTGCTATTACATATGTAGACTATCAGAATAAACTGAAAGCAGAAGTTCATCCTCCCAGCCTCTAAGTAATGAATTTTTTTCAATTAATAAACAATTACCATTGAACCAGGCTGCAATGTACCTACATGTTATTAAAATGTTCTGTATTACTGTAATTACTGAACAGCTGTCTGCCAGTTAAATGGTAGATGGGGGTCACCTGCTCAGTTGATACAATCACTTGATGAGTGTGGCAAAGCTCAGCAGGGTAACCAGGGTAACAACACTAAACTTGTTGAAAATTTCAGTGATAGCTTCCAGTTGGCTACCTCTGACTATAGAAGTACAGTTTTATGACAAAGATCAGAAAAAACAAAAGGAAAGAAAAGCTGGACTTCCCCCTAGTCCATTCTGCAACTTGTCGAATGACCACACAAGAAGAAGGCTTGTAGAACTGGATCTGTGGCTATTCTCAGTGACTAATACAGGGTGCAACAGTGCAAAGGACTCAGCAAAACTCTGATAGCACATTACGGAAATATAAGTAAGACAAAGGAGATGGGGAGCAGAATACTACCTATAGACTGCAGTGGAGCTAGTAGCTGAATGACTGATGCAGACATGAGTAGTATGGAGAAGCTGGCTTGATCAGTCTAACAGCTGATCAGAAATGGAAAGTGTGGAAAATGATCACAAGGGATATGAGTGCTCAGGGTTAATGCCATTACAAAATTTGGAGTTAAACAGAAAATAGAGATATGTGATTAACATCCAGTGTGCAAGAACATTGCCACAAAGTTTCAAATTTAGTGTTTGAGGACTACGTTGCAGCTCTTAGAGAAGACATGAAGGTAGTATACAATTTTTGCCTAGCAAGTGTTACATAGTTTTTTAAATATTACCAGTTTCCTGTTTTTGACCTGTATCGCCGCAATGAGTCTGTCTGCAGCACGCTCTTGAAAATGTCACTTTGAACGATCTTAGTGCTTACAGACAGATAGATACACATCAAAACCCTTTACTCCCTACTGTTACACGTAATTATTTGAACGAACTGTATTTCATGGGTAACTTACAGGCCATACTGGTGCAGCTGAAGTCAGCTAGATACCTGATTAAATTTTGTCCTATGCCTTGCACTTGACAAAACACAATGTTGGCCTGGTCTATGCACAGGTTTTTAATCAGGATAACTACATGTGTTAGGTATCAGAGGGGTAGCCGTGTTAGTCTGGATCTGTAAAAGCAGATTAGTCTATAAGATGTTAGTCTATAGTCTATAAGGTGCCACAGGATTCTTTGCTGCTTTTACATGTGTTAGGAGTGTGATTTTTAATGGCATTAACATAGGTGCTAGAACTAGGGCTGCCGCAACACCCCCTGTCTTGTTTGGTTCAATGGATCTCAGCACCCCCACTATAAAAATTGTTTCAGCGTCACTGTTGGAATAGTGATACTACTCCTAGTGTTGCAGTACAAAGTACAAACTCCTAGTTATAGTGATACAAAGATGTTGTTTTACTCTGGCTTATTTCTCTTCTATGAAAGGAAACAGTATACTGGAATAATTGTGTCTATAACTGAGGGTGGGCCCGGAAACCCAATAGGTACAACAGAGGGTGGGGCTGCACTGCTTTAACTTTCCTGGTATAATTAAAGTGACATAACCCTTTCATCAAGTAAAGGTGTCAGAGGGCAATACAAACAGAGATTAAAAACCAGCAATGCCTGTCTGACTCGCAAAGATTAATATTTAATCCCAGTCACTTTCCCTAGAGCTCATGAAGACTCACTGCCACCAATGTAGTGTCATGCAGTTGTTAACAGTGCCTAGTATAAAGATGGCACCTAAAGCAGCAACAGGGGGCAGTTCTTCCGGGGGTATTGACAGGGAGGGAGCACATTCTCCTGCTCTCTCACAGAGGCGGCCTGGAATAAGGGCTGGCACACCCAGTAGAAGACTGGACTCTGTATTTCCTGGCCCAAGGACAATCGCATGATCTGGGTCCAGGGGCTAACAATGGTCGATACTCCTATTACATGCCAGAGCTCAGCACCTACTGGCTCCATTTACAGCTGCCTCCTCAATGGCCCTCCGCGCCCCCGACAGCTGAAGCGGTGACTATCTTCTCTCAGGACAGCCTGCAACTTCAGTGGTGGTGAAACAAGGTGGGAACAACTGGACCGTGGCCATTCTAAAAGAGAGCAGAGATCAGCAGCTGCTCAAGCCACGTGGGAGCTGGTCAGTGCGTGCGTGTCACAGCTGGGTCTCGCTGCGCTGCGCCGCGCCTTGCGCGCTGGCACCATCCGAGTGCCTGGGGGCAGCGCTGCGCGGATCCTGGCTTCGGAATCGTGCTGCCGCCCGCGCTGGGGGGAATGTCCAGGCAGCTCATGCGCAACCCTGCGCGCCTCATCTTCAGCGAGGCCCTGGGCAGGAGCCAGGCGGCAACAGCAGCAGGTGCCTCTGCCAGGGAGACCAGCTCCTCCTCGGCCGCAGCAGGAGCAGGGACACCGGGAGACGAAGGTTTGTGTCCCTGCGTCCCCGGCAGAGGGCAGTGCTCACTGGGCTGCTGACGGGACAACACTGATGGGGAGGAGGGAGGCAGGGAGGATCAGCGCCGCAGCGGCGGCTGCTGCCGCACACCGGAGCGTGCGATGTGGAAGCGAAGTCGCCTGCCGACTCCTCCCGCGCATGGGAGCGGCAAAGCCACCCCGTGCCCTTCGCCGCAGTGCGAGAACCCACAGGGCAGCCTGCAGCCGGACCCTCCCCGCTGCTTCGCGCCTGCAGCCGCGCCCACATTGCTGGATTACAAGCGCTGTAAAGCGTCTCGGAGCCTGCGTGGTTTTTAGGAGGCCCCTCACCCCATGGCCCTTAGTAAATGCCACAGTTTAGGCGCTGATCAGTAATAACTCCCTTCGCGTCGAGGGCTTTGGGTCATATAAAATGTCCATTTCTAGGACTTATTATTCTTTTGGGGAGGATCAGCGTTAAATTCTGAGTAATGTGTCCCAATGTGGGAGCTGCGGATTGTAAGCTGATTTATAGGGGGCTCTGAGCAGTTTATTTATTAAACTTGAAAACCAAAATAGGAATTCTTGATTGTTTGGGGACCCAAGTTTTCATGTGTCTTGATGCCATTCCATTTCTTTTGTTGGAAATTTGACCTCAGCATGAAAAACAGCAGTGTACTGTATGCTGAAGACAATGGTCCTGATTTGGTGTTACCCTCTGCCTGCTTTTCCCCCTTAGAGAGCAGCTGATAGCCCACTTCAGCCAGGTTTATGGCCCCCTCGTGTCATCAGGGTGGCACAAAGCTGCTGAGTGTACCAGTGCATCTGACCTGATGGTGCATACAACAGAATGGAGACTAAAGGATAGCATCCTAGTTGGAGAGGTGATGTTTGCAGGACCTCTGTTTATGTTTCCTTCATGAGATAGATGCTTTGCCTAGAGAGAGAGAAGTCTTCACCTTGCACTGGACAAAGTGAAACTGTGATGAAAAAATGGTAAACGATACAGCAGGTTACTCAAGCTTCTTCTTTCTTAAAGAACTGCTATTGGATATAGTGCTCTACTGACTGAGTCCCATCACTAGCTTGCTGTTTCATTTTTGAATAGCAGTGAATTTCTTGATTCTCAAGCCCCATTCTGCTCTCTTCTCCAATCCCTATGCTTCATGAAGGGTGAAGTCCTGTTCTGAGACCTTAAGTGGGATTTGTGTGGGTCAGAGGATTTGTGCCGACTGATCACACAGTTGAATTTCACTCAGAAAGAGTCAAGCTTTAGAACTGTAGCTGGATGACCATGCATTTAAAATGAAATGCTATCTGTGCAGTTTGGGGTAGCTGTAGACTGCCATAAATATGTTTCATAAACTGTGAGAATAAAGGCTGATTTTACTTTAATCACCCTAGGAATGTAACAGTCCCTTGGAAGTGGAGTGTCTTATTGCTGTTGTTACACCCCAAGGGAAAAATCCTGGCTCATAATTGGCTAAAACAGTGATGTGATGAGTTAGTAGACTTCTGCTGTCTAGGCTCCTCAGCGGTGAGCAATATTGAGATCTAGAGCAGTATTAATCAATCAGATCACATATGTCAAACAAGTTTTTACTAGCCTCAAATGCAGCCTATCTGTCTCTAGCCGATCTGACAGCAGTTCTTATTTCTTTCAATATAAAATGTGTAACACCTATCCTGGACTCTAGGAGCCTATGCCAATAACTTAAAATAACTTTAGAAGCATAGCTAACAGCTTCTCCTGTACGCAAAATAACAATAAAATAAAGCCCCCCAAGTGCCCCTTCCTGCACAAACATCTTCCCTTATATCCCCCCAAACTTGTGTAAACAGATAACTATGCAGTATGCCCTGACTGTTCACAGACTCAGGTTGTTTTGGACCAATGGAGGAATTGGGTTCTAAAGCTGAGGGCTCCTCACAGCAAATATCCTGCTGGGAGACCCCCCCTTTCTCCTTTATATGGAAGAACCTCTGCAAATTACAGCTGTGGTAGTGTGGAACATGGAAAAATGTGATCTCTCAGGTCTAAAGGTCTTCCTGACTGTCCCATCAGAAGTGAATAACTGGGCCAGATCTTCAGCTTTTGTAAATCGGATTTGTTCTAGTGAGACCAGGGAAATGAAGCCAATTTACACCAGCTGAGAATCTGTCACATTTATTTTTCTGGACTTCAGGTCCCTATAGACTATGGCTTTAAAGGAAAAACTGTCACATTTTCAGTTACGTACGATGAAAATATTTAGAATTGTCATAAACAGATGGTTAAGGGTTAATGTCTCTTTTACCTGTAAAGGGTTAAGAAGCTCAGTAAACCTGGCTGACACCTGACCAGAGGACCAATGGGGGACAAGATACTTTCAAATCTTGGCGGAAGGAAATCTTTGTTTGTGCTTTTTGTTTTGTTCGTTCTTCGCTCTCAGGACTGAGAGGGACAGGACATCATTCTGGGCTTTCCCAATCTTTCTGAATCAGTCTTTCATGTTTAAAAATTGTAAGTAATAGCCAGGCAAGGTGGATTAGTCTTATGTTTGTTTTCTCAACTTGTAAATGGTTCTTTTGCTGGAAGGATTTTTACCTCTGTTTGCTGTAACTTTGAATCTAAGGATAGAGGGGAGGGTCCCTCTAGTCTATATGAATCTGAGTACCCTGTAAAGCATTTTCCATCCTGATTTTACAGAGATAATTTTTACTTTTTGTTTTTTTAATTAAAAGCTTTCTTTTTAAGAACCTGATTGATTTTTCCTTGTTTCAAGATCCAAGGAATTTGGATCGGTGTGAAGCCTCTCAAGGCAACCCAGGGAGGGGAAAGTCTGGGGGGAAAATGAGGGGGATGGTTAATTTTTCCTTGTTTTAAGACCCAAGGGGTTTGGATCTGGGTTCCCCAGGGAAGGTTTTGGGGGAACAGAAAGTGTGCCAGACACTAAATTCTGGCTGGTGGCAGCGTACCAGACCTAAGCTAGTAATTAAGCTTAGAAGTGTTCATGCAGGTCCCCACTTTTTGTACTCTAAAGTTCAAAGTGGGGGAAAACCCTTGACAAGAATATATGTAAAATTGCAAGTACTGAGCCAAATTCTGCGCTTAGTTTCATTGCTGCTGTTCTGGAATATCTCATTGTAAATTCATGCAGTGCCTAGAATCCTCAGCTATGACTGAGACCCCATTGTACTGGGTACAGTACTCACACTTAGAAGAAACCCCAGAGAGTAAATAATCCAACTTCTTACACTGAGAGCGGAATTGGACTCCTTGGTTTCCTATCTTTGTAGAAAGAGAGAGTTACTGTATCTTGAGGTAAATATGATTATTTACAGGAGTACTTGTGGCACCTTAGAGACTAACCAATTTATTTGAGCATAAGCTTTCGTGGGCTGCAGCCCACTTTGGATGCATGGAATGGAACATATATTGAGGATATATATATTCACATACAGAGAGCATGAAAAGGTGGGAGTTGTCAAGAGTTGGTAAGACAACTCCCACCTTTTCATGCTCTCTGTATGCAGGGCCGGTTCAACAATTTTCGCCGCCCCAAGCAGCGCACCGAATTGCCACCATGGACGGCGGGGGCAGTTCATGTGCGCTTAGGGTGGCAGGCGCGTTTCCGCAGCGGCGGCAATTCAGCAGCAACTTCTGTGTTCAGCTGAAGCCATCGCTGACAGCTAAACATAGAAGCTGCTGCCGAATTGCTGCCACAATGGAAACGCGCGTGCTGCCCTAAGGGCACACGGACTGCCCCCGCTGTCCGTGGTGGCAATTCGGTGCGCTGCTTGGGGGCAAAACAACAGGGCCTGCCGCCCCTGGCAGATTGCCGCCCCAAGCACCAGCTTGAAATGCTGGTGCCTGGAGCCGGCCCTGTCTGTATGTGTATATATATCTCCTCAATATATGTTCCATTCCATGCATCCGAAGAAGTGGGCTGTAGCTCATGAAAGCTTATGCTCAAATAAATTTGTTAGTCTCTAAGGTGCCACAAGTACTCCTGTCTTCTTTGCGGATACAGACTAACACGGCTGCTACTCTGAAACCTGTCATGATTATTTACTACTTTCAACAATTAATCTTGTTAGTTATCTAATTAGAAGTTAATGTTTATTGTAAAATGGGTTACTGAGGGCAGTTTTAAGCAACCTGATTGCCTGCTTTGCTTAACATTAATTCTGTAGAAATTACTTGTACCTCCAATACCAGTTGAAACTACCTCTTGCATTTAAAAAGAACTTTTTTCCTTCATTTTTTAGCAATAACAATGATACCACCGCTCATTTCACCCAGAAGAGTGATGCCCTAGCTGTGCTTGAGACTGTCCGCTCTTCACAGCTGGTCTTTGTTATTAATTCTCAGGAAATATATTCTGTCCTTATTTACTGTTGCTTAAATACAAGCCTGGCAAAGATACTATATATTAAAATGTTTAAAAATGTTCATGAAGGAATGATGTAAGTGGTAAAAATAATATGTTGGATTTACCTCTGTTTATTTTAAATGTCTCTGTCATCTAATAATAAAACATTTTAAGCCTTTCAGACCCCCTTTTTAATGTATTAATGGCTTACTAAAAAGAATGTAAGTATACTTTACGCTGATTGTTTTTCTTCTCCCCCACACAGGGAAGAAAAATGTAGTCACTGAAAGACATGGAACCATCATGACAATTGGGATTAACAGGCCAGAAGCCAGGAATGCTGTGAATCAGGAGACTGCAGCAATGCTTCTTCAGGCGTTCACCTCATTTGAAGATGATACCTCACTAACTGTCGCTGTACTTCACGGAATAGGTGAGATTTGTTTTAGCCCTGGCTGGAATCCTACCCCCACCCCACCCCCCCACACACAGCGGGTGGTCACCAGGCTGTTATAATTAGACCCAATGTTTGAATCTAACATGCTTTCCAGCCATCTGGGTCTGGACAGAGTCCAGTCACTGTCTGACTGAGCCTCTAGGGCATGCTCCTGGCAAGCAGACTCCCTGTCTGGCCCTCTTCTTGGGATGTGGGACGACTCAGTGTACTTGTCCTCAGCCTCAAGACCAGTGCTGAAACTCCCCTGCTGTCTGTGCGTGGTTTCCTCATAGCTCTAGTTTATAGTTTAACTCTTTGGGGACACGTGGCAGTTAAAGTAGGGAACACAGACTTTATAAAGGAACTTCTTAAACATGTATACTTTACTCATAGACCGCACAGCAGAATTACAGGCAAAACAATGAACACATTAATGCAATTCCTCTCCTGCCCCCTAGAGGCCAGAGTCCTCACTGCTTCTGAGAATTTTTAGGGTTTTGGTCGGTTTCTTCGTGAGAAGGGAAAGCCTGTTCTGTGCCCACTTCTCCAGCTGTGTCCTCTATTTCTTGTGGCAGGCTGACTGTCTTGCCCAAAGTACTCATCTCCTTTTAAAAAGCAATCTGTAACATCTTTATTTTTTCTGTCCTTGTGCTGGGGCTTTTCTATGCCCCAATCCCCCAAGGCTTGCTAGGCAAAGAGTTTTTAAAACTCAGTGGTTCTGCTTGTAACAACCTCCATTGGCCATTCAGGGCAAAGCTATTCAGTTGTTGATGGCCCTATTTGACTTCTCCAGACATAGTTTGTTCACTTCATGGCAGGTCCCAGCCACCAAATGGATGATCTAATTCACAATGGCTGTTACAACAATAAATGATACTAGGGATTTATATGTTGACCCAAACATATTTCCCAAACTGTCACAAGGCTGTTCTCTTCTCCTGAGATTAATCTTCTAAGTTCTGAAAAAAATGGAATATTAATTTCTACAAAGATGTCTGGTACGCAGCTCTAACTTGTTTGAATGGTAGGTGATGAAAAAGCCTTCTTGAGTTTATTTAACCCATGCATGTCTCCTTATCAATCTAAACACACGACTGAATAAATGATTAGTGAAGTATGATTTACGTCCAAAAGCATGATTCTGCAAACACTTGCACACATGAGTAACTTTATACCCATGAATAACTTGTATGTAAAATCTTTGTAGGATCAAAGTTAATTAGGGTCCTGCTCCTTCAGACTCACAGGTATGAAAATTTTTTTTTTTTGGGGGGACTCATGCTATACTTTCACAGACAGTGAAGTGGACACTGATTTTTTGGATGCCTTGTATTTTGTGCGCCCAGCTTGAGACATGTTGGTCATGAACTTCAGAGGTGCTGCTCACACCTCTGATGCTCATGCTGACTTCCAGAGGAGCTGTGAATACTCAACACTTTGGAAAATCAGTCCGAAGTTGTCTCAGGCTTGGCATTCAAACATGGAGGAACCCAAAATAAATGACCACTGTTGAACATTTTGGCAATGGTATACCTTCACAGGCAGTGAAGTGGTTAATTATAACCTGATTTTGGTCAGAATCTCTTTTCTCTGATAAACATCACTGTTTATATTGCTGTCTTTTCAGCAATAGCAGCTGTTCCCAGATGCTGCCAGGCTTTATTACTCATGGTTTCTTGACTGTGTCAATGCACATGTTCACTTATACACTGAACGTAAAGTTATGAAGAGGTGAAATATTTTAGATACGACTAACTGAATTCATTTGATGCTTGTTGTAAAATGTGTCCTTGAGTAATAGTTGTTTATAAACTAAAAAGAAACTCTAGAGACAAATTCCTGTTTTTGTTCTTTGAAATATGTATAATATCATGACAATTATGCTTGAGGGTCAGATACCCAGCTGGTATAAATCAACATAGCTCCATTGATTTTCATTAACTGAGAATCTGGCTGTTGGAGGTTTTTTACTGTAATTATACTGCTCAGGTGCTGTGTGACTTTTGAGAAATCTTTTATATTTGAGACTATTCTCTAGGTGACAAAAAAAAAAGATGACTTATTTTGCCCAATACAAATGACTTATTGTGCCCACAGACTAGGGTAAGACAAGGAACATGTATTTGAAAATCAAAACAGGAAATGAGAACATGGCATATTATTTAAGATGCATGTGCAGTTTTTTCTTGCTTTATTCATTTATCTTGGAAGCGCTGCAGTTGAATTTAGGATGACTGAGACATAAAATCCAGCACTTGGGGGGAAAAAAAACCCCACTCTAAACTTCAAAGAGTATATGAAAGTACTTGTGTGACTTGTCAGATGGAGGTAGCAAAATAAGAAGAGGCCAAATAAAAATAGTGTCTCATTTTTGAGAGAAGACATTTATTTTTCTCAGGGGAGGAACAGGTCAAATACCCAACCTGCCATTAGAGTTTTGTATTTGAAGATTGTCACACTTTTCCAAACCAAGCAGGTAGTTTCCTAGATCAGCCTTCACTTTGACATGGCCTATAATAAGATTTAGCTGGCTGAATTAATTAGTTTGTATTTTCTTTAACTTAATCTGTCATCCCTGGCCCAGATCCACTAAGTTTTTAATCAATGACACTCAGTCTTCCAGGAATGAGTTATCAAAGGCAACTGGGCTTGTGGACTTCTCTGTGGTACACCGCTACCTCGATATAACGCCACTCGATATAACACAAATTCAGATATAATGCGGTAAAGCAGTGCTCCGGGGGAGGAGGTCTGCAAGTTCAATATAACATGGTTTCACCTATAAGATTTTTTGGCTCCCAAGGACAGCGTTATATCGAGGTAGAGGTGTATTTATTTAATTTATGCTAGTGTATGTAATGATTGAGCTCTTAGATGTGTATGGTTCAGCAAGAACAGACTCACCCATTTTGCAAGAAAACTCTTATTCACTGCAAGAAAAACTCACTGGGCCAAATTCACCCCTGGTGTTTCTTCACTGATTTCAGTAGAGTTGCAGAGGGTATAGACTCATAGACTCATAGGTCAGAAGGGACCAATCTGATCATCTAGTCTGACCTCCTGCACAAGGCAGGCCACAGAACCCCACCCCTCCAATTTTATAACAACCCCTATCCCAGGACCGAGTTATTGAAATCCTCAAAAATGGTTTGAAGACCTCAAGCTGCAGGGAAACCACCAGCAAGCGACCCGTGCCCCACGCTGCAGGGGAAGGCGAAAAACCTCCAGGGCACCTGCCAATCCGCCCTGGAGGAAAATTCCTTCCCGACCCCAAATATGGCGATCAGCTAAACCCTGAGCATGTGGGCAAGAGTCACCAGCCAGCACCCAAGAAGGAATTCTCCGCAGCAACTCAGTACCCATCGCATCCAACATCTCCCCGCAGACCATTGAGCAGACCTGTCTGGTGGTAAGTCAAGATCAATTGCCCAAATTAACGATCCTATCATAACATCCCCTCCATATACTTATCAAGCTTTGTCTTAAAGCCAGGAAAGTCTTTTGCCCCCACTACTTCCCTCGGAAGGCTATTCCAGAACTTCACTCCCCTAATGGTCAGAAACCTTCGTCTAATTTCAAGTCTAAACTTCCTAATATCCAGTTTATACCCATTCGTCCTCGTGCCTACATTAGTACTAAACTTAAATAATTCCTCTCCCTCCCTAACGTTAACCCCCTTGATATATTTATATAGAGCGAGCATATCCCCCCTCAGCCTTCTTTTGGCCAGGCTAAACAAGCCAAGCTCTTTGAGTCTCCTTTCATAAGGCAGTTTTTTCCATTCCTCGGATCATCCTCGTAGCCCGTCTCTGAACCTGTTCCAGTTTGAATTCATCCTTCTTGAACATGGGACACCAGAACTGCACACAGTATTCCAGATGGGGTCTCACCAACGCCTTATATAACGGTACTAACACCTCCTTGTCCTTGCAGGAAATACCCCGCCTGATGCATCCCAAAATCGCATTTGCTTTTTTAACAGCCGTATCACATTGGCGACTCATAGTCATCCTGCTATCAACCAGTACCCCAAGGTCCTTCTCCTCCTCCGTCGCTTCCAACTGATGCGCCCCCAACGTATATCCAAAATTCTTATTATTAATTCCTAAATGCATGACCTTGCACTTTTCACTGTTGTATTTCATCCTATTTCTATTACTCCAGTTTACAAGGTGGTTCAGATCTTCCTGAATAGTATCCCTGTCCTCCTCCGTGTTAGCAATACCCCCCAGCTTCGTGTCATCCGCAAACTTTAGTAGCACATTCCCGCTCTTTGTGCCAAGGTCAGTAATAAAAAGGTTAAATAAGATCGGTCCCAAAACCGATCCTTGAGGGACTCCACTGGTGACCTCCTTCCAGCCCGACAGTTCACCTTTCAATACGACCCTCTGGAGTCTCCCCTTTAACCAGTTCCTTATCCACCTTACAACTTTCATATTCACTCCCATCTTTTCAAATTTAACTAACAGCTCCCCGTGCGGAACCGTGTCGAACGCCTTACTGAAATCTAGGTAAATTATATCTACCGCATTTCCTTTATCTAAGTAATCCGTCACCTTCTCAAAGAAGGAGATCAGATTGGTTTGGCACGATCTACCTTTAGTAAATCCGTGTTGCAATTCGTCACAATTACCATTGACCTCTATGTCCTTAACTACTTTCTCCCTTAAAATTTTTTCCAAGACCTTACATACTACAGACGTCAAGCTAACAGGCCTATAATTACCCGGATCGCTCTTATTCCCTTTCTTAAAAATAGGAACTACATTAGCAATCCTCCAGTCATACGGCACAACCCCCGAGTTTATCGATTGCTTAAAAATTATCGCTAACGGGCTCGCAATTTCACGCGCCAGTTCCTTTAATATCCTCGGATGGAGATTGTCCGGGCCCTCCGACTTCGTCCCATCGAGCTGTTCAAGTACGGCCTCTACCTCAGTTGCCGTAATATCCACTTCCATATCCACATTCCCGTTTATCATCCCTCCATCATCGCAAGGTTCCTCACTAGTCTTATTATGACTTTGGTTTATTGGCTCTGTTCATACATCTCATAGTTTCTCTAGCCTCACTCTTCTCACTTCTCAGTCTGCCTTTATATGATTCCTCTCACTCAGCATCCTAACTCCCAAACCAACTATCAGCACAAAAGCAATGACTGTCCTATCACTCACTGGGCGCTACCATGTGTTACAGGCAAACACTTTTATATTCCTTGTCCTTCTGGTGTCTTTTGAAAAAACAAGATTTTTAAAAGTGACTTGTGATTATTATTATCATTGTTGGTGCTTCAAACTTCAGGTGTCCAAAATTGAGATACTATAAAGGGACTTAGCCTTCAGAAAGTGCTGAGCCCACTTTCTGAAAATCAGGCCCCTTTAAAGTATTGCAAGTCAGGCACCCAAAAATTGAGGCACTCAGAATCACAAGTCGCTTTTGAAAACTTCACCCTAGGGTTTTTGTTTGTTTGTTTTTGTTTTTTTTTTAACCTGTCCCCTATCTCCAGACTGATGGTCATTTGGCTGCATAATACTTAATACATACAGAATACATGCTAACAATGCTAATACATACTTACTGTTAATACATGACAGTTCTTATTCAAATATAAAAGAGGTGCTAGGCTGGAGTCAATGGTACTACTGAAGTCCTGGGAAAATTACAGAAAGTGGTGTAGACTAAAAAAAGGAAAGTTGTGTGTATATTTCAAAGCTTTACATCCCTAGCACATATACATGGGTTACTTATGCCACCCTGACTGATTTAACAGAGAGAATTAGAACATTGAATTCTGCAGCCTTGTACAGTGGTTCCATCTGTTAAACTTTATCATCAGGGAGCTTCTTGCTCTGTGGCCTTTTATGTTTTAGAGATAGCAAGGGATTTCTGTCCATCATACAGTGGAATATTAAAGTAGATGTGGTGGGCTGCAGTGTTTTGATTTTTCATCATGCTGGAGCAGCAAGCAGCAGTTCCAGCACTCTGCAGTACGATACCGCCGTCATGCAAGAAATGGTCTGAATTCACTCTTTCAGCTGCGGGAAGCTGTGTGGAGGAGGCACACTTTCAGTGATAAGAAAGTGGAGGGGGTGGAAGGGCGAATAGGTTTTTGGCATGCACTGGTGAGAACCCTGGAAGTGAATTCTTGTTTACTTTGCCTTCAATTTCTTTTAAATGACGCATCCTTATAGAATGCAGCCTTTATTCAGTATTTAATCATAACATTGGCATCTGCAAAGGAAGAGAATATGGAGGGTTACTAAAAAGTCAGTGCAGTGCTGATATTAGACCAGGATCTTCATTCAGTGCCAAAAGACCAATCTCTTCATTTTCTTTCACCATCAAAAGATTTTTATTTCTATGTTTACTTTTTAAGAAGCTATTTCATAATCTCAGCTAGCATATGATACCACTGTCTAGTCTTGCCACAGCCCAAATGATTATAAATATGCAACTTGTGGCCTGCGGGCACCTATGTGAGATTAGGTGGCCTTGCTGCTCTTCATAGAACCTCAGATTTAAATATAGGAATAACATGTATTGTATTAGGTGACATAAAGGCAAATTCTTCGCACACACTCCTTTGAGGAGGTGGAGTGGCCTGCCTGCAGTGGGACTTGTGTGGTTCTCCGGGGCTGGAGTGGGGCTGGGCTCCATGCCATAGGCATGAACCTTTTGTGCCTTACAAAGCCAATCTTCCTGGAAGCACACTGTGCCCCAGTACATGGGGGAGGAGTAGGAGGTTTGCTAGTTGATCCCAGGCTACATGGCTCTACTGGGCCTTCTTAAGGGAGTTTGTGCTGCAGAGATTATGGTAGCTTTGAGATTGCAGTGGTGGGCATGAAGTAGTTTTAGTTGCTGCTCACAGCTGTGAGAGAATCTTCTTCTCCCTCCTGCCCTCGGCTCCCATAGAACTAAGATCAGGAGAGTTAGTGCAGGGTAGAGATTTTTTTCTTTAAAGTCCATTTCTGGAATAGTGAACACCACCAGTGTCGCCCTCTCTTTTCCCCAAGGACCTTTTGATCTGCGATAGGTAAAAGCTGATGGTGTATTCTGAAGTAACTTGATGTTTTCTCTTGTTTGTTTGAAAACTGAGATGCAAACAGGACTAAACTACCAAACTGTAAACACTACTGTATTAATATAGCTCTGAGTGCAATAACTTGTCATACTACACTGCAGAAAGCTGTCCTTGTGTCTCATTCACAAATGATTTTGTCTTGGGAGACAGTCTTGGGAGATCTTTCAGGGTCTCTTTCAGCATTCATAGCAGAGTTGTTCTTGTTCCTCATACCCATTAAAGGAGGTTAATTTTTAAAACAAAATTACTTTGCACTTATTTATCTTCAATATTCATCTCCCCAATATTAAATGTGTTTTGAAAATTGTCATGGAGATGCTTAACTTACACAGCTTCACATAAACTATTTTATTGGATAAAGTATTGGAGAGCTAATGACAATCATTTGGTTTATGTTAAGAGTATTTAATACCCACTATTACATGCTATTGCATTGACTAATGATTTGGACCATAAAACAGAAATTGGTTTTGCAGCATCCCTTGGAGGAATCTTACAGAAAGTTTAGAGGTTGTGGCTAGAACATATGTTTTAACCTAGTTTTAGTATAATTGGGTCCAGTCCACACTGGCTGGCCAAACTGGCTTACAGCCCAGTTCAGCCACAACCATTTTTAAGACCTGCTTCACCACAACTGTTAAACACTGTTATCTGGCTTTTGCAGAAAGGGCTTTAATTCATATTCAGGGTCATGCTTCTACAGCCGTGATTTGGGAAATTTCCTCAACCAGAACATGGATTGTTTGATTCAAACATGTATGAAACTTTTCTCCCAAGAGTTCATTTTCTGACATGGATTTCTTTTAGATTCCTAGACTTGATATTTCCTTCCTCTCATTCACACAGCTAATTTGAATGAAAAGAGAGTTTAATTTTGTGTCAGTGTGTTGTGTAACTCCTAGGTGAATATAGCACTTAACGAAAATGTCATTCTTCGTTATCTTCTAACCATAGCTCAGTCTGGATTTTGAGTAGCAATATGTGTCTCTACAGTAGTTGTTGGCTTTCCACATTCAATGACTGCCCCTTTCTCATATCTCACAATAACTGCCTTCATGAGAGAGCTTCTCCATATTCATTTATTAGTCAGGTGTCTAACCCTTCTTTGGGAACTAACTTTCATCCTGAGTTACTATATTTTCCTCCTTTCAGGCTTCTGCATTAACTGCTGTCATGCAGCCTTTCTTGTAAGGGAAACACTACCTTAGTTCATCTTGTTCAATTAGATTATTGAATGTTATCAAGAGATCATCACATTATTGCCTATTTTTTTCTCTCTTCCTTCCAGATTCTTTACCAAGGAGGTTTTGAAGTTCCAACAAAATCATCTCAAAATTAAAGGGCAAATTCTGCCCGGCCTTATGTGAGTGCACAGTGTGGGTGAGGCCACAAATATCCTCTCCCCACTCTTCCACTACCCTGGCAAGGCCCAACCTAAATTGCACTCCTTGTGCTTAGGGGAGTGATAAGATTGCTCCATCCTTCCTCGCAGTGTACATGCTGCCCCAGAGGGTACAGGGACTAGACAGGGTCATGACTGTATCCCTGCACACTGACTACGGGAGCTCCCTGTAGCATGTATAGCAGCATGCATGCTATCTCTGTACACACAGGAAGACTGTTATCTCTGAGGCAAATGCCTCTTGGGTGTTCTCTCTGGGGCAGTGTGGCTCTGCAGTGCCCTCCCAATGCAGGGCTGTGCCGATAAGGCACAATTAAGCCCTTTATCTGCTTTTGTTCCCTGTCATCATTTATGAAGAATGACTTCACCAATGGACAAAATAAAAAGAGACTTCAGCTTCACTCTAAACCTGTTCTTTTTTCATCAATTGGCTCTGCTGTTTGTAGCCTACATTCCCAAATTGTGGTCTGCTGTTCATGTGAGATGTCATCTCTCTTACTGTTGTTGTTATTTATTATTTGAATTTTCATAGCCACTTTGAATCAGGAGATCTGCTACCTAAACTCCCCCTTTCTGCTTTCTCTAGGCATTGCTGCCTGGCATGGACACTTTTTTCCACAGAGCAATTCAGAACATCTGTGTCCATTCTCTCCCTGTGTTGCTTTACTGTTGATAACAAATAGGATTCGTAGAAGTGATCCCATTAAAGAGAAAACAGGCTGATTTATCAGTAAATGAAGTTCTCTGACAAGTTTATCTTCTCCACACACTCATAGGCTCCCTCCTTCTCCTTGTTGCTTCAGATCTTAAATTCAAATCTCAATCCACAAACCTGAGGGACAGATTTCTCAACTGCTGAATATTGATTTAGCTCCATTGACATTAATGGAGGACTGGATGAGGATATGGTCCTGAGTTGGTGATGTTAGCCCAATTCTTGAAAAAGAACTGTTTGCTTGAGATGGCTGTCTCTCAAGCAAACTGGGATAGCTCAGTGGTTTGAGCATTGGCTTGCTAAACCCAGGGCTGTGAGTTCAATCCTTGAGGGGACCACTTAGGGATATGGGGCAAAAATTGGTCCTGCTAGTGAAGGTAGGGGGCTGGACTCAATGACCTTTTGAGGTCCCTTCCAGTTCTAGGAGATTGGTATATCTCCAGTTGTTACCTTTTATTACCTTTATGTTGAAATGCACACTAAAGCTTTCTAAGTCTATTTCAAAAGGGGGAACTATGCGAAAATGAGGGGGTTAGTTAAACAGAAGTTAAAAGGTACAGTGACTAAAGTGAAATCCCTGCAAGCTGCATGGGTGCTTTTTAAAGACACTATAATAGAGGCCCAACTTCAATGTATACCCCAAATTAAGAAACACAGTAAAAGAACTAAAAAAGAGCCACCATAGCTTAACAACCATGTAAAAGAAGCAGTTAGAGAGAAAAAGACTTCCTTTAAAAGTGGAAGTCAAATCCTAGAGAGGCAAATAGAAAGGAGCATAAACACTGCCAAGTTAAGTGCAAGATTATAATAAAAGCCAAAGAGGAGTTTGAAGAACGGCTAGCCAAAAACTCCAAAGGTAATAACAAAATGTTTAAGTACATCAAAAGCAGGAAGCCTGCTAAACAACCAGTGGGGCCCCTTGATGATCGAGGTACAAAAGGAGTGCTTAAAGATGATAAAGTAATTGCGGAGAAACTAAATGGATTCTTTGTTTCAGTCTTCACAGCTCAGGATGTTACCTGAGCTGGCTTTTGTAGGTGACAAATCTGAGGAACTGTCACAGATTGAAGTGTCACTAGAGGAGGTTTTGGAATTAATTGATAAACTCAACATTAACAAGTCACTGGGACCAGATGGCATTCACCCAAGAGTTCTGAAAGAACTCAAATGTGAATTTGCGGAACTATTAACTAAGATTTGTAACCTGTCCTTTAAATCGGCTTCGGTACCCAATGACTGGAAGTTAGCTAATGTAACGCCAATATTTAAAAAGGGCTCTAGAAGTGATCCCGGCAATTACAGACCGGTAAGTCTAACGTCAGTACCGGGCAAAGTAGTTGAAACAATAGTTAAGAATAAAATTGTCAGACACATAGAAAAACATAAACTGTTGAGCAATAGTCAACATGGTTTCTGTAAAGGGAAATCGTGTTTACTAATCTATTAGAGTTCCTTGAAGGGATCAACAAACATGTGGAAAAGGGGGATCCAGTGGACTTAGTATACTTAGATTTCCAGAAAGCCTTTGACAACGTCCCTCACCAAAGGCTGTTACATAAATTAAGCTATCATGGGATAAAAGGGAAGGTCCTTTCATGGATTGAGAACTGGTTAAAAGACAGGGAACAAAGGGTAGGAATTAATGGTAAATTCTCAGAATGGAGAGGGGTAACTAGTGGTGTTCCCCAAGGGTCTGTCCTAGGACCAATCCTATTCAGTTTATTCATAAATGATCTGGAGAAAGGGGTAAACAGTGAAGTGGCAAAGTTTGCAGATGATACTAAACTGCTCAAATTAGTTAAGACCAAAGCAGACTGTGAAGAACTTCAAAAAGATCTCACAAAACTAAGTGATTGGGCAACAAAATGGCAAATGAAATTTAATGTGGATAAATGTAAAGTAATGCACATTGGAAAAAATAACCACAACTATACATACAATATGATGGGGGCTAATTTAGCTACAATGAGTCAGGAAAAAGATCTTGGAGTCATCGTGGACAGTTCTCTGAAGATGTCCACGCAGTGTGCAGAGGCGGTCAAAAGGGGATAGAGAATAAGACTGAGAATATATTATTGCCCTTATATAAATCCATGGTACGCCTACATCTCAAATACTGTGTACAGATGTGGTCTTCTCACCTCAAAAAAGATATACTGGCACTAGAAAAGATTCAGAAAAGGGCAACTAAAATGATTAGGGGTTTGAAGAGGGTCCCATATGAGGAAAGATTAAAGAGGCTAGGACTCTTCAGCTTGGAAAAGAGGAGACTAAGGGGGATATGATAGAGATATATAAAATCATGAGTGATGTGGAGAAAGTGGATAAGGAAAAGTTCTTTACTTATTCCCATAATACAAGAACTAGGGGTCACCAAATGAAATTAATAGGCAGCAGATTTAAAACAAATAAAAGGAAGTTCTTCTTCACGCAGCGCACGGTCAACTTTTGGAACTCCTTACCTGAGGAGGTTGTGAAGGCTAGGACTATAACAGCGTTTAAAAGAGAATTGGATAAATTCATGGTGGTAAAGTCCATAAATGGCTATTAGCCAGGATGGATAAGGAATGGTGTCCCTAGCCTCTGTTTGTTAGAGGATGGAGATGGATGGCAGGAGAGAGATCACTTGATCATTGCCTGTTAGGTTCATTCCCTCTGGGGCACCTGGCATTGGCCACTGTCGGTAGACAGATACTGGGCTAGATGGACCTTTGGTCTGACCCAGTACGGCCATTCTTATGTTCTTGTGTTCCATGGATCTCACATCCTATGTACTGATACATGTGCTTATCCAAATAATGTGCCTCTATGAAGGAAATAAACCATTTGGAGAATTAACCTACATTACTACACCTCTACCCTGATATAACACGAATTCGGATAAAACGTGGTAAAGCAGCGCTCTGGGGGGCAGGGCTGCATGCTCCAGGGGATCAAAGCAAGTTTGATATAACGCAGTTTCACCTATAACGTGGTAAGATTTTGTGGCTCTCGAGGACAGCGTTATATCAGGGTAGAGGTGTATTAAGAAGTCTTTCCACCTCATTAGTGATGTAACTCAACAGTACTGGGTGAGCCGTAGTCTAGTCAATAGAAACAATGACATTAAAAGAATGTTGAGATTCCAAAGGGAAGCACTCAGGTTGTGAGATGGTAAAACTAAGGTTGCCTGGACAATTTTTTACTCTGCTCCTTTTGTGCATGTTAATGTTTTAAAATATGACAGCCACTAGCTTTCAAACAAATGGTTCAATGTCTTTTTCAAAGTATCAGAGGGGTAGCCGTGTTAGTCTGGATCTGTAAAAGCAGCAAAGAATCCTGTGGCACCTTATAGACTAACAGACATTTTGGAGCATGACGAAGGAGTATTCACCCACGAAAGCTCATGCTCCAAAACATCTGTTAGTCTATAAAGTGCCACAGGATTCTTTGCTGCTTTTTCAAAGTACAATCTTATGGACACATTTGGCATGTTGTAGCCTTTCAGGCAGTGGGTACTGTTGGGCCTTATATTGTTTTGCAAATTTCTCAGAATATCTACAAATTTTTTCTTCTGCCATCTTAGATATGCTTTACACCCTCTTCAAGGCCTTTTTGTGCTGCCAGAGTGATGAAAAGGACATTAGTATAAACAAGAATCAGATCCTTTGTCTTCACTGACTTACCTTTATACAACTGAAAAAGACAGGTATAATGGAAGAGATACATCCTGTTGAGATATCATTAAAATGTATGAGTCAGATCTTTAGCTGGTGTAAATTGGTACAACTATACTGATTTCAATTAATCTATACCAATTAGTGTCAGCTGAAGATCTGGCCCTATGTCTGTAATAAGAACAATAATTATTATTTTTTGTACCACCCTAGGATATATAACCAGGACTCCATTAAGTCTTACACTTAACAACAATATTAACTTCAACATGAATCAGAAAAATTTAAAGGTAGAATAAATGAAGAACCTAGATCCAGAAAGCTATTTAGGCTCCTAAATTCCATTTAAATCAGTAGAAGTTAAGGGACTAAATACTTTTGTGGATCTAGGCCTAAGTGTCTCTCATAAAACTGGATGGATCTACTATACATTATACGCCACTTTGGGCTGGCACAATGTGCCCTGAAACCAGCTTCACTGGGTAGGGAGCTGAAAATGACCTCTTGAGAATGGGAAATTTTCATGCACCTTTGACAATAGGTGTGACTACACCTTCACTATCAATAATCCCATTTGAAAGTTGTAGCGAAATGCTGCTGTTGCTAAATGGATGGACAGAAATATAGATATGATGTTTGTCTTAGATATATGTATACATTTTCTGATCCAGAGCTGTTCCTTAGATGTGTGTAAAAATTGTCTGATGCACATTTTCAGCATAGCTTTCAGGGTGAAATAAGCTTCTGAATAAAAGAAAATGGTGCCTTGAGCCACCCCAAAAGCAGCTCTTGGACAAACCTCAAGGAAAAAATGTGAGTATTTGGAGCTCCACTGACCCCACACTGATGCTTTCCTGAATTCATCACTGCGGAGTCTAATTTTTGTGGTGTTTTGTAGGAGGTAATTTCTGTGCTGGTTATGATTTGAAAGAGCTGGCCCACAACCCAACCTCAATAAAATTGGAACAAGATGTCACCAAAGGTCCTGGTCCCATGGTACGTACTTGGAAACAGAACTGTGCAGCATGGAGAGGTTTTTGCAATTCAGTGAAACTAAAGTCAATTTTCGTGGCTTGAAATTGCTGCAGGACCATATCATTGTGTTTCAGTTGTTTTGCTATATGTGTGAGAGGCAGCTGTTTTGTTTTTAACAAACAAGAAAACTTTAAAATCTTGATTTATGGAAACAAGTGACAAATTTCTGTTAACTTGCAGACACCAAAAACAGGAAAAAATACTTGTCTTCTTTGAAGCTAACTAAAATTAAATGGGATTGTTTCCCCCAAATGAAAAGTAGGCGTTGAGTTATGATGCATCACTTCCCAGACATCTTGGAAATTATATGTACTGTACCCTCTGTTTATATAAATATGAATTACATGATTGTGTGCACAGGGTCATTTGTAGTTCAAATGAAAATACAGTAGGCAGAGACTGTTGAGGGATAGACAGTATACACAGATCTACTATTAACTATTTTCCAGCATGGTATATCAAACATTTTTTGGTAAAGAAAACTTCGGCCCAGTGTCATATGTAGGTATTTGAGTCATGTCTGGAAAGCTGGATTTTCACCAATGTTAATATGATCCCAGTCATTCTCCATTTGCATGGTATCTCTGCCATGAAGACTTTGGTGCAGGAGTTCACAGTTTTGCTCAGAAACAGACAGATTCTTCTGACTTCATAAGCATTCTGCCTCCTAAAAATGAATATCTTTATATTCGTACGTGCTGTGGCTGGTGGTAGGGGAGTGGTCCATATGAAAACATAAGAACTTCAGGTACACCAGGGAGGTTTGCTAGAGATGGACCACTTGTAAGGTGGATGTGTTAGGTAAGTGTTTTATTTTCAGTATGTTAGATGGCTCTGCTCAATGCTTTGAACATCACTTTATATGGGCACACAGAGACTTACTGTATATACTTGATCATAAGCCGGTTCGTTTATAAGCTGACCCCCCCCCCCCAAGATGGATAAGTAAAAATGAGAAATTTTTATGACCCATTCATAAGCCAACCCTATAATTCAGGGGTCAGCAAACTTTGGCTCCCGGGCCATCAGCATAAGCCACTGATGGGCCAAGATGATTTGTTTACCTCGAGCGTCTGCAGGCACGGAAGTAAACCTAATTAAACAGTGTCCCAGCACACCAGCTGCTTACCCCGACGGGCCGGGACAGCAACTGGTGGGGAAATGTGGGGTTTTTTTGGGGGGGAGAGAGCGGGAGGTCAGGGGAGTAACCCCTGTGTCCATTCCCTACATAACCCAACCCCTAGCCTGGGACCCCCACACTATCCCCATCCCATCCCTTCCCACCTTATCTGGGGAGGGCCACACCGGGCGGCGCGGCTGCAGCATGCTCCAGCGGGCTGGGTGGCATGGCCACACCCTGCTCTGGGGTGCGGGGCTGAGCGGTGCAGCTGCGTCGGATGCTGTGGGGAGAGCAGCGTGGCCAGAAGCGGAGAGACTCTGGCCCCTCCTCTTCCCTTCTGCCTCTGCTGCCTTTTCTTGCTCCCTATGGTGGGGGGAGGGACTGTGCCCCACCTCTCCCTCTCCATACCTGTTCATAAACCGACCCCCTTCTCTGGTGCTTCCCTTTTTTACTAAATAAATTCGGCTTATGAACGAGTATGTACGGTATGTGTTTCCATATACAGCACATTTGCCAGAAGTACATTAATGGTGATGTATTGATAAAATCCGTAGTCTCAGAAAACAAAATGTTGAATTAGATACTTGGGTATCAGAATTCATTCACCATACATTGAGTCGGTTTTGTTCTTATCTTAGATAGTATGAAGGTCAATAAAGTTACTAGGCTTCTCTGGTTGAGACGATATCAAGGTATCAGTCTCACAGGATAGAGTAGTGCATATTCCTGTCTGAAGTTTGCTGCTGCTTCTCATATCTGTAAATTTATTTAGCATTTGGACAGATGAGGGTGTATAACTCAAATAGAATGAAATCTTTTTTTCCTGAAAGTTGTTATTCTAGAGTCTTTTTGAGAATCTTGTCTGAGACTCAACATATACAAGCAAAGTAATCCTACTGTTTGAATTGTGTTCATGAAAGAGTAGTGATTTGAGTGGGTGAATAGCTTGTTTAACTGTGCCTCAATTTCTCCATCTTTATAATATAAATAACAAAACTTATTAGCTCTTTTAAAGGAATTTGAGGTCCTCTGGTGAAAGATGTGGTTTAAGTACAACATGTTTTTAAAAGACAGCCACAGAAGCAATAGGTCACAGTATGCAGTCCTCTGTCTTTCACTTGCTGAGTCCAGTAGTCTCTGAGGCATGTCTTTGTATTAACACTAACAGCCGTGGGTTACATTTGGTCTGTTAGCAAACTGACTACTTCTCTAAATTACTGATGCTTGATCCTTTAATACAGTCCTAATATGCATAATTATGGCATTCAAATCTTATATGATTGCAGTGTATACTATGAAATTTGAACACATTCAAAACAAATCAAGGATGAAAGTGAATTTCCTTCCTTCCATGTGTACTGTCTCCCTGATATCAAAATTTGCTCAGCTAACAAGTAAAATGTCTTTCTTACGGTCAGCCCTAAAAATTCAACATGGGCTCTGAAAGTATAAGTGGGTTCTTTCTACCTTGCACATCATAACCAGTAATAAAGGTTCTGTTAGCCAAATTGTGCCCTTGGCTGCACCTGTATAACCTTTTTGCCTTCATATTATGCCTCAGTGGTACATGCTCAAATTTAAGGTAAAATTTGGAAGACCATGGAGTTGAACAGATGTATCTAAGGTCATCATTTGATTTGCAGCTTTACATAATCTATACAGGACAACTTCTGTGACTGCAGCTTAGAATTTCACTACTGTGAACATTTGTTTTAACACCAGTTTAACTCACTGGCACTGGACAAATGTCTTATTAATTTTTTGCTACTGCTGTCCTGATTAAACAGCAGTCATTAGGCTAATTAGGTATCCAGGGATATAGCCTGGTAAAGCAATCCTTAATAAACTGAGTAGACTGTAATCATAATCATGTAAATTGATCACAGCAAAACCAAGATAATAAATCAAAGTTAGTATATATGGGTGCATTAGCTGATGTGCTTGTTGCAACCATCCTAGATATGGCCCAATTCTGTAAACGCTTATTACAAGGCATAGTGCTGCTGAAGTCAATAAACCTCCATCCTGTATTAAGCAGTACATCCAACAGTGTTTGCAGGATTGGGTCTTTGGTATGTACACTGTGGTATGACTGTATTAATATATCTTTTATTTTGATAGGGTCCTTCCCGAATAAAGTTTTCCAAACCAGTGATTGCTGCAGTAAGTGGATATGCAGTGGCTGGGGGTCTTGAGCTCTCTCTTTTGGCTGACCTGCGTGTTGTGGAGCAGAGTGCCATTTTTGGAGTGTTCTGCAGACGCTTTGGTATGTTTTCATACAAAATCTCTACAGAGATAGCAGAGATCAGATTTTAAAAAATGCTTTTAGAATTGCACTCCCAGTTCTTGCAAGTGTGAAACCTATATCTGTATATGTGAATTGGGTACATAGACCCACAATTTTCCAGTTTATGTGCACACAGTTTGCAGGCACATGGTTACAGATTGATTTGATAATTGGGCCCTGATCCCTTGGGGTCTCTTTCTCTTTGCCTGCTTTCTTTATAGCCAAATGTTACAGACAAGTTTGGAAATGAGAAAACTGTTAGCCAACTAAGGGCTTATCTACACTGGGAACTTACATTGCCATAGCTACTGCTGCTTAGGGGTGTGACAAATCCACATTCCTGAGTGACGTAGTTAAGCCCGACTTAACCCCCCGCGTAGACAATACTAGGCCGACAGAAGAATTCTTCCGTTAACCTAGCTACTTGGGGGAGGTGGATTACCTACGCTGATGGGAGAATCCCTCCCATTGGTGAAGGTAGTGTCTACATCAAGGGTGGGCAAATTTTTTGGCCCAAGGGCCATATCTGGGTATGGAAATTGTATGGCAGGCCATGAATGCTTACAAATTTGGAGCTGGGATGTGGAGGGGGTGAGGGCTCTGGCTGGGGGTGTGGGCTCTGGGGTGGGGACAGAAATGAGTTCAGGGTGCAGAAGGGGGCTCTGGGAAGGGGCAAGGTTTGGGGGGGTTAGGGCTCTGGCTGGGGCTGCAGGCTCTGGGGTAGGGCTGGGGATGAGAGGTTTAGGGTGCAGGACGGTGCTCCGGGCTGGGACCGAGGCGTGCAGGAGAGTGGGAGGGGGATCAGGGCTGGGGAAGAGGGTTGGGACATGGGAGTGGCTATGAAGTGCAGACTCCAGGCAGCACTTACCTCAAGCAGCTCCTGGAAGCAACGGCATGTCCCCCTCTCTGGCTCCTACACAGAAGCATGTCCAGGCGGTTCTGTGCGCTGCCATGTCTGCAGTCATCGCCCCCGGAGCTCCCATTGGCTGCAGTTCCCAGTCAATGGGAGCTGGCGGGGGCGGCACTTGGGGAAGGGGCAGCGTGTGGACTCCCCTGGCTGCCCCTACGCGTAGGAGCTGGAGGGAGGACATACTGCTGCTTCTGGGAGCTAGGTGGAGCCGCAGCACATGCACGCGGAGTGGCCCCCAGAGAGCTGGAGTGCATGCACACGGAGTGGCCAGCTGGAGAGCTGGAGCGTGTGGAGCAGGGTAAGCCACAGACCCCGCTCCCAAGTGGGAGCTTGAGGGCTGGATTATATCAGCTGGCGGGCCGGATGTGGACCACGGGCCATAGTTTGCCTACCCCGCTCTACACTGAAGTGCTATATTAAATAGTCCTTGCAGTGTAATTGAAATTGTCAGTAAGACCTAGATTTTTAAATATATTTAGGAGCCTGACTCCCACTGAAATAAAATTGATTTCTGAAATGATTTCCATGGGAGATAAGTGCCTAAATACCTTTTAAAAATTTGATCCAAAGTTGCTATTATGCTTTATTTTCATCTTATTTGCAATCCAGGGATAACTAATAACAATTTGTACAATTTGGCATTTACTGCTAATAAACACATACATTGTGATCAATTGT
Source organism: Gopherus flavomarginatus (assembly GCF_025201925.1). Lineage (NCBI taxonomy): Eukaryota > Metazoa > Chordata > Testudines > Testudinidae > Gopherus > Gopherus flavomarginatus. The sequence goes on from NC_066618.1 coordinate 180,743,425, forward strand.
ACAGATATTGTCTTCAAATTCAAGTAATAGATGCTGTATCCAGACTGGAAACTATTATTTTGTATATATATTTTCTCATTTTTGGATGTATGGTATCAGTGGTGTAGCCAGGTTCTAACAGCAGGGGGAGCAAGCAAACATAAAAAAGGCGCCCCCCTTGGCTCCTCCTCTGGCCATGCCCCCCAGCTCCTCTGGCCACGCCATGCCCCCCCCCTTGGCTGGCTCCTCCGGCCACACTGCGGCCATGCTGTGCCCACCCCATCCACGCCGCTCCCCCCTCCCATGGCTATACAGGGAGGCTGGCAGAGGACAGAGGTACAAGGGGAGGTTAAGGGGAGGGAAAGTCAGGGGCATGGGGTACATGGGAGGGGTACACGGGGTATGGAGTTTGGGGAGGGGTTACTGGGAATGGGAGTGGGCTGGGGTCCCCGAGGCTCTCTGTGCAGAGGGGGCTGGAGCTGCCCCCAGGACCGGGAGAGCCTGGGAGGGGCTCGCCGCGTGCAGCACCAGCCCAGGCTCAGCGCTGGCCCTACCCCTTGGGGGGTGAGGGAAGAAGGCAGTGAGCCCCGCCAGGCACGGTCCGAGCGAGCTGCAGCCCAGCTCACCCGTTCAGCCTGGGTGCGCTGCCCTGCCAAAGGCTGCTGGTGGAGCCTGGCTATGGGCGGGTCACACTGACAGGCCACGGCTGGAGGGGGGAATTATTCCGGTGAGCCACGGGCGGTGCTGAGGCTCCTGCTGGGAGTGACCGGCCGCAGGTCTGCCCAGTGTGGCTGCCATGAGCAGCGCAGAGCCGTGGCATCCGCTCCTCCAGCATGCACGGGCTCTGCCACTGCCTCTGCTTTGCGGCTGCGCTGGCAGGGCTCTCCTGGGCCAGCAGGAACTGTTGGTAGCACAGGCCGGCAGGTGCTGCTTCTGTGCCGGGCTGCCGCTGCCGCCCCATGGCTCCTCCGGCTGTGCTGTTGGCAGCGCCGGCCAGCAGGCGCCGCTTCCGCGCCTCCCACCCTGAGGCGAAGCGGCTGCTTCCACTGAACCCCACTACTACGCTGCTGTATGGTATCTTACTGTCCTTTTATTATTCTTCTCATTCTTTCAAATTTGAAAAAGATTAAAAGTTTTGGTAAATTAAATAGTTCATTAGCTAATTTACAACACTACTACCATGTGTAAAGATCTGGTCCAAGAGGTGAATGTACCTGAACTGCTTGGTAATAGTGACCATAATATAATTAAATGTAACATCCCTGTGGCAGGGAAAACACCACCGTGGCCCAATACAGTAGCATTTAATGTTAGAAAGGGGAACAACACAAAAACGAGGAAGTTAGTTAAACAGAAACTAAAAGGTGAAATCCCTGCAAGCTGCATGGAAACTTTTTCAAGACACCATAATAGAGGCTCAACTTAAATGTATAGCCCAAATTAAAAAAACATAGTAAGAGAACCAAAAAAGTGCCACCATGGCTAACCAACAAAGTAAAAGAAGCAGTGAGAGGCAAAAAGGCATCTTTTAGAAAGTGGAAGTTAAATTCTAGTGAGGAAAATCGAAAGGTGCATAAACTCTGGCAAGTGAAGTGTAAAAATATAATTAGGAAGGCCAAAAAAGAATTTGAAGAACAGCTAGCCAAAGACTCAAAAAGTAATAGCAAAAAAGGTTAAGTACATCAGAAGCAGAAAGCCTGCTAAACAACCAGTGAGGCCACTAGATGATTGAGATGCTGAAGGAGCACTTAGGGACGGTAAGGCCATTGTGGAGAAACTAAATGAATTCTTTGCATTGGTCTTCACAGCTCAGGATGTGAGGGAGATTCCCAAACTTGGAGCCATTCTTTTTAGGTGACAAATCTGAGGAACTATTCCAGATTGAGGTCGTCAGAGGAGGTTTTGGAACAAACTGATAAACTAAACAGTAATAAGTCACCAGGACCAGAGGGTATTCACCCAAGAGTTCTGAAGGAACTCAAATGTGAAATTGCAGAACTACTAACTGTGGTTTGTAGCCTATCATTTAAATCAGCTTCTGTACCAAATGACTGGAGGATAGCTAATCTGACACCAGTTTTTTTAAAGGGCTCCAGAGGTCGGCAATTACAGGCCGGAAAGCCTGACTTCAGTGCTGGGCAAATTGGTGGAAACTATACTAAAGAACAGAATTGTCAGACACACAGAGGAACATAATTTGTTGGGGAAGACTCAACATGATTTTATAAAGGGAAATCATGCCTCACCAATCTACTAGAATTCTTTGAGGGGGTCAGCAAGCATGTGAACAAGGAGGATCCAGTGAATATAGTGTACTTAGATTTTCTGAAAGCCTTTGATAAGGTCCCTCACCAAAAGCTCTTAAGCAAAGTAAGCTGTCATGAAATAAGAGGGAAGGTCCCCTAATGAATTGGTAACTAGTTAAAAGATAGGAAACAAAGGGTAGGAATAAATGGTCAGTGTTCAGAATGGAGAGAGGTAAACAGTGGTGTCCCCCAGGGGTCTGTACTTGGTCCAATCCTAGTCAACATATTCATAAATGATCTGGAAAAAGGGATAAACAGTGAGGTGGCAAAATCTGCGGATGATACAAAACTACTCAAGGTAGTTAAGTCCAAAGCAGACTGCAAAGAGCTACAAGGGGATCTTACAAAACTCGGTGACTGGGCAACAATCGCATGAAATTCAGTGGTGATAAATGCAAAGTAATGCACATTGGAAAACATAATCCTAACTATATATATAAAATGATGGGGTCTAAATTAGCTGTTACCACTCAAGAGAGAGATGTTGGAGTCACTGTGGATAGTTCTCTGCGAATATCCAATGACTGTGTAGCAGCAGTCAAAAAAGCTAACAGAATGTTGGGAATCATTAAGAAAGGGATAGATAATAAGATAGAAAATATCATGTTGCCTCTATATAACTCCATGGTAGGCTCACATCTTGAATACTGCATGCAGATGTGGTCGCCCCATCTCAAAAAAGATATATTGGAGTTGGAAAAGGTTCAGAAAAGGGCAACAAAAATGATTGGGGTATGGAACGGCTGCCATATGAGGAGAGATTAAGAAGATTGGGACTTTTCAGCTTGGAAAAGAGACGACTAAGGGGGAATATGATAGAAGTCTACCGTTTGTAATAGCATGGTTTACCCTAACAGTTTGGCCCTTGCTGTGAGAGAAAAAGCAGTGCTAAGAACGTCTGGGGAATGCAACACACTTGCACCATGCTTCTTTAGCATCTGCTGCAGTATTATGATTATTGTAGTTTGGCCCATTTAAAATACTTGAGAACACAGTGCTTCATGTGCTGCTTTGCTTTTTTTTTTTTTTTTGCCTTTTTTTTTTAAAGTGAGTGGGTGTTGTGTCTTTGGAGAGAAGACACCACTCTTAAAATCTGCTTTATGTGCTGCTGTTGTCATATAATCTGTCCTTTGATCCTGACCACTTATCCACATGGTAGCTGTAAAGATCTGGGAACAAATTTTCCTTTTAGTTCATTTCAGATCATGACTGATTTTTATTAAACCAGTTTGGAGCATCTCCATGAAGAAATATGGTGGTGGTGTCTGAGCTAAATGTGAATATTTAAAAACCTTTCATAGAAATAAATTCATGTGGCAACATCCTGTTACATCTTGAACCTGTTAGGGGAGAGCACCTGGTTATGGAGGAAGAACAGACTTAGGTTAGGGCACTGGTGTGGGATTCGGAGAACCAGTGTTCAATTCTTAACTCTGCCACAGACTTCCTGTGTGACCTCGGACAAGCTACGTAATCTTCCTGTGTCTCAGTTCTCCATCTGTACGATAGAGATAACAATACTTCTCTACTTCACATGGGTGTCGTAAAGATAATTTCATTAATGTTTGTGAGACTCAGGGCTTGTCTACACTTGAAATGCTACAGTGGCACAGCTGCAGCACTTCAGTGTAGACACTACCTATGCTGATGGGAGGGGTTCTCCCATTGTCATAGTTAATCCACCTCCCCGAGAAGTGGTAGCTAGGCTGACAGAAGAATTCTTCTGTTGACCCAGTGCTGTGTAGACCAGGGGTAAGGTTGGCTTAACTATGCCGCTCAGGGATGTGGATTTTTCACATCTCTGAGTGAAGGAGCTGGGTCAATCTAACATTTTAGTGTAGACCAGACCTCAGTTACAATGGTGATGGAGGGGCTATATAAGAACATGAATAGCGTTCCAATTCTAACAATATATATATATATATATATTTACCCTCCTAATCAAGCTGCATTTGGGAGTTTTGGAATGGCAGGTGGCTTTCTGTTTTTAACTATCCAGAGTACAGTAAAAGCTATGTTATTTGGCACTTTACCAACTGGAAAGCTCTATAAACCGGCATTTCTGATATTCATTGAAAGTCCAGTTTATAGTCTGGTTGGTGCGGGGTTGGCAGGCTCCCTACCTGGCTCTGCATGGCTCCCTGGAAGTGGCGACATGTCCCTGCTGCTCCTAGGTGGAGGAACGGCCACAGGGGCTCCGTGCGCTGTCCCTGCCTCAAGCGCTGGTGCTGCAGCTCCCGTTGGTCAGGAACCACAGCCAGTAGGAGCTATGGGGGCGATGCCTGCGGGTGGAGGTAGCGCGCAGAGCTGCCTAGTCACGCCTCCGCCTAGGAGCAGCAGGGACATGTCGCCGCTTGCGGGGAGCTGCCCGAGGTGAGCACTGCCTGGATCCAGCATCCCAAAAACCCTCTCGTGCCTCAATCCCCATCCCCCTGTCCCAAGCCCCCTCCCTCACCCAAACTCCCTCCCAGAGCCCACGCCCTGCACCCCCTCCTGTGCCCCAGCCCCCTCCCACACCCAAATTCCCTCCTAGTAAACCGGAATTTTTTACTTACCAGCACCCCCTCCCCCATTCCCTCAACATGCTGGATAACCAAGCTTTTACTGTATCTAGTTCTAGGTTTCTGTATACTGGGGCAAAGTGTATAATTATTTATGGTGCAATCCATGAAGGTACTTAGGTGCCCAAGTCCTGTTTTTAGGCACCGCTGTGATCCTTAAAACTCCTGCTTGCCCCCTAACCCAGTAGGTGCAAAAATTGACTTGGCACCTAATTTTTTGTCTCTAGGCATGTGCACTGCAGCCTTGCTCTTGGCATCTGAACGCCCACCTCCTGCCTAACCCCAAGAACAATTCACAAACCAGGGAAGATAGGTGTTCGGCTGCCTAAATCACATCTGGGGGCTTGATCCGGTAGCAATGCTCAGAGGCTGCCTACTGGATTGGGCCCCTTAGGAGTTCACAAAAAACAGCAGGAGGTGAGGAGGCCCTCCCTTACAACCTGTAGCCTAAGGGTTAGGCTATTCACCCAGCATGTAGAAGATCCCTGGTTCAAATACCACCTTCTCCTGATGGGTAGAAGAGATTTGAACAAGGATTGACCACATTTCAAGTGAGTGCACTAGGCTATAGTCATTCCAATGTTTTTGCTGACCCAATTAATATTTAATTGAAGTAGAACAAGGTCAGTAGGTGAGTGAAGGAACCAGTACCTCAGAATAAGCAGCAAAGGATCCTGTGGCACCTTATAGACTAACAGACGTTTTGGAGCATGAGCTTTCGTGGGTGAATAGTTCTAGGTTTCTGTCACCTGCCACCCCCACCAACATGATACAGTTCTGTGGCGATCTGGAAGCCTACTTTCGCCGTCTCCGACTCAAAGAATACTTCCAGGACAACACTGAACGGTGCACTGATACACGGGTGCCCTCCCACCAACAGCACAAGAAAAAGAACTCCACATGGACTCCTCCTGAGGGTCGAAATGACAGCCTGGACCTATACATTGAATGCTTCCGCCGGCGTGCACAGGCAGAAATCGTGGAACAACAACATCGCTTGCCTCACAACCTAAGTCGTGCAGAACGCAATGCCATCCACAGCCTCAGAAACCACCCTGACATTATCATCAAAGAGGCTGATAAAGGAGGTGCCGTTGTCATTATGAACAGGTCTGACTATCAAAAGGAGGCAGCCAGACAACTCTCCAATACCAAATTCTACAGGCCACTTCCCTCAGATCCCACTGAGGAATACACTAAGAAACTACAGCATCCACTCAGGACACTCCCTACACTAACACCAGAAGAAATCAACATACCCCTAGAGCCCCGACCAGGGTTATTCTATCTACTACCCAAGATCCACAAACCCGGAAATCCTGGACGCCCCATCATCTCGGGCATTGGCACTCTCACTGAAGGACTGTCTGGATATATGGACTCTCTACTCAGACCCTATGCCACCAGCACTCCCAGCTATCTCCGCGACACCACTGATTTCCTGAGGAAACTACAATGCATTGGTGACCTCCCAGAAAACACCATCCTAGCCACCATGGATGTAGAGGCTCTCTACACAAACATCCCACACACAGATGGAATACAAGCTGTCAGAAACACTATCCCTGATGATGCCACAGCACAACTGGCTGCTGAGCTCTGTGCCTTTATACTTACACACAACTATTTCAAATTTGATGACAATATATATCTCCAGATCAGTGGCACTGCTATGGGCACCCGCATGGCCCCACAATATGCCAATATCTTCATGGCCGACCTGGAACAACGCTTCCTCAGCTCTCGTCCACTCACACCCCTTCTCTATCTACGCTACATTGATGACATCTTCATCATCTGGACCCATGGGAAGGAGACTCTGGAAAAATTCCACCATGATTTCAACAGCTTCCACCCCACCATCAACCTCAGCCTGGATCAATCTACACGGGAGGTCCACTTTCTTGACACCACGGTGCAAATAAGTGATGGTCACATTAACACCACCCTATATCGAAAACCCACCGACCGCTATGCCTACCTTCATGCCTCCAGCTTCCATCCCGGGCACATCACACGATCCATTGTCTACAGCCAAGCACTGAGGTACAACCGCATCTGCTCTGACCCCTCAGACAGAGACCAACACCTACAAAATCTCCACCAAGCATTCTCAAAACTACAATACCCACACGAGGAAATAAGGAAACAGATCAACAGAGCCAGACGTGTACCCAGAAGCCTCCTACTGCAAGACAAACCCAAGAGAGAAACCAACAGGACTCCACTGGCCATCACATACAGCCCCCAGCTAAAACCCCTCCAACGCATCATCAAGGATCTACAACCCATCCTGGACAATGATCCCACACTTTCACAGGCCTTGGGTGGCAGACCAATCCTTGCCCACAGACAACCTGCCAACCTGAAACATATTCTCACCAGTAACTGCACACCACACCATAATAACTCTAGCTCAGGAACCAATCCATGCAACAAACCTCGATGCCAACTCTGCCCACATATCTACACCAGCGACACCATCACAGGACCTAACCAGATCAGCCACACCATCACTGGTTCATTCACCTGCACATCCACCAATGTAATATACGCCATCATATGCCAGCAATGCCCCTCTGCTATGTACATCGGCCAAACTGGACAGTCTCTACGGAAAAGGATAAATGGACACAAGTCAGACATTAGGAATGGCAATATACAAAAACCTGTAGGAGAGCACTTCAACCTCCCTGGCCACACTATAGCAGACCTTAAGGTGGCCATCCTGCAGCAAAAAAACTTCAGGACCAGACTTCAAAGAGAAACTGCTGAGCTTCAGTTCATCTGTAAATTTGACACCATCAGCTCAGGATTGAACAAAGACTGTGAATGGCTTGCCAATTACAGAACCAGTTTCTCCTCTCTTGGTTTTCACACCTCAACTGCTAGAACAGGGCCTCATCCTCCCTGATTGAACTGACCTCGTTATCTCTAGCTTGCTTGCTAGCACACATATATATACCTGCCCCTGGATATTTCCATTACATGCATCTGAGGAAGTGGGTATTCACCCACGAAAGCTCATGCTCCAAAACGTCTGTTAGTCTATAAGGTGCCACAGGATCCTTTGCTGCTTTTACAGATCCAGACTAACACGGCTACCCTCTGATACCTCAGAATAGTCTACATCCAGGGGGAGGAAGAACTTGAACTGGGGATTTCACATTTCCAGGGTGAAAACTCTATCCACTAGGCTAAAGGTTATAATGGAGGTTCTTTCCTCCCCTCCCCTCGATGTTTTGTTTTGGGTCCTGCACACCACTTAGGCATTCAGACACCTAACTTCCTGTGGTTCATGGATCGCAAGCAGAGCTAGGAACCCAAATGCAGCCCAGACTTAGGCGCTTTTCTCTGTGAGAGGGGCAGGGCTTAGCACACCCCACTCTGGTCAGCATGTTGCATTGGCTAGCTTACGCGGCTCTTTGCCTAGCTGGCTTTGTGGATCTCCATCTTAGGTACTTGTGTCATAAACAGATAGCTAAGGGTTAACGTCTCTTTCACCTGGAAATAAGTATCTGAAGCACCTGACCAGAGGACCAATCAGGAAACAGGATTTTTTCAACTCTGGGTGGAGGGAAGTTTGTGTGTGAGTCCTTTGTTCTTGGTCTTCTGTCTGACTCTCTCTCGGCTATGAGGGGATTTCTATTTCCTGCTTTCTAATCTTCTGTTTCCAAGTTGTGAGTACAGAGATCATAAAAACAATAGGGGTTATTGTTTTTTCTTTTGTATTTACATGTCTATAGTTACTGGAGTGCTTTGAATTGTATTCTTTTTAAATAAGGCTGTTTATTCATATTTCTTTTAAGCAATTGACCCTGTATTTGTCACCTTAATACAGAGAGACCATTTTTATGTATTTTTTCTTTCTTTTTATATAAAGCTTTTTTTTAAGACCTGTTGGAGTTTTTCTTTAGTGGGGAACTCCAGGGAATTAAGTCTGTGCTCACCAGGGAATTGGTGGGAGGAAGAAGTCAGGGGGAAATCTGTGTGTGTTAGATTTACTAGCCTGACTTTACATTCCCTCTGGGTGAAGAGGGAAGTGCTTGTGTTTCCAGGACTGGAAATAAAAAGGGTGGACTCCCTCTGTTTAGATTCATGGAGCTTGCTTCTGTGTGTCTCTCCAGGAACACCTGGAGGGGGGAAGGGAAAAGGTTTATTTCCCTTTGTTGTGAGACTCAAGGGATTTGAGTCTTGGGGTCCCCAGGGAAGGTTTTTGGGGGGACCAGAGTGCCCCAAAACACTCTAATTTTTTGGGTAGTGGCAGCTTTACCAGGTCCAAGCTGGTAACTAAGCTTGGAGGTTTTCATGCTAACCCCTATATTTTGGATGCTAAGGTCCAAATCTGGGACTAGGTTTATGATATGAGTGGCAGCGTTGTGGGAAAGATAGAATCCAGAAGCCAGTAGGAATATTATATTTTTCTTTTCTCTGCTAGGGGCTTTTTAGCAGAGAGGGTTTGGTTTTAAAAGGAACCAGAGATAAATTTTTTTTCTCTGCTCTCTCTGGCAGTTGTGGCTTGCATATTAAGCAAGAAACCATTAAGAGACTATTAAGGGTCTTTTGTCACACAATAGCACTCCCATTAGGAGGCAGATTCCAGCACTATACACATGCAAATAAAGTGTTTTTTCTGGTTTACTTTACATTGAAAAAATTAGCTAGAGGAAGAAAGGGAAAAAGGCACTGTTGCTAGGCAGACCCCAGGAGGCAACAGAGAACCTGCAGTTCAGACAACAAACACCGGAGGGCACCCCAACACAAGAAAACAGGATGTCACGAAAACCAGACGCAGTACAGCTCGAAGCAATGGAAAAACAGATAGAACTGCTCAGAACACAGATGGCCAGAGATGAGGCAACTCACAAACAAGAGATGGAAAGGCTACAAAAACAAGAAGAAGCCAAAAATGCAGCCCACCACAGAAAACTACAAGAAGAAGAAGTGGCCAACAAAATGAAACAAGCAGAAGAAGAGGTAGCCTACCGCCGAGAAATGGAAAAACAACAAAAAGAAATGGAAAAACAACAAAAAGAAAGTGAAGAGAAGGAAAAACAGAGAAAACATGAACTGGACTTAGCGCAAGCTGGGTTGCATGCGCCAGCCAATCCTAACAACCCTTCGCCAATTATGGTTCCACATCACAGAAAATTTCCCACCTACAAGGCAGGTGATGACACCAAGGCCTTCTTGGAAAATTTTGAAAGAGCCTGTCTTGGGTACAGCATCCCTGAAGACCAGTACATGGTAGAATTGAGGCCACAGCTCAGTGGACCTTTAGCAGAGGTGGCAGCTGAAATGCCTAAGGAGAAAATGAACGACTATAAACTTTTTCAAACCAAGGCCAGATACAGAATGGGGATAACCCCGGATCATGCCCGTCGGCGTTTCAGAACCCAAAAGTGGAAACCAGATGTGTCATTTCCCAAACACGCCTACTACGTTGGGAAAAATTATGAGGCCTGGATATCAGGACACAATGTTAAAACCTTGGAAGAACTGCACCTCCTCATACAAATGGAGCAGTTCTTGGATGGTGTTCCTGAGGACATAACACGGTACATACAAGATGGAAAACCCAAAAATCTCGCTGAGGCGGGGGAGATTGGAGCCAGATGGATGGAAATGGCAGAAAGCAAGAAAGCTACGGTCAAGGGGAACGAATACCCCGGGGGCACACCGACCATAAACCCTACAACCGAGGACAGCCAAAGACCCCACATACAACCCAAGTAAAGCCACAGACGCCCTATTCTTCCACCTCTCCAGTCTCCAGTAACTCACCTCGGCCCAGTGACCCATCAGATGGAAGATGCTTTAAGTGTAATGAACTGGGACATATCAAGGCCAACTGTCCAAAGAACGCCATCCGAGTGCAATTCATTACACCACCATCACACCAAAGATCCCCAGGCCCAGATGCCTCTCAAATACCCTTGCAGCGAAGGGAAAATTTGAGAGTGGGCAGAAAAAAGGTTACTGCGTGGAGAGAGACGGGGGCACAAGTGTCAGCTATCCACCAATCCTTCGTAGACCCCAAATTCATCAACCCAAAGGCCAAAGTAACAATTTACCCCTTCATGTCACAAGCTGTAGACTTGCCTACAGCTGAACTGCCTGTCCAGTACAAAGGCTGGTCAGGAATGTGGACTTTTGCAGTCTATGACAATTATCCTATCCCCATGCTACTGGGGAAAGACTTGGCCAACCAGGTGAAGCGGGCCAAGAGAGTGGGAATGGTTACACGCAGCCAAACCAGGCAAGCTTCCAGACCCATTCCTGTTCCTGAGCCGTCCACAGGCGCCCCGTCTGTGTTACCAGAGACCCAGACAGAGGTAGTGGACCCGGATTCCATGCCAACCACTAAAACAGCCACAGCACCTCCAGTCCCAGACCCAGAACTGGAACAGCAACCAGCACCAGCAATTGCAACCACATCTTCAAACTCAACGCCAGTGGGCGCCAGCGAGCCAGAAATGGCAGAAGCAACAGACAGCCATACCCAAAAGGCTCAGCCAGAGCCTGAAATACCCTCAGGTGCACCAGCACTTGTCTCTCCCTAGTCATTGTATAGAGAACTTAGTCACCTAAATCAGCTTTATAAATAGTAGTGTGGGTCCTGTGGTTTTTCCTAAAGGTTAGGGGGGTATGATGTTCAGTGCGATAACACCTAAGTCCCTTTGTAGATCTGGGCCTTAGTCACACAGATTCTTATAAAAGCAAATCTTTCAACTCTGGTCTTTGGGAATTGTTCCTGACAACATCAGCACATTTCTAATAAACACGTAAACAACATTAAATCACTTCCTGAAGTGCATATCTGTTTGGAAAAGTGACTTGTAAAAATAAATCTGCTTCCTGTGCTTAGTCACATTTGTTCTGTGACAAATATTACTCTTGTCTTCTGAGATGCCTGCAGAGTCAACACAGCAAAAACAGAGTGAGATGGATTTTTGTACTCGTTGTGCATCAATAGAAATGTTTGCTAAATTATGGTCCAATCAGGACTTAAAGTAGAGGCCCATCCAGTAACAACTGTGCAAACTCATGAAAGGCACCGGGTTTACACAGGTGCCACAGAGAGCATAAATTGGTCTATAAAGGATATTTATTAGTGATGAAGCTAGAGTACGAAAGAGCCTAGCTTGATTCTCAGAGACTGGGCAGTTTGCAGAGCTGACATATAGGAAAGAAAACCAAACCTTTTTACTTGTAAAACGAACACATTTGATACAGAAATCATCAGGGAAAAAACATGGAAGCCAGGAGTGCTGTTCTTAGAGTCACTTTTCAGGGTAGATCAAATTGCACTTGCAGTTTTAGATAACTGTCTTTCTGTTGTGAAATTAAAGGGAGAATCCTGCAAACCTTTACTAATGAAATACTCCTTTGTGTTACATGAATTAAATGCAAAGAAGCAGTCTAGAATACTCACTTGAGTAAAGTCAGGCAGGATTAGGCCAAAACATTGTTTTAAAATGTAAACATTTGGGTTTTCTTTTAATCCTGTTTTTTGTCTTCACAGGTGTTCCATTGATTGATGGTGGCACTGTACGGCTCCCTCGACTGATTGGTCTCTCACGAGCCTTAGATCTCATTCTAACTGGTCGTCCTGTTGGTGCACAAGAAGCATATGAGTTTGGGCTAGCCAATCGAATAGTTCCCAATGGCCAAGGTTAGTGCTTAATGAACAATGTAAGAAATGGTTCTAAGTGTGAATTGTTTGATAGTGTTGTTATCTGTATGTCTGTCTTTGTGAAGAATAGTTAACACAAAAATAATCATGATTTTTCTAATAAACAGAATTGGTTACAGGGGCATGCACAAGAGTGGGCAAGCAGGGGCATGGCCCCTCACCCCAAATTTTCCATGTGTCCCTGTAGCCCGGGGAGGGAGGAAGCAGCGGTTGCCTGCTGAGCTCCTCCTCCTCCCCTCACCCCTACAGCTGCTGCTTCTCCATCCTTGCTACTGGAGTCCCAGGTATTGCCTCTGCCTCCATCCCCTGACTCACCTCAGCAGGTGGTCTGCAAACCAGGTGGCAGTGCTGGGATTCCAGCAGCAGGGAAGGAGAAGCAGCAGCTTTAGGGGTGGGAGGAGGAAGAGCTCAGCCAGCAGTCCTGTTGCTTCCTCCCTCCGAAGGCTGCAGGGACACAGAGTGCTGCTGCTTCCTCGCCAGAGATGTCCTGGGAAATCCGGGGTGTGTGTGTGAGAGTGACATGACCCTTTCACTTGTACGTGTTTAATGTGCCTCTCCAAAAGCAGTCAAATTTAAAGTCCTGCACACACCCCTGGTTGGTTATGATTAAAATTAAAAGGTCCTTATGTCAGGGACCATGTTTTAATATATTGTACAGTGCCTAGAACAATGGGGCCCTGCTCCCTAAGCAGGGGCCTTGTGGTGCTATCATGATACAAATAATAAATTAAAATATACATCTGGCACAGGATTGACACACTGCAGAGAGGACATCCAACATCCGTCACATTTGCTTTTACTGCTACACTGCTATTAAGTTATTATTCGTGTTTAAAGTAGATCTTAAAGCAGGCTGCTAACAATAATACATCATCCAATTATCCATTCTCTTTATTGTAAATGTTTTGTAACATCACACAGCTGAAACTAGAACATTAGTTGATGGGCTGCCATCATATTTTATTAATTTATTTTGTTTTAAATGGAGGGAAACAAAACTTTCCAAATGTTTCTGTATAGTTTAAAAAAATTAAATGGGCTTCCTTATATTTTGGGCAAGGGAAATGAATAGAAGTTTTTCTAATGGAAGTCAGACGTAGCACTTGCTTTTACACTAAAAAAAAGCATATGTTCCTGTTTCTCTGCTTGTGAATCAGTCTTGTCCTGCCACTGTACAGTTCCTTGAAGATTTTTTTTATTTCCTTTCTAACTAATTAGGCGCCTACTCCATCTCTCCAAAGCCTAGTGACAAAGATATTGTGAAGAACTAAAATTACTTGAGGCAAGAATCTAGTTTAGAAAGATTTCTTTTACAAGTTAAATGTTATGTTTCCACTCAAAAGAAAGGTGCTGCTGTGCAATCATAAAAAGCTAGCCAAAAACCCTGGTAACCTTTGCAGTCAACTGTGGTGTTTTTGATACATGCTAACATGGATCACAGCTCTGGTCCAAGAGAAGCAATGCTTTCCAACTCAGTTAAGCTAGAATCCATAGAACTCAAACAGCAAATCTGCAAGCACTTATTCACATGAGTAGTCTTTCCTTGGGCAACTGATCCCACCGATTTAAATTGGAGTACAGTGAGTGATCAAGGGTTTACAGGATCTTGCCTTTATTCCCTCCACTCCCTTAATTCATTATTCTCAAATATTTCTCATACTGTAATATTGTTTTATACTTGTCTCGCCAGTAAAGATGAGCTTAGTTGCATTGGGTAAATATGATGTAATGTTCAGATATTTACTATCTAAGGGTTTGATCCTGCAAATGCTTACTACTAAGTATAATGTTTATTAAAATCAGCTGGGCCACTCATGGAAATAAGCACTATACCTAATAGTAAGTATATGCAGGATCAGTCCTTAAGGGCTCACCAGATTTTGAGTTCACTCAGCACCTTGCAGGACTGAAATCTTAATAGACAAAATACATATATACAGAAAAGGGTGGTGGGAGGAGGCATACAACCCAGTACTTCCTCTTCCAGTTCTAGCGTTCCCTTTTCTTAATCCTTGTAGGTTTTATTTTTTTAGCTTTTACTTATTTGCCTTTGTTTTTTAACTCATGCCAATTTGCATTTTTGTTTACCTGTTTCTAACAGTTTACTGGGTTTTTGTATGTTTATCTGACTTTATGTTTTATATTATAACTCTTGGTTAGTTTCTTTATTAGGGCCATGCCCTTGTGTCTGGCCAGAGAACACTCAGTGCAGTTCAAGAAAGTGTGTGTGCAAGTGGCTTTAAGCAGCCTTGCAGTTGCTTGATCTTGGGGCAGCTTTTTTCCAGTGGAGTGCCAGGCACAAGCTAGAGCAGCCCGAAGACCACTCTAATTTGTATCTTATGCCATTAGGCATTAGCCCAAAGGGGCCATTACATCAGCCAGATATCGTTGGGGTGCAGGGACACTCCAGCTACACCCACTTTCACCATACATCCGCAAGGAGGGAGTGGCATAGGTGCTACTATGGTAGTTTCCCAACACTTAGGGATCCCTTGAGCTGGGAGTATCCTCAGGTGATCCAGTAAACTTGCTTTAAGGCAATTTTGAACTGGAGGAGTTGAACTAAAGTATTCCCATACCCTGGGAGAACTGGGCCTTTGTTTTTAAGCTAGTCCTATTTATTGATTGATTGTATGTATGTATGCATGCAACTCTTTCCTGTTTTCCTATTTCACACTTTCAGAATGCCTACCATTTCCAGCCCTTGAAAGCACTATCCTCTCTCCTTTGATACTGAGAACTAGTGAGACCATAGCAATTTAGCTGCCTGGCTCCTCCCATACTGCTTACATGGAAAGGTCTGTGGAGGCCAGGACGAGACCCTTTAAGAGTCATGTAGCATATTTATGGACTTGTTTACTCTGCAGGCTTAGCTTGAGCTATCTACACTGGAGTTAACTCCTCTCGTGTCATGTTAGCCTAGTGGAGAAAGAGCATTCACACTGCAAAATTACTCTTGAGCACTGCACAGTGCTTGTAGCAGCAGCACAAATCGACTGCATACTCACTGTGCTACTGGCTCGAGTGGCAGCAGAATCTGGGCTTCATCCCGCTGCACTGATGGGCCAGCTAGCTCATGTTTAAAGTACCCTTTAACTTGAGCTAGAGACTTTTGGGGGTCAGTGGAGTCTGTTGGGTAACGCTCAAGTTATAGCTCTAGTTAACAGTGCAATGAAAACAAGCCCTGTGTTACAAGTGTGCTTTTCATCATTTTAAAATCTTTAAGCTCTCCATAACCGATAGCTGCTGCTATTTATCAATTTTATTCAATTTAGGAAGCATAACCTAGATTTTTGTTCTTAATTTAGAGAGAGTTGAAAACATAGAAATAGATTTTTAAGAGGTTTCCTTCCAATAATGGGTGTATCCTGTAAAAAAAAAAATCTATCCATCCATCCACATTTATACTGTTAACCTCTGTCCATTATAGGGAACTATCCCGGTAAGGTAAATGTAGAAAACCTTTTCAAGCAGTCTCTAACATTTCCTGTAGAAGGAAAAAGGAAGACACTCTACTGAGTTACCTCATTTTGAATTGGCCTGGAAATTGGTTTAATGCACAGTAGCAGCTGCTTCTCTTCAAGTTAAACTGATATGACTGCTGCTTACTGTAGCCTGTTCTCCTGACTAGTTAGCAAAATGATTACAACATGTACTTTTAAATCTAAATGGGCTTTTGGAATAGCTGCTTTTTTTTTTTTTTTTTTTTTAAAGCTTGTGTGTCTGAGAGTTTTTAAAAGGAAATTAGCCATGAGTCAATTAGCTAGGACAAAAAGGTGTGCGTGTGTGCGTGTATGGAAAAAGTAGGTTATTTTGATCATGGAGTGTGAAAGGAAGGAGAGGAGGTCAGTAATAACACAGGAGGTTATTCAAACCTCCTGAAGCTGCCGCCGTTTTTCAGGTCCAAAGAGTGACTAACGTCTCCATAGACTTGCTGTCGTACTGTGTGCATTCTGATATCCTGATTCCTTTTTCAAACACGAGTGTTTTGGTTGGCGCTGGATGATGTACTTTAGAAGTCAATGTGAATAAAACCAAGTTTTATTTACTGAATGTATTGTAAGCAAATGAGAATTCTATAAAGTGTGTTTTACCCTGGCAGTTAGCATTAACCTGTTGATTACAGAGCTAGATGTAAAGCAAAGAAAACCTGGTGATAGGACGTTCTAGTGTCATGAAAGATCTTGGGCCTGATCCTCAGCTACAACTGTGATGTGTTTGGCTGAGTTGCAGAAGACGTACACAAACTGCCTTTACACTTTCTCTGTCTTAGAGCAATTCTTCCCTGATCTGCCTCCCTGGAACAGAATAAAGCAGACTGGAGTCTGCTCTAACATCTCTAACCTGCCTGGGCCCCAGAAGACTGATATGCTAGCAGAAGATCACTGGGAAGTTGGCTGTGCCCTTGGGCTAGAGACAGAGAGGGAAAATGTAGGAACCAACCTGTATGGCCTAGTGCTGTTTCAGGCTATCACAATACTACAGTAAAATGTCTTTGAATAGGTTTATGGTTTTGTTGCTCGCTGAAGGTGCATTGGAGTGATAGAGCACATCAGAGTGTTTCTAAGGCTACATCTACACTAGAAACTTCAAAGCGCTGCTGCGGGAGCGCTCCTGCAGCAGTGCTTTGAACTCTGAATGTGGTCACGTGTGAGTGCTGGGAGAGCTCTCCCAGTGCTCCTGGTAATCCACCTCCATGAGGGGATTAGCCCTGAGCACTGAGAGCGCGGCTCTCAGTGCTCAAAGCCTGTCCACACTAGCGCTTTAAAGCGCTCCGACTTGCTGTGCTCAGGGGGGTCATTTTTCACCCTCCTGAGCCAGGAAGTTAGAGTGCTTTAAAAAGTAAGTGTAGACAAGCTCTTAGTAACACTCTGGCACCCCTTTCTCTTACCTCTTCTATACTGAAAAGACTTTCCAGTCTTGTCTTGCAATATTTGTTAGCAATTCTAGCAGCCATTCTCGCTCCATAATTTTTTGCTTATTTATTCTTTTCAGCACTGAAAAGGTTTCCATTTTATATTCATATGAATTTTCCCAGTAATACTTAGTATTTAAAATACACTGTGTTAAATGTCTTCACATAGTTAGAAAGTTACTTTATTTCAGTAGCACAACCATTCATTACCCTAACATTGTTAGCTAGTTTTGTGTGTGCCTATTTTTTTTTAAAGTGGGGGGAGGCCAATAGCTCACAGACATATTTCTATTATATTGCAACCCAGTTTTTTAATGTCGGATCTCACACTTTCATCCACTAAAAGAAACAGTATTCAGAAACAATACGGGAGGTCAATTAAGAGGCCTACAAATCAGTGTGTGCTCAAAGTATGCTTGGGACAATTCTGTCCCACTGTAAATAGCCTAAAACTCCACATATGTACTGGTGATATACATATGATTAATTGCAGAACCAATAATACATATCACCTGGTTGTATACTTGATCATGCACTTTTGACCAGCTTATGCTCTCTGCCCTCTAATCCATCTCACTTAGACACATCCTGACATTCCAGATCTCTGAACAGCTTCACAGGTGCAATTTTAAAGAATAAATAAACCTGCCATAAAAATGTTTCCTCCTTTCTCCCAAATAGGGAAGTTTCCCCTTGAAAAATTACCTGCTATTGATCCAGGACAGGCAGTACTTGATCCTGCTCCAGTGACAGGCTTAAGGTTTGATATCTTGAAGCCCTGCATAACTTTACACTATTGGAAAGGGGAGAATCCCAGCTTCTAATGGGACCCAGCACTTGCTTCTAGGCTTGGGAGGTTGCAAGATATCAGACCTTAAACTTATACCTACAATGTTAACAGAAAAGATATTTAGGTGCATTTTAGAGGTTTTTAGGGCTCATCTGAGACTAGTGCCATCGGACTGGTAACTAAGGCATCTGGCTTCACAGGGTGTAGGATAAAGACAGTAGTGGAGGGTCTGGTTTGTGTCTAGCCTAATTGTTAGTCAGACACTTGGAAATGGATCCAGGCTCGGAGCTGGGGTTAGAGTCAGGAGCCAAGCCAAGGGTCAGAGCCAAAGACAGAGTCAGGAGTCAAGCCAGGGTCAGTGTCCGGGTTGGATGTAGGAGTAGAGACCTGACGCAAGGGAGGAAAACAGTAACTGGGAGCAGATAGGGGCCTAGGATGAAGAGGTCAGGCACCAGGAACAGGCTAGGAGTCATGGCTTGGGAGTCAGACAAGTAGGCAGGGTCTGTAGTAGCAGCCAGCCAGGGATTCACCAGTTGCTCAGACAACTTCTCATGATTCTGTCTAGCTTAAGTAGTGCAACCCAGCCAATCGGTGGTGCTTGATGTCTCGCACAATCAGGAGCTTTGTGGGCATGGCCCATTGTGAGCTAATGTTCCAGAAGCCCCCTTCTCCAGGGCTTTGGGTGAGCTGCCAGGTAGCAACCATGGCCTGAGTTCTGTCTGGTGACACATAGGCCCAGGTTCAAGGCCCATAATTCCTCACTAGAAGTTCCTATAAAAATGGTGGTGATAGTTGTGAACATAGGAGTGTAGAGCAAGGAGGTGTGGGTCTGTAAAAAGGGCAATAAAGATAGTCTTCCATTCTCCCCAGCTGTGGTGTGCTGGATGTCTAATTTCTACCAGCTGTCATAGAGGGATCAAATAAAAAGAGAGAACTCTAAAATATGTTGTAGCTGATTTTCTGTAGTGTGTGTATATGTAGGCTAGAAGAGATGTAGCTATTAGTAATTCATAAGAGAATGTTGATAAATCTCTTATTCATAATGGAATGGCAGAGAGGGGACTGTGCTGTTTCTGGACTATGAATAAACTAAGAGATGTAGCTATTAGCAGTCATTTGGAGTGACAAGCTCACAAGCTGTTTGAGAAAACATTGTGATCCCAAACTCATGCTGATGAAACCTTTATGCCACACTACACCATCATTTATCCTCTCTGCATTAAACACAAAACAAAAAAGACAACCCAATGCTGAGATTGCTGTTAGAATCATGGGGCACTCTTAAGGCCCCTGAGGATTCAGATCCCGGGTCTCTGAGTCCCAGACACAGAGCAGCTCCCATGACTGTCTCTGAGCAAAGGGTAAATATGATCCTTGGAACAGGACTCTACCCCCAACAAAACTTTCACCCTTCTTTCAGATTCCTTTCAGTTAGGTATAGGTGAGCGTCCCTTTCCTATCTCTGTCATAGCCAAGGAGGCAAGCTTATGCTCCCTGAAGACACTGGAGGAGGGGGGAAATATTGGCTGTAGACTGTCCTTACTCACCTTCTTACCCAGAAGATATCAACACTTAAAGTGGGAGTTAGGACACCATTTCTTTTAATAGATCTCATCTGGAGGGACTGTGTGCTATGAAACATTCCCCTAAACCTGCTGAAGTCAACTCTTGCTTGGCAAACTGCAGCATATTCTGGGTTTGTAACAATATTTAAAAGCATGCAAAGTCATTTTCCTGCCCCCCACCACCACTTTTGTGTTTCTTTACTAGCTTCAGATAGTTTTATAAGCTCCAAGAGTGCAACATCTGGCAGAAATGATAGTTGTTATGGATAGAACATTTGAAACCGAACTTTTCTGTTACACTATCCATTGTTGCATTTGATAGGGTTTAAAGCTCTACTGACCTTACAGAAGAGCTTTCTGTTGCCTTCTGGCTTCTATTATAAATGAAGTTAATTCACAAACAAAAACTTAAACTGGAGTTAAGGTTGTAAATAAATGTTCATGAAATCAAATACTCAGAACACAAGTTATAGCAAACATTTTAAAGTGAGAAAAACCTTAGTAATTTAAGCCTCTGCCCTATATGTCTTCCCAGTCTCAACCTATAGCCTAGAGGCCTTTTATATCCATCTACCATATCTCCCTCTATACTCTCAATAGGGGCTACAAACCACCTACCAAACATGGCCCACAGGCAATCTTCTAGTTCACCTTCCTATTATGAGCTATAACCACTGTCATTTAGTTTCTTCTGCTCAGCGGGCCTGTTGTTGAGATTGGATGAAAATTCACTGAAGTTGCATCCACTTAAGCAGTAGAGAGCTTGGGAGAAATTCAGCCCTCTCCCTCAGCATCTTACATCTTATTCATAGTCCAGAAACAGCATAGTCTCCTCTCTGCTAATCCATTGTGAGTAAGAGACCTATCAAAGTTTGCTATATGAACTGGAAACCCCACTGTACCATCCATATTCATGCAGTCCATGTATGTCACAGCCTCTACCAGACTGATATAGATGTTAAAGGGATACCATTGCCTTAAAAAGGTCATGTTGTCTTAAATGTTTCATACTTCCAAGTAAAATCTCTAGATTACTTGAACTGAGAGAGGCTAAATCACTTTTTAAATTTGTTTACTAAGGACATTTCACAGCACCGTGGGTTTCACGGGTTTTCCCATATATAGTCAATTACTTAATTTCCCCTATTTGCCTGCATCTTGCATATACAAACAAGGGAGAGAAAAACATTTTTGAATTAGGAAAATGTTATTGTAAACCAACAAGTATTGGCCGAAGGGGTCAGGGCAAATGTAGTATCAAACTACTTTTAACTCTTTTAAAATTGACTAGATTCCAGGATAAATCTGTGGCTTTAAAAATATTTGAATTGCTGACTCATAAATTGAAACAGTAATCAATAGGATATAAGTATATTCCTGTTATGGAGATGGTGGACATGAAAATTGGAACAGAGTTGTGATTGTTCGAGGAACCTTAACTATGAATTTCTTCACTTTCAGATGTTTGTTTTTATAACAATAGTGGTGTACTAATGTAGTTATTGAAGTAGGTATTTATATACAACCATTTCTCTCACAAAGATTTGGATCTGATAAATCTGCATTACATATTTTTAGAAAATATTTCTAGGTAAAGAAAGTAATGGGTCTGTGTCCCCGTGTGTGTGTGAATAATAAGATGTTACTATTTTTTAAAATGCCTCGGCTACACTACTTGCATTAAAGAAACTGCATTCATCAAATGGGAGGAAAAAATTTGGGCATACATAGCAAATATTGGTTTTAGTCTGCTTCCATCTTTGAACTAAGTTTACACTAAACCACTCTTCCCCAGTTCATAAGTAGACCTTGCAAGCCAGTATTAAATTTACTGTGCATGTTTTGCCTTTTTAATATCCTGTTTTCAAATGCATCATGTTATAAACAGCCCATATCACATACCTGTTCTTTCTTATATCTGCAAGTTCTATATGATTTTTTTTAAGTACTATTAAAATATTCTTTTATGTTTCTATTTGTAGCCCTTCAGTGTGCCATTGAGCTTGCTAAACAAATCTCTGCCTTTCCTCAACAATGCATGCGAGGAGACCGAAGTTCTGCTTATTACAGTGTCTTTGATGCTGCCTCATTCACAGAAGCCCTGCAATTTGAGTTTGACACTGGTGTGCAAGTGATTTTGAAAGAGTCTCTCCCTGGTGCTAAAAAGTTCAGCTTAGGGGTGGGACGTGGAGGAAAGTTATAAAAGTCAAATATTTTCTGCATGTAGAAAAGGTTTACTAATAATTAAAATAGTAACAGTCTACTGAATTTACAAAAATAATGGAAGCCCTGAAAAAATTATTATATAAATTCAAAATTTATAATTTACTCTAGGGTACATAATCTTGATGTATGGGAAGTTGCATACATAATTGTGTTAGCAAGAGTTATATACATAAATCCTTGTGAATGGAGATAAGATACCCTGTGTTTAATGTATTTTGTATCTAAATATTATTGTCATAATGAAAATTTTCAATTTTTATTGTACTTTTGTTCTGAAATCCTGAAATAAAGCTAATTCTTTTATATTTTTTTCATTTGAGTATTTTAGCCATTAGTCTTTATTAAAAGATAAAGGAATTGCTTCCCATATCCAGTGTGTAGCACTACTAAAAATGCATGGCAGTAACATAATTTATATAAACAAAGCTGATTGATTTGCCAAATGAAGACAACCAGAAACCAACTACTAATTTTTTAGCCACAGTTTTATTTACTTACAACCTAAACACTACAGCTGCCAGAAGAAATTAACTACTGTAGCTAATTCTTATTTTCAAAAGAATATCTTGAAACACAATTCCTCTGGAAGCAGATCCGTTCGTGGAACTATTTACAGTATATTAGTGACAAAGAAAACCTGCACCTGCTCAGTTCTCATACAGCCAGGATCTTGGCTTATGGGCAAGAATTTAAAAGAAGTGAAAACAAATTAAACCATTTTACTGCTAACTTACCAGTATGGATGTCTTTCAGAAACAGTTATGCACGAGCTTTTCATTTCACCACCAGATGTCCTCCAGGAGTAGGAAAATATGATGACCTGAAAGATATTCTGAAGCCTGAGTCTACAACATTTTTGAAGATATGACAGTGAAAGGAAAGTTTGAGTGAAAGCAAATGTTACCACAGAGTTTTGGATGGCGTGTGTGTTGTGGAGGCTTTCTGGCAGGTGAAAAATTCTTTCAGTAGCACTAACGTGCTCTTACAGTGTTTGTCATAGTCTGCAACAGATTACGTACATGCCTTTCCTTTTGCCTTCACCCAGAGAATTAGGTATTGCTCTCTAGTCTTTATCCTTTTTAGAAATGTGCAATTTCAAATGGTAACATGTTTGTTTGAAATTTGAAGCTGTAGTATAACCTCTTTAAGAAGACATAAATCTTTCATCCCTTCCAGTGAGTTCCTGAGGAAGCAAAGCAATGTCTAGTGCTGATAACATGGTCATAATCCAAAACAAGGCATTCTGATTCAGATGGTCGTGGCAGCTCTTCATGAACCCTAAGGAAGTAGTCCATATCATTGATAAGAACTACTAAAGAAAGGCTAGTGACTAAGGCCTGGTCTACACTGGGGGAATTGATCTAAGTTACGCAACTTCAGCTACGTGAATAATGTAGCTGAAGTCGACGTACTTAGATCTACTTACTGTGGTATCTTCATTGTGGTAGATCAACTGCTGCCGCTCCCCCGTCAACTCTGCCTGCGCCTCTTGCCAAGTTGGAGTACAGGAGTCGATGGGAGAGTGCTCGGGGGGCGATTTAACGCCTCTAGACTAGACACGATAAATCGACCCCCGCTGGATCGATCGCTGCCCAGCGATCCAGCGGGTAGTGTAGACATACCCTGAGCTATAGTACTGTAGCAAAGAGTCCACATTATTTGTTATGGAGAAGTTAAGTCATCATGCTGGGTTGTATAGAAAGTCTAGCTTAATAAGACTGAGGTAATCTAGCAGAACAGTGCTAGAAAGTTCAGTGTGTCCATACCCCGACACTGCATTGGTCCTGGGGTGCCCAAACACTGCCACTTCTATAATTATATTACAACAACACATACTCAAAACTCAATATTTTACTTTAAGAATAAAAAAGCGTAGATGATGTATGCTTGTTATGGATCATCAGAAAAGCAGTGTTCACTACCATGACAACTATCCCAGGGTTCAATCCTAAAAGGTGCTGAACACTTTCAACTCAAGTTGATTCAAGAAGAGATGAGGGCACTCAAGCTACATAGTTAACTCTGGAAAAAATATATATTTAAAATGTGACACTTCCTTCTGTAGCATCCAAAATATGAAGCAGAATTTATAAGACTCTTGTGGAGAAAGTGATGTAAACTGCCCCTAAACAGACATACAGTGGAAAGGTGGGTGAGGTAATATCTTTTATTGGACTAACTTCTGTTGGGGTGAGGGACACGTTTTCAGGCTTACACAGAGCTCTTCTTCAGGTCTGGCAAATGTACTGAGTGTCACAGCTAAATAGAAGGTAAAACAGATTGTTTAGTATATGCAATTAACACATATTTCAAGGGACCATTCAAGGCGAAGTGGCCTGTTAACACCCTCCAGTCATGGGGGGCGGGGGAAGAGAATCATTAAATTCTTCCCTAAACAACTCTTAAGAGAAACTTTACAACTTCATCCCCCACAAACCCACCCCAGGGATCTTGTACGTGCTTCCCAAAATACACAAACAAGGGAACTCAGGCAGACCCATCATATCTGGCCACTGCATTTTTCACCGAAGGAATATCAGGCCTCATAGAAATCATCCTCAAACTACTCACCACCCAAAGGGCCAACTTCCTCTAGAACACTACCAGCTTCCTCCAGAAATTCTGCAACATTCACAATTTCCTTCAGAACACCACCCTTGCCACCATGGATGTCACCTCCCTAGATACCAACATCCCTCACCACAACTGCATTGTTGCCTGCCTCAAATATTAACAAGCTAACAGACAACACTGAGTATCCACCCCAAACACATCACCAAGCTCATTCATTTAATCTGTGCCCAAAACAATTTTTAATTCAACAACAAACACTTTGCCCAAACCATGGGAACAGCTATGGGTGCTAGGATGGCTCCCCAATACCAGACTACCTAAACTCCCTCAGATTTCCATCATAACTCAACCACTGCCACCCATCCACTAAACTCTGGAACAACATTCAGGACATCACGATCAACTTCAGCAATGAAACCCTACAGACAACTATATACAAGAAGCCCGTGGGTCACCACACTTACCTTTTCAGATCCAGTAACCACCCCCAACCACCCCAAGAAATCTGTTCTCTACAGCCAGGCACTCAGATACCACAGAATATGCTCAGAGGAGAAAGTCCAGCACCTTAACACATATGTACACCTGAACACACTTAAAACTGCCTTTACCAACCAAGGACACTCTGCTAGAGAAGTAGATTGCATCATGAAACAGGCCACCCAAATACTCTGAGAGAACCTGCTTCAATAGAGAAATAAAACCCACTTTGACTGCACACCCATAGTTGTCACTTGCCACCCCACACTGGAACCTATATGGGGTATCAAACAACTACAACCCATACTCAATGGGGACCTCATTCCTGACCCCCCTCTTCTGGTCTTCAAACAACCCCCAGGAACACCAAGATCATCAGAAGCAAGCTCCCTATAAACCAGGACGCATCAACTCAAAGCTGCACCAGACCCTGTCAGAACAACAGATGCAAAACCTGCAGACAGATATGCACTGCTACAATGTTTAATACCCCCCACAACACACCTTTCAAGATCCCTGGGTCCTGCACATGCCCATAACAAGGTACATGTGATGTACCTCATCCAGTGTATTAAATGCCCCAATAACAATGATGTGGGTGAAACAAAACCAGACAATAACAACGCTCTTGAATGAACTCACATTGGAAGATGATCAAAGACAAAAGCACCACATCACCTGCTGCTGAACATTACTTTCACAAAACTTTCACTCCATATCTGACCTCTCAGTCCACATCCTCAAAGAAAACCTGTACCACACCTTCAAAAGATGAGCCTGGGAGCTTAAACTCATAACTTTGCTAGACACTAAAAATCATGGATTGAACAGAGGCAATGGCTTATTATAGCTATGTATAGCCCACTAACCTGTGTTCTGTTCTCTCCCTTTCCCCCCCCGGTAAGTGGACACTTCTTCACCTTCAATGGTCCCTTCAAATATGTGTTATCTACTTATGCTAATCAATCTGTTCAACCTTGTATTTAGCTGTGACACTCTGAATACATTTCCTAGGCCTGAAGAAGAGCTCTGTGAAAGCTTGAAAGCTTGTCTCTCTCACCAACAGAAGTTGGTCCAATAAAAAATATTACCTCACCCACCTTGTCTCTCTAGTGTCCAACACACAAACAGCACTGCAAACATACAGTGGAAAGTCAGGTCCATTGTTATACCTGAAGAGTGAAAAATCAGGCCCAATAAATTAACAC
The DNA here is from genome assembly GCF_025201925.1 of Gopherus flavomarginatus. Taxonomy (NCBI): domain Eukaryota; kingdom Metazoa; phylum Chordata; order Testudines; family Testudinidae; genus Gopherus; species Gopherus flavomarginatus. The sequence goes on from NC_066618.1 coordinate 180,769,725, forward strand.
TGTGAAATGTTGCTGCTCCTTTCTGAGCCCGCCTCTCCAACAATGACTTGCATGGGTGTTTGTAGGTACTGGTTTGGATAAGTATGCATGCAAATCACAGTCCCTAACATCTACATCATCAGCTTTTGGAATACCCTTCTGTAGTTTGTCATAAAAGGCATACAGAATAACCTCTCCATAGCTTTGGGAAGGAAGCCAGAATTAGAACAGACAACTTACATTCTGTGCTTCTTCCCCTGGGGTTCAAGTTTTCTGGCAGCTGCCCATACCAGAAATCTACCAGCACCTACCATCCCTCAGAGCTGTTTGGGATTTTTAGCTACATAGTACAAACCAGCATCATTGCTCTAAACTAAAATTACAGACAAATTAGAAAGATTAGTGTATACAAAGATACAGTTTAAAAACAGATGCATAATGGTGTACAGTGGTGACAATATTACTTCAGATTGCATGCCCTTTAAGGACACCAGCTGCATGTGCCAGCAATGCGAAAAAAAGGAAATGTGCAAGATACTGGGGTTGGATCATCCCTACCCTCCTCCTCATCCTCACACACTAAAACACAGGGGAGGGGGCTAAAGAGGAAGATATTTCTGAGGACCCCCTACCCAGCCTCCCTGTTTTTTCATTGAGGAGAGGAGGGAGTGTGGTTTGTATCCCTATGGAACAAACAACAGGGCCAAACCTGGATAATCACCAGGGATTTCTGTGGATCCTAGGAATATATAGGAAGCCACTAGTTTTGGTCCCTAGCACTCCCCAGCTGCACTGGAACTGTAGCTCAAATCTTCACACTATGTAGGAGAGTCCAAAGAACAGCTAATAATCTCCATGAAGACAGAGGGAGGACAAGATGCATCCTGGGCGATGCCTCAAGCCAGCATATGCCAACTCTCTCTGCAAAGGGATTCTGACCCGCAATAGGTGGTTGCAAAGGCAACTAAGTGTTTTTTGTGGGGGAAAGATGAAATCTGTGCATGGAACTCCTGAAGGGCACAGTCTTTTTTAGAGAACAGAGCTAATGCTAATAATGGATTCTCCTTCATTATCATAGTTAAAATACCACTGTTAAAGCATGCCTTCCTCAGAATACATTTTCATTGTCTTCTAAACTTTTGAAAATAAGTGTTCTGTCTTTAATAGTCCCAGCTAATGCTCTGGGAGACTGAATGTGATATAGTGCCAAATTCTGATCCTCAAACTGTCAAAAAATATTTCCAGTGACTTCAAATGGATCAGCATTTGACTTCTAGGACCAAATTCTACTCAGTTACACCAGTGTAAATACAGAGTAAATCCACTGACTTCAGTGGTGGTAGCCTGGATTTACTAGTGGAATTAGCCTGAATTTACCAGTGTAACTGAGAGCATGCTACAACCCATAAGGATAGAGACCGTTATACAGAATGTCTCCGACCATTATATAAATGTCTCCCACTGGTAATAAATAGGGGCTGGAGTTAGAAGTATTCTTCATCCATTGCTCTAAGGTTTGAAATAATTTTTTAATAAGATTGTATAAGGTTTTCAAGCAGTCCGTCTACATATTACTAGTTGTTCATAGATGAAGGCCAGAAGAGACCATCATGGATGATTTGGTTTGACCACCATCTGAATGATGCTGTATATGTGCCACTTTGTAAGTCTCTTTCTAAGAATATTGTACTATATTGTAGCCTGTTAAAATTACCTTAGATATGACATTATTTAAGAACCAAAATGATGTGAAAGTAAATTTGATTATATTGAAAGTAACATACTTATATTCTAGGCAATTTAAATAGGTTGTATAAATTGGAGAAAGGATGAACAAAAAAGGCAGGTGATAATTTCAATTCACCATTTATTTTTTTCTTTTACAAGCCTTGCAAGCAGAGCTAACTTAGTTATTACATGAAAGAGCTCTTTCAACAGAGCAAAACAACAACTTTGTTTATTTTAAAAATTTGTAAGTGCAACTGTGCACGAGCTTCCTTTCTATTAATTTATTCAGAAGCTATTCCTCTGAATTATTGTAATTATGGAATAACAGATGCATTGTTTTAGTCTGAAGGACTTCATTAAAATTAATGAGGGAAAACTCATGACTATCTATGCAAGTGTATAAGCTGCTTAGGTCTGATTGGTAAAAAGTTTCTCTCTTTCATGTTATGCCTGCCAGTCAACATTCTGAATCCTAGGGAGCGTGTTTTCCAGATTTAGACAGAGATAAATACTGTACCTTGACCCTACAAAAAACAAATTAAAAACTTAAAAAAACAACCCCACACCTACTGGCAAATCCACACTACAAGGGTAATCACAGTGCAGTATAGATATATACAGCCAGAGGTTTTATTATAGTACCATGTGTTTTACAACATATAGGAAGACACAGTCCTTGAGGAGTTTACAATGCTTTAATCACGCAGCCGGATCTGCAGGGAAGGATCCTTACAGAGTCCCATTAACTAACTAGCTTTTTAAAAGATTCTAAACATATAAGCTCTTTGGGGGCAGGCCCGTTTTCCTTATTGTGTTTGTACAGCATCTAGCACAATGGGATCCTGGTCCATGAGAGGGACTCCTGGGTACCAATGTTCAGTATCATTTAAGAATAAAATAATGACTTCAGCTGGGCTCTCTGTGAGCACAAGAGTCTAACTGCAGGCCCAAATAAAACACAGCCTAGTTGTCAGACATCAGCCCCGGGTGGGGAAGGGACTGGGTCGAAAGGAGTGGGATCACAACCCACAAGGCCTGAACCAGTTGCGATAGCATCATTTTGGGGCCCCTTTACATCCCAGCTAAGCCAAAACGATGCTGCCCTTGTCATTTTTCAGTTCAGTGAGGCTACCAAAGGAAACCAAATGAAAGCGTTTGTATTTGTGAATACAGCCCGGTTACCATCACTCTCTTATACCAGTTAGAGGCTACATGGTATTTTCATCTGGTTCTATCATTTTCCTGCCAAAAGCCAAAGTTTCAGAAACTGAAGAGGAAGCAACAATTTAAAAACAACCCCCCCCCCAACCACGTATTCCCGCCTACCATTAAACTACAGCCAGGGCCTTGCCTTCCACCCCTTGCCCCTTGTGTCCCGCACACCCACCTCCTCCGAGACACCCCTTCCCTTCCACGGCTTATTCCCAGTCTGCAGCAGGGGAAGCCCAGCGCCAGTCGTTGCAGACGGCAACACCCCCGCTTGCAGCGGGCTTGGGGTGGGGAGACTCTTGCAGGATGGACGCGGGAGGAGCCTCTTGAATAGCGGTTTTCGCTGTCTGTCAAGGGGGTGGGCGGGCGCTTCGGGGAGCTGGAGTGTGGTACCTGCCGGAGCGCGGCTCTCCTCAGTGAGTCAAGGCTGCCTGTCGCGGGAGGAGGAGCAGCGCCCGCACATGTGATTTTTTTTTTTTTTTTTTGCCCCGGCATCACCCCTTCCAGCCGACCCCGGGGAACCTTAGCAGCAGCCGCCTCCAGCTCCCCTGCAGGGACTTACCTCCTGGAGAAAGTTTGCTTTTATTTTACCCCCCCGTCCGCTCCCGGGGCAGCGGGCTCCTGCGCCTGCCAACTCCGCAGCTGGCTCGCGCCGGTGAGCGGCGCGTGTCCCACGGGGCTGGGCAGCGGGGGCTGCTCTGCGCGCAGCGAGCGGCTCCCGTCCCGGCTGTGAGTCCCCGCGGGCTGTGTGAGCGGGGCAGCCGCGGGGCGCGTTTGCTGCCTGTGGGGGCGGGAAGCCGCCCACCCCCACCCCAGGCGCACACCGGTTGCACCTGAGCAGCTCTGTTCCCCCCCCCCCCCACCACCCCATTGCCGCCGCAGCCCTTCCTCGGGGTCTGCCTGCACGGCCGGGGGAGTGGGCAGAGAGTGACCATGCGAGAGAGAGGGAAGGTTTAACCCCTTCGCCTCCCCCCTCCACTCATGAATTAACTCCCAAGGGGGGGAGCAGCAGAGCCCGAGGACAGAAGGAGCCGGGCATCCCTCGTCTGCCTCAGAGGCGAGCCAGCAGCAGCAGCACCCGGCTGGGAGCGATGCCTCTGAGGCTCGGCTGGCTTTGGTGGGGAGGGCTGCTGTGCAGCTGCTGCTGCTCCCCGCCGCCGCCCGTGCTGCCCCTGCTGCCTGCCGGGGGGGCGCTGCTGGCGGACAGCAGCAGGGAGAAGCCGCAGGCTCCAGCCGCCTCCTCGCCTGGATTCCTCTACCGGCGCCTAAAGTCGCACGAGAAGCGGGAGATGCAGAAGGAGATCCTGTCCGTGCTGGGGCTGCCGCACCGGCCCCGGCCGCTGCACGGGCTGCAGCCGCGGCCGCTTCCTCCCCAGCAGCAGCAGCAGCTGCCTCCGCCGGACAGGCTCAACTCGGCTCCTCTCTTCATGCTGGATCTGTACAATGCCCTGTCCAGCGAGGAGGAGCAGGGGCCGGGGGCAGAGCGCCGCCGCCTGCAGCGCCCCACCGCTCACACCCTGCAGCGCAAGACCCTCATCGCCCAGCCGGGACCCAGCGGCGGCTCCCCCTCGGCCAGCTCGCAGGACAGCGCCTTCCTCAACGACGCGGACATGGTCATGAGCTTTGTGAACCTGGGTGAGTGTCAGGCGGCCGCGTGGGGCCAGGGGCGGGCCAAGGGGGAGACGTGGGCTGGGCGGAGGAAGCAGGTGGCATCGGAAAGTGGGCACAGCGCGAGAGCTCGGGAGGCAGAGCCAGCCCCCAGCCGCATTTGGAGGCTCTTGGTTGTGAATCCGGGGTAAGAACATGTGTGTGTCTGGGCGCTGGGCTGCGCTTCTCCCCGGGGTAGCGGAGATGTTACTAGAGCTGACACAACTTCTCCCTAGCACACCGCTAGACGGCCCCGCTGCTTAGACACCGTACTGGCCCTTCACTGCATCCCAGGGCCAGGTGCTCCCTGAACCTCTTACACGCACCCGCTCAGCGTTCCCCGGGATCTGCTCCATGGTGGGCTCTCTTCTTTTGCCCCTGCAGGAGGGCACTCACCTAGCACTTCGAGTCTTCAAATGCTAGTTAGTTAAGGGCAGCAAAACATTCAGTGACTGAGCCCTTTTGTTGTTGTTGTTGTTGTTTGACAGTTTTTGCCTGGGGCAGGAGAGTCAGGCTTGGCTGCCTGTTGTACATGTGAATGTGCATACATAGGCTGCCCAATTTATTTATTTATTTTGCAGTGAGGTCCTGGATGGCTGAATGTGTTGATTCTTGAGGAAACCAATGTTTGTTCCTGAGTCACTGTTTAGTTACAGCTGCCTACATGAATATGGTGTCAGGGATCAAACCAACAAAACCAAACACCACCGGTTCCCCCCAAAAAACGCAGTTGCCCATCATTCGCTATATTGAATATGCACTATGTTCCTAATGTAGAATTGTAGCAGATAAAGGTGGAAAGGTTCTCACAGATCACTGACTCCATCTCCCTTCAAATGCACAGTGTAGTCCCCAGAGAAAGGAGGTTGTTATTTAAAGTGATGCTGCACTTGATATAATCCAGAAGGGCATGTCATAATTATTTTCAATTCAATATGATTAAACAGGCCTTTACTATTTCACTTAATTTTGAAGATGATTTTCAAATTACATTTGGATAATCTGATACATGCACCAACTTGATAATTAACTTTTTTCCCTCAGAGACTTGTCTGCTGTTGGTTGGTTGTTTTCTATATGTGTAAAGTAATAATGAGGTGGAAGGACATTAGGTACCCTTAATGTTTTGGATAACTTAAGTCACAGTTTAGGGCAGCTGTTCATAGAATCATAGAATATCAGGGTTGGAAGGGACCTTAGGAGGTCATCTAGTCCAACCCCCTGCTCAAAGCACCACCAATCCCCAACTAAATCATCCTAGCCAGGGCTTTGTTAAGCCTGACCTTAAAAACCTCTAAGGAAGGGGATTCCACCACCTACCTAAGTAACCCATTCCAGTGCTTCACCACCCTCCTAGTGAAAATGTTTTTCCTAATATCCAACCTAAACCTCCCACACTGCAACTTGAGACCATTACTGCTTGTTGTGTCATCTGCTACCACTGAGAACAGTCTAGATCCATCCTCTTTGGAACCCCTTTCAGGTAGTTGAATGCAGCTATCAAATCCCCCCTCATTCTTCTCTTCTGCAGACTAAATAATCCCAGTTCCCTCAACCTCTCCTTATAAATCATGTGCTTCAGCCCCCTAATCATTTTTGTTGCCCTCCACTGGACTCTTTCCAATTTTTCCTCATCCTTCTTGTAGTGTGGGGCCTAGTACTCCAAATGAGACGTCACCAATGTTGACTAGAGGGGAATGATCGCGTCCCTCAATCTGCTGGCAGTGCCCTTACTTATACAGATCCCTAAGTGGCCCCCTCAAGGACTGAATTTACAACCCTGGGTTTAGCAGGCCAGTGCTAAAGCCATTGAGCTATCCCCTCCCCATTTTTAAAAACAGCAGCTACCAGGAGTGGGGTTCGAACCCACGCAGACATGTGTCCATTGGATCTTAAGTCCAACGCCTTAACCGCTCGGCCATCCTGGTGCAGGTGGATAGTAACATATATTAATATATATTAACATAGAGCAGAGCACTCTTCTAATGAGAATAGTCTCAAATAACTAAATTAGTGCAAACCTCAGCTTGCTCTTGTCTATATGTAGAGGTCAGCAGTGATGTAGCTACATCAGTAGCTGGCCACTGAGTACTGAACTGCAGTTGTTCCCAATTTAGATTTTCTTCCAACTCCTTTTGCTTTTGCCATTGTTAGGTGGCATGATCTAGGCTGATGCCATTATGGAGATGATTCTTAAATTAGTCATTTTTTACAATATGTTGGAATATTGACGTTTTTGTCAAGTTGCCTATCTGAAATTTACTCTTGGATGGCTGGACATATGATTTGTTATGATCTGTCTTTTATAGGCCCAAATTTCTGCATAGTGGGGTTAGTTTTCCTGGCTTGTAGTTTGATAGAAGAACTCTCTTGTTTGCTGTTTCCATTGAGAATCTTGGGATTGCTTGGCAGAGTCAAGTGCAAGTTCTTAAGGAACTGTTACTTAAATAAGTGGCTTGATTTTTTTTTCAAAAGTGAGGTCAAATTGAGTAAACATGACAGAATCAAGCCCTAAGGTGGCAGTATCAGCCATCAGGAGCTGTTTCTTAACTGTACTCATTTATTACAAATGGGCTTGATGAATGCCGTGATATTGTTCATGGCTTTTGTGCTCTTAATATTTATGACAATCAGAGTCTAGACACCCAAAGGAGAGAACGGGGGATCTGAACCCCAAAGAATAAGCAATTGAATTAGCTGATTGTGTGCAATGTTAATATGTAGAAATATAATTTAAGTAAGGTCTTTTATGGAAGTGGGTAATGATCTGAACTTGACGGTCATTAGGAGATATGTGTACAGGCTGTGGTTATGCATGTGTACAATATATATGTGTAGAAAATTGTTATTGTAACCAGGGTGCAGCTACAGCATCACCTCACAGCAGTGTGGGGAAGCAATCAGGCAAGGAGTGGCACCTCCCAATCTAGTTGTTTACACAAAACTAACTCCAAGCAGGTAACATTGTACAATCCAGGGAAAGTAAGTGGTGGACCATTAAAATTAATGGAAAGAGACTGAAACTGAAAAGAAAAACTCAGTCCTGGAAAACTAAGGGAGGAGGGAGTTTTCCTCCCCTCTCTGTTTAACCATTAATTACCATGTCTGAGAGAAAGGAAAAAAACAAATCCCTCCATCCCTCCCCCCTCCAACCTGGAAACCCTGTTAAAAGGGAAAAGGTTTGAAGTGAAGGCTAACCAGAAACTGAGGGCCAACATCAAAGCAGGGTGCTGTCCCTGAAGCACTGGTCCTCCTCTAGGACGGAGGCCATGCTAGGAAACTGTTCAGAGGCAGTTGGTAACTTGTATTAGAGAAGGGAATTTAGCTAACATAGAAGTGCAAAGCCTGAGGTTTTGTCTTTATGGTCTTCTATGTAACTTGTATGTGTTTTTTTCTTTATTATTTCACCTTTGAATCTGTGAGATTTATCTATTAAATAAACTTTTGGTTTATTTTTACACAAAGCAAGTCAGTGTTGTGCAATCTGGGTGCAGTGTGTGGCCCTAAGCAGATGATGACTGGGGCCAGGAGTCACTCCTTCGGTGAAGAATGATGTATCAGAAGGGAGAAGTCTGAGTGTCTGGTAGTTAAGAATTTGGGGGATGCATTTGAAGAGATTTGGGACCAGAAGGGCTTATTGGGATCATCCTGCAAAGAGTAAGTAGGTGGATGGAAGCTAAGATGAGACCTTCATGCTTGAAGGCTGGCTACTGGTGTCAGAGTTCTGAGCTATAGCAGCAGAGCATTAAGGCACCCATAGTAACAAGGCAGGCAATGACAGAACCTCTTACTGGGCTGATTGATCCCCAAAATGTTACAGTATTCACTCAGATTTTAGTCCAGATTTACTGCTGACCTAAGCAGGTGCATCTGCACTGAAACCTATCCATGTTATTCTGCAGACACTTTTGAAATGATCTAAAAATTCTGGTTTGCCAGTTCATGGGTCCATGTCCCCTGATTTGTCTGAGCTGTCTATTTTTGACCTCCACAAAATCATTAAGGTACCATTCCACCTGCTAGAGGCTTGTAGTTTTCAAGAACAGATTTTTGATCTTTTGATGGCCAGGCATTTTGTTTGGATTAACAGCAAAGAGCCTGTGGCACCTTATAGACTAACAGACGTATTGGAGCATGAGCTTTCGTGGGTGAATACCCACTTCGTCGGACGTATTCACCCATGAAAGCTCGTGCTCCAATACGTCTGTTAGTCTATAAGGTACCACATGACTCTTTGCTGCTTTTACAGATCCAGACTAACACGGCTAGCCCTCTGATGTTTGGATTAAGCCCCGTTTTATTTGGGAGTATGTATAGGATCTAAGGCTGGGGCATAGATGGTTATTTATTTATTTATTTTTGGAAAGAATGTAAATATTTCCCCTTTAAATTGTAGTTTGTGTTATATGGAGACATCTTGTTGCTTAACAGAGCTGCTGTTGGTGTATTCAGTGTTGCTTCCTTTGGTAACATAAATAAATTTTGGGGTAACATTTTCAGAAGTGTGTAAGTAACTTAGAAGTTGAAGTCCATTTAAAAAATGACTTGGACATAGGTGGTCAGAAACAAAACCCATTGCACTCAGTGGGAAAATTCCCATTGATTTCAATGAGCTTTGGATCAGAGCTTGAGGAGCCTGCATCTCATTGCGTTTGAATGAGACTTAGGGTCCCAAGTAGAGCAGGAGCAAGTAGAGCAGTTCTGACAGTGGGTGGAATTTTATTCTCGCAGAATTGTTAACCCAGTTCCAGTTGCAGCGCCAAATGCTACTTTCAGTTTCCTTTGCTCAACTCCAGTGAAGATAGTTAACTACCCCTCTGCAGCCTTACTGAGTTCAGTTTCCCTGGGGACAGAAATGGTGGGATGACTAAGTAACCAAGATGCTGGCAGCCATGGTGTTTTAATCCCATGTTGTCTGTACCTGCTTTGAGCATGGTTAATCAACTCAGTGATTTCCCGGAGCCCTTCCTGTACTAGCCAGCTCACTGTGGCTAAGCATGATAGAACTGAACAAGTGGTAGCAACAGTGGGAATTTTTTGGGGCGAAAAAGTCTAGTATAGACTTAGCCTAAGTGTTCTGCAAATTGAAACAGGAGCTTTTCTTTTAAGTGTCCTGCACATGACTGTCTTGATCAAATGTAGTGTTAATCTCAAGAATACATAGCCATTTCCCTATGAACTTCCCCTTAAAAACGTTCAGTGTTAACACCTGATGTTCTTCACTAATGCCCAGTATAACTAGAATTCAGAACAGTTGGCTCCATATAAACTCAGAATATTGGGGGATCAGATATTTGTGTATAAATAGAATCATTGTGAAAATGCCTACTTAGAATACAGAAGCACAGTATTTGAAATTTATGCAGTGTATAATTGTACTGTACAGCTTGAGTGGCTTTGCAAATTAATCAAGACAGTTTGAATACTTGTGCTGCAGGAATCAAGATTTGCCAGTATTAAAGAAGGAAGTGTTTTAAACAATTCTGCAAAGACGTATAATTTTCTTTTTTTCTAATGTTTCTTTTACAATAAGACCAGAATGAATCAGTTATTTCTAGCTATGTAAATGTAAGATGTATTTAATCAAGGTAAAATCTTGCTTTATGAGTCACAATTTCTTTGTCATAAAGTGCATTTAAAAATTTATACAACATAAATGTTCACATTAGTAGTATACTACGTTATGCAGGTGCAGATACACACGTATCTTGTCAGTTTCTTTGCATTACACTTGCCTGGCATATATTGTAGAGGTGTTAGACACTCTGTTTACATATGTGCTAAAGGGTGACATAATGTCTATTGAAGCAAAGTCACTGAGCTCCAAACTAGGCAACAAGGAGCACTTAAAAATGAAAACAGATCAAAGCTCAGAGAGAAGTTGCAATATTCACAGCCAAGAGCAAAGAGGTGTTTGAGAAAAGGGGCAGTTTGTCTGAAACAGAGGTGCATAATTGCATCACTGTATCTCCAGAATCCCTTGAGTTTCCAGACTGTTTGATAAATGAATCTGTGAGAATAAATTTTTTAGCAGCAATTCCAGAAAGCCTGCTGAAAATTGTCCAAATAAGTTGGGAAAAAGGTTAACTTATAGCAAGCACATACAAGATGAGAAATCTTAGTCTGCTTGTCTTTTTATAGACGACACTATAGAAGTTGTGTAGAATTGGACACTCATAGTGTGACTTTAATATTTTTCAAACATAGTGCAATGTCTGCAGTACAGACCTGTGCCTTGGAATGAAGTAACAATTGCTTTTTTAATGCCATTTGAATGTGGTTTTGATCAGCAGAATTTCTCTTCTTGAGAAAAGTGGATTTGGATGTTACTAAATGAATATGCACAAATTAAAAGGGAGGAGGGTTGAAAAAGTAATTTTTTTGACATCACTTCACTGTAGATTTTTTCCAGCACTGTTTCTTCCCTCCTGCTGATCCCCATGATGCTGTTTCAGTCCCATTTAACCTTGACAAAGTGTGTTTGTGTAATTAAATAATGAAAGACAACAGTTACCAATGCAGCATTACTATGCACATTTTGTTTATACAGATTTTCATTATTGCACAACGTTGACTGAAACTTCTCATCTAGCTTTGTGAACAAGTGACTCCTCCAGAATAGACATCATCTCCCTCAAGAACTTGCATTATGGTGGCCTGTCTTGAATGAGGAGGGCTAGATGAGACTCCCTTTCAAACCCATAAATAGGACATTAAGCACAGCCACTAGGTTGCTGCAGAGCAATACCAGGCATTTCCTTTCTCAGGGAAATACTATGCTGTCACCATAATGCTCCCAGTCCTGCATGGACTGTGGAAGAGAAGGGATCAAACCTGTGTCTTTTGCATGGCAGCAAAGAATACTAAAGCCACCAGGCCAACTTTTATTTATTATTATTATTTTTACTCTAATAATGGCTTTGGAACAATAGAATTCCCAATCCAAGTTGCATATTTGAGCTACAAAAGGGATCTGTGTCTGTGTGTGTGTTTGGTTTTCTTTATATGCATATTCTTGACAATGAAGTTGGAACTGACCTAGTAAAGCTTCTGATCATCAAGAGTGCTATCCTTGTCACATTATATATCTAGGATGCTTGGATTTTAATACAAAATACCACAAACACAGTTTTAAAATTTGAACATTTTAATCAGTAGTTATGTATATAAAAATGATATCTGAATGCCTAAGCATAGACTTGATTCCCACACATAGAATATCAGTGCCTAATTTGGACAATGAAGTTTGAAAATTGAAGTCTCAGTTGCAAAAAAGCAATTTTTTGTCTCCCACAAACCCTCTAGTCCTTCCATCCTCATGGCTGTTCTTTTGAATGCAAAGTTACAGACCTTCTTAGTTAATTATTGTAACATCAAAAGTCTTTGACATGAAAGGGACCAAGCAGTGGCTATACGAGATAATGTTTTGTTTATAACAATAATTTAAACAGTATATGAGAAGGATAAACATGTGTGTCCTGCCAACATTTGCTCTATGTTCTCTGCAAGCTTCAATGATTGACTCTCTTGGCTTCCCCTTTCAAATGTTTCTCCCTTTAAAAATAAAACAAATTGCAGGAGACAAAAATCTTTCATATTTAACGTGGTTTCTATTTAATATGCTATGGGGGATAGCCAGAAACAAAATATACACTCATGTAGTACAATAAAGGATAATTCGCATTTAGAGCTGTCTTTATTCTGTTTCTGGTGTGTAGTGTTCTTTATGCTTAGTGACTGTAACAGCAATCCATTCCAAAACGTTCCACCCTGCAGTGTGTGGAAAGTTTATTACTTACTAGAAAGTCTCAGGATCTTACTTTATTTCATCTAAGGTTCTCAAAACACTTAATGAACATTTAATTAAGTCTCACAACTTTCTCTGAGGAACGTAACTATCTGTTATACTCCTTTTCCAAATGGCTGTCTGAGGCATGGAGTTTGTGATTTGCCCAAGGTCACCCATGAAAATTGGTAGCAGAGCAGTGGAGAGAACCCAGAAGTCCTGACTTCCAGTCCTATGCTCTAACCCAGGGATGGGCAAACTTTTTGGCTTGAGGGCCACATTTGGGTATGGAAATTATATGGGTGGCCATGAATGCTCAAAAAATTGGGGGTTGGAGTTTGGGAGTGGGTGAGGGCTCTGGCTGGGGGTGTGGGCTTTGGAGTTGGGCCAGCAATGAGGAGTTCAGGGTGTGGGAGAGGGCTCTGGGCTGGGGCAGGTGGTTAGGGTGGAGGGGGAGGGGGAAGGGCTCCGACCAGGGGTGTGGGCTCTGAGGTGGAGCTGGGGATGAGGGGTTGGGGGTGCAGGAGGTTGCTCTGGGCTGGGATGGAGGGGTTCGGAGGGCAGGATGGGGATCAGGGCTGGGGAAGGGGGTTGGGGCACAGGAGGGGGTTGGGGTTCAGGCTATGGGTGGTGCTTACCTCAAGCAGCTTGCAGAAGCAGTGGCATGTCCCCTCTCCAGCTCCTACACAGAGGCATGGCCAGGCAACTCTGCACTCTGCCCTGTCCACAGGAGCAGCCCTTGCACCTCCCGTTGGCAGCAGTTTCTGGTCAATGGGAGTTGAGGGGGCAGCACTTGGGGTGAGGGCAGTGTGCGGAACCCCCTGGCTGTCCTTACGTGTAGGAGCTGGAGGGAGGACATGCCGCTGCTTCCAGGAGCCATGTGGAGTGGGGCAAGCCCCCGACCCTGCTCTCCTGCTGGAGTGGGGCAAGCCCTGTATCTCGCTGCCCGCGGGAGCTTGAGGGCCAGATTAAAATGTCTGGAGGGCTGGATGCGGCCCCCAGGTTGTAGTTCTTCCACTCTGCTCTAGCCACTGATCTACGCTCCCCATAATTGTATTGGCAGGTATGCAAAAGACTTGTAAACAATGGCAAGCCAGTGGAACTGTACAATCTGCCTTCAATTCCTAATGTCACTTATGGAAAGGTCTTAAAAAAAACAGGAATTCTCATTACTCGTTCTTACAACATCTCTTTCCTCCTGTGCACCAATTTCCACCTCCTATTTTAGACTTGTGCTGGTCTCTTCAGGCTTCTGAGTGTCCTGTTGATGGATTTGTCTTCTTTCTCTGTTGTTCTGCATAATGTTTCTCTAGGTCACACTCTTTTTCTCTTCCAGGTGGTTTCCATGTTATCACTTGATGTGCAAGTTGTGCTGGTGGCACTTTTAAAACATGTCCTAAATATATCTGTTGTCATCATACATGTTTGATTCTTTAGATTGATTTGCTTTCCTTAGAATTTCTGATGTTGCAAGAAACTCTTTCCAATGAACTTTGAAGATCTTTTGCAGGCATTTACTTTGGAATGAGTTCATTGTCTTTTCAGTTTCCATTGTAGATTTCAGAGACTCTTGTGTCAGTGCCAATCACGCTACTCTTCTAAATCTTTTCACGTTTATGAAAATTGTTTGCTGCTTTTGATATTTGTTGCTTGACATCACACATAGAGTATTACCATCATTGCACATCTCACTCCCTAGATGGGTAAAATGCCTTACTAGTTCTAGAGTTTCTCCCTCTACTCTTATGGTTGCTTTTGGGAAAGTGATAGGCATATATGTTTTCTCATTGTTTTTGAACAAATTGACTTGTTTTGCTATGGATTTGTCTACACTACACAGTTTTGTCAACTGCTATAATTACATTGCTTGTGCATGTTCACAGAATACTCCTTCTGTCAGCGGAGCGTGTCCACAGTTGGTGCTCTAGCATTGGTAGTGAGAGCAGTGACCTGTGCTACTTACCACCTTCTGCAACTAGGAGTTGTGAGAAGGCAGAATAAATTGCAGTGCATCATGGGTGCGGATTCAGTGTCCCATTATGCAGTTTCTTCCATCCCAGCATTCCATGGGCTTCCAACTGCATTTGAGGGCATGTTTCAAAGGCCTGTGTTTACTGTGCACCCACCATCTCTGCCTGAAAGGATGGATCCTGCACCGCTCTCTACTGTTGTGGTCACTGTTATGCTGGTCATGCAATATATCATGAGCATCCAATCTGAAAGGGAATCGGAGTTGCCATGGGAAGAAACAAAACACCAGATTACTTTTGGTATTCACAAAGCAGCTGAACACAGTGGATTGTCAGTTTCAGGCTCTGGAAACAAGCACTGAGTGGTGGGATCACATCGCTATACAGGTCTGGGATGATGAGCAGTGTCTGCAGAACTTTTGATGTGGAAAGCTGTCTTCCAGGCACTGTGTGCGTAGCTCACCCTAGCACTGTGGTGCAGGGACACCAAAATGAGAGCTGCCGTCTCAGAAGAGAAGCACGTGGTAATTGCTGTGTGGAAGCTGGTGACTCCAGAATGCTACTGTTTGGTCACGAATCAGTTTAGAGTCGGGAAGTCCACCGAGGGGGTTGTGTTAACGCAAATGTGCAGAGCCATTAATTCCCTCCTGCTGTGAAGGACTGTGACTCTTGGCAATGTGCGTGAAATAGTGGATGGGTTTGTGGCAATGCAATTCCCTAATTGCAGTGGGGCGATGGGTGGCACACAGCCCAATTTTGGCCCCGGACCTTCTTGCGACATAGTACATCAATAGGAAGGGGAACCTCTCTATAGTATTGCAGGTGCTTGTGGATCACCATGGGTGTTTCTCTGACATCAGCACAGGGTGGTCAGAGAAGGTGCATGACACACACATCTTCAGGAAACACTGGCCTATACAGAAAGCTGCAAGCAGGGACTTCCTTTTCAGGGCAGAAGATTCCAGTGGGGGATGTTGAAATGCTCATAGTCATCCTGGGAGACCTGGTGTACCTCTTACTCACATGGCTCATGAAGCTTTACACGGGAAACGTGGACAGCAGCAAGGAGCGCTTCAACAATAGGCTGAGCAGGTGCAAAAGGACAGTTGAATGTGCGTTTGGCAGATTAAAAGCACACTGGTGCTGCCTGTATGGCAGGTTAGACCTACATGAGGAAAATATTACCATGGTCGTAGCAGTCTGCTGTGTGCTCCATAATATTTGTGAGGCTAAGGATGAAAAGTTTGCCTGGGGTGGAGCGCAGAGGCAGATTGCCAGGCTGCTGAATTTGAGCAGCCAGATACCAAGGCTATTAGAGCAGCACAATGGGGGGCTATTTGCATCAGGGAGGCTTTGAGGCATCATTTTGACAATGAGCACCCCTAAGGTGTCTTTCCGTACAGCACTTTACCATGCTTTGTTAACTTGCTGCATTTGCATGAAAATTGTGATGATTCCTGACTGTGATTTGTAGTCAGCAAATGATCAAATTGCCACTATATATTACTACCAGCAGCAACAACCAATCTCTATTTGTCTCCTACAGACTTTGTTTTTATTAAATACCAATTTACAACATAAACAAAAGGCTTGGTGGGAAGGAAGATAAGAGTGCAGGACAGTGTAGACTCTCATAGCTGTGGTTAAGTCTAGCTGTAATTTTGGAAGTTGTCGAAGGGGTGGAGTGAACAAGGTACCGAGACTTTCCAGGAAGTTGCAGGGAATGTGTGAGACGAGTTTGGGAAGAGCATGGAAAGCAGTTCTATATTGGCTTCCGGGGGAGGGAGGGCAGGTGAGCGTGCATGTGTTCTGGAAGGAGCATGATTAGGTACTTCAACATCTCTGTTTCCTCCTCCATCACTTTTTTCATCCACTCCCATCCCAATGCACTCCTCATTCTCCTTTCTGTCCAGCCTTTCTATTTTAAAATTTTCCTTCAGGGTCTCTCTCCATTCCCTGTGTGTTTCACCTTTGAGGATTGAAGTACCTCTCGGAACATGCCCTTCTTGCTCCTCATTGGTCGCTTCCTTATCTGGCGGAGGTGCTCTGCTGGTGGGTAGGGAGTTCCCCTGAAGGCCACATCTCCTGAAGCATAAGAAACAATGCACAGAAGTATGATTGTTAGTTCATGCACAGCTTGGAATCATTATAGTAAAATACACCTCTTTTTTGTATACTAATCACTTTATCGCTGTCCCTGGGCAAGTACACGTGTTGGCGAACACCTTAAACATGGTGAGTTTGGCCCGTGTGTGTGGGTGTTGGGCGCTAAAGATGGGGCAAACAGTCTAAGTGATTTCTAAGGGGATCACTGCAGGAAACTAGAGACATTATTGTAAATTCTGCCACCATTTTTTACAGGTGGGTGTCATTGAAGCCAATATCTCACTCCTGAGGGTAAGCAAGGGTGCATCTCCTGCATGCATGTGGCTTCGGAACAATTCCCTATGCTGCTTGCCTGTGTGCCACTTTGGTCCTTGGTTGCTGACTGGCATGGGAAAGGTTCCTACAATGGAGGAAGGAACAAAGCAGCTCTGTCAAGGAACCTTCGCTAGAGGATTGGCGAATACCTCCAGGAAAGTTTCCTAGAGATTTCTCTGGAGGATTCCTGTGAAATATCAGTGTGCATTAACTCACTGTTCTGCCGCACTGCTTAGCTACACAAGGGAATGTGGAGCACACATAAACACAGCTAGTCTTGTACATTTCTATCCCTTCACCCTCTTCTAGATTGTACAGAGGAAAGAGAAGCTCTACCTCATATAACCAAGCAGCATCTACTCAAAAAGATCACTTACCAGAGCTTTCCTCTCCTGCATCATGCACACTGTGAAGCTCAAAAGCTTATACCTTCCACCAACAGAAGTTGGTCCAATAAAAGATATTAATTCGCCTACCTTGTCTCTCTCCTATCCTGGCACCAAAATGGTTACAACACTGCAATAAGTAGAACAATATCATTGGCAAAAATAAGGTCATCCAATTGTGCTTTATCATTTGTCCATAAAACTCCTTGGTTACCTTCTGTGGTTACTTTCCTCATGGCATAGTCAGTGACCAGTGCAGACAATAGTGGGGAGATAATATACACCTTACTCCAGTTGCACGGCAAACCATTTATCAGCTCTATTGCAAATGTTGTACAGTCTATTCACCCGCTATATGAATGCTGACTACTTCTTAGACATGACTGATAGGAGTAGAGTCACTCTTACAAATTGCTTTTGCACTTAGATCTGATCCTGACTGGGCCTCTGAGCACTACTGTAATATCAAAGTCCATTCATATTAGTGCAATTTGCCAAAAGTGCCAATTTTTTACATGATAAAAAAGCTACTCTTTAAGTCTCTGATATAATAAGACATTTAATTACAGTGCTTATAGACTGATGGTTAGAGAGTTGCAGGGACACTGCGCCATATTACCAGGACAGTAGCTGCTTAATATAATGGGGCTCTAATTTTGGTTGTGGGTGGGGAGGATGTCTCTAGTTGTTACTATAATGCAAAGAATAGCAAAGACTCTATAATCAGGGAAACTTAGAGAAGTAAAATAATAAAATTTGTACAGTGCTTTTCATATGCAAAACATCCCAAACTGAATTACAGAGTGAAACAAACTGTTGGCCAAATGTAATATGGGTCATGGGTAAGTTTTGAGGGAAGGAGTAGATATTAACCATTCACAGAGCAGTCCCTTCGGTAGGGTGAATTGGGGCAATGGCTCTGGGCACCGCACTTTTGCGGGCCCTGTGGGTTGATGCGATTGGCTGGTGCGGTCGGTCCCGGAAGAAACAAATCTGTCATGTCTGCCCCAGGCCCTTCATCCCCCTAGTAACGGCCCTGATCATTCATGTTGATGGGTGCCAGATCAGTGATGAACTTCAGTACTCACTGGGAGCCACTGTCTGAAAACATGCAGGTTAGCCACAAAGCCAGAAATAAGTATATGCTACGGAAGCAGCATCAGTGTGCTCTAATGTTTTGTCCCCTGCATATCCTGTGGGAGTAATCTGTGCAGGATCTACAAGAGCATTTGCTTGGTGTGGCAAACTCAGGACAATTAGCTACCAGGAGAGGGGTAGTAATTAGTCCCAGAGTGGTTAAAATGCCTCTCCCTATCCATTGAGGGGAGATAGCCATGGAGAAATAAGGTTCAGCTGGAACAGGGGTTATCAGGGAACTAATTAGCTTCAGCCAGCCCCACTTGCTGGGGACCTTTTTAAACCCTCCCTAGCAGGGAAGTGAGGGGGGAGGGGGAGGGGGAGGTAAGTAAGTAAGTAAGTAAGAAAGAAAGAAAGAAAGAAAGAAAGAAAGAAAGAGTAGCTGCTAGCAAGTAGGTGCAGCCGGACTCTGAAACTCTTCCTGCAAGGAAGATTGCACTCTCCCCAGAAGGAGAGAAAAACAGAGCAAGGGACTGACTGAGAAAGGATCAGCCAGACCCTGCGTGACCGGGAAGGACTTTTGCTTTGCCAAAGCCTGTGGTTCCAAGGCAACAAGGGACTGAGCCAGCAGAGGAGAAGCAGGTACTTTGCCACATTAGTCACAGGGCATTTGCATGTAGAAGTGAAGCTCTGCCTGCTAAAACGCATCCTGGAATGGAAGGAGTCAGATTCAGGGTGGACATCTTCTGCCCTATGGGTTTCTTGGTGAATACCAATGTGTGGAGACCTGAAATTTGGCCTTATCTTGTCTCTGTTTCTGATGCCAAACTACTGAACTATAATTTCCAGCCAGTTATTTTTTTTACATACTCCTTAAAATGCAACTTTCTTGGTTTCTAAGAGCTGAATTTAGAACTAGAAGAGATAACTGATTGAGCAAACGCTTTAAACTTGAAAGGTATTGGATAAACTCTTATTGAGTGAGGAGTTATACATACAGCCCATGGTTAAAGTGAAAGTATTGTTAATTATTGAGACAATGAAAGAGGCACACTTAGAAAAAGCAATGTTCATGCTGAAAGAAGATTAAATGTTTAAGTATAGTAATAAGTTTTATGTTGACTGTTACATTTTATGGGAAAGTTTATATTTAAATAACATATAGTGCAATGATTGGAGGCCAAATAATAATTCCTTTATATATCAGGAATTATTGGAATTGGGGCCATCTGATACGTTCACTATTGTCTGCCTGGGGTCCCAAAAAACCACTTTGTTGCTCCTGGCAGCAATCTGTAGATTTGGCAGCTTTGATTCCCTAAAACCTGAAGAGAGAATTCATTAATTCATAGCACTTTCCAGGATAAACCCTGCAAAGCTCATCTGAAAAAAAAGTTAATCTCTGCTGTCACTCAAAACATTACATTTGTCTTCAGAGATAAAATATAAAGGTACATAAGAACAGCCATACCGGATCAGACAAAAGGTCCATCTAGCCCAGTATCCTGTCTTCTGACAGTGACCATTGCCAGGTGCTCCAGAGGGAGTGAACGGAACAGGTAATCACCAAGTTACTCATCCCCTGTCGCCCTTTCCTAGCTTCTGGCAAACAGAAGCTAAGAACAGTATCCCTGACCATCTTGACTAATAGCCATTGATGGGCCTATCCTCCATGAACTTATCTAGTTCTTTTTTGAACCATGTTATAATCTTGGCCTTCGCAGCACCCTCTGGCAAGGAGTTCAGCAGGTTGACTGTGCGTTGTGTGAAAAAATACTTCCTTTTGTTTTTTTTAAACCTTTGGTGACCCCTAGTTCTTGTGTTATGAGAAGAAGTAAATAACACTTACTTACTTTCTCCACACCAGTCATGATTTTATAGACCTCTGTCATATCACCCCTTAGTCATCTCTTTCCCAAGCTGAAAAGTCCCAGTCTTATTAATTTCTCCTCAAATGGCAGCTGTTCCATACCCCTGATCTGTTTTGTTGCCCTTTTCTGAACCTTTTCCAATTCCAATATATATTTTTTTGAGATGGGGCAACCACATCTGCACGCAGTATTCAAGGTGTGGGCATTCTATGGATTTATATAGAGGCAATATGATATCTTCTGTCTGATTATCTATCCCTTTCTAAATGATTCCCAACATTCTGTTTGCTTTTTTGACTGCCGCTGCACATTGAGTGGATGTTTTCAGAGAGCTATTCACAATGACTCCAACATCTCTCTCTTGAGTATTAACAGCTAATTTAGACCTCATCATTTTATATGTATAGTTGGGATTATGTTTTCCAGTGTGCATTACTTTACATTTATCAACACTGAATTTCATCTGCCAAATACTTCCTGGGCTGGGCATAGGTGTTGACTCCGTGGGTGCTCCAGCGCTGGAGCACCCATGGAGAAAAATTAGCGATTGCTCCACACAGAGGCGGCTCTATGTATCTTGCCGCCCCAAGCACGGCAGTCAGGGGGCTTTCGGTGGTGCGCCTGCGGGAGGCCCTCCAGTCCCGCGCCTTCAGCGTGCCCACCACCAAATTGCCTCCAGTGGACCTCCTGCAGGAGTGCCGCCAAAGGCAGCCTGACTGCTGCCCTCACGGTGACCGGCAGGCTGCCCCCCGTGGCTTGCCGCCCCAGGCACGCGCTTGGTGCGCTGGTACCTGGAGCTGCCTCTGGCTCCACGCCCACCAGCAGCCGAGCTTCCATCTCCTCACCTCCTTCTCCCCCCTCTCAGCATGCAGTGTCCCCGCTACTCCCTCCCTCCCAGCACTTCCTGGCCCCCCGCTGCCTAACCGCTGTTTGGCAGTGCTAAAGACTTTCTGGGAGGGAGGGGGAGGAGCGGGGATGCGGCACACTCAGGGGAGGAGGTGAAGAGGCAGGGCAGCGGCGGGGACTTGGGGGGAAGGGGGTGGAATAGGGGCAGGAAGGGGGTGGGGCTGGGGTGGGAAAAGGTGGGGTGGGGACTTTGGGGCAGGAGTGGGGCTAGGGGCAATGGGGGTCGAGCATCCACTAGGCAGAGGGGAAGTTGGTGCCTATGGGGCTGGGTAGTTACAGAAATCATATGCCATCATTTCAGTCTTCTGACTGATTGAGGTATGCAATTAATCAAGAGTGAATTTTGAATTACAGACTTTCATGTCAGATTTGCAGTTGTTTAATTATACCATTCTACATGGGAGCTAGACACTGGTTACTCCTTAGTATTTGCCCTGGCAGAGCTAGAGCACTAGGAAGGGTCTTGGAAAGCCAACCCAGAGTAGTCACACACAAAAGTCAAATGCAAACCAATGTTTGCCAAATAATTATTTTGCAATATTAAGCCAGTAGTGGGTGCTCATTTACATGGAATCACAGGGTTCCACTAGCAGACAAGAATGGGGAGAAAGCAGCATTTGGCTTAAAGAAAAGCCCTACATTGACTCCAGTGTAGGAAGCCAATATCAGGGTTTTGCTTGTCCCTGGACATTTGCAGTGACTGCCTGTTCCATCAGGGTGGTGTGATGGCACTTGGCATCCGTGAGGGACACATGCAGCTGAGAGAGTGATGGACACGTGTTACACATTAAATGACAACTCTAACCCTCTCTGGAGATCTCAAAGCACTTTACGGACATTAATGATAACCCTCATTACCTAGCTGCCCCAAGGCATGTACCATTTGCCCTGTTCTGTAGCTGGGGACACGTAAGCACCAAGCGGTGATATGATCAGTGCGTGGTCTCAGAGTGAGGTAGTGGCAGAGCCAGGAATCCCACTGCTCCATCCCCTGCTAAAACCACCAAAGGGCTCATTGGAAAACAACAGATAAATTGATGAGAACAAGTGGCAGCTCAACTCAGTGAATGCCTTTCCTCAGTCCCTACTGAATGCTGCCTTGTACTGGGTGTCAGAAGCTCTCAGATCCCATGCCCCACAGTAACACTCTTGAATTGCTCAGACTCAGATGCATGTCAGCTCCATGCAGACATGTCCATCTTCTAATGAATGAGAAAATGGTTGAATCTTAGTTGAAATTTTAAAAACAAAAAGCTGAGTAGAGTAACACTGAGTATTTAACAGTATATTTAATCAGTGTGAAGTGTGCATATAAGCTAAATAAATATCTCAGGGGCAGATCCTCAGCTGGTATAACCTGTCATAACTCTGTTGGACTCCATAGAGTTAACAGTATATATCAGCTGAGGAGCTGTACCCTCGTCCAGAGAGGCTGACGTCATGTGAAGTTGCAGTTTTCAGCACCTCCCAGCATTGGGCCCTTGAACACCAGAAATCCTTACTCTGTATGCTGCAGAACATTTCTAAAGAGTTGTTAAGGAATTTGAACTGCTTGTAGTGCACAGATGTTTTGTGAAGCTTGTTATTTTCTATGTTGGAGGTTATGAGTCAGATTACTGTTACCAAAATGTTTATGTGAAATCATTTCTGAGTCATATATTTGCATCATATACAACCTGTCTGACAATCAAAACATTCAGCACTCAGCTAATGACTATACTAAGTTTTCCAACACTCTCATCCAACATAACATAATTACACAGAAAAGTGCAATATATTACTTTGACAGGGTTCTCCATGTGTCTTATAAGATAAAAGCAAGACATCAGAATTACTCTTATTTTAAGTTGTCAGATGAATATGCACCTCATTGTATGAAACCATGTTTGAAAAAAGTCATATATATCAATATAAAAATAATACAGTTAAAAAGGAATTACATACCCTGTAACTACTGAAAACTAGCTCTTTAAAACCCAAATAAATGTTGAACCCAGATTGGGTCAGCGCTGTTAATTTTTTCTCTGCTAATAGATATTTGATTAGGTTCTATTAATGAACTAGTGAAGAGTATTGAATATTTGTATGGAAAGCTGCTTTACTACCAGAATGCTACAGCTGTCCAGGAGACTGTTTGGTAGTTTCTGTACAGTACAGTTTACAAGAGGGAAATGAAACATTTTTAACAGCTTGGAAGATATAAACAGCCTGCAAACTACAACTTAGTGCAGATTCTGTTTATCTGTTCTGTAACTTCTAGCATAAGTAGAGGTTTTTTGCAAAAATAGTTTGAATAAATAAGACAGACTTTAAAAGTACATATATTTACTCTAAAAGTATGTGAGGACAGTGGCAGGAATGTTCATTATCGCATACCATTCAAAGATGTAAAAAACCAGTAACACTCCTCTTGACTGTTTGTTTTCTTAGCAGAATGGTTCCCTTTTTGCCTTGATATAGAGTGAAAAATCAGGGGGCTAGGAAAAATACTAGTTTAACTTAAAAATATATAGGCTGCGGTCTCTGTGGTGGTATTTTTTTGGGTGGGGGATTGATTTATCTCTGTTTTTTAGATCACTCCTGCTAAAAAAGCATGCAGGGATTTAAATGGAAAATTAATTTAAGACTGATTTGTCAGATGCAGTATGAAATTTTGGTTTACAGTCTTTCAGAATTGGTGTTTGGGATCTGCATTACATGTGTGGATGGCACTGGCAGGCCTTTTCACATAAAATATTAATGGATTTCATCACTTTTACTAGACTGGCATAGTGCAAACTGCAAGATGGGAGATGATGACATTCTTTATATTTATGGTGAAAAAAGTCAAGTATGGGCAATATAGTAATGGCCATATCTGACTGTAAATGCCTAAACCATGCCTGGTAATTAGTGAGCCTTTATTTGAAGCATTAAAAAAATCTTCCCCATGTGCTGTTAGTGAGCACCATCTTTGCTTATCCACCCTCTTTGGCTAGCATCAGTGGCAAATGTATAATTGGACTATGAGGACCAATATATTGCAAAGTGTAGTGGAAAATGCCAAGAAAAATCTGTTGGATGAAGTCCATTTGTCCTGTGTTAATTTGTAGCCCTGTAAACAAACACAGCTGCTGAGTGTAGGATCAGTGTTCAAAGTGGTAAAAACAGTGATGCATTGCTAATGAGATCGCAGCAGAAGAAATATGTAACATATGAGGCTGCAGCACAGCTCTAGTCTATCTTCAGTTTCTTATATGTTTTCATATATTTATGATACTATAGGTTAACTTGACTGTGAAGATGTTTATACTTCCCAGGCCGTTCAGATGAGACTGTCAGAGTATTAAGTCAGTATTGACTGAGCTGATAATTCTGAATTTCTGAAGAAGAGTCTGAATTAGAGTCCCTTTAAAATTATTTCTCTTCTACCAATATGCTATCAATTCATTCTTCATTGCTTCATAGCTCCCCCACCCAACCTCCAAGTGCTCTGTGTGTGTGTTTGTGTAACTTTCATTTGTCGTTTCACCTTTAAAATCCTGTGTCACCAAATAAATGACATGAGAATTAGAGCATTAGAAACCTCGGGGTCAAGTCTGCAAGGTCACTGGCAAATGCAGCAGCACTTACACTGTAATTTGTCTTGAAGCTCAGTTACATGTTTTGACATCCCTTTGCTGATTAATTGCTCTGAAAAAGTTGAGGATGGTCTCAGTTGCTGTAGTAGAAAAGAGGTTTTCTTTTCCTGCCACCTCAATCATTTACAGAGGAATTATTCTATGATGTGTTTACAGTGCCTAGAACAATGGGGCCCGACTCCTGACTGGGGCTTCTAGGTGCTACCACAAGACAATTATAAATAATGATAAAATGCATGTGCTATACCATTGTGCATATCTTTTCATTACAGAGGACTGAAGATACTAATTTGTGTTTCCTCACTTACTTTAAGAAAACTAAGAAGGGTTGGGGGCTATATAATTCAGGTAGAGGGAAATGGAGAGTAAATATGGCAGGCTATAGATCACCAGGTCGAATCCAGCCCAGTTTGGTAGAGCCTGAAATAAAGCTGGTTGAAAAATCTCTGATGGAATGCTGATGAAAGTTTGATTTTAGATGAAGTTGCAACGGAAACCTGCCAGACTCCTCAACAACTCAGCTGGTGGTCTGCTGTAGAGTCCTGGCTTCCAAGTGCTGGGATTCTTCTGCAGCTTACCTGGGCAGCTGCTGTAGAGTGGGACTTCCAGCATCTCAGCTCTTCTGTCTCTTGCCAGGCAAGATGGCAGAGAGCCTGGCAGGCTGGACTCAATTAAATCATTTATTTTCATCAGCTTTTCCATTTGTACTTAAGCTACTGTCTAAGAAAGATGCATTCTCGTTGGCTGATATAATCATTAAAACATGTTGATTTACAACTAAATAGAGCCTTTATACTAGGTTTGATATATCTTTTGGCTAGATCTACCAGGAACATTATAATTATATACATTTATTTAAGCAATTCTATAGCTTAATATTTTCAGATTCTTATTAATCATACATTTTAGTATGTAAAATGGTGAATGTTGTATTTCTTATTTACTACATAATTAACTTTTTGCTCATAAACTATGTCACGCTGTATTAGGATGGTAACTGGAATGTAATTAAACACACAAAACTGCATATATCTTTATTTTTGTTAAAACAACATTAAATGGTTTGGCTATATAAACTTCTCTTTTCAAAACGTTTCACATTTACAACTAAATGATTTATTAAACAGAGGGATTATCTGTAGCCAGTGAATTAAACTGATTATTTCAGGTCAGCCTGGGAAAATTTTAAATTATGGTTAAGTGAAAGTGACTGGAGCTTAAGTTCCTGCTTGCCTAAGGGCTTGTTTACACATATAGCACTGCAGTGGCACAGCTGCACCGCATCTGGTGAAGATGCTCTGTGCTGTCTCATCGATATAATAAAATTATCTCTGTGAGTGGTGATAGCTAGGTTGGTGGGAGAAGCTGTCCTGCCGACATAGTGCTGTCTGCACTGGCACTTATGTCACTCAGAGGGGTGAATAAATCACCCCACCCTGAACGACATAAGTAACACTGACATAAGCTATAGTGTAGACATAATCTAAGTCTCTTAAAAATGAGACAGTCTCCTTAGTTGCTTAGGCTGACCTATTGTGCCATATTTATAAAGCTTGACCTCAAAAGTTAGATGTTTTCCCCTCAATTCTTTCTTTATATAGACAAGCAGTCTTAAACTCAATTTTTGATAGAGGCTTATGAATTCAACATATTTATTTAAATGTTAAGAGATTATGATAAGTTTAGGCCTTAACATATTTTGTATTAAATTCAGATTTCATTTTAAACAAATTTGTTTTTAAAAAGAAAAAAAATAATTTAAATAAGAAAATAAAAAATTCTAATTTTAAATTTAAAAAATCTTAAAAAAAAAAAGCATAAAGTTTTATTCACCCTGGAGTGTGGATGCCCTGGGACTGCTAGCTCTAAGGCATGTGGGTCCTCTGCAGCCCAGTTTCCAGGGACCACAGCTCTGGGGCAGCCCACCAGGAATACTGTCCCAAAGCTGGAGCACTATTCCCTTTTGTGCAAAACTTCCAATTTTTTTTTCATTCCATTCACAATGAAACCAGGTTTCAAAATGTCAACACTTTCATGAAATGGAATTACCTTCCTCTGCGCATCTGTAGTCTGAAAGTCCTTGCCATTAGATGGGATTCCCAATGGCCAGAAAAAATAAGTTAATGGGCTCAGTCCAGTCTCTAGGTGATGGTTGTTTGTTGCCATTCTAACTAGCACCCTCTTTTGCATTCAGACAACAGAGGCTCTTGCTTGAATGGGCACAGAGACTGAACTGAACTGACCTCTCTTATCATTAAAGGTCAACCTGCAGGACATGGGCTGAGTAGGACCATTTGGGGGCTAGTATGGAGAAACTTTCACTGCTGTTATTTCTGCTGTATTTATTCTGTATATATGCTGATATGGAGAATTGAGCATTCCAAGGCTGTCAATCTAGCCTCTTCCAAAACAACAAAATTAAGTCAGACGTAGGTTCTCATTGCCACAAAAACCAAACAACTCTCTTAACCCCTCGTAAATAGCAAATTTATAACACTGGGATTGGTTTCTGTGGTGATGCTTTGTACATTTCCACTTTTATACCAGTTTGACAAAAAGTAAATTGAAATGTCAAATCTAAGTATTCTAATATAAATATATGCATTATCAAATCTCTTATTCATAAAGCTAGTGCTAATTTAACCCCGCACGAAGCAGCTGAAGCCTGTCTTTTCTCACTATTGAGTCTCTATTTTAATAACGTATAGTTGACTGTCCAAAATTAAGTTAACGATCATTGGCATTTTATTTTCTAGCTAGCAATGTATATATCCTTGGTTTTGGACCTTACCAATTTAGAATGGGGAAAACTTAGTTTTATACCATTGGTTCTCTTAACAGTTGATAAAATTAAAGGACTCAATAAATCAGGACTCTTCTTTTTTCTTTTCTCAGCCATCTTTTATTTTAAATCAACAGAACTAGTGAAAATCAAAGTGTAAATACTTGGCTGGCTGGCTTACTGTTTAGAATAGTTTTCATCAATCCAGAAATACATAGTTTTTAGGGTCACAATGTGGACTTTTATTCCTGTTGAGTTACAGCACCTCTGTTCTGCAAGTAACCCCATTGACATAACTGATACTGTTTGAGGAATAAAGTAATACTCAATATGGGTAAGAGTGGCAGAATCTGGCCCCTTAGGAGGTGCAAACAAAAGCAAGGTAGGGGCTTGGGTTTATCTACCACTTCCAGATAACACTGACCAGGAAGGAGCCAGTCCTTCTCATCCTCACAAATAATGTTATTTATCCATTTCAGTTCTCCCCCTATCCTCTTACTGACAATGAGAGGAAGCAGAAATCCACCATGGGTGAAGTCTCAGAATTTCATGCAGTCAGACCTTAGACCTGATTGCCAAGAGCACTTGCCTTGAGTTTGCCTTGGTCTCTTTTCAGGATTAATTTTATTACTTACTGTGCCAGCAACTTCAGAGAAGTTGACTCCTATTTGTCTGGTTGTATAGGCCTCCAGGGCATTCAGACTAACTGGGGATCTAAAGAAACCATTTAGAAGGAAAGAGAGAAATCCTGAGTAGAACTGAAGACTGTCTACCAATTTGACCTTTATGCTCTTTGTGAATTATCAACAGAAAGGTTTTGATTTTTATCAGTTGTCAGTTACTTGAAAATTTCC